>NW_024543089.1:10572500-11172500 GCF_018167655.1 Microtus oregoni | reverse complement strand
ATATATGTTTGTTTCATATAGCCTAGCCTGGCCTCTAGCTCACTATGTAGTCAAGGATAATCTTGAACTTCTGATCTTTTACCTCCCAGGTGCTGGAACGCCAGGTAATCTTCCACAGGTGGTTGATATGGAGCTGGATGGAGATTAAACCTCAGCCTTCATTTATGCCAGACAGTCTACTGACTGAACTGTGTTCCCAGACCTCCTAGAATGTTCTTGACAATAAATGTGAGAAACCATTTTTCTTTGAAGATAGTGATTGGGGTGGATATGATCAAGGATGTTTATTGTAATCATAGCGGGTTTTGAGTAAGAAACTTCATTATAGTAATTGCTTCAAATTTAAGATTAATTATTGGCCTTTTTGTGCCATCAGAAAGACAGTCCTCTGTTAGTTTCATAACAAAATGCCACAGGTCAGTTGTTTTAAAACATGAATTTATCCACTCAGCTGTAGAGACTGCAAGTTTGAAGTCAGTGTGTTAAAGGGGCGTGTTCCTTCTGGAAACTGTGGGAAAATCAGCTCAGTGCCCCTTTCTTGGAACTTCCGGTGGTTGTAGTAATTCTCAACATTAATGGCTTTATAGAGGGAACACCTCCATTTCTACCTGCAACCTCACAGATCTTTGTGCATATCTTTTCCTCTCTAAATCTCTTCCATGCTTGGGCTCTTGTGTTTTTATAAGCATAGCCATATTAATCCAATATGACATTATTTTAACTTGTGTATATTCACAAAATCTTTATTTCCAAATAAGGTCATACTCACAGACAGTAAAAAAAATCATATATTTTGAGGTACAACTTAATTTATGCAAGTCTCTAACAACAGTTTCAAGCCAAACTGATTGTCTTACCCCTAGAATTTTCTTTGATTTTCTACACTCAGCTCAGTGAATACTGAGCATTTGATAGTTGTGTTGGTGATGTACATATCAATAGTAAAAAAGATCGACAAAGACCATGACTGCGTGTGTAATAATTATTGTGTTGTTATTGCATACTTTTCCATACCTCATGCTCATTCCTAATTCTAAACCATTCCCACGCCCTGCTGATTTTATTTCCTGAAGTTTCTCAGATCATTCACCTCTTTCTCTTTTCTACTGTCTCTAAAGGATGACTCTGGTATTGTGTTGCTTTGCTTATTATGGTACCCTTCTTCTTTACCCCACTCTCTAACTCAGAGCTGAGGATGGAACCCAGAGCCTTTTACTTCCAAGGCAGGTTCTCTCCCACTGAGCTAAATTCCTAAACCCTGTAATAGCCTTTTTCTTGAAAATCAGATATAATCCTCATATTAATTAGGTTTTCCTTTATTGTGTCAAAATTGGCTGGTAAAAACTTGAAGGAAGAAGGATTGATTTTGACTCACAGTTTGAGAGTGTAGTCCATTGTGGTGAAGGAGGCATGGTGGTTGTAGGAACAGTTCTCTGCTGTGACCGCTGGGGCTGGAAGGAACTTTCTTATGTCCTAGTAGACAGGGAAACAGAGATAGTCCTGAAAGCAGAGCTGGGCTATAAAGCCAAGAGCCCACCCACAGCAGTCACATCCTCCAGATAAACCCTACATCCAAAGGTTCCCCCAGTCTCTGAAAAACAGTCATGAATGGACTGTGTGTTCAAACACGTGCATTTGAGGGTGCTAGTTCACATCTACCAGCATTCTGCCACCAATATATATTGGCTAGATTCCATCCCACAACCCCAAATTTAAATTTTCTATGCCTTAAAACTGTTAGAGTAAATGCAAACTCCTAAAGATGGTCAGTAGAAGTTGGGGTACAGGATTGTCCCTACATGTCCAGTTGTGATTCACATCACGTTCCACTCAACACTGAGCAGCAGTCTTGCTAGTCTTCTTGCAGCCTTTCAGATTTCAAAGTATGTGCAGACTGCTTGGGAATCTTGCTGAAACACAAATGAGGCCAGAGCGTCTATATTTCTAACATGTTCAGTGATTTGGAGGCTGCTCCCATTGAACGTGAAGTTTTGTCAGTGCACAAACTCCCCTCTTCATGTCTTTGCACATGTTCCAGGCTTCCTCATTGTCCCCCATCTTCTCCTATGTACGTTGTAGCATATCTTAATTATTTTCAGGGAAGTCTTCACTCACCTCAGCTAAGCCAGCTTGTCCCCGTTCTATTGTGAAGTCAGATGGAGCCATGTGCTTTCTTCAACACTCACCATGGTTGAGTTCTATATTTCCTACAGACCATTTTTATCTCAGTATTTGTCTCTCATGACTAGATACCACAATGGAGTATCTGCAAATGTTTCTGATTTTCATTTGTCCTCAAAACTGAACACAGTGTGGGCTTCTCCGGAAAGACAATAATACTTGTTATCAGTGGTATCAACCCAAGGGACTTCTTCATTACCAGGGTAATGGAGAGGCTTAATAAAGAAACTGATGTAATGAATATTCAGACCTTCAGAAGTAGCTTTGTTTTCCTTTGTTGTCACAGGCATTCTGTCATTTCTGTTGTAGGCTGCTTATGATGACATCAGCAGCCGTTAGACACATTCTGGATGGATTTCTGTCGTGGGCTGCTTAACTAATACAGTGACCTGGAACTAACAAAGCCACCCCCTCTTGGGCAGCATAGTATCCCCCTGGATTTACTGAATAATAGGGGTTTGATTGGTTGCTTGGGAAGCAAGGTATTGAGGGTGTCAGCAATATACTTAGCCTGCGGAGCAGAGCAGGGCTGCCCAGGTGTTAGTGCAGCTCTGTGGCGGCCCTTGCTGCTGTGTCGCGGGTGTGGGCTACTCTTTGTTGTATGGCTCACCATCAGGAAGCTCAGCTGTTCTTCCTGTCTCTGTGTTATGTGAAGTGTCTTCCAGTTCTTGGCTTTCCTTCCCCTTGATCATCTCCCACCCTCAGTTGTCCATCAGAGGTTCCCCCTCTTCCTTCATCCCTCTGTTGGATGATCCATTCCCAGCCTTCCTTCTTTGTTCTCTGCTATACATCTTCATATTCTACACTGGACTATTTTTTTCATTATAATCTTTAATCGCTATTTTGATTTTTCTTATTCTCGTGCCACAAGTCTAGGACATTAATAGGCCTGGGTCACATTTATTGTCTTGGAGTTCTGTGCACATCAAGGACCAGGTAGATCTGAGTAGGACAGTGTTCACATGAATGGTGTGGAGGAGCTGGTGACATATTTGTGAACGCAATGATTCTCTCTGTTAAATAGTTGATGTATAAAATCAGCCAAATCAGCCAGGGCAAGAATATTTATATCCCAGAAGCTATCCCCGAACTATTTGCGTGTAGTGTAAAATGGAATAGAAAGTAAGT
Organism: Microtus oregoni; assembly: GCF_018167655.1. NCBI lineage: Eukaryota > Metazoa > Chordata > Mammalia > Rodentia > Cricetidae > Microtus > Microtus oregoni. The sequence continues at coordinate 11,169,191 of NW_024543089.1, read as the reverse complement.
CTCCTTCCAAGAAGCATCCAGGCTATTTCCTGTGGTTGTGTTACTGCCCTCCTAGGCTTTCCCAGTAGGGCAGTAAAACTGGCAATTCCTTTGCCTGGCTGGCTTCCTCTAACCTCAGAAGGCGTCCAAAGCAAACAGACTCCTTTCACCATCCATGCTGCCTTCATTGCTGCTGGATTTAAGCTTGAGATGGAGTTCTCTGGGAAGCAGACTCTGAAGGAGGATGGAGAGAGGGGGAATACGGCAGTAAGTCAACAAGGAGGTGTCAGTCAGCTGCATGAGAAGGGCTAGTAGTTAGAGAGTGGCCATGCTTCAAACAAGGCAGCTTTCTTTAGAGAGACTGTGTCTCAGGAAGGAATTTAGCAGACACTCACTGGCTACCAACAATCTTGGCAGGTGGGAGCAAGAAAGAGTCTTCTCTGCAGGGCAGTCTGGATGGCACACACATACTCCCTGCACGTAGGAGGGGAAAGCTCATTAAAAGTTGTTAAAAGACAACTCTTCCCAGAGCACATTGAAGTTGCTTTTAATAAATTTCCAGGCAAGAAAGCTTAAGTCATTTTAAACACATCCTTAAAAGTTGGAACTCTCAATTTACACAGTCTGGTCCTCTTTCAGAGCCTTGTGTCCCCGAGAAGAATTTTGCTACCAGCAACCCCACTCCCAGAATCAGAAAAGAATTGGTATTCTGTAATATACTTATTCCCAATCATCCGTGCCCTGCTCTGTTTGTATTCTTTTGTCTCAGAGGACTTTGTGTCTCCAGCAGGTGTGCAACAAGTTGATATCACCCGATGACTCTGCCTCTTCCTCTTTGCCTTCCAGTCCTTCTATCCTGGCACAAATTCCAGTGTTTTCCATAGTCTCTTTCTGGCAGGCCCTCTCTGCTTGTTAGCAGGTATGTCTCAAGAGTTTATGTTGACATGTCCACTTGTCCCTATTAAGAAGTGATAACTTGGGAAAACTTTGCCTGGTACAGAACATTGGAAATAGCCACAGGGCTTACAAGATGGCCCAGTGGGTAAAGGCACTTAGTGCCTGCCAAGTGTGTCTCTGACTTTTGTTGTAGGAGGCTGCTTGTTTGTTCCCGGCTGCTCAGCACCAACATAATCACACAGAAACCATATTATTTGCAATACTGTTTCGCCAATAGCTTAAGTGTATTTCTGGCTAACTCATATCTTAAATTAACCCATCTCCATTAATCTGTGTGATGAGGAGGCTGTGGCTTACTGGGTAAAGTTCCGGCATCTGTTGGCGGTGGGATTATATGGCTTCTCACTGACTCCACCTTCTTTCTCCCAGCATTCAGTTTAGTTTCACCTACCTACCTCTATTCTGTCCTGTGCAGGCCTAAGACAGTTTTTTTTTATTAACCTATGGTATTCACAGCATACAGAGGGGAAACCCACATCAGACTTTCACATGGATGCCTTGACCTGTATGTACACACACACACACACACACACACACACACACACACACATTAAATACATGCTAAATACATGATCAACAGGAGGTTAGGTGGGGATTAGAGTATGTTGTAATATGAGCGGCAAGGCTGCGTCCCTGGCACCCAGCTGCCCGCACGGCTAGCTTTACCTGAAATAATTACACGGACACTGTATTCTTTTAAACACTGCTTGGCCCATTTCTATCTAGCCTCTTCTAGGCTAATTCTCACATATTAATTTAGCCCATTTCTAATCATCTGTGTAGCACCGCTAGGTGCGCTTACCGGGAAGATTCTAGCCTAAGTCCATCCTTGGTCGGAGCTTCATCGCATGTGCCTCAGAGAGGGGAGCATAGCGACTCTGAGCTCACTTCCTCTTCCTCCCAGCATTCTGTTCTGTTTACTCCTCCCACCTATGTTTTAACCTATGAGGGCCAGCCAAGCAGTTTCTTTATTTTTTAACCAATGACCTTCCTCCATCAAGAGTGTTTAATTGTGTCTTCGTGATCATTTTGACAATAAAAAGTGACATAAATGAAGTTTAGACTCATGGTACACACTTGTCATTGAACCATTCATTTAGAAGGTTGTCAGGATGATCATGAGTTTAAGGTCAATTTGTGCTACATACAAGACTGGGTCTCAAAAGAGTTAAGGAACCAAAGTGCCAAAAAAAAAAAATGACACTGTGTAGTTGGTAGGCTAATCGTTATACAATGGCAAGCTTTGCCTGATTGCTCCTAGAAAGCTTTCTGTAAGTGCACCAAGTCCTGAAGAGACTTTCTGCTCTTACAGAGGACATGAGTTCACGTCCCAGCATCCATGATGGGTGGCTTTCAACTGCCTGTAACTCCAGCTCCATAGGCCCACATGCCACTAAATACCTCATGCAAGTACATCAGGTGGCTAAAGCAGTACCCAGCAAAGTCATTTCTGAAGTCCCAACTCCAAGACCTACTGTGTAATAAAATGGCAGTCCCTTTAAATCACTAAGGTTTGGATGACCTAGTGCCCAGTAGTGTCATACATTTTGTAGAAGCCTCGGTTACTGACTGGAACAGTGGTATTCCTGGTATTCCCATAGTTATTCCACAAATGTTGTAAGTGAATGTTCTAAAATGTGTCACCAACTTAAATGTTCAGACTTCATTATGAAATGATGAGTCTATGTCCTCTGTTATCTTTATGGACAGTGTTCTCAGTTCAAGCTCTTGTTTCCTTCCTAATATCAGCTTCCTATATTGTTTTCTTTCAATTTTCTTTGCCCTCTCTCTTTCTCCTGGACTGTAGTCCATTCATACAATTTGTAATATGACAAAAGGAATCTGAAGTTGATCTATTGTTAGGGGGTATGGAAGAGGGAGCTGTGGTATTTGGGACTACCTTTCCTGGAACAGAGCAGAGTCCTTGGATACATAACCATTTGCCAACTATGATGAGTGATAATCTTTACACAAAGGCAGAGTTGGAACTGGTTCTTGGAGACATTTGAACTAAAATTCTCTAAGTTCTGTTTCCTGGCACCGAGACAGGCTTCTGTAAGAGCGTGGAGCTCCTTGAGAAGTATGAGTATCGGAGAACTTGCTAAGATGTTTTCTTTCATCTTTCTAGAAGGAAGAGTGGGTATGTTTAGAGAGGAATCAGCTTTTCACTGGAAATTTTAGTTTTTCTCCTTTGTTTTAGAGAAAACTGAATTTTAATGAATTGTGAGGAAAATATAGATTTCATGGTAGGAAACAGGCTTGAGAAATTCTTCCTTACTCAAATTGGACAGTGCACAAAAGAGTAAAGCTTCCGCACACTGAGCCTTCAGCCATATGAGCCTTACTATTGCAGAATCTCATATGGCCAGAGAAAATTAATCACCTTGCAAAGCCTCCTGAGAATGAGTTCTTTGTAACTTGCATTGCCTGTTTTTCCTCGGTGCCCTCTGGAGTAAGTAAAGGAGAGAGGAGCACACAGACAACATAGACAGAGCGCTGGTGACGCTGCCCTAGACTGGTTGTGGTTCTTTCTGGGTATGAAAATGACCTAGGTGGTGAATGGTTTCATTCCATGACCACATTTACTAAGGAGGTAAAGGAGGGACATGCAGAGACTTTTAACTAACTTTTCCAGTCTCACGGACCCACTTGTCGGCAAGCTGGGATTGGACAAACAATTCATAATTTCTACTTTTAGAATGATAGTAATTCTTTCAAACCATTCATTGATCTGTGCCTCATTGTGATTTACGCTGGGCACTGTTGAAGAAGGTTTGAATAAGTTAGACACAGGTTGACCTCATGGAGTTTGGTCAGAACTCTAAGATGGGATAAAAATGAATACCACTGAATGTAACATTGAGTTAATTAGATGACAATTAAATTGAGTATTCTTAGCATAATAGTGCTGGCCAAGCCAAGCAGAGTGTCTTGTAAGGGGAATTATGTGGAGAAAGGCTTGATGTTAATGAACTTTGACACGAAGTCTAAAGGCTTGGCTTCAGTTACTCTGCAGTAGGTTTTACTCTTGCTTTAAAGTAAATTGAATTTACTTTAAGGTAAGGAGGAAGAAAGACAAGTTGATATGGTGATAAAGGTGATTATGGTGTTAGACTCAGAGCCTGGATAAAGATAGTAGATGAATTAAAGCTGAAAATATGGTTATACTTCCAAAAGAGAACTGTCAGAAGCAGCAGCTAAGTAGTCAGTGGCAATTCTCTCTGCTACAGCTGATAGTCTTCAAAAGGTTTATCAACCTAATTTTATCAGGAGAAATAGCTTATATGCCGTTTTTGGTTTAAATTTTATATCAAGTGTAAATACTTGCCAATAGGAGGTAAGGAGGAAGAAAGACAAGTTGATATGGTGATATAGGTGATTTTGGTGTTAGACTCAGTGTCTGGAGAAAGATAGTAGATGAATTAAAGCTGAAAATATAGTTATACTTCCAAAAGAGAACTGTCAGAAGCAGCAGTTGGGTAAGAATCATGAAATTATGGGATGGGAATGTGTTTGGATAAGCTGTGTAAAATGGCCTGTATTCACTGCGGACGCTGATTGCTGTCCCCTGCCCAGAGCTGAGAATCGATTTTAAGGCCTCACAGTAAGTGCTCACCTACTAAGCTATATTCCGAGTGTGTGTATGTGTTTTGCCTAAAAAATTGATAGTGACCTATAGTTCAAGTAAATATACTCTATTGCTTGTTTCAAAACCAATTTGGAAAAAATAAAATACAAAAATAGTTTGATTTAATAAATGTTTACTCATCTATTTTTAACCGAAGTCCATGGTTAACTTTTCTTCTGTAAATGACTCACATTCATTCTTTACAAAGCAAGGCTAAAATAATTTATTTATTCATTTTTTTATTAAAATAAATTCTTCTAGCCTGTCTCCTATTGGTCCTCCATAGACAAAACCCCAGCTGTCCTTATGTTTACTCTGCTTTTTGGATTACTTTGGTCTTTCTTCCCCTGCCTCTTAACCACAGGATGAAATTACTATATTCAAAGCCACCTGCATCTCAGTGCATTGGATCCAGCACATTTACATGCCATCTGTTAACTTTCAGGTTTTTCCATTTAGATCAGTGCTTCACATCTCTGGGCACACAATCAGAAGAGCCTGGCAAGCTTTTAACATGTATCCACCTTAGAGTATCTGAATCTATTGTTTCATGGGCATGCAAGTACATCATTCCTTACAAAAAATCCTTAAGCGATTATAGTACATAGCATGCATTGAGAACCAAAATGTCTTCAGAAATCACTCCATTCTTGTAGACTTGATTATTCTTTTCTCTTTCAGAATGCCACAAAATCTTGACTGTTTATCCAGGCTATGTTTATTCTGTGTGTCTGGATAGATCAGAAAACAGAAAAGTGGGAATGTTGACAATCAGCTAAATATCTTCTTATTCAGGTAAATCTTCCTTATTCTTTTCTGGACCTAATTTATGGAATTGTGCTCCCTTCAGTCATGTGTGTCTTTCCTTTTTAGTTGACCCTACCTGAAAATGCCTTCATGACACATTTAAAAGTGTGCCTCACTCTTGTCCTAGGCATTTTAACTATTTATTAGCATATAGTCATTATATATGGTGAGTCTCATTTTGGCATTTTATGCATGTATATAATGTTTTTGATCATACTTATCCCCTCTCTTTGCCTCCCCCACTTTTGGTTTTCTCCTTTTTCTTCCCAACTACATGGGGTATATTTTTTGAAATATTTCTTGAATTTTTTCTTGAGAATTTTATACATGAAATTACATAATTGATATCCCAACCTCTCCCACCTTCAACTTTTTCCATGTTACTCTTACTCCCTTTCAAATGCATGGCCTCTTCTTATTACATACATATATGTACCAGTGTATATATAAATACAGCTCAATATGTCTATTGTCCATTTAATGTTGCTTACATAGGTAGTTGTATAAGGCTGGCCAGTATAAAAACAATTTTCTAAATTAGGTGATTAAGGATTACAGGAAAATAAGATCCTTCTTTCCTTTCTCCCTCTCTTCTTTTTTTCCTCCCTTTTCTTTCATGTTGGAGATCAAACCTAGGGTCTTTATGTATGCTACGTAACCAATCAACTGCTGAGTTATACCTTCAGCCTCAAGATTCATTTTATGTTTGTTTGTTTTAATAGTACATATTTTATCTATTTGTCAACAATTTCATTCAGTGAACTGTGTATCTTGGTCATATGCACCCAACGTAACCTTTGTAAAAATAATTGGTTGATGTTTTTGCTGAAATGTATCAAATATGCAATCCTATTACAGGATGTGGTAGTTTGCTGTGGGACAATGATCTGTACCCTGTCACTTGTATTTTAAATAAATGCTGATTTGCCAGTAAGCAGGCAGGAAGTAAAGGCAGGGCAAGGCGAACAGGTGAATCCTGGTAAGAGGAAAGAGTCAGTCTGCAGTCATCACCCAGCCACAGAAGAAGCCAGACACAGAGCAAACAAGATGTGACTGCCTCACTGAAAAAGGCACCAAGCTACGTGGCTAACACAGACAAGAATTATAGGCTAATATAAGCTATAAGAGTTAATAAGAAGCTTGAGCTAATAGGCCAATCAGTTTATAATTAATGTAGGCCTTTGTGTGTTTATTTGGGACTAAACGGCTGCAGAATCAGGCGGGACAGAAATCTCTGTCAACAGAACCCCCTGGTAACAGTAGTTTGAATGTAATTGACCCCTATAATCTCATAGGGAGTGGTACTATTAGGAGGTGTGTGCTTGATGGGTTGGGTATGGACTTGTTACTGTGGGTACAGGCTTTAAGATTCCCTATGCTCAGGATACTGCCCAGTATGCCAGTCCATTTCCTGTTGTCTGTAAGATATAGTACTCTCAGCTATTGCTCCACTACCACATCTGCCTGCACACTGCCATGTCCCATCATGATGATAATGGACTGAACCTCTGAAACTATAAGCAATTAAATGTTTTCTTTGTAAGAGTTGCCATGGTCATGGTGTCTCTTCACAGCAATTGAAACTCTAAGACACTGGCTGAGTAATATAGTCAGATATAGGAGACAGTTATAATAAGACGGTCTCTGAAAATTAATCAGCAAGCCCACTCTTTGGTGCCTAGAAATTTAACCTGAAACTGAATACAGATTTGTGAAAGAAGACTGTCATCACAGTAGATAATTCTGAATCAATAAAGGATACTCATCCCCAAGCCCTGTCTTAGGGTTTCTATTACTGTGAAGAGACATCATGACCACAGAAACTCTTACAGAGGAAAACATTTAATTGAGGGGGTAGCTTACATTTTTAGAGGTTTAATCCAGTATCATCACAGTGGGACATGGCAGTGTGCAGGTAGATGTGGTACTGGAGTAGTAGCTGAGAATCTTGTATCTTACAGATAACAAGAAGTCAGCTGACACACTGGGCAGTATCCTGACCACAGGGAACCTCAAAGCCCATCCTCACAGTGAGACACTTTTTCCAAGTCCATACCCACTCCACTAATCCCACACCTCCTAATAGTGCCATTCCCTATGAGATTATGGGGACTAAATACATTCAAGCTACCACAGCCAGTGTGGCCTTAAGTATGCTAAACAGCTTTGGGGATTTCACCTTGTAAATGGAGATAAAAATGCACTGCATAGATCTTTGATAAACACCTTGAGGTCTGTGCCAATGCTCAGCAGGCATACTAAAGTCAACCAAGCTTTCCATGTGCAGAATTGGGATTTATTTCCTAATTTTAAAGTGGGTCATGTAGTTTTCTTAAAGGTTGCATGTAGGATTAAGATTATATTTCCCAAAACAAATGGATGATAAAAAAGATTATAAGCATCTATATATAAGTCTTCTCTTTTATATCCGCTGAAATGGACTGAAACTTTTGTCTTGGTCAGTAATATGTCGTTTTTTCTAGCTACTAAAAGAGGTGTTATTGGTAAACTCATTAATTGACTGCTGGTAGAGTCCTGTTGTCCCTGGGATAGCTTACTTTCTAGCTGGAGGGAACTCATAAACCCAAATCCAATGACAAAGTTAAAACCGGAGCTATCCATCATTGCTGGTCCATCCATCATGCCTTTGTCTCACTTTGTGTAGGGAGCTAGTCTGCCATGAATTTTCTCACTGGCTGTTTTTCACAAGTTGAGGCTAATGGCCAGACAGGGTTACCCTGGAATCTCACCTGGTGTCACCTGGTGCACTCCTACGGACTGGTGGCCTTTCCCAGCATCTGCAGGTCTAAGAGATTTAAAAAGCAGCTTAAAAATGTCAGAGAGCGGCTCTGCCACATCCAGACTAGACCACAAACCACAGGAATTAAAGAGAGTGGGAGGAGGGGGGCGGGGCACCAACAAAAGTGAGACCAGAAAAAGCAGAAGTAAAACAAGACAGTCATATCAACACGTCCTTGGTAGGAGGCAGGAGACAAGAGAAACAAAATGAAGGAACAACGAACCCCAAGGGCCCCAAGTCTCAGGAAGTTGCTCAGAGGATAGGTTGGGTTAGGCTAAGTCTTCTACAGAGTTCTCTGGGTCAGGTCTGCTTCTGTCTTGTGTTTCTCCGGCAGCCTTCAGTTTTCAAAATGTTTACAAATGTCTCTTCACTCTGCCCTTTCAATTAATGAGACTTTGGTAAAGGGGCAAGTTTTTGATAAAGCCGCAAGCAATATATGGGCCTATAACAAACCAAACTTAAGCCTTTTAGTTTGAGGTTTTATTGCCTGTGCTTTGGGGATTTATATATAAGGTTTATATTTTCAATTCTGACATTTAAGTTTTTAATCACTTTGACTTGATTTTTGCATATGGTTTAAGATAAAGGTCCTCTGCACACAGATATTTATTTTTCCAAGCATCATTTATTGGTGAGAACATCCTTTTTCCATTGTGTGTTCTTGGCACCTTTGTGCGGAATCAATTGACCATGAATACACGGGTTTATTTCTGGGCACTCTGTCCTGCTCTTCTGGCTGATGAGTTGGTTTCAGTGCCAGCACCACGCTGTTCTCCCTAGCATAGACTCCATCTAGGGTTGTGAGCTATGCTTACGCCATCACATAGTTTTGTAAACGTCACAAAAGAAATCATGGCCTTCGGAGTGCTGCTGTTTCCTTTCTGACTTTTTCCCACATGCTTTGTCTCAAATTCTCTGACGTTGGGGAAACATTTAGCAGCAGGCAGAGAGTCGAGATAGAGATGCACTTTGATAGGTAGGATATATCTAGGGGATTTTAGGCGGCTTACTGATACGTGAGTGTAAAGTTGACCAGGGGTGGAGTTGTAATGATTGGTCCTGATTGCCAATTTGACAGTATCTAAAACCAGCTAGGGAAGAAGTCTGTGGGCGTGCCATGAGGGATTTTTCTTGAGTAGGTTAGTAGAGGGGAAAAGCCACCTAATATGGGCAGAGGCTGTTCAGACAGGGTTCTGTACAAAATAAAGAGAGAAAACCAAAGGAACCTAAGTTTGTATCTCTCTGCTTCCTGAGTGTGGATGCAATGTGACCAGTTGCTTCAAGCTTTTGCTGTCAGGATTTCTCCATTATGTACCATGACTTCAGACAATCGAACGCTCGAACCCTTGCTTCCTTAAGTTTTTCTCAGGTAATTTTGTTCCTGCAATGAGAAAAGTAACTAAGACAACAGGGAGTGCTCACCTTCATGAAAACAGGGAGAACCTTAGGTGCTCACCTTCATGAAAACAGGGAGAACCTTAGGTGCTCACCGTCATGAAAACAGGGAGAACCTTAGGTGTTTGCTTTCATGATATCATTGGACCATTCCATGAGAGAGAACTATATGAGAAAATTCTACTTACAAAAACTGCATTCTTTCTAAAAATTATTTTGGATTTAAAAATTATTTTTCATGCAATATTATTTTGGTCATATTACTTTCATTCCCACAATTTATATTCTCTCGCTCTCTCTTTCTCACTCTTCCCCTCTCTCTCATACACACACACCCCAAAAATGAAAATCAAAACAAACAGACAATAAGACAATAAAAAATGAAGCAAGACACACACAGAAAATATGGAGTCTGTTTTGTTTGGGTTGGCCATCCACTCCTGGGCATGCAATCTAGCATGGAGTATGCCACGTACCCAGTGACATGCCATTGGAGACAACTACGATATGGCAGGACTCAGCTGCTTTCTGACATGGTTTCATTTGTGTTCCTTCTTGGTTCAAGTATAACTTAAAAATCTCAAAGAAGTTATGTTGTAAAGACTAAATAGAAGTGGCTGAATCCTGACCAGTTCTATCAGTGTGACTCCATCCGACTAAACTGAGAACATACATGGAGTAACAGGGTATCCCCTTTAATAGACGGTGAGTGTTCATGCCGGGGAACTAAGTCAGATGCTTATTCATTCCCTGGTATGCTGGAGGTCTTATCATCCCAGGAAACTGCTTTTGGCCTGGGGCTTCTACTACTATCCATTAAATTAACCATAATAGAAGCATTTTAGAAAAAAATTAGGCATTTATGATCCCTATAGATTGTTTTCTTTAGCTTTAATTTGAAGCAGAATTAATGCTGTTGAGCTAATCCAATATAGATATTTTGATGCCTTGACTTTGAAATTTGGATCTAAGGACATGATGCTTTGGAAAGGAGTTTCTTATTTTGTTTTCACAGAGGATGAGACGCTGTTCATTTCTTCTATTCCGATTTGGTATGATGGACCACGCCCTACTGAAGGGTTGCTGTGAACACCTTCAGAAAATTGCTTCGCTCAACTGCCAACTGAGATGAAAGTAGCACATAGATTATACCATGAAAGACCTAATTAATGACGCCCCCATTCAGCAGGAAGCAGTTTGGAGAGAAATAACTGCGCCCATATTCCCAAAAAATGTTTATAAATGTTCTTTTACATTTAAAGGGGGATATGATATAGGTTTTAATAATTTGCATTAGTATAGATTTTGCTTTATTGATAGAGATTTACGGTCAATTTTGTTATATGTATATGTATTTCTGATATTGATTAAGGTATTATGATTGTGTAGTTCATTATTAAAATGTAATGTATAATTAGAAAATATAGGTTGTTGATGGACAATCATAAATAATAGTCAAGTTTGTAGTCATGTTAGTTAATATTTTCTAGATGTGCGTAGATATATTTTAGATAGGCATTCTTCATATTTTTCAAAGATTATAGAATATGGCATTTTAAATGTTTTAATAACTTAGGACTTTTCATGACAATGAGACACTCTGCTCCTGGCAGCACCAATCTACTTCAAGAGGAAGATGGACATCGAAGAGGCTCGTTATGGAGTTTGATAGCCATTTGGGCAAGAAACTGCTCTTGCCTGAACTATTGCATAAACTGGACACAGAGAACCCACAGAGAGAGGACTACTGAACTTGCCTAAGGTGAGATGATCTTTTGGGGTTCCTGATTCATGAAAGAGTCTGCAAGACATTCTGCAGGACACAACAGATAGTGACTGAACTGACTTTGAATTTTCTTGTTTTATGGAAATGTCTCCTGGATACCATGGGCCTGAAGGCTGAAGATGGATGCCCCAACAGTACAGAGGAACTTTGGGTGACTGTCCAGGCAGTGAGATGTCTCTGTCATTTCTAGAGTTTTAAAAGTTGCTTTTTTCTTGTTTGCTTAGGTAGTATTGTATCTTTCTGGAGTCTTTGATGGAGTTAAGAATAGTTAGTTATAGTTATAGTTTTCCTTAGTTATGATAAAGATTATTGTAACTTTTACTTGATAACTGTTTTGTTATATGTAATTTTGCTATGTTAAAGTTAAAGCCTTTTTTTTTTTTTGTTTAAACCGAAAAAGGGGAAATAATGGAGGAAGGTCATTGGTTAAATAAAAAGAAACTGCTTGGCCCTCATTGGTTAGAAGATAGGTGGGAGGAGTAAACAGAACAGAACGCTGGGAGGAAGAGGAAGTGAGCTCAGATTCCACAGCTCTCCTCTCGGGAGCAGACGCCTCAGAGAGACACCACGCTCCTAGCTCCCAGGCAGATGCACGCGATGAAGCTCCGACCCAGGATGGACATAGGCTAGAATCTTCCCGGTAAGCGCACCTAGGGGCGCTTCACAGATGATTAGAAAAGGGCTAAATTAATATTTGAGAATTAACCTAGAAGAGCCTAGATAGAAATGGGCCAAGCAGTGATTAAATGGATACAGTTTGTATGTTGTTATTTTGGGCATAAGCTAGCCGTGCGGGCGGCTGGGGTGCTGGGGACGCAGCCCCGCCGCTCCTAATACAACGGAACGGCACCCAACGTTCATACTACTACACACAATGTTCCAGCAAACTTCCTGGTCCTCTGGCTCCACAGCCTTTCCACCCCTTCTTTTTCAGTGCTCCTTGTATCTTAGGAACAGGAGTTGTGTTGTAGATTTACCCACTGGGGCTGGGCACCCAAGGTCAGTTGTTCTCAGTATTTTCATCAGTTGTGGTTTTCTATAATGGTCTCTGCTGTGAAGAGAAGTTTTTCTTATGAGGGGTGAGAGCTACACTTACCTGTGGGTATAACTATCCAAAAGATATTTTGATGCTATCACTTACTAAAATAACCACAACATAATTATTTACCAACACATGGCTTCCTCATTCATTTTTAAAGCTATATAGAATTTTGTTAGAAACGTTTCAATTTTATTCACCCATAAATAATGCTTCAGTGAATAGCTATTAATATTTACCACCTCAAGATAAGCAAAAAAATTAGAATAATAATGACCAGTTTCAATGGTATATTATAAATATTATAATCTTGTGGCTGTAATCGTCTATTAGAAGATACATCAACTTCCAGCCTTACCAGCATTGCCCACGAGTATCCATACTTCCCTACAATTTTATCAACATAATGAAGTGTCAAATTTTATTTTATTTTTCTTGTTGGAGTTGGTGTTGATGAGGATCTCACAGTATAGCCTAGGTTGACATTGAACTGAAGGCCCTTCTTCTGTTGCTCCCTAAGTACTGAAATTACAGACTCCAATGTTGAACATTTTATCTACTTATTAGGAAAAATGAGCAATTCGTATCAGACTGTGAGATTGCACAATTTGCACACTGTCATGCTGATAAGTCTGATTCTCCTGCTGTCGAATGATGCCAATGAATAGGGAAATAAAACGGTGACAGGAGAGCTACAATCCTGTCTTCAAAGAGCCGGCTCTTCTAATGACTGTAAGGTTGAGGACTAGATGGAAACTTTAAGGAAGTGTATCTCTAGGCGCAGTTGAGTGGGTTCCAGTGTAATCAAGTAGTTCTACAGTGTTACATCTCTTGATAAATATTCCGATGTTATCTGACTGGGTCATAAGACATTCTGTGTTCTGTATGCCAGATTGCAGATTAGGAGGCCTTGGGCCAAAGTTTTCCTGGCTTCTATTTCCTGAAGTAGCTGATTTGCCAGTCAACATCTTAATCGCTTAGGTAGCTCTTTCTTCAGAATTTTGAATGTCAGGAACAGAGAAAAAAAATAAAAGGTAGGATTATAAGGAACAATTTACAGTGTTAATATATCTAAGACCCAAGACATTCATATTTCCTTTTTGTGACCTGTTCATTTATATTTTTATCCATTCATTATGTTTTTCTTGTTTACTGAAACATGCTGTGCATTTTAGTGACACTTGTTTACAATATAAATTTCAAGTTTCCCTGTTATCACTGATTTTTAGCTTTTTAAGGAGATTTTCTGTTTTTGTTCCTGGAGGGTGGGGACCATATTGTGACCTTTCTCATAGTTAGTCAAACAATGGAGCCATTGCGTCAATGCTAAGTGGCCCAGCTTTAGATTCCTCTTATGCAAGGGGAAAAAGTTCTTTTGTTTCAGCCACTGATGTTTGGTTTTCTTGTTAAGTAAGGCTACCCCTTGTTCTGACTGATAGGCTGTGGAAGGAGGACTGTGTGTGGATAGAAGCAGGCACATATGCTTTCCTACTTAAGGGCACTTGCCTTCTGCTGAGTGTGTTGTACTCAACCGGTCATCCAGGCAGAACACTGGCAACAGGCTTGTTTTAGCTTTTCCCTTGCCATCAGTTGCTCACACTTACGTGTTCTCTGGACGTTTTCCTGAAAGACTAAGATGGACTTTGGTGACACCTTTTTCAGGACAGACTGTTAAACTTTGATGACAAACTTTTATGTGTATGTGGGAATGGGCCCACGTTTTTAAGTTCTTCTTACTAGCCCACTTATCTGCAAAAGTAGCTACGTCTTCTATTTCCACACAGGACAAATGTCTTTTGTAAAGGATTTTTCATTCAAGACTAGTTTTGTTGATGGTGAAGCCCCACAATTCTGCTATCTGGAGATAGCCATGAGGACCTGTGACTCTCTCCAGGTACCCATTAGGAACTGTAATGTTAAATTCTAAGTTGCTCTGTAGGAACTCACAGCTCACTGGAACAAGTAGTATGTATGGAAGACAGTTGGAGAGACTGTGCAGCCTTTGCTGCTACGAGGCAATCCAAACCCAGTATTTTTAGCTTATACACATTGCCATATATCATTATTTCTTTAAATTTTGTATTAGATTTATTCATTTTATTTATTTTATTTTTTCAGTTTTTTGTAATTTTATAAATCGTACCAATCAACATTTCCACTTCCTCCCCTCTTCGCACTTCTCTCCCGCTCCCCTACTCACCCTCCCCACTCCCTCTCCAGTCCTATGAGGGGGCAGGGTACCCTGCCCTTTGGGAAGTCCAAGGTCCTCCCCACTCCATCCAGGCTTAGGAAGATATACATCCAAATAGAATAGGATCCCAAAAAGCCAGTAAATGCAGTAGAGACAAATTCCAGTGCCCATTATCCTTGGCTTCTCAGTCGGCCCCAAATGTCAGCCCCATTCAGAGGGTTCAGTTTGATCCCATGCTTGTTTAGTCCCAGTCCAGCTGACCTTGATGAGCTCCCATCAGCTCAGGCACACTGTCTCAGTGGGTGGTCCTGAATTCCTTGCTCATATTCTCCCTCCTTCTGCTCTTCAGCTGGACCTTGGGAGCTCAGTTCAGTGCTCCGATGTGAAACTCTGTCTCTATCTCTATCCATCGCTGGTTGAAAGTTCTATGGTGATATTCAAGATAGATATCAGTCTGACTATGGGACAAGGCCAATTCAGGCACTCTCTCCTCCACTGCTCAGGATCCTAGCTGGGGTCATCCCCATAGACTCCTGGGAACCCCTCCAGAGCTAAGACTCTTGCCAACCCCAAATTGGCTCCCTCAATTATGATATCTCTTTCCCTGCTCCCATATCCGTCCTTCCTCCATCTCAACCATCCCACTCATCCAAGCTCTTTCCAGCCCTCCCCTTTTCCCTTCTGTCTCCCCCTCTTCCATTTCCCCCACTCCATTCCCACCCCCATGCTCCCAACTGGCGATCTTGTCTGCTTCCAATTTTTAGGAGAATCTGTATATGTTTTTCTTTGGGTTCACCTTATTATTTAGCTTCTCTAGGATCACACTATAGGCTCAATGTCCTTTGTTTATGGCTAGAATCGACTAATGAATGAGTACATACCATATTCACATTTTTGGGTTTGGGTTATCTCACTCAGAATAGTGTTTTCTATCTCTATCCATTTGCATGCAAAATCATGATGTCATTGTTTTTTACCGCTGAGTAGTACTCTAATGTGTAGATGTGCTATACTTTATTCATTCTTCCATTGAGTATTCATTTTATTTTATATGTGAATGTTTTGCCTACATGTCTGTATGTATACCACTTGCATGTTTGATGCCCATGGGGGTCAGAAGAAAGCATCAGACCCTCTGGAACTGATGTAATAGGTGATTAGAAGCTACCTTGTGGGTATTAGAGTTGAACCTGGGTCCTTCGCAAGAGCCACAAGTGCTCCTGATTCTTAGTCCTGCTTCTATTTTTTAAAATGTTATTTCAGACTATATTTTACTCACCAGTATTGCACAGGGCGAATTAGCCTATTTGAGTATTTTGGGAGGATAAAGCCCTAGAAGTACAACTTTTGTCCTAGATTTTATTGCATTTTAAGTTTGGATGGGCATTGCCAGCTCGACGTGCACAGGAGTAGCACTCACTCACAATTTTCTCACTATTTTTTTGTGTTGTTTTTATAATTGAGTCTCTGAATACATCAACTAACTTTGTGTCACTTAAATACTATGCAGAATTAACCAGAAAGGGTGGGCTTTGCCCACAGGAATCAAAATTGAAGAGAGGTAAATTATGAGTGGAGCATATGTATTTTTTTTTTTAACGGACTGTTTTGCTTTTGTGATCCGTTGTTCACATTTCTTTGCCGGTCCTTTGAAAAGTCAGGTGTGTGAATATAGTGGATTTGGCAGAAGTGGCCGGAAAGGTAGTTAACAAATGATGATCTCCTCTTGCCTCAGGGCCCATCATGCTGTCGTAGATGTCTCAAGGAGACATCTGTGGCCCACACAGGAGAGGAGGGTGGGGAGAGAAATGGAGCTGGAAGGCTAGTGTCTAAAAGTAGAAACTTAAACACACCCTTGCTCAAAAAACTCTTCAAACTACAAATTACTCTTGGCTTAAAAAAATAAAAACTAGAAAAAAATATTGTCAGACCTATTCCCATGAGAGACCCTGATGTGGAAGAATAAAAAGTGAATGCCCAAGCAGCATTATCTGTGTTGTTTGTCAGGAGCTGTGGGGACGCAGCTAGCGTGGAAGATGGCTAAGAAAGCAAAGTGCTTGCTGTCCAGCAGGAGGACCGCAGTTCAGACGTTCGCGCCTGCACAGAAGTGCCACACCCACCTGTGCCTCCGTAGGAGGGTAGAGACACTCCCTGCCAACTTCCAGGTCAGATCAGGTGAAATCGCCTTCCTGAGAAAGTGAGGTGGAGCGCCAGGGACATAGCTCGGATGGCAGAGTGCTTGCCTGGCATGCACAAAGACTCGAGTCTAATCCCCAGCACCGTGTACACTCACTGTGGTGGCACCTGCCTGTAATCTTAGCACTAAGAGGTAGAAGCAGCTGGATCAGAAGTCCCAGGTCATTCTAGACTACGTAGAAAGTTCAAGGCCAGCCCCTATGTGGTGCGTGAGATTCCATCTACACAAAGCAAGACAAGGTGGAGAGTGATGGAGAAAGACGTTCAAAGTTGACCCCTGGCTCCCACGTGCCATCCAGGAGAGAGAGAGAGAGAGGCATACATTTTTCTTTTCCTTTCTTTCTTTCTTTCTTTCTTTCTTTCTTTTTTTAAATATCTAGTCTCACAGAAAGAACTGCCAGGTCCTTGGGGGCTCTACACTTACTTATGCCCATGTGACCTTACTTGTGAAACTGAAGTGTTTGTCACTAGAACCCCACAAGAGAACTGTGACCCAAGGCAGAACTGGGGTTGAAGACGTGGGTACTGTAGGCCTCCATCAGAGGGTGGAGGGTGCTTGTTCTCACTCTCTCTTAGAGAAGCCCGAACTTTCTGTTTTGCACATGCGGCCCTTGCTTGCACAGTTACAGCACTACTCTTTCTTATTTTCAGGTTAACCTTTCTCTCAGAATCCAATACAACAATACTTATTTTGGAAACATACACTTCTTCTCCAACTTAGGCTCTTCTAGTTTTCTTGTGCCTAGAAGGTTCTCTTTTTTCTTATTATGTGCCAAAATTCCAGCTGTAGAGTGCACTCACTGTTTCTCTAACCCTGCTTTTGTGAGATCTCTGGTATTCTTCCTCTGAGCCATACCTATACTATACTTTCTGGTGCTCATTTGGAATTCTTGTCAAAGTTCCTCTTCCCTTTCTTCTACCTTTGGCATCTGTCTCATTTATGTTGCATATGATTTATAAACAGTTGACATGTGTTATGTGGGATGCCCTTCTGTATGCTGTGAATATGCATTGCTTTTATTGGTTGATGAATAAGCTTCTTTGACCTATGGCAGGGCAGAATACAGATAGGTGGGAAATCCAAGCAGAGAGACAGGGAGAAAGAAGGCGGGGTCAGGAGAGATACCAGCAACTGCTGGAGAAGATGTGAGGTGATGCCATGGCAATACATAGATGAATAGAAATGGGTTAATTTAAATATGTAGAGCTAGCCAGTAAAAAGCTCGAGCTACTGACCAAGCAGATTGTAATTAATATTAAGCCTCAGAGTGGATATTCTGGAACTGGCTGGCAGGAGAGAAGCCTCCAGTTACACATGCGGATAAAGTATTGATGAATAAGAGCCATTGGTATGGCTCAGTGGGTAGAGCATTTGCTGTACAAACCTGAAGACCTGAGTTTGATCCCTAGGGACCCACATAAAGGTGTATAAACACCTTTTAGTTACTTTTATATTGCTGTGATAAAACACCAATGAAAAACCAAATTAATGTATAGAAGAGTTTATTTAGGCTTACAGTTCCAAAGGGATAAGAGTCCATGATGGCAAAGCGGCGGCATGGCAGCTGGAGCCTGAGCCTGAGAACTGTATCTTGAACCACAAACTGGAAGCAGAGAGAGCAGACTGGGACTAGTGAGTAGATTCGAAATAAATCTTAAAGTCCACCGCCAGTGACATACTCCTCCAACAAGGGCATGGCTTCTAAGTCTCCCCTTAAAGCACTACCAACTGGAAAGTAAGTGTTCAATGAGGGTGCACCTCATTCAAACTACCATAAGGAAAAAGGAGCGAATCATCTCCACAGAGTTGTTCTGTGACTCTCACATGCACACTATGGCATGCACACCTCACCCAGCAATAGCTATAATAATTATAATAATAATAACAATTCTTATAATAATTAAATAAATGAATGTAAAGACATAATCTTATTCAGCAGGTTCGATGATGGAGAAATGTATCATGATTCTTAGTGCACTATATTTGCAACTAGAAGCAATTGCTTCAGATTTCATGAGCCACCGGCTCTCAGTAGCAACAGAATTCCCTGAGAGACTTGTTAAAACACAGGTGGCTGACCTCATCCCCTGTACAGAATCTGTCAGTCAGAGTGTGAATAATCTCAGATTCTTTATCTTTCCTTCCTCCTTTCCTTCCCTTGCCCCTCCTGCTCCCTTCCCCCTTCTCTTTCTTTTCTTCCTTTCAAACAGTGTCTTATAAACTCAGGCTGGCCAGGACTCAAAAACCTGAATTGTAATCACCCTGCTTCTACCTCTATCGCTTTACTTCCCCTGATTATATAGAGATCTGGGGATTGAACCTAGGTCTTTGTGTATGTTAGGTAACCACTCTTCCAGCAGAACTACATGCCCAGAGATGTAAACGTCTAACAGATCCCTCTAGTGATGTTCATGCAGTAGCTTTGCTCAGGATTTGGGGATCCTCTGTGCTTGTGCACTGATCTAGAGCAATTGCATGTTATTCATAGAATTACTTCCCAGTCACATTTACACATTATGTCTTCTGCTGTCTACTTAGGAAGATATTTAAAAGACTCTGGGAACAGTTTCCACCTGGCCAGTGTATCAGTGCATTTGACTGATGAGAGACTAACTCTTTATAGTACATATGATTTGAGAGCTGGTTGTTCCTTAAGCTTGTGATACAGTTCAAAAGAACCCTTCTATGATGGCTCTTCTTTCCCACAGGAAGTGGTAGTGCTTGAAAGTCAGTTTCCAATGGGACTTAAATTCAGTGTTGAAATAGTGATGCCTGAGATGGGAACATTCCTTAGGCTCCATATAGACGTATACACTTCCTGGCCTTAATGACTAAGATTTTGGAAATCTGGGGTTACAGGAACATGATCTGTGGGACTCTGCACAAATAAAAACAAGAATTCCGTGTTTAAAAAAATTGAGAATTATAAAACATCAATTGGAGAAGATAAGTCTGTGCTCATCTAAGAGGAAGACCTTTGTATCCATCCAGGTCACATGTCCATGAAGTCGTTGTGACCCTGATTATGAAAAGGCTTTGGTCATTTTTGGAAGAGAAAGTAGATTCCATGGTGATGTGGGATTTTCCTCTGTATGCTGTGAATACCATTGGTGAATAAATAAACTTCCTTGGTCTGTTGATAGGGCAGGGTAGAGCTAGGTGGGGAAAACTAAACTGAATGCTGGGAGAAAGGAGGCAGAGTCAAGGAGAAGCCATGGAGCCGCCACCAGGGATAGACATAATGAAACCTTGCCGATAGGCCATGACCTTCATGGTAAAATATAAAATAATGAAGATGGGTTAATTCTAGATGTAAGAGATATCTAGCAATATGCTTAAGTAATTGGCCAAGCTGTGATTTAATTAATACCGTTTCTGTGTGGTTATTTCAAGAGTCTGGGTGGCTGGGAAACAAACAAGCAGGAGGGCGGCCAGGAACACACTAACAACCGCTTAATACACCATGGAGTGCTTATGTGAGTCTGGAGGAGTAGATATGATTTGTAAAATTGCAGTCAGGACTCTGTTTCCATAGCTTTCTTGGCCTTTCTTTCTTGCCACATTGCTAATATGAATGGGGGCCAAAATCTGGGGCCTAAATCTGGAGCCTCACCTAGGAATCTGGAAGTTTCCTCTACAGAGCACTTTGTGCTTATGTAGTAGTTACTTTTCCTGTCACTGTGAACAAATGCCTCATAGAAACAACAAGAGGGAGAATTATTTGGGCTCAAAACTCCATTTCATGTACTTGGGCTGAACCAGAACCTGGGTGGAAATGTGTGGCAAAGATTGTTTTCACTTGGTGAACAGAAACTCTGATAGGAATGCAGGCAGAGAGTAGCATAAGATCTAACCTCCAGAGTCATGTCCAGAGTGATTTGTTTTCTTCAACTAAGCCGTGCCTCTTACTTTCAGCCATGTATTAGTTATTTTTCAGTTGCTTTGATAAAATACCATGGCCCAAAACAAGTTATCAAAGAAAGTATTTATTTGGCTTACAGTTCCAGAGGGGAAGTCTCTTATGGCAAGGAAGGCATTGTAGCAGGTGGCTTGAGCTGGCTGGGAATATTTCATCCCTCAGGAAGCCAAGAGAAAATGAGAAGTATGGTGAGGCTATAAATACCCAAAGCCCTCTCCCTGCAGTGATGTACTTCACCCAGCAAGGCTCCACTTCCTAAAAGGTATCCAGCCTTCTCAGAAAGCACAGGCTTGGGAACAAGTACTCAGGTACATCCTTCTCTGGGGATATTTCTCACCCTAAACACCACAGACAACTTTCCATCAGGGCCGTCACATTATGACCCCATCAAGGCATGAATCAATTCTTCAGGTCAGAGCCCTTGTGACCCATAATTTCTGGAGATGTCATCGCAGACACGCCCAGAAGCATACCCACTAATCTTCTAGGTGATTATTAAGCCAATCAAGATGACTATCAAGATTAATCATGAGCTGAGTATGAGGTGTAAGTCTGTAATCCAGGTCTTCTAGGAGCAGAGTCGGAAAATTGATGAAAGTTGGAGACAATTTGGTTCAGACTAGGTATTGAGTTTCAAAATGTGTGGGCTATGACAGGGCAAACATCAAAACAACTTTATATAATAGCTCCCATTTCATAGTGTAGCCTCAGGCTAGCTAGGAGCAGCAAGACCTTCCAGGATAAGGTCTTCTAGCTTTGGACCACTGTCTTCCTCCTTGTGGCATTTCTTTTCTCAGAGGCTTCTTTAGCTTTTGAAAACTACATTTATTACTTTTTCTCAGAGGTAAATCATTTCCTAGAAAAATTCTATTTATATTAATTTCATAATTCTCAGTGATGAAGATTAAACCCAGGGTCTTGTGCTTTTGAGGCAAGCACGCTACCAAATAAGCTAGATTCTTAACTCCTACTTTTGATTTTTATCTCATTTTTCTGAGACAGAGTTTCAAGTAGCCCAGGATGGCTTCAATTATTATTGGCTGTGGCTGTCTTTGAACTACTGATCCTTCTACATCCATCTCCTGAGTGCTGTTATTAGAGGAATGTATCACCATGCCTGGTTTGTAGGTTTTGCCTTTATTTTGGTATGGGTATATATAATATGAATGTACATGTTCATGTGTGTGCACATGCATATAGAGGTCATGGTCGATGTTTTTGCTGAATATCAAATCTGTAACATGTGCTACAACAGGGTGTGTTAGTTCGAATGTAATTGGCCCCCCAAATTGAAGGACACTTATATCCCACACTAGTTCAGAATTGAATATAATAGAGGGTTATTTATTTATAGGTAGACTTACAGATCACAATGCTCTGCTTGAACAGCGAACAGCAAACAAATGCTGTAGCCAGAAGAGAGAGAACAGACACATGCTTTACATCAGCATATATAGTATATGAGACCCTGCCCAAGTGGGTGGGTAACTTAAAGGCTACTGGCTGCAGAAATTCCTATAGCACATAATCTTTTAGGGAGTGGCATTATTAGGAGGTGTTGGTTTGGTGGAGTGGGGATGGTCTTGTTGGAGGAAGTGTGTCACTGTGGGAGTGGGCTTTGATGTTCCCTGTGCTCAGGATACTGCCCAGTATGTCAGTCCATTTCCTATTGTCTATAAGATGTAGGACTCTCAGTTACCACTCTAGTACCACATCTGCCTGCACATTGCACCTAGGTCTGGTGTCTTCTCAACTGCTCTCCACCTTATCTTTGAGACAATGTCTCTCATGAACCTGGATTGCTGTGGGACAATGATCCTATACCCTGCAACGATTTAGCAGTTGTATTGCTTTTAGAAAATGCCAATTGGCCAGTAGCCAGGCAGGAAGTATAGGAGGGACAAGCAGGCAGGAAGTAGAGGCAGGGTGACAAGAATAGGAAAGTTCTGGGAAGAGGAAAGGGCAATTTGCAGTTGTCACCCAGACGCAGAGGAAGCGAGATGAAAATACCTCACTGATAAAGGTACCAACCCACATGGTTAACACAGATAAGAAGTATGGGTTAATATGTAGAAATTAGTTATAATAAGCCAACCAGATTATGATTAATATAGACCTCTGTGTGTTTCTTTAGGGCTGAACAGCTGTGGGTCTGCAGGACAGAAACTACCATCAACACTGGATCTCCAATTCCCCTAAATTCTCTCACCACTGAGCCTTGCCTACTCTGGGATTATAGGGCTTTGATACAATGCCCATCTTTAAAACTAGACAAAACCTTTTGTTTATTTTATTTACCCATTCTTTGATAATTTTATATACATATACAGTGTATTTTGATCAAATCCACCATCTTACCCCTTCCAACTTCTCTCAGATGCTCCTAAACCCTCCCAACTTCATTGTCCCCCTTTTCCCAGCCCTCCATTTACCTTTGGATCTCAATAGTACTGCCCTAATACACACTGGGGAAAGGCTATCCAATGGAGCATGGGCAGCCTATGAAGCATACTCTTGAAAAATACTGACTACCTCCCCCAGCAGCTACATACCCCACTTTTTTTTTTTTTTGATTTTTCGAGACAGGGTTTCTCCATAGCTTTTTGGTTCCTGTCCTGGAACTAACTCTTGTAGACCAGGCTGGCCTTGAACTCACAGAGATCCGCCTGCCACTGCCTCCCAAGTGCTGGGATTAAAGGAGTGCGCCACCACCGCCCAGCCATACCCCACTTTTTAATGTGAATTCTAGGTGATTAGGCTTAGGTTCCCATGCTTCTGTGGCAAGCCCTTTACTGAAAGAGCTATTTCTGTATTTATTTTTAAAACAAAGGAATATATGGTTTCTCCACTAAGGACTCACAAGATTACAAGCTCATTAAGAGCCAGGATCTGCTTCATTTGTCTTTGTCTTCTAGCACAGCACTATGGATATAGAAAAAGTACAATATGTGTGTTGAAAACTGATGCCAAGTGTTGTTGGCATTTGTACCAAGGCTTCAAATTCTTTTTGTAATATCTAGCAATGTTGTTGTATAACTGTTAAAAAAGGAGAATAATTTCAAGTGCACATTTGGGTTATAAAAAAGTTTTGTCTAGCTTTATAATTAAATTTCTCCCTTTAGAATAAACTCTTTGGCTGAATGATGTATCCTTCCCCCTTTTAAATATGTGTATGGGTGCTTTGTCTCCATGTATGTCCGTGCACTCTGTGAAGTCCAGAAGAGGGAAGTGGTTCCCCTGGGACTGGAGTTACTGACAATTGTGAGGTGTTATGGAGTAGTTGGGAATCAAACTTGAGTCTTCTGGAAGAGGAGGTGGTGCTCTTAATCACTGAGCCATCTCACTAGCCCTCATATCCACATATTTTTGCAGACTTTTGGGGGCAGATTTACTTTCTATGAAGAGGCAGTGTGATCTGGTTAACTGTTAGTAAGTCTGAGTTTTAATTTCCTCAATAATTTTTATCATTTAATTGAGCAATCAACACCTATTTATTGAGTCAGTTACAACAAAGTACCAGTACCATACTACCATCCATATTTTGTTAGAAATAGCACAATTTAGTTTTCACAGTTCGAGAGTGGAGAAAGTGAGATCAGAATGGTAACAGTGGAGTTCTGAGAGCCCCTTTCACAGCTGCTAAGGGAGTTCTCAGAAATGAGTGTTAAGATCACTGATGCCATTCATGAGGCTTTCTCCATCCTTGACTACTTCCTAAAGGTGCCACTTTATAATACTACAGTTACAGTGTTTAGGATTTCAGTGTGTGGATTGACGTGAGAAGCAGCACTCAGTCTGTTTCAGTATATATGCATTGACATGCATATGTAAGTAGATGAGACTGTGATTGTGTCATGTGTCAGCATGGTGGCTGGAAGAAGGGTACTGTGAACATAAGAGGTCTCCTTTCTGGTAGTTGAGAAAATCTGACGAATGTCCTGATGTGGAGAAGGGCTCCTTGGAAATGGCTCCACATGTCTTCTGGGTATGGCAGTGAAACAGGAAGACTCTCCAAGTCCTTACAAGCTAGCAGTGAAAAGGTTGGCAGTGAAGGAAGGGATGATCTGAATGAGCAAGCAGCACATGCTGCTTCTTCCCGCTTTCTTCTCGGGGACACCTGGCTCTTTCTTTCTGTTTCAACCAATGGATCGCCCTGTTTGTATGTGGAATATTCTGCCTTTAATATTTTAATTAGGGAATATGATTTCTTTGCTGACAACCCCCATACACTGGTTTCTTTTTTACTACTTTATCTTTTAAATTTTTTTTGAAAAATCCCTTCTTCATAGAATTCTCAACCAGGAAGCAATTTATTTATTTGATAAAATTTTAAAAAAAGCATCTTTAAAATTGCCACACTGTTACTCACCCTCTGCCTCTTTGGATTTCTGGTAAGAGTCTCTCGTCTTCTGATGACAACATCTGCTGACAGCCTTCACTGTGAACAGCCTTCCTCACCGTCTCTCTATGGTTTCTAAAGAAGTCATATAGTACCAGTAGCTAAGGAAATGGATCAGTTGGTAAGCTCCTGCTATGCATATATAAGGACTGGACTGACCAGATGTGGTGACCTACTTCTGCAATCTTAGGCCAAGAGAGATGCAGGCAAGCAGATCTCTGGAGCTCACTGCTCATAGAGTATAGTTGAATCAATGACCACCAGGTTCAGTGAGAGACCCTGTCTCAAAAAAATAATTAGATGGAGAGTAATCAAGGAAAACACTAACATTGACCAATTGTCTTCACATACCTGTGCACAATGCATACATCCACATAAGTGTTTAAATACAGCACCCACATTCTTATACATAAAATTATTATGTAATATGGAAGACTTCTGTGACAGTTTTCATTTTGGGAGACAATTTATGGGCTTCTATCCATCAGGCATGTCAGTCTGAGAACTTGTTATAGCTGGACATTCTTTAAGATCTAAAATGTATGCAATCGGTAACCTTTATTTTGAATAGGTATGTTCTCAGTCAATCCTACAGGAACTCTGAGGGAGGTGGACAGGTGGAGATAGGAACATCGCAGCATGGGCTACACTGGGGTGTGAGCATTTCTGTGTTCACTTCCTCTGTAGGTTGCCCCCAACTTTATGTTTTTTTTTCTTTTTATTGACTTGGCGTTTGATATTTTTATTTTATTTTGTTTATATCCTGGTCACAGTTTCTCCTCCCTTGTTTCCTTCAGTACCCCTCCATCCGCCCCCCCCCCCCCATTCACTCCTCCATTTCTATTTAGGAAAGGGAAGGTCTCCCATGAGTATCAACAAAACATGGCACATATCAAGTTGGAGTAAGATTGAGCACCTTCCCAAGTATTGGGACTGACTTAAGTAAGCACTCTGCGTATGTGTTACAGTTGTGTAACTTGGTCCTCTTGTGGGACTCCTAATACTGGGAACAGCAGCTGTCTCTGATTCTTTTCCTGGCTTTTGGGACCCTACTGCTCATACTGGGTTGCCTTATCTAGCCTTAATACATGGGGAGGTACTTTGTCTTACTAAAGTCTTGCATTAGGAAATTCACAAATAAAAAATAAATGAAAAACCATCACTAAATCTACCACACTTTTACCCTGCTGTGGGATGGTCTTTCTGTATGCTGTGAATATATGTTGTTCTCATTGGTTGATGAATAAAGCTGTTTTGGCCTATAGCCATACAGAATAAGGCTGGGTGGGAAAGGCAAATGGAGATACAGGGAGGAAGAGAATACAGTCGAGAGATGCCAGCAGCCACCCAAGGAGCAAGATGCCAGAGCACTGGAAAGCCACGGGCCATGTGGCAGTGCACAGATGAAAAGCAATGGGTTAATTTAAATGTAAGAACTAGCCAGAAATAACCCTGAGCATCAGTCAAACAATTATAATTAATATAAAGCCCCTGAGCAGTTATTGGGGAACTGGTAGGTGAGAAGAGAACCCTCCATTTACATTACCAGTCCCTCCTTTCTTGAGTGTATCGTAAGCCTCCCTCACCTTCTGATGAATGCCGAGATCTGTTAGTGACCACTTCTCTGTCCCTATTGAAGGAAAGCAGAGCGTCCACTGAGTCTTTCTCTTGGACAAAGATGTTTGAACTCTTGTCTGGCAAATTCGTTCCCAGCTTTTGGGGTAAAAGGGTGCTGGTGAAACTATTACAGACATAGTAATAGACTAAGGACGTCCCCCTGGTCTTCAAGTGGTGTCCTCACGGTCTGACTGTGTCTGTTGTATGGCATTCCTGTGAGTCTCTCCTTCTCCACCTCCTCCCCGAGAAAAATCTGAACTGTGTGCTGTTACTGATTCATAGTAGTTCCAGGAATGCAGAGAGATGGCAATCTTTGAGCTTCATTCTTTCCCCTACGTTTGTCCATCAGTTAAAAAGCAATATCCTAAGAGTTAGAACAATTGTGTTGGAGGTTAGCTGCTACAGCTGCTAGAGCACTCTTCTTTCCAGGGTCCTTCCACAAGTGGAAACCCTTTCTCTCAAATTGCCTCAACTGCCAAACGAAAGGCAAAATAAAGATGAATTATTGTGACAGATCCCTAGGAGATCTTCCACTCTTTGCTAATTCAGAATAAGATGTAGCCATTCGCTTAAAAAAAATCACCCACTCAGCAGGATTTGCTTCAGTTTTCACCCTGCCTGTTATGGTTTAATAGCACAGTCTGCTCTAGCTCACTGTCCTCATAAAAGCTGCAGGCAGGGAAATGGCCACACTCACATACATTCTCATTCTGGGTGGAGAAATGAAATCTTGCAGCTGGGTCGTGGAAGTGGAGCTGTGAAATTACAAAGCAAATTGTGTTTGCTGGGCATTTTTGCTGAGGTCAGGGTCCTAGACAGAGGCTGCGCCTGCAGACCTCCCGAGAGCCCAAGTCACTGGCTCCTTCAGCTGCTCTCAGTTTCCTATTGGAACATCTATTTGTGTCAATTGTTTGTGTCAAGTCACACAATATTACAAGACTTATGATCAAACTGAATAGTGTTCCTGGAACGTTCCCAAAGAGAACACTTTTCAATAACAGAAGTGTTAAATCCACAGTAAGTTCAACAGCTTTTGTTTCTGTTTTCAAAACAAACACTTTTCATTTTATTGGCAGTAAAAGGGCCACTGCAGAATCATTGACTTGTGGTTTAGGTGCTTGTTAACAAATGGGAGTTTTAATGATCCAGGAACAGATTTGTGAATAGTTATCGACTGATAGCTGAGAATATAACACTTTCGACTACTCATGCTTTTTAAAATAAAAAAAAATATTCATGACCTGGTCCATTTAATTTCCCTTGATTGTGATGTATACCTCTTTCCATAAGTGATCGTTTAGCAGGAATGTTATTTATGAGGCAAATTTGGTCTTTAAAATCCTAAAAAATTGGAACGCATAAGAGGTCACAATATAGTATGTTATAAAAACCAATACTATCCCTGACTATTGGAGCAAGTGATTAAGAATCTAAGTGGGTCTAGGGATATATACCTCAGTGATAGAACACTTGTAGTATGCAGAAAGCAGCTTCAGATAACCACACTACCACCAATAGAAGCCCTGTTATCTAGAATGCCTGGTCTTCTCTCCAAGTCCTGTTGGTTGTCATTACATAATGAGGTCAATTCAAGATTGTGTTCTACAAAGCCAGCTCTGTGGGAGCCTAGCCAGTTTGGATGTTCACCTTCCTAGAAATGGACGGAGAGGGGAGGACCTCGGACTTACCACAGGGCAGGGAACCCTGACTGCTCTTTGGACTGGAGAGGGAGGGGGAGAGGAGCGGGGGGAGGGGGAGAAGGGTGGGAGGAGGGGGAAAAGGGTGGGAGGAGGGGGAGGGAAATGGGAGGCTGGGAGGAGGTGGAAACTTGTTTTTTTTTTCTCCTTTTCTCAATAAAAAATCGAAAAACCAAAAAAAAATGGAAAAATAAATAAATAAATAAATAAAAAAGATTGTGTTCTACTTTCCCATCTGTAAGAACATCTACCTCTTATGCTTTCTAACAAGACTAACTCATTCAAGCCTTACAACAACAATAAGAACAACGGAAAGGGAACAGTCCATGACACTTTGGGACTATGTCACAATTTTTATTAACATTAATTCCAAAGTCTTCTAGCAGTTTAGTTCAATGATCTTTCTTTAATAATACTGCAACTCAGAAAAAGTAAAAGAACCCATCTTATATATTCAAATATGTTATTGCAGTTACAACTTTGTGTGCATTTCAGTATCTTTCAATATAGCAGACTATACTTCAAATATGATGGAGGAAGGTCATTGGCTAATAAAGGAACTGCCTTGGCCCATTTTATTGGTTAGAAGATAGGTGGGAAGAGTAAATAGAACAGAACGCTGGGAGGAAGAGGAAGTGAGCTCAGACTCCACAGCTCTCCTCTCGGGAGCAGATGCCTCAGAGAGACGCCATGCCCCGCTCCTGGGCAGACACATACCATGAAGCTCCGACCCAGGATGGACTAGGCTAGAATCTTCCCGGTAAGACCGTTTCTCACAGATTATTAGAGATGGGTTGATCAGGATGTGAGAATTAGCCTGTAAGTGCTAGAGCTAAAGGGCCAAGCAGTGTTTGAAAGAATACAGTGTCTGTGTAATTATTTCGGGGCATAAGCTAGCCAAGCAGGCAGCCGGGGTGCTAGGGACGCAGCCCCGCTGCTCTTATTACTACACAAATAAAGGTACAGAAGAACACTCAGAGAAATCTGTCCCCATCTCTTTTGTCATGACATCTAGACTATCGCAATACTTCTTAAGTAGCTATGTCTCTCACCCTCCTGACCCTGGATGGCCTTTTATACAAGTGCTGAAGCCTGTCCTAGTCTGATTTTTTACTATTGTCATGGTAAATACCACGACTGTAAAGTCCTATTATTTTGGGTAAAGAAGGTTTATTTGACTTACACTTCCAGAACACAGTCATCATTTATGAAAGTCAAAACAAGAACTCAAGGCAGCATCCCAGTAGCAGGGGCTAAAGCAGAACCCATGGAGAAATGCTCCTCACTGGTGTGTCCCGGGATCTCACTTAGCTGCCTTCTTTATACTTCCTAGGACCACCTGCCTGGAGGTGGCACTGCCCATAGTGGGCTGGGCCCTCCTACATGAATCAGTCAAGAAGATGCCCCACAGACTTGCCTGTAGGCCCCTCTGATGAAGACATTTTCTTAGTTGAGGTTCCATCTTCCCAGGTGATTTTTAGTTTATGTCAAGTTGACTAAATACTAACAAAGCCCTTCTTAGGGACCTTTTTCAGGTCACAAATGACACAGCTGGATGTTGAAGACTTATCACAAATGTGTATAAGGACGATAACTTATTGGAGTGTGGAAATCACTGAGAGAATTAGGATCTGACAGCTCCAGAGTAGCAATAATGGTCATAAATATCAGTTGTAAAATTAGAATGACACATTCATATGCCAGGTGCTTCTGTAAGTCATTAAACAAGCTTAAATCACTGGTTACACTTAGCATGGGGTTTGCTAATTTCAAGAATTTTATCCTGTTCCGAAAACTAAAAAAGGCCTTTACCTAAAGGCCAAAGTGTAAATAGTGGAAGGAGAACTGCAGTAATTTTGTAATGTTAGGAAGTAGGACATGCAAGATTATTTCTAAAACAAAACTATTTTTTAAATGAACTGCCACTATACCCAAAATGAAGAGTTATAAAAAATGGAAAGAGTGCATTCAAAAATTGAAGTCTTTGCATGTTAATTTAATGGCACCTGTTGCCATCCCTGTGCAAGGAGCAGGGATGTAAAGTCAGAAGGTGATCTTGTGCTTATCGAGTTTTCAGTCTTTCAGTGAGTTTAACACTGAACAAATGCTTTCAAAAATATTGTAAAATATTATAGGATCACAGAAACTTCAGGATTTTTTTTTCAGAAAATTAGACATTTAATATGGGCATTATAAGGAAAAAGAATATTTCAAAAAACATGCATAGAATTTGTTTAGGGATATAGAGAAACTGTTGCATGGGATACTGCTGTGGTTTGAATGTGCCTCCTAAAAGTTCATGTATTAGAGACAATATCCTGAATTTACAGCTTGATAGTTTTTGAAGATGGGGTTTTTGTGAGATCATTAGGATTAGATGAGGTCATGAGGGGGAGTCGTTATGATGAAGTTAGTGTCTTTATAAGAAGAGAGAGTCACGAGCTTGCCCTGCTCTGTCTTACCAAATTTTGGGGTTTGAGTGTGTAATGTCTCCCATAGGCTCCTGAGTTTGGATATTTGATCCCTAGTTGGTAGATCTATTTGAAAAAATAATGGAACTTTTAGGAGGTGGAGCCTGGTTGGAGGAAATACATGACTGGGGGATGTCCTTGAGGATTTAAAGCCTGGCTCCACTTCCCATTCTTGCTTTGCTTCCTGAGTAGATGCAATGTCTCCCTGCCCTGACCACCACCACCACGCCTTCCCTGAACACCACAACGCCTTCCCTGACCACCACCACACCTTTCCTGACCACCACCACCATGCCTTCCCTGACCACCACCACGCCTTCCCTGACCACAACCACCACCATGCCTTCCCTGACCACCACCACACCTTCCCTGACCGCCACCACCACGCCTTCCCTGACCACAACCACCACCATGCCTTCCCTGACCACCACCATGCCTTCCCTGACCACCATCACCACGCCTTCCCTGACCACCATCACCACGCCTTCCCTGACCACCATCACCATGCCTTCCCTGACCACCATCACCACGCCTTCCCTGACCACCATCACCACGCCTTCCCTGACCACCATCACCACGCCTTCCTTGACCACCACCACGCCTTCCCTGACCACCATCACCACGCCTTCCCTGACCACCATCACCACGCCTTCCCTGACCACCATCACCACGCCTTCCCTGACCACCACCATGCCTTCCCTGACCACCATCACCATGCGCTTCCCTGACCACCACCACCATGCCCTCCCTGACCACCACCACCATGCCTTCCCTGACCACCACCACCATGCCTTCCCTGACCACCACCACCATGCCTTCCCTGACCACCACCACCATGCCTTCCCTGACCACCATCACCATGCCTTCCCTGACCACCACCACCATGCCTTCCCTGACCACCATCACCATGCCTTCCCTGACCACCACCACCATGCCTTCCCTGACCACCACCACCATGCCTTCCCTGACCACCATCACCATGCCTTCCCTGACCACCACCATGCCTTCCCTGACCACCACCATGCCTTCCCTGACCGCCACCACCATGCCTTCCCTGACCACCACCATGCCTTCCCTGACGACCACCACCATGCCTTCCCTGACGACCACCACCATGCCTTCCCTGACCACAACCACCACGCCTTCCCTGTCCACTGCCACCACCATGCCTTCCCTGACCGCCACCACCACGCCTTCCCTGTCCACTGCCACGCCTTCCCTGACCGCCACCACCATGCCTTCCCTGTCCACTGCCACCCCTTCTCTGACTGCTGCCATGTTTTCTTTGAAATGATAAATTATGTCCTAAACTGTGAGTCAAAATAAACCCTTCTCCCATGTTTTATTTGTCAGTATATTTTTATCACAGCCACAAGAATGTAACCAAGAGACCAAGTGATGCCCTTTGACAGGTCATGGCAGGCATGGGACGAGGGCCCGGGCAGAGGCCAGCACTAGACTCTTACACTTCTTGGCCTCCAGAATTGTAATTTACCAAGCTTCTTCACAAGTTATCCTGTATTCATATTTTGCTATGGCAATAGAATAAGAATATAAGAGATTCTTTCATGGAAAGAATTTTCTAAAGGAAAATGTCACAACTAGACCCTATGGTACAGTGCTTTGAATACTATTCTGATATGGAATGACCCTGTCAACTAAATGTTCATTCCCTACCCTCTTTGTCTCATCATTATGGGGCTGACAATTCAGCCCAGAACCCCTGCATGTGACAAGTTCTTCCTGGGTAGTCACAGCTCTTAGTTATTCTGTCAGTCCTGTCCCAGAGAGGCCTTTCTTACAGGTGTTGGTGGCCCTTTGTTGTGGAGTTTTTCAGGTCATTAGTGGTAAAGCCGGAATCTGAAACCCCCAGCCATGTAAAGAGGGTAGTTTATCACAGACTTTACAGATCACTGGTAGATCTTATATCTGACAACTCCGCAGTAGTGGTAATGGTCTCCAACATCAGAAATATCACAAATACAACCAGAAAGATGATGCTGCAGACTCACCTGTGTGTACCGGCCCCTAAGTGTGGCATTTTAAACAAACAAGAGTTGGTAACCCCAGCACTGAGGAGATGGTAGCAGGAGGTTCAGGAATTTAAGGTAATCCTCAGCTACAGAGCATGTTTGAGGTCTACATCTCTCTAAAAAAAACCAAACAGGCTGGGGAGATGCTTGCTATGCAACCACGAAGACTAGAGTTTGTATGTCCCCAGCATCCATGATAAGTGGGTGCCATGGCAGTGCTCCCGTACGTCATCCCAGCACTGGGGAGGCAGAGCAGGAAGATCCCTGGGGCCATGCTGTCCAGACAGTCTAGCAAGCTGGTGAGTTCCAGGTTCAGTGAGACACGAACACATACAAAATAAGCTCAAGCACAAACAATCACAACAAAAATGAAAATCAAATAAAAAGTCGAGCAAGAAGGGAGGAGTTGGGCTGCAGGTGTTACTCGTTGCTTTCGTCCTTGGTTCTCTCAGTGGACAGGCACACACAGCTGATTCATGAGCGCGGCCATTTGCATTATGTCTATTTAGAGTTAAGAGTTCGCCTTACTATTTCCATTGTAGACTCGCAGGCTCATTCCAGCTCTCCTACAGGCTGAGATGCCAGGCTTCTGTTATCCTTAATATACTTCTGTATTGGTTAGCCTTCTTCTGTGTAATCTATCTTCTTTTGGCTCCTCGGCCTCCTTCTTCAGTATATGCTCTGAGGCTCTAACTCCTTACAGACAGGCTCCCTGCTCTCTCTGCTGTCCTCACAGGTACCCTCCTAGCTCACTCTAGAGCTGGCAGTCTATGGAAAGGCTTCCCCAGGTGAGACCTCCTGTTTGTCTTTGCCCTGCCAGCCTCTCTCCTAAGTGTCTGTTGACACCTACCTTCCGTACTATAAATAATAGTTCTAGACCTGAATAGTTTCAGAGAGAGAGAGAGAGAGAGAGAGAATAAGAGCGACGCAAACAACATCTGGGGTTTTCTCGGGGCATTTTTCTGATTCTGTTTCCCACACGTTCAGTACTAGGTTGACTGTTCAGAACTACCAGCCATGTCACCAAACCACAGACCACTACAGATGAGAGGCCTTGCTTAGCAGATAGTTTATCTCTTTCTGTTCTTCAGCATGACAGGAAACATAGCAGAGGGTATTTGGATAGGGCCTCCATTTGCTTCTAACCGCCATCAAGTTAGTAGTAACGAGTACAGAGGGCTACTCACCCTGAGAGTTTTGGATTCTGTTTAATTCCATTAAATGGGAGCATAACTGTGCTCCCATTTCAAATTCATTTCTATATGAAGTTGGAATTTATCTTCTCTATGGACTTCTTTCTCGCTGAGCTTGTTTAGCCTACTCAGTGGTTACAGTATGCAATAGAGAATGACCTCTTGCATGAAAAATTCTTGTATAAGCCGAATGGTACACGCCTTTAATTCCAGCACTTGGGAAGCAGAAGCAGATGGATCTCTGTCAGTTTGAGACTAGCCTGGTCTACAAGAGCTGTTTCAGGTAGGCTACAAAACTACAGAGAAACCCTGTCTCAAAAAAAAAAAACTGTATAGTGAGGGACATCACTATACAATTTTGTTTTATAAACATCATTTCAATTTTGTCTATTCTAGGAAATCTCAAACACATCATAACCAAGTCTTCAAACATCTGACTAGAGTAACTGTATTCCTTCTACTTTGAAGAACCAGTTAGGCGCAGCAGGCTACCCATCCCATCCCCAGACACTAGCTACAGATGGCTGTAAACATTGAATTTTCACAGTATTGAATTGTTCTGGCACTGGATTTTTGATGTAAGGAAGGTACACATTCATGCTATAGTCATGTGAACTCTTCTCATTCCATCCTGGCTGGCTTCTAAATTAAAGACCTTATGGGACCTCTTCAGTCATAGAAAAGCTTGCTTTGCTTATTCTTTTTGCAGTATGCTGTTCTCTGCTAACTGGTTTTGTGATCCCCTAGAGTATAGAGAAAGTCTATCAGAAATTCCTTTCCTGGGACAAAAGAAAAAGAAGAAGAGGAAGAGGAGGAGAAGCAGCAGCAGCTATCTAGATGTTCAGGATTCCAGGTGAAGGTGGTGTATGCTATGGAAGCTATGGAAAGAAAATCAGATTAGCAGCTTGGTCCATGTCTGTGACTAACAAAATGTGGAATGCATGAGTGTCCTACGCATCTGGATGGTTCTAAATGGTACTTTGGCAACATCTCTCCTTCAGGCCTCCCAGAGCTGCCCTCAGGGATCTTGGTGGCAGTTCTGGCCTGCACAGAGAACCACGGATGTAGATTTGAAGGTCACCTCCCCACCTAGTGTGTACTCTGGATGAAGCAGCAACCATTCTGCGGGCACATATGTTATTCTTGAAGGGATTAATGATTACTTTAAATAAGGCTCTCTTCTGGAAGGAAATAAAACACGATCAAATCAACTGCGAGCTCCTGAGACTCCACAAAGCCTGTCTACATATCTAGGTGTTGGCTATGATAGTTATACCCCACGTTAGCCCATTTTGTCTTCAGAGGAGAAACCAATATGTAGAAGAGATCAGTGTGGGACAAGGATTCCTTCCCTGCCAGGATGCAATGTTGTTCTGAAGGTTCTGGGTCTGCTGTCTCTGATTTCGTTCACACATGTGTAGAGATGAGAAAGAAAGGAAGCCCAGCATTTGCTTTTCACTGGCTCAGCTCCTCCCCTGCGCTTTTTTTTTAAAGCATAGGAAGCTTTTCAATATCTGGTAGGCACACACACCTCCTCCACCAGTTTGTCTGTTTCTGTCTGAAGTGGCATGGCAGCAACAGCCGACAGAAACTTAGCAGGAGGCCCAGATGCTGCCTTTCCCAGTTTCAGAGACATCTAGTCAGGGCTTGAAGGAACAAAAATGCATCCACAGTGAGAGAGCCAGAAATTTAGATATTCACCCCCTCAGCCTTGGGGAACACCAGTGCTCAGTTAACATCCATGGCCTGATACACATCAACTGAGCATGCACACAACTTTCCATCCTGTTTCTTCCAGACAACAGCCTACCAGTGGTGCTGCCCAGACTTAGGGCTTTCCCTTCCCTGCTCTGCCAATCAATTATTCTAGGAACACCTTCATAGATATCCCCAGCATTGTGCTTTATAGATTTCCCTGTTATCTCTTCATCCAACAAAGCTGGTAAAATTAATCATCCTAAAGATTCAAAACAAATAAAGATAGCCAATAAACAAAAGTGAAATCCAACCACCCCACTGCCATTATTCTTTCAAGAGAGAGCAGTTGGCTGTCCTGATAGGAGAGAAGGGGTATTTCAGAAGAAGAGACACTTCTGTGACCTGAGCGGATGGTATCCTACTGAAGTTTATCATGTGCCTTTGCATTGCAGGGATGAAAGTGGAGCAGTCTTTGGGGACTGCGCTCTCGGTGGGTGATCCCCCTGCTAGTCCTCCGAAAATATTCTTCTTCAGTAGTTCTGTCTGACAGAGGAGTGTGGGCGACTAACAAGGTGTTAGTACACTTACAGACATTTTTCTGTCTCCAACTTACATGCTCTCAAACCGCATATAGAGAATTGTGTCTCTGCTTTTGAGCCAGGTTAATCTGGCCACCTTCTGCTTGCTTCCTCATAAAGGCTCCAGTTTCTTTGAACGAAGCCACACTTCCCTTTGCGGCTTCTGAGCTCTGCTCTGCTGTGTGTGCAGGAGCTGGAAGGGTTTGCCACCCACGCTCTTCTTAACATTCATCATAGCCATAGGACACTGGATCCTTCAGGATCAAATTCACTCCACTTTGTACAGGTTAGAGGACAAAGTCTAAGAGAGGCAGATGGCTGCCCAGTGGTGGCAAAGGAGGCCGAAATGAACCTCTGAATATCAGGTAGCAATATCCTGTCCTCTTGCCCATGGGAACTTCCTCTTACACCCTCATAGCTGTTCAATTTGTGAACTCCTCCCCCTGTAAGAGCTTCTTCTTCCATACTGCCTGTGCTTTGAAGTTACAGATAGGAGACTCTGTGGCTAGCTGGGTCTTGGTTTTCTTTCACGTTCTCTATGCTGACTTTTCTTATAAAACTTCTTCATTCTAGGCCAGAGATTTCCCAAATTCCTCCCAGAGAAGACTGATACCTACTAACATGTAATGACTGGGCCTTCAGGACAGTTTTGGAACTCTGTCCCTGGTAGTAGCAATCACTGAGAAAACAAATGAAACCTGCCTGTAAAATAAACAAACAAACAAACCCAAAACAAACAAACCACCGCCAGTAAATGAAAACTGGGTTGGGAACATGATTCAGTTGATGAAGTGCTGAATGTGTTGATTTTATATCCAGCCCCCCGACATCAGACTAGGGTCTGATGTAATCTCAGTACTGCAGGAGGTTGAGACCCGTAGATCCCAGGGGTTAGGTGGCCAGTGTAACCAAGCAGTAAGTTTCAGGCTCAGTGACAGCCACTGTCTGAAAAAAGAAGGTGGGACAAAACAAACTGAAGGAGATACCCAAGACCAACCTCGGGCCTCCAGATACACTTACACACATATGTACATACGCATGAACAAAGACACACAAACACAATATCCATGAGACAAGAAT
Organism: Microtus oregoni; assembly: GCF_018167655.1. NCBI lineage: Eukaryota > Metazoa > Chordata > Mammalia > Rodentia > Cricetidae > Microtus > Microtus oregoni. The sequence goes on along the minus strand of NW_024543089.1, from coordinate 11,131,727 downwards.
ATTGGCTAGACAGATGGCTCAGAGGTTAAGAGCGCTTGCTGCTGTTGCAGAGGACCCGAGTTCATTCCCCACACCCCCATGTTCACAAGTGTTCACGTTCCCCAGGACCCGGTGCTCTCTTCTGGCCTTTGTGGGCACTAGGTACAATGTGGTACACACAAGCAAACACTCATACACATAAAAATAAATCAATCTGAAAAAAAGAATAAATTAAAATCCAGAATTCTCATTTCATCCAGAATTCTCATTTCCCCATATGGCATTTGCAGTAGCTTTAAAAGTTGTTTTTATCCCACACTTGAAATTTCATCTGTTGCATAAGGGTTTTGTGAATTTTCTTCATGAGAGACAGATGTAACAAAATTTCAGATTTATTCTCAGTAGACTTCAATTTGATCAGTCTAATTTACTTAAATTATAAAAATACCTTTGTGTGATGATTTGAATGAGAAATTTCCCCTACAGGCTCAGATATCTGAACACTTGATCTCTGAGATGTAAGGGAGCCCCTCCCCCAAGCTGGTCCAGGACACACCCAGATACCAAATTCTCAGGACTAGCGAGATGTATTATCCTGGAGGGGAAAGAGTGGGATACAAAGGCAGACAGCAAGCAGCAGCAGTAAGCAAGCAGCAAACAGGTGTTTTGTTTTGGTTTGCTTTTGTTTCTTTCAGGAGTGGGTTTTTAAGGGAAAATGGGGCAGTCTGTGCTAGGGTGAGTTGGTAAATCCTAATTGGACATGTTAACCAAATAATGAATTTTGATTGTTGGACCTTGGTGTTGTCTCAGGAATGAGTCAGTGGACAAGTAAGGGAATGGACTTTGAGGACTAGCCTTAGGAATGTAATCTAATAGATTTTAGCAACGGGGAGAGGGTAAAAGGCAAAACTTGTCTGTACCATGTTTGCAATGCTCAGGCCTCCACAAGCAATGTCTGGGCAGTTGTTGAACCTTAGGAGGGGGAAGTACAGCACTGGAGGCCGGCTCTGAGTTTGTAGCTTTCTGTATCTCCAGCTCACCCTCTCTCTGCACCAAACCTGCCAAATTACCCGCTCCTTTTTACCCCCCCCCCCCGTGGCATTGGAGATGGAACCCAAAGACCTGTGCATGCTAAGCAAGTACTCTGCTACTGAACTACACATATCTCCAGCATTTAGATATAATTCTTTGAAATGGAAAATATGTGGATGCTGGATGGAGGCGATGAACTGTTGCCTGAAGTATAAGATAAAATAAACCATGTCCTCCCCAGGTTGCTTTTGGTCACAGTACCTAAGCACAGCAATAGGAAGTCTAACTAAGAAAGTGGCAGAGAGTGACAAGTTCTCTAAAGCCCTCTTCCTGTTAACCAAAATGCCTGTAATGGTCAAACTGGCATTGCCAAAAGATTTAATTTCTTTAGAATTTTCCTATCACTTTTACTTGACTCAACAAGTAGCCATGTCGTCCTGAGCTGTAGTTTACAAAAATCCAGTGGTTCTTAGCAGCTTCCTCTTAAAAGATAAATTCATACAGTTCCTAAGTAGGTGAGTACCTGGCATACCAAACCAGCTCTGTTGCAGGCGAAAGAAAGCTGACCAATTGCTTTAAGCTGGTAAGAATTTATTGTAAGATCATAGAATTCTGGGGAGGCTGGCAAAGGGGGATTAACCAAGTACTACATCTTGCTTTATAGCAAACAAGGACTGCTCAACGCTGGGTGCCAGTGGCTGACATCTTATACTACTATATATGGATAATGATACTGTCCCTACTGATAACACCGATGTTTCCAGCATTGGCCTCCCCTTAGACAGTATCTTTGCTTCAAAAGTTGGGGTGAGGAGCCCAGATGCAAAATGGTCAAGATAGCAAGTTTTGTATCTATAGAAAAACTTGGTAGCCTCCCTCCTCCACACCCCCTAAAATAGAGCATCAATAAATAGAAGAATTTACTGATATAAAACTGGACTTTCGAGATGGAAAGGACTTAAGACATCACTTAGATCAGACTGTAAACGCAGAGCCTAGAAAAGGCTTCTTATTTGGAGTATCATTTATCTAAAAGGGGGTAGTTCTGCCTTCTGGTCCCCTGCCTGTTTTATCCATTGTGCTGTGAGGTACTTTTCAGGCTCTAAGGCCCCTGTAAAGAATGCTAAGCTCTAACAACAGATCACTGAAAAAAAAAAATAAGGGAGAACATATAATCTTAAAGCTAATTTGAAACTCTCCAGTTGGGGCAACTGAGTAGGAATAAAAGTTAGTGAACTCAGATGCAAAGTAGTCCAGATGAGTTTTTGCTGGAGTCACAACACAGAAGCTAAACGGGAAAAGTTCACTTGTGGTCTGGTACTCTTCCCAGTCCCTTTCACAGACCCCACTCCTCGTGTACATTTCCTCTCCTGATGACGTACTGTTTATTTTTAGACAGTCTTACATATAGCAGTCTGGCTCCCAACTTGCTAGTTAGCCCAAGGAGGACCTAGATTCCTGCTCCTTGTGCCTTGCAGAAAGTGCTAGTCACACTGAGTATAGGACTGTTGAATTTTTGAGACTTCCAAGGGCAACTAATCTTCCTACACATTTGATGTAGGTGGGTCATCTGTCAATGTGTTGCTTTCATTGGTTAAGTAATAAAGAAACTGCTTGGCCTGATAGGTCAGAACATAGGTGGGTGAAGTAGACAGAACAGAATGCTGGGAAGAAGGGAAGTGAGTTAGACATGATGAAGTTCCTCTCCAAGATGGACGCAGGTTAAGATCCTTCCCAGTAAGCCACCATCTTGTAGTGCTACACACATTAATAGAAATGGGTTAATCAATATGTGAGAGTTAGCCAGTAAGAGGCTAGAGCTAATGGGCCAAGCAGTGTTCAAAAGAATACAATTTGTGTGTTGTTATTTCGGGTGTAAAGCTAGCTGGTGGCAGGGAGCCAGGTGGCGGGAAGTGGCCCTCAGCTCTCACTACACACATTCAGTGTTTCAATTCTCAGACATTACCATGTAATCTACTTCCGATCTTTTAAACAAATGCCTTTGTTTCCTGGTTGCACATTATTACCATAAAAACACCGTAAGAATTTTATAAATCATTGGCGAGGGGCAGGTGAGATGTTCGCTCAGTGGCTGAAGGGTAGGAGAACTGGTTTCACAAAGCTGTCCTCTGACCTCCATGTGTGCACCGTGGTCTGTGAGATGGGCCCTCTAGAAGAGCGGCAAGTGCTCTTAGCCACGAGCCATTTCATCAGTCCGAATAAAAATTAAATTGTGAATCAATATTGATTCATTATGCTAATCACAGTGATCTTGGATACTAGTTTTCTCATTGTAAATATTCTTTAAAAAGCAAAGTGAAATATATTAATGTTTTATTCCATTTTACAAATGTTCATTTTATATATATATATATATATATATATATATATATATATATATGGATGTACCACCTATGTGTCTGGTGCTCGTGGAGGCCAAAACAGGGCACTGGAACTGGAGTTAGTGATTAGCAGCCATGGGGATACTGGGAATTGAAGCCATGTGCTCGAGAAGAACAGTCGAATTCTTACTAGCTCAACTTGGATAAAAAACTAAAATTGTTGCCAGGCGGTGGTGATGCACACCTTTAATCCCAGCATGCAGGAGGCAGAGGCGGGTGGATCTCTGTGAGTTCAAGGCCAGCCTGGTCTATAAAGAGAGTTCCAGGACAGGCTACAAAGCTACAGAGAAACCCTGTCTCGAAAAACAAAACAGACAAGCAACCAAAAATCTTCAAACTGTTCATGAACAGCTGACTGGATAAACAGAGTTAGATTATGCAAAGCTTTCAATGTAGGCCAACTATCCGATTAAAAGGAGGATGACGAAGGGTGAGCAAGGATGAGGAGGAAGAGGAAGAAGAAAGGGAAGATCAAGAACAACTACTACTATTATTACTACTGCGGTCACCACCCCTATGACTTCTGCTGAGCTTGATCCCTAGAGCCCACCATAGAAAGACAGAACTAACTCTTGAAGGTTCTCATAGCCTGGTGCACCCCACGCCCCAACACACGCACATTAAATAAATTAATCAACTGAAGCTAGCAGATAGATAACAAAATATGTTTTATTATTGTAAAGTTAAAAATAGTAGACAAGCTTATCTAGTTACAGTTTCAAAGCGGAATACAAATATATAAATTATTGCATATAACAACCAGATAATGACTAAATAAACCCTTCTGAAACACAGCTTTGACCACAGCAATTTCATTTTTGTTTTCTAAATGTCAGCACAACTGTTTAAAAGAACAACAGAGATTAAAGTTCAATGACTACAGCATATGCTAGTCAGGTTTAAAGCGTCTCTGTTTCTGTCTCGCCCCTCTCTCTCTCCCTCTCTCTCTCTCTCTCTCTCTCTCTCTCTCACACACACACACACACACACGCACAAATACCACTGCCGAGCACTTTTTAAACCACCTTTTCTGGAGGCAGTAGGATGGGGAAGTGAAAAACAACAAAACAGCAAAACTAAACCCACAACCCCCCGAAGCAAGCGCAGTTTTAAACACGTACATGTGTCTCCATGACATTTTTGCTTCACGTTGGTAGAGTTGAAATTGGAGAAAAGTTACTGAATAATTATAACAGAGACCCCTTCAAACTAAAAATAATAGTGAAAATATGATTTGTAAACTAAGTGTTAAAAACCTTAGTGTTCCAGACCCACATGATCTGGCTCACGTAAAGGTGGATGCAGCCTGATGTGCTGATGTAGGTGAAAGAGATGAACTGCAAGGCCAGGTCACATCCTCCTCTGCCCACTGTGACCTCCCTTCCCCAAAGAGTCCTATTACCCCAGCCGATAAACCCTTGTGAGCCCCGTCACCACAAAGCTTAACTGGGCAAGGATATTTATTTAGGGTTCTGTTCTTTAGTGATTTTTTTTTAAACCAAATTTCCTCAAAAGAAAAAAAAATTCTGTTCAAGGTAAAAATGGAATCAGAAGAAAATCAAATCAAGTCTCTGCTTTAAAGTCCTATCTTAATAGAGGGTATATAAAATTTTTATACTTATTAAGTTTTAAAATATTCACACATCTTGCTGTAGCATGAAAAATGGTAACACTTGATAGTAAATGAACTGGCGAAAAAGTCAAAGTAATATTATACTCCAGCATTAAAATATTTCGTGTGGATGTAATTACTTTTCATGGTCCCAAATCTGAGCCCTTTGAAAAGCTACATAGATCTTCGAAATTCCTACTTAAGTTTGGAACACACATGTTTTGTGCTACATACAATGTTAATAAGGAAAGCAGATTTCTCCTAAAAAGAAACAGAATAAAACCCAAACTGGTAAACATTAATACAAATGGACCAAAATAATTACTTTAAAAATAACAACAATAAAAAAATGAATGGACCTTTGCAGTATAAACACCAAGATAAGCATTATATAAACAAACTAAAAAGGAAAAGGCCATTTCAACGGCTGATATGATACAACGCAAAACCAAGAATTCATAAACCGCCTATGAAATGGCATCAGAATATACTTCAGCTGTATTTCTGAAAGCACTTCCCAACATGAACACCTTCTGAAAAATAATCCTTAAATGTTTATAAAAATGGGCACTTTTTGGTGAAATGTAGCTAAGAAACCCACGGGCTTCTCTTTACTCAATACTGCATACACGAATCACACAATGAAATCAATTGACTGCCTGGCCCACCAGCAAGGTGTCTCAAGTGCATGCCTTTTCCAAAACAAATACAGAAACTAATACTGGACTTAGGATAAGCCGATAATCTTAGGAGAACGGTGACAAGGTGGGACAGTACAAAAACGTTAAACCAGGCGTGGCAGTGTATGCTGAACCCCAGCATTCAGAGGCTGAAGCAATAAGACTGGTGCTGTTTGAGATCAGCCTGGACAACATAGTGAAACCCAAACCAAATCCTCTCTCTATTTACTACGGTAACAGGAATTTAGCTTGGCCTGATGTATGCCAGGCACATAAATACACCAATCTTTAAAAGACAAAAATCATGCTAAAATCACATTTGACTTTTGACTTGAAAACGCTCCATCCTCTTTAACTAAGAAGTCTAGTATGGCAAGACTGCCCTTTGCTCCGCACCCCCAGAAGCTCCCAAATGTAAGGGCTCACTAGCAGTCTGTCTTCTGTTAGTTTTAAAAAATGAAATCATGTGTGCTTCTTCTGAACTTCCTCAAACATACAACTATTTAGAAAGAACCAAATATAGAAACTAGTATTTGTGATAGTTCATCTTTCCCTACATTGTAACTCAACTCTGTCCCCATCCTTATTTGTGCATAAAATAATTGCATATTCAATCAAGAGAGCATATCTCCTCCTGAGGCAGAACCACCACAAATTCCAGGCCAGCCTGGACGACTTAGAAAATTCTAGGCCAGCCAAAGTTATGTAGCAAGACCCTGTCTCCAAACAAACAAACAAACAAACAAACCAAAAACCACCACCATCACCACCACCAAGACCAACTATAACAAATCACTGATTGGTAAACAACATGAAATACTATACTCCAAAAAAATTCACGGAGTGAGTACTAGTGGGAGTGCCAGCACCAGATGTACTTAGGAGCACCATTCCTTTGATGTTTCAGGTGAAATAGCTAAATGAAATGAATCGGAGGTCCCAGTTAAGACCTCGGGACTCAGGAAAATCCTAATCAGTCCAAACTCATTAGTAAACTAAATGTTTGCCTGAAAACTCTTGAAAGAGATCAGCAAACGTTTTCTTTGGATAACACTGGTATTTAGGACCGCACCGGATGTCTCTTATGATAGAAATACACTAAGTACTGCACATGCCAAATACTAAGGATCCTAGACTCCTATGACAGCCCCCAACTGTGTGCAATACACTGGCTGCTAACACTCTGGACGAGCTATGCCTAGCAGGGGTATAGTCAAACTTGAAAAGGTAACATGTCTTTATCCAGCCTGGAAATGTGGACGCATCCATATTGCACACATTCAATTTAAAGCTTATCAACACTAAGGCAACGCATTCATCTCTACTTTCCAGATTTTAAATTCATTTTGGAGAACACTAAAAAGTGTCGTTTTCAAAAGTTCCCTCCGAAAAGCTTAAAAGTTTGATTCAGAAAAAAGCAAAAGTACTGGGCAATCAACTAATGTACAAACCCAGGCCAATTTCATCCATCTGAGCATTCCGGAAAAGTGCTTTTCCAACAGGGAAGCAGTTCTTTGCTTAGTCAAAACTATTTGTGTTCAACATTGAAGTCTGACCCGTGCCCAGACAGATTGCCAACGTAAAGGGAGAAATCACCTTTATACCTGTCAGCTGTCTTCCGTAGCTTAACGCACACACACATTCTTAGCACCATTAAAAACTATCTATAGCCCGTCTGCATTTTGGATTGGTCATACCTTTTATTATGTTATTAAATCTATTTAACTTCTTGAGATAATTTATTAGTTAAGAATCTAGTACCTAAGTAGCTTATAATATCTTTTTAAAGTGAGGTTATTTCATTGAATTGAGTGTTGATTTTTTTTTTGTAACTTGCAATCTTCTATCCCTTTAGATTTTAAAACTTAGAAAAGTACCTTAAATGCCTTTTCTTTTCTTTCTTTCATTTTTTTTTTTTTGAGGACTGACTTCAGTGATGCGGACAGCAGAATTTGGACAGTGAACAGATCATTGGGATTTCATGTGCAGTGGCACACATAATAATTTTACTTCCCCCACCCAAACAGGACAGCTGCAGTCTGAGAATAGGAGTTCCACTGGACTCAGGGCTGAGAGATGATTTACTTTATCCAAAAATGAACACATCAGAGAAAGTCATGAGTTAAGAAGCAGAGCAGGGCTTCTTCTTTTAACGGAGATTGACACACAAGGATCACGATAGTATTTTCTTCCTAAGCTAATTCAGAATTGCTTTCGTTAGAAAACAACAATGTGCTTTATTTCCTTGAATATTTGCTTTAAGAGTGATTAACTTCACTTCCATATGCTGTTAGTATTTAACACAGCTCAACTAGGTAGATTGCTTCTCCAAATACTATCCAAAACACATTTATCTTTGGAAAGAAAGATAACAGTTATAAAAACACTATATCTCCAAAATGCAGTGATCCTTTACATGGACAGACATATTCACACATGGAAGTGCGAATACACATGTCCATTCAAATACACATTTACAAAGACAATGGAAAATACCCAAAATAGCAATTTTATATAAAATTTTATATTAAAATATTGCTCATAAATAAGATGATATTATGAATTCTACTTCCCTCTTAAAAACTATCTCTAGTAGTTTTAGACTAACATAAGACCTAATTAGGCGTCTATTGTTTTGACAGTTGAGTTACAATAGAAAATGTCCAATAAGAACACATTGTAACAGGATATTTAAGTATTCACACATGGTAAAAGTTAGGGAGGGACATTTAGTAATTGTAAGAAAAAGTCCCCAAATGAAGCCAAATGATTAACCCTAGACTAGAGTGATCTGCTTTATTAGATTAATAAATATTATCTTAGGTTTTTCAAGTACAACCACAAAAATGGACTGTAGCTTTCTTCCAGCGTTTTCTAGGTTCACATGCCTGGCAGACCGACAGAGGGAAAAGCACAGAAACTGCGTTCAGCTCAGTTGTTCATGGACAGGTGTGACCTTGTCCCTGCCCGTCCCACCTGCAGGCATGGTAGCTTGGAGTAGTTCTTGAGAAGCTGCTCGATAGCAACATGACGGACATGGAGCTCTGACGCCAGAGAGTCTTTTTCTTGCACTTGCTGAGATAACTCTTCAAAAACTTCTGTGAGGATTTCAAAGGCAATTGCAGTTTTAGTGCACAGAAAGCTTGACCTAAGACTTCTATTTTAATTAAATATAGGTGCAATGCCTGGGTAAATTTTAACATGAAACTAATTTGACACTAAGGAAAACAGCTGGTCTCCTAAATCTATCAGTGTTGATCATCCCATTACATTTCGCACAGATAACTGAGACTGAAGGAAGATTATTAGTGCACACAGCAGAAATGGTGGCCACCACTGCAGTCACTTCTCCACCAGAACCTACAAATAGGCTCAAACAGTATATAACTTATCAGATATGTGCTCATTAACATCCAGGTCCAGAAACTCCTCCAAAAGGCTTGGAACAGATTACTTGGAGTTTCAAAATCCTGGCTCCTAGGATCATGTATGTATGTGCTTCAGATAAGTTATCTATACCTTCTACTTGATATCCTCTTAGGGATAGGTTCAATACCAGGGGCACACTGTAAGAGCTAAACGAGGAGGACTTGTAAAGAGCACGGAGTAAGTACTAAACCCATGTAAACTGGGATTACTCATGTTATCTTATTGTTTGCAGAGGCTTGTGTGTTTCAAGTTTTGCAGTTAAGTCTGCTACTGACAGAATGCATCATCTCTCTAAGCAACTTAAAGGTCTCCGAAGTGCTGCCTCACCTAAATGGGAACGGCTGGCTGAAAGAAAAGACAATGGGGATGCGGATACTGTAGGCGCTGATGTCTATTATGATGCTACAGAACTATTAATGCTTTTTTTAAAGACCTATTAATGAGGATATGACTTTTTCTTTTTAAACAAAACCCTGACATATTTATGGACAAAACAATACATTGTCAAGGATCTCAAAATAACTCACCAGTTGGCTGAGGTGGGGCAAAAGGAGTGGAAACATGTGGCCAGGAAAATATAGCTATGTTTCAGTAATAGTTGAAGCTGATGACAACAGGCAGTGGTCACTACACTTATCTCACAGTTTTCATGTTTCAAATGGCTCACAGTTTATATAGATAACCAGGGCTAATACTACGGTCTTAAGGAACTATTGGGATGCATACCCCAGAGTGCCTGGTACAGAGGGTGGCCCACAATGAAGTCAATGATGGCAAGAAGCAGAGTTAGTTGTAGGCTCTACTCTACTTAAATTATTCTTCCTGAAAGGCCTAATGAAACTTTCCCTTACTGTTTGTCTCAAAAGCCTCCAAAGGTCTAAATATCTCAATCTCCAAATTTAAATAATGGGGACGCTATCAATGTCCAATCACAGGGAATATTCTGTAGCAACAGTTTCCACATACAACCAAAAGCATCGAGACTGATTCCTTACCCTGGATTTGCTGTTGGAGCTTTGTATTCAGTTGTTCTACTTCACCAAGAGTCATTGAATTCACTAAAAATGAAAACACATTCATGGTTATCACAGACAAACAGAAAGCAAGTGTCTGTTAGTTTCTTAGGCAAAGAATGTGCAGTTAATTCCCAATACAACATTCAACAGAACCCCAGATCTCCTTCGTTGGTTCTTAAAGTGTAGCAAATTCTAACCACAAAACCCTCCTAAGAAACACATTTTATATACCACTACCAGTAACCCCTCCATCATCTACAGGAAACAAGTTTTTTTTTTTGTTTTGTTTTTTAGAGGAACATAATCAGAGCGCTGGATTCTGGTATCTCCCCTTTCAGTTTTCAGAAGTAGTCACTGCCCATTCACATGCACTCTGATACTCTGATTACATTTTGGATAAGTTATGATCTGGGGTTTTAAAACACTAAAGTACTGTGAAACATCTATCTAGTAAAAGAGCCTTTACATGAAGAGTCAAGAACTCATCTGAAGGCATAGTCAAGGTCCCTTTGGAGCTAAAACAATTTAAGTCAATTAAAATCACCCCAGAGAGATTTTGTAGAAAAGGTGCAGGCAAAAGTCATTTAAACTTTTAAAATAAATGCCCACATTACCTTCTGCCCTTTAATTAATTGTCAGATGTGTGCTTTTAAGTTGGGTCAATTAGTCTTACAAGGGGTTAGCAACAAGACAATGCATAGTGGCCAATAGTTCCAGGCGCAGAAACAGTAGGAGCCCTGAACTTTTCAATTAACTTTGGTAATTCCATTCCATTTGGTCACTAAAAATGGCAAAATAAATGATGGTGACAATGAAATTCAGTATGTAATACATACTCAGGAACGTTCCAGAGACGTTTTTAAGACATCTCACGTTTGTTGAGATGACTCTGTCACTTACATATTATGTCCACCAAATCTATAAATCTAACATTAAAATTCTATACAAACACAGAAAAAGAAAGCCAAGCCAACCAAAAACCAATTACCACCTAACCTGCAAATGAACAAACCCCATCTCCGTATTTCTTCCCCACACTACTTACGTTCCTCTCTGCTATAATGGGGATTCTGGCTCTGGACATTCGCCTCTGGGCCAGAGCTTGTCTCTTCTTTCTTCTGTGCCTGGTTGTGTTTGGGATGCCACCGTACATCCGAGTCTTGCAATATTGCAAGCCCGAAGTCTGTACTTTCTCTGTGCTCCAAGATTCTTTGCGTATAGCTTGAGATGCTGCCCGCATCCCCAGCTAGCCCTCTGGCAGAGTACTTTGGCACTTGGGAGTCAAACTGCGGGAGTAATTTCTTATCTGGCTTATGCCGGAAATTAAACAGGTGATGTTGGGTAGTTTTGGAACATTCGGGATCCAAATCCATATCCTTGTTTTGTGCATACTGTATAATCCAGTTTATCTTCTTACTCAGAATGGTTTTGACTCCTTCATAAGTACTTTTGGAAAGCTTGGATCGAGAACAATCCTGGTTTGCGATTAGATGATATTTTTCAAAGCAGTCTTTATGGCCTCTCAGTGATTTGGTATGTAAAAGGTTAGATTTTGGTACTCCTAAAGTGAAAAGGAGACAGAATGAAAACTCAAAAAATTTACATTTTCTTAATTAAACATTACTAAGTACAAACAAATCTTAGTGAATTTTTGGTAGAATGCATTTGTAAATTAGAGAAAAATGTTAAAGTGTATTGACATGGATTAAACAAAAATGTAGCCTAATCTGTTTCCATTTAGCTTTATATTCAAAATATTTTATTCATTTATTTACTCTATGTGTGCACTCATTTATTTATAGCATGTGTTTGCTGCTGTATATGTATTTATGTGTAGGCCTGAGGTCAACAAAGTGTGTCTCTCCTGAACTGCTTTCCACTTTCACTTCTTGAGACAGTCCTTTCTGAACTTGAAACTCAGACATCTGGCGAGGTGGTCTGGCCAATGAGCTCCTTTCTCCACCACTCTGCCTATCCTGGCCCGCATTCTAAGACTCAGAATCAGGTCCCATGCTAACACAGCAGAGGCTCTACTTGACTGAGCCACAGGTCCAGCTCAACAGGAATATTTTTATGGACTAGCAGAGAGTTTCAAAAAATTTAATAATTCAGTTTGAGTTTCAGTCCAGTGGCATTTTAGCGCATGCAGTATAAAAACACATACTGTTATTTCCAGCAATCGCTAGTCTTCATGAAATACAATACTTATACAACATTCTTTTATAGTGTTCAATTAAAAAATGCTCAAGGATTAGGTAAATGTCTCAGTGGATAGACTTGCCTTGTGAGTGGGAGGGTCAGCGTTCAGATTCCCAGAGCACACAGCTACATACACTACAAACACCCCAGAAAGGTTTTTTTTCGCCAACAAAAACATACATTAATTATATTCTTTAAGGAAAGTGTTTTAGAAAGGTATATTACCAAATCCACAGCCATGACCCTTTCCTTTTCTCCAGTTCCTCCCCTATCTTCCACCACTATTCCTACCCAGCCACAAGCCTATGATTTACCCAGCCACCAGTTCTTGGTCCAGTACATGAGTTTGGTACAAGGCACGAGTTTTGTCTCATAGAACTAGCCTTAAATCAAATCAGAAAATGATTGGTTACCCCATGCCAGTGTTGCCATTATTCACCAGTGAGCATAGTTTGCCAGGCCAGCCGTTATTCTCAGCTGGACAAGACTATTTTTCTCCTTCGGTAGCATGGACTGTACCTTCTAGCACTGCGGTGACAGCCAGTAGGGACGGAACATACAGGCTGGGACCGGACTGATGTTGCCATAGTCTATGACACAAGCATGTGTCATCTTGAGCAACAGGGTCTCGCCATCAAGTTTGGAGGGTGACCAAGAACAATGGCAATATTTTGTAAGGTCTGAGGGTCTATGGGACTTTGCTAACTAGTTATGTTTTAACTTGGAAGAACAATATAAAACAGAACCAGAATATATAAATATATAATATATAAATATATAAACAGAAAAGCCTTACAAATGTAATGGACTGTTTCAATTTATTTTGTAAGAAAATCAAAATGCCTATGTTTTTCAGTTTAATTTTACACTTATTAAAACTTATCAAGGTAATTTTATCTTCTAGAAGAAATGAATTACAAACAATCACTACTCATACAGCACAAGCATATTAGCTGATATAAATTCAACTCACAAGTATTCATGACACACTAAAAATAATGGAAATATTTTGAGTACTCTTTTATAGCTCCCAGTTTTCTTAGTGAAGCTTTTTAAAATATAGGATACATTTTCAAATTCAAAACGTTTTTCAAAATAGCCATACATTTTAATAATTCAAGACATACTATTAAAGTCAAACAGTTCTCTTTCCATACTGAAGGTAAATCAGGCGTGTGCGGTTTTAAATGAATGCCTGCCAGAATGATTCAGTCTAAATATGTGTGAAAATGGAGAAAGGAAAGCCACTGGGGTGCTAAGTTAAAAAAAGAAAGAGAGAAGGAAAGAAAAGCAAAACCACATTTCAAGGGACATGAAAAGCTACGCTCCTTATTTCCTCTTAACTTTAAAAGCTCGAGCTGTAATTTTATTAATTGAAATGGAAAGTCTGGTGACTAGTAAGAACACCTAAAATTTATATGTCAGTGGCGTAAAAGTAAGGGCTATGCTAGCCAACACCAGGACCTGGTCAAAATCTCATGCAGGATGCGGCAATCAGCGCTGCACCTGCATACATGCTCTGTCTAACCTACAGCCTTTGCTCCAAGATGGTCCTATAGGCTCCCCAATTCATTACATCGAAAGGAAACTCCTGTTTCCACTCTCAACATTCAAACCCCACTCTCTCTGTGATTGTGAAAACCACTGACTAGTCCAGGAAGAAAGTGGAGCACTGCTCCTGAGAGCGCCTCCTGCCCTATACTCAGATGTTCTGCTACTCATCTTAAAGGTCTCTCCCCTCCCTCCATCCCCCCCTCTCTCTGTTCTACCTCCCTCATCACCTCCTTCTCTCCTTCTTCTCTTCCTCCTCTTCCATCCATACAAATCTTAAACCCTGCTTCACCCTGCAAACCTGAGCCAATACCCACATCTCCTATCTGGTCCTCACTACCTCTAAGAAGTCTTCTCTAACCAACACATCTAGGCTTGATTATTACACAAGATTCTACAACTGCCTCTTCACTGGCTTTTATTTCTTGCCAGGTTAAGTTGTATGTAGAAACAGGTCATTATCTAGCTTACTCATAGGCATTCCCAGTCTTAGTGTCTGCCATGCAGTAAGAAGTAGTTAAATACATCAGGGAGAGTTAAAAGAATATTTAAAACGCAGCAGCATCAACAATAACAATAATGGCCTTATTTTACCAACTGTCATGTACAGACTACTTCACCGCACTTTTACTCATCTTCCTTAAAGGGTAGTAGGCAGTTTGGGCCACTTACTTAGAGGATAATTAAGGGCATCTGCAAGTGACGTCATCTACTTAAGTCTAGAAGGCTGACGATCTAAGGGAGTAATGAGTGGCACTAATACAGATAGATTCCTGTGCTATCAGTCTGCCAAGAAAGCCACAAAGTTTACTTAATTGTATATTTTAAATAGCAATTTACACAAGAATAAAACAAGGGCTGATTCATATAAACTTCTGCTTATCCAGTGAGATAACTTTTTAACATTTTGGTTAAATTATAATAAAATTTTAACCTAGCTAAATTTTAAAATTCAATTTGAAAACATTTGGAAACATACTTTAACTACCCCACACAACAGCAAACAAAAAGTAAAACTATAACACCATGATGATTTCATATAATTAATTTTTAATACAGAAAAGTCTCAATTTATAATAGCAATATGCCTGTCATGTTTTATAAACTTTTAAGTGATTATGTTTTTTATAATTTACCATTTTGCATTAACATTGGAGAATAACCATTTCTCTTATCACAGCTCTCAGGATTGAAGGTATCGAGAAGTTGAGGCATGATCCTGAGAGACCAGAGGATCCATTGGTGACGGCACAGCCTTGGCTGCATTGGAGACCCAGTATACACTGGAGGTGCCAGGACTGATGGACTTCTTCTAGGGACAGCAGAAGGTGTGGAATGGAGCTGTCCTGAGCCCACAAGGTAAGCATGTGTGCTGTGGATGGCAGAGCCAGAGAAGTGGGGCTGCTGCAGCCCTTTGGAGCCAAGCTCATAAGTGAACCCCGGATGTCAGGCACTGAGGTACCAGATTTTGGAATTACATTGCTAGACTTTGGTTTTACTTAAGTGTGATTATTTTTATGCCTTGGTTCTTCCCTCTTAGAGTAATGAAGTATTTAATTGGATATCCCAAGAGCCCAAATTTGAGAGACTTTGTAATTTTAAAGAGAAACTGAACTTTTGAGTGATAGAATTTTTTAAAGACTGTGGGACTTTTAGGGCTGTACTTTATTTATACTGAATATTAAAAATATGATCTTAGGGACAAATATGAGAGGAAAGGTTAATATTTAAAGTGGTGTGTCAAAGTTGACAAGAGATGGAGGTCACAGCTTCAGCTGTCAACCTGACAGGAATTGGAGGTCACAGCCTTAGCTGTCAGCCTGACAGGTGATGGAGGTCACAGCTCCAGCTGTGAGCCTGACAGGGGACGAAGGTCACAGCCTCAGTTGTCATCCTGACAGGGGATGGAGGTCACAGCTCCAGCTGTGAGCCTGACAGGGGATGAAGGTCACAGCCTCAGCTGTCAGCCTGACAGGGAATGGAGGTTACAGCCTCAGCTGTCAGCCTGACAGGGGATGGAGGACACAGCCTCAGCTGTCAGCCTGACAGGGAATGGAGGTTACAGCCTCAGCTGTCAGCCTGACAGGGGATGGAGGTCACAGCTCCAGCTGTGAGCCTGACAGGGGGATGGAGGTCACAGCTCCAGCTGTCAGCCTGACAGGGGGATGGAGGTCACAGCTCCAGCTGTCAGCCTCTCTTCAAAATAAAATCACCTATCAAAGCCCTTAGACGGGCAAAAGCTAATCAAATATCAATATTTACATGTAACTATCACTGTTACTCTTTAAACGGAGACTATTCCTGGGTTTTTATTTCATCTGCTTACTGTGGGACTAAAATACTTCTTTCTAAAAGAGATGAAACTCCAAAAACCCCATTTTTATAAAGCTATAAATGCCAAAACAAGTACAACTCTTAAAAAGTTGTACTTCTCAACCCATCTATCCTAAACTCTTGTAGGTCATATTTATGATTAACTAGCAGTGCAGCCAACAAGCAGTCTTTCTTGGAGGTTTACTGGCTGGCCTTGTCTAGAAACCTGGTCTCACACACTGTCCCCACTGATGCTGTACAGCTTTACTTCACAGATTCTTCAGTCATATTACCATATTACCAGACAACCTGCTGTAATCTAGACACCAACTATACCCTGTTCTGATTTCGTGAGTTTTTCCTACTGGCAGGACTGTGGACTATTTTTCTTAATCAAGCAAGAGAGTTTTAGTTACGACTTAGGTTCCAGGTTAATAACATTCAGTGAAATAATTTAAGAATATCATCTTTAAAAGAGGCAATTATTTGTGCACTCATTCATGTAAAAAGTAGTATTGCTTCCGTTTTCTTTTGAAATGGAGACTCAGACGATGCCCAGCTTAGATAATTTTCCAGGATTTAAAGTGTTTTCTTTTGATGAATTTACCCTGGTTGCTAGGAGAGTAGAAATACATATGTTAAATAATGCAATGTTTGTTTAAGCAATTGTTAATTATAAAAGTGATTAGATATGCATACAGTTCTATCAGAGAAGATTAAAATGAATGGAAGTCTACTTGAGGGGCAGATTATCATTTTTAATAAACAGAACATAAAAGAAGCCCTGTCAGTAGTAGGGGTGGCACACTAAGTGAGTCCATACCACACAACTTTTATTCGGTCTCCAAATATCTTAGAGAGAGAGAGAAAAAACAAAACATTACATTCATATACAATTCCTGATTTCTTGGTTGCTTTTAAATCAAGTCTCACAGCCACTGGTTTATAATGAGGGGGAGCAACTATCATGAGAACAGAGAATGTCTTCTTCCAATCGAAATAGTCCATACCAATGCCTGAATGGATTCACGCATATCTGTGACTTCAAAGGCTCCGGAGCCAGGTCAGGTCACCTCAATATGTGTTTCGACTGCAGTAGTATTTGTCTGGATGAACTGGTTAGAACAATACTTTGACACACCCACTCTAACTATATTATTATGCATTTGTTCAGCAGGCAGGCTATGGTTTAAAAAGATACTACCATTTTCCTGTTGCCAAACACTGCTGTAAGCGGAAAGATGTTCAGGTTGTCTATGCTGTCATAGTAAGACATGGAGCTAAAGGTGGGAAGGCAGGCATGGATCCGAACAGGTCCTTCCTACATCCCACAGGGTAGGCTCCCCCTTAGAAAGTTCAGTAGCTGCTCCCTGTGGAGGGACACTGTGATAAAGGAGAATCCTACTCTCTACCGCTCACAGGTGTAGCTAACTCAAGCACCACGAGACGACTACAAGTCTGCCATATTCAAGGTCCTGACACAGCACTGGAAAGCAAGGTAACTGGATATTTCTGCATTGGGTGGCAGATGGAATTACTGGCGATCACATTAAGCCATGCACAGATGGGCTCGGTGACTTTCCCATTTTGAGAATTGACAACTTAAGAAAGACATTTGATAGGTGTCTTAGGAGGCAGCAGATTTCAGTTCAGGGCTGGTTATGCCAGGCTCAAGACTTTGTGTTAAGAGGATTAAGCAGGTAATCAAATCAGCTTATTTCAATGAACAAATTGCGAGGGAAAATGTCAGAAAGCCAAGAGTTCAAATAAATAATGTCAAAATATAAACTTCAGCATCAAATAACAGAAAAGCCAAAGTAGAAGCGGATTTATGGATTGATAGTGTGTATAAATAAATTACAAATGATTTCAAAAACAAAGCAAAGGTGTGTTCTATTTTTCATTCAAACAGTTGGAACATTGAGAAAACACCTACAAAACAACTGTTTATTACTAAAAGAGAACAGACCCACACTTGATTCCACTCTCTAACTTGTATACCTACCTTTTTAATCAGTGATCTGTCTATGGTGATGTGGATGCTCTATCTAAGCCATTACATACTGCAAACGCCGGTCACATAGCTATTTCATATCGGAAATGAGGTTAGTGGGACCCAGGAAGTCCACATTGAAATTTACCCACCCTGGGCAGACTACTGACTAGGACAGGACAACTGGTCTACAGACACATGACTACGAGAATAAGAACGAGGACATGGTTGGAAGCCTCCGCCATCTTTTCTGAGCCTCACCATAATAGAGGACACTAAGTTTGCAAACACACAGAATAAAAAAAGACTAGGTCTGTTCTCCAAGTACATTAAAGCACACTCAAATAAACATTCGAATAAAATATATCCAAATAAAATTAAACCATACAAAGTTTGAAGCCTACAATCCAGTTTTCTCAAATAATCAGACATGTTCACATGTTCCACTAAATAATTTTAATTCATTGTTCTAACATTTATTCTATTTTTTTGTATGTGAGGCTATCATATAATGTTGGAGGAGGCCGTTTGTTTATTCCCAGCTGCTCAGCCCTGAAATAACCACACAGACACTGTATTAATTAAATCACTGTTTGGCCCATTAGCTCTATCTTCTTATTGGCTAACTCTTACATATTAATTTAACCCATCTCCATTAATCTGTGTATTTTCACGTGACAGTGGCTTACTGGGTAAAGTTCCATCTTGCTCCGTTGGGGCTACATGGCTTTTTTCTGACTCTGCCCTTCTTTCTCCCAGAATTCAGTTTAGTTTTCCCTGCCTAGCTCTATTCCCCTATAGCCTGCTATAGGCCCAAAGCAGTTCCTTTATTAAGCAATGATATTTACAAAATACAGAGGAGAATCCCATATCAATATAAAACTAAATTAAGTTATGATACAATACAGCATAACTATGATACAACAGACATACCAGGTTTAAATATCCACTTACATGTGGCATACAGGGACACTAACTTTCAGGAAGAGTGACAGTGTCTCAATGGTAAAGTTAAAAAGATGAATATTATTTAAAGACA
Organism: Microtus oregoni; assembly: GCF_018167655.1. Taxonomy (NCBI): domain Eukaryota; kingdom Metazoa; phylum Chordata; class Mammalia; order Rodentia; family Cricetidae; genus Microtus; species Microtus oregoni. The sequence continues at coordinate 11,112,482 of NW_024543089.1, read as the reverse complement.
GCCCAAAAAATGCTTTCATAGCAGCAACCACATGAATGGGAATAAGCCAGCCAGACCCAGTAGTAAGAGCCGCAGTAACTGTCCAAATTGTCTTTCGTCTCCTGTATCGCCATCTCCACAGTTAAGGTTCGGACTGAGAAACTCATTTTCTTACAGGTAAGAGAGATGAAGAGACCCCAGACTACTTATAGGGCAACTTATATTTGAACCACTGACCTTCAAGCTCCAGGTAAGTATTTTTTAAGTGTTTTATAATATCCTTTAATTATACTGTCAAGAGCTAAAATTTTAACTTGTATTTCAGAACAATATGAGCCACACAAATGTGACATTGTAGCAGCAGACAATTCAGGTTCTCTTTACTTTGACCACAGTGTTATACATACTTCTTTTAATAACATTTTTCAGTGGAGATGAAGGTAGGAACTTATTAGTAATGTTGGAGCAGCAAATACTGACTTACATTTTATCTTAGGGGAGATAAACATCTTTAAATAGTGTGGCTATCTGTCATAACTACATTCTCATAATTCTAGGGCAAAAATAACTTTGAGCTAACCAACTTTTTGCACAATGAAACAAAACGATTATTAAATGACAGAGTGTCTGGTATCAATTTAGTAGTGTAGATAGGTATTAAAATTAATGTAGCCCCACCTTCAATGAATGAATTTCTGATGGGGATTTAAGCTACATCACTGCAAGAATTTCAGTAGGCAAGGAAAAGAGTTGTGCTACAGTGTTTCCACACTGGTAAGCTGGAGACTCTTCAGACATCAATGGGATGCTGCTACCTCAGCAAGCTGATGCGCGAATTACCCACTGACAGAAAGGATGCTCCTGATGTGGCAAATGCATATGATGGACGGTAATGGTGCATGCATGGCCTTTCCTTTTCTAAGTACAATCCCCCACTGCATAAAATTTGTCAGGAGAAACACTGAGAGCACTAAATCTGTGGGATTATGAACCCCTCTACTTCTTTTGCTTCCTGTATTAGGACTGTTTTGTTTAGGAGGAACAAGTGGTTTCCGTTTTAAGCAGGAGAAATTAAGACATCACAGGCATTCTGGAGAAGCAGAGGTGATGATGAGAATGGACACTAGTGTCCCTTAGATCAAGACAAACTAGGCTTAGGGGCTGTGCCATGCTCTAATCAACCACGCAAACAGAAAGATTAAGACAATGAAAGTAATAGGCGCATTCCTAAAACTTACTAATATTAAGATTTTTGTGAGAATTCTTTCTCTGCTAAGAATGAATCTAGCCAAATATTTAACCCTCAGATGGATGGAGGTCCTCCCCCGCCCTCAGGAAGTAAAATCCTAACTGCAGTAGAGGTTTATTTACCTGTCAACCCTGGTGGACAACCAAAGAACGAAAGGGTCACCGGGGAAGTTGCTAAGTGAACAGAGTGCGCACTGTCGGCTTTCGGCTTGAAACAGCCAGCACGGCTGGTGCAGGCACTTGCTGCTGCAGGAGGGGATGGACGCAGAGGTGGAAAACCTCCAACAGAAAGCTGTGCTTTGGCTCCATTTCACCCTAGCTCATCATATCCTGGAGAGACGAGGCCTGTCTGTGTTTTCTTCACAGGCCATTACATGTGCATGTAATATAGGAATCACCTTTTAAACCAGAGTGGTTGACTTTTATCAACTCTCTGGGAAAAACTGTTGTTCATAATTTCAACCATGACACCCGTATCTGCTGCTGGAAATAATTCTGTCCTAAGCATTGAAGACTTTCAATTTAGATTTAATGTCTCATCTCACTCCTGGCTAGTGGGATGACTCAACCATGACTTTGAGCTGGAAAGTCATTTTTATGTATTTGTATTATTGACAATATTATTATTAACAGAGTACTCTGAGTTGCACAGTCCACAGGTTTGTTTCCATCACTGATCTAAAAGCACTCAAGGTATATCGACATAGTGAGCGTCCACTCTGCTGCGGCTGCATCCAGAGGTCGTGTTTGCCCATGTCAAAGGAACCCAGCAAAGCATCCCAAGACAGCGTGCTCAAACCTGTTTGCGGCAAAGCACTGTTTTTATACTTCCAGTTAACTAAGATAACTAGACATGGTGGTTAGTACTAGCTGTACAGCACTGTTATTCTGTAGGGAAGATAAAGCTCTTCTGTTCTATTAGTAGGACTTGCAGCTTGTGAGGAGATTCCAGAAGATCTCACACATTCGGTAAATAGACCGGTTTCCTCCTGGGTGAGTTTGGAAGAAAACCCTTGAAGGCAATTCTCTAGAGTTCTTCCAGGTCAGGGCACATATGAGATACACATTCACTGCTCTGCAAGGCCTTCTGTGATGGCTCAACACTTGCTGGTCAGACAGACTCCAGTCTGGGCTCACAGCATACAGAGGGGAATCCCACATCAGGGAATTATACAGGGGAAGGGAGAGGGTGCAGAAGATAGACACACATCAAGATCCTACACTAGTGAAGTGGACACATGACCACCAAGAGAAGGATGCAATAGAAAGAACCATGCTGGTCAGGGGAGGAGATGCCTTTTTTCCCCACTGGTGGGAAACAGAGGCAGTGGGGATTGCTGTGTTCAAGGCCAGACTGCTCTGCCTAGTGAGTTCCAGTCTGTCAAAGCTGCATAGCAAAGTCCTGTCCCAAAACAAGAGAAAAGAATAAACTGAAAGGAGGTAGTGGGGGGAGGACAGGGCAAGCAGGCTGCTCATTTGAAGCAATGTTTTTATCCCAGTGAGACAGGCTCTGAATCTGTACCTTAAGCTGGTCTCAAATGCACCAAATCCTTCTGCCTCAGATTCTCGCGTTCTGAAATTACTAGATTACTAGCATGAACCGCTCTGCCCATCTGAGGAATCCACTTCTTAAGGGATTTTAACAGGCACAGTCACTTTGTGGAGACGCCCTCCTGTATAACCCAGCAAGGTGTGGAAGTCTTTACCACCTCCATACTTATGTCAAAATCGCAATGCTTCTGGCTGCAGACACAGCAAGGATTTCAGTTATTTTATCTATTCATTCCAAAATGACATATGGGGTAGAATAATTTACCTTTAGACACGCAGTCTCAGGTGTTCACACATTATGTAAGAGAAGGTGTCTAAAATTAGCGCAAATATAGACAATTTGAGGGGAGGGAGAGAAATGGAAGGCAATCTGCTAGACAGTTTCATGTACGAGGTCACAAAGACCAGGGGTGAGGAAAGAAGGGCTTGAGTAAAACACACCATTAATATATCATACATATATGTACAGCACACTACAAAGCAGCCTGTAGGACCAGAGAGAATAGGAAAACTGTGAGTGACACTATCATAGTGAGTGCAACTATCATAGGAGGGTCCCACCATCAGAGAGACTATCTCTATCATAGGGAAGATGCTGCTGTTCCAGAGAGAGTGTCACTACCATAGAGTGTCACTACCATAGAGAGAGTGTCACTACCATAGAGAGAGTGTCACTACCATAGAGAGAGTGTCACTACCATAGAGAGAGTGTCACTACCATAGAGAGAGTGTCACTACCAGAGGGCTGGATCTCTAGTTGAAGCAATGCAGATGTAAGAAAGTCAGAGAAACATCCTTTACCCAGGTGTAGCTTCTCTGGCACCAGAGACTTGCATATGAGCCCCTTTCTGTCTTTTACTATCTGTGGAACTGAAGGCCAACTTCACTTACTTCAGTTCCTTCAATATGTCACCTACAAACAAGGATAAAGTTCTTTCTATATGGCCAAGATGGAAGAAATCTACATGTCTGTGCTACAATATAAGGCTAGATTACACTTAAACATCAGGTCATAAGATTTAGGGTCTCTAACTTGCTCAGCATGTCTATGATGATTCTGCTGCAGGTCCTCAGTAATGAGAGGATTAGTCACTTCCTGTTGCATATGTAGATGAGCGTGAACTTCTAGACAAACTGAATAGTACAGATGAGGAACCTGCTCTGTCTCCCAGTAGTGGGACTTCCCACCTGTTGGTCTGGTTCTGGAGTATGTATCACTGCATGGGGTTTTCCGACGTCAAAGGTACAAAGTAGGAAGCCATGCTCCTGGTCACAGCAACAGCCACTGTGTGGCTGGCTCCATTCTAATCGTCAGGACAAAGAGACAGATCTGTGTGTCATGGCCAGGAGTTTCTGACACATGACAACAAGGACAGTTGATCTTCTTGACATGTACCCTGGGATAATATCAACACTAAAGAGGAAAACTGCGAGGCTGTCTTGCAGGTGACAATGGCAGTCAAGACAGCCGTGTTGGCTTTGGCATCTTGAGAAGGAAACCCAACTAGAAAGTGTCCAGGTCAAGATGGAAGACCCGGAGCAGGTGCTCATTTCCAGAGCAGGAGAGGAGTGACGGAGTGAAGGCTTTCGGTCTCAGCTGCCAACAGCCTCGGCGAAGATACCCGGGGAAAGGGGCTACTCCATTAGTCTCTTCTCAACAGAGGCAGAGAGAAGCCACAGAAGAGGCCCAAGCTTAAAATATTCTAAATTACTCAGGTTTAATTTTATTCGTTCTAATCTAATCATATCTGGGGCACTCTTCCTGGGGAGTTGGATTTATTTTGACATTTTATGGACTGAGATAGGTCAAAAAATAATCAGAACTTCTTACAGCTGTCTGACAAGACCACTGAAACACGATTAATAAAGAAAAACTGGGGTTCTACCTGAAGATCAAAAAAGCAAAACTGCCAGCTAACGGCTCTTACTTTGACCTCGTCTGAAATGGCGATTCTGCCTCCAGGAATCTCAGAATGAGACTGTGTCTGAGAGTTGTTTCCTCCTGTTTTCTAGTCCTCTCTAGGGCTGGGATTAAAGGTGTGCACCACTGGGACTAAAGGCATGCACTGCCCAGTTTCTATGACAACCAGCGTGGCAACTGGGATAAAAGGTATATGTTATCACTGCCTGGTCTAAGGCTGACCAGTGGTGCTGTTTTACTCTCTGATCTTCAGGCAAGATTTATTTATTAAAATACAAGTGAAATGCCACTACAGACCACTTTAAGTATGGCTCCATGTTGGTCTTCACACTGCAACCCACTATCCAATGAACTCTCATTCAATTCAGCCCCAAGGCTAGAAGATTCATCTGAGCACTAACTGGTCTCATCCACAATGGAAACACAGTTTGCCTTCAATATAGTGAAACGCTAGTATTGGAGTAAAAAAAAAAAAATCTGTGGCCCATTTTATTAGCTGCCTACTCAGTACACACTATATTTTTCTTTGTAAAACATCTAATTTATCCAGAGCGGTAACTCTTGAACATAATGAACCTAAGGGCAGGAAACGGTTGGTGGAATGAAGGCAAAGTTCCCTTTCCACACAGGAGGCAATGTTGACACAGTCCTTTCTCTTCTCTCTGGAATCAGTAAATAACCGCTAGAGTAACCTCAGCCTCCCAGCCTCCCCTGGCTTGTGATGGAAGCCTGAAGATGGAAACTATGTGTTAAGGAAAGTGAAGCAGACATAAACCAAGGCTCCAGTCTTTCTGCTCACAGAGTGGAGATACCAACTCCAGAGTTCCTAACTCAACTTCTTTTAGGACACACGGATGCACATGTTAGAGTACACATGTGTGCAGGTGCAAGACAGGGGTCAAAGCCAGAGGCTCTGCTCAGTTCCTCTCTACCTTATTTTTAGAGACAGGGTCTTCCACTCAATGTGGACCTCATCAACTAGCAGGCCTGACCGGTCAGTGAAACCCAGGATTCTCACAGCTCTGCCTCTCCAGCCCTAGGACTAAGGAACATGCCGCCAAGCCTAGCTTTCACTTCAATGATAGGGTTTGAACATTTCTCATGCTTACCCAGCAAGCATTTTACTGACCCAACTTCTTTTGATATGACAAATGCAACTACTCACTCCACTTTAGTTCACTATTATCTTTCAATTTCCTGTCACATATAACCAAACCAAATCCCAACAAACAAGCTGTCATGACCAACATTTGTGGGTGACTAAAACTTCACACTTAACTCAGACTTTTAAGTTACTGAGACTAATAAGTAAGGGAGAAAAGTTTAAGTAATGAAAATAGGTTACTATATGTTAGAGCCCACAAGACTCTACAGGGAATGCACAGCTGACAGACCAATAGACAGAGCTACCGGAAGTGTATATGTCCACGCCCACATGGAACAACCCATTTTCCAGAGCTGCAGGAACACTTGTCTTTTGGAAAAGTCACTGTCATATCTGTGAAAACCTTGTGAAGCCGTGATTCTTCCCTTTGAAATAGGCTTCATTCCCAGAACACTTTAGCAGTGTAACCGCTGCTGTGTGGGCAGTGGAGTGACCTTGCTCTATTCCTCCAGCCTCCACACACACACCATGAGACCTTGGAGCAATGGCATTCACTCTTTGTTAGAACAGTCAAATTTACAGAGACTCAATCCCACAGAATTACCTAACAGACCACATAGAAATGTCTATAGAAGACAGGCACTGAGCAAAAAGGCAGCATGCCCCACCTTTGCTGACAAACAAATCTGGGCGTCCCCAAAGCTGGTTATCACCAAATTGATTAGATGAGGAGAATGGGTGAATCCAAGAATTAAGGATGTTTAGTAATTTTATCTAATGGTTTGGAACGTGGGATACTTCCCCTTGAATGCTCGCTCTTTCCTGGGTCTGGAGTACAGCTTTGTCAGGTTCTATCTGTCCCTCTCTGTGATTTTGATATATGTACTATCATTGTCCTTGCCTATAGAATTTTCCAACTATGCCTGTAAAAACTAGAGGCCTCGTAGAGATCAGCCCTTACTCTTCTTCTTCTCCTCACTAATTCTACTTCTTCCCCTCCTCTGCACCCCCTTCACTTCATTTTCCCCCTTGCATGAAAAATAAAGAAGATGCAGAGGTAACGTAATGAGTTAATCTATTTTACCCTCGGATCCTCGCCTGCCATAGACATCCACTTCTGAGCCCTGAGGGGGTACTGAGGCTGGTGCTCAGGGCACTAGGTCAGGGGTAAGAAACTGAACCTAGTTCTTCCCACATGGAGTTTGGAAGAACAGGACCTTAAACAATTAAAGAACCACTTACCAGCAACTAGTGATGAACAAAGTTATGGTCAAAAACACCGGCTGGAGGGTAGTAAAGGTAGGTACTGTGCTCACCTGTGCTTTACTAAGGCAAAAATAGAGATTTTTCTTGCTGGAAGGATTCAGGAGCTGAATTTACCTTAGTTCATTTGGGAAGACAGATGATAGACTACACAGAGAAGCCAGACACAGGCTTACTCATCAGCTAGCAAACTCCCGCTCTGGAGGACCTGGGGCTTTAACAGCACTCAAACAGTTGGGGTAACAGGAACTGGTTTAGTTTTATCTTAAAGTTGTTCCCTTAAGTATTTAACTAAAAAGTCAGAGAGTTCGGAGTTGCTATTGCCTCCCTGGATCCCCCCCAGGACGGTTCCTGCCTTTGATACATTACAGTTGTTCCCGGTCCAGGTTCCTAACACTCTGGCCTCAGTTTAGGGAATGGTGGTGATCTGGTTATTAAGTAGGTTTAGAGAATTTACCACAACAAACTAGATGTCTAGGCGTGTACCGGATAATTAACACCCTATGCAAAACTCTCAGAGAGCCTCAGGCCAAAACTGGGCCATCACTGTCTGTTTGTGTGTCTGTCTCTTTATCTTAGAAGTGCACAATCCATCCTGGTGAGTTCTGGGTGTGAACAGTTAGTGACTCAAGTCCCTGAAATACATTTTTCGGCTTTTGACGAATGGGACTATGCCTTAGAAACATAAAAGTCACTTAGTACCCTCTCCTTTTAACTACCGTGAAACCACGGAAAAAGACAACTCAGAGCCATGCCTAGAATACAAAGTCCCTCCAGTAAGATCAGGCTGTCTGTTGTCAATTCCCTGTCATCCTTTGTCTTTGTTGTGGAAATACATTCATGTGCACAGCTTTTAAACAAGAGGCCCATTATTAGACCAGTGTTCATCTGATGTAAACAATCCAAAGTATATAAATGCCATTTTTATCTACGAGTGTGTTAACTAAAAACTAGCCCAACTGCCATGATCCTCAAGACACTTCCAAATAAAATGCTTGAGAGGAAATTTAAAGATTTTTTTTTTTTTTAGTTAAGAAACTAAGCAACAGAGATATTACCACACTGCAGAGAAAACTACACCAAATTAGTAGCAGTAAATGTCTTATTAACATGTCCCTTTTATATTCTAGTTATGAAAAAACTATAATAATAATTCAAGACACTAACAAAGAGAGGACTATACCTGACACTTTTCCTGATATGCAGTTATATCACCTTTCCACTGGTTACTAAAAACACTGTGTGTGGATGGGCTGTGTATGTGGTGTGTGTGGGCTGTGTGTGGGTGTGTGGTGTGTACGTGTGTGTGGGTGTATGTGTGTGTGGTAGGTGTGGGTGTGTGGGGTGTGTATGTGTGGGGGTGGGTGTATTGGTGTGTGGGGTGTGTGTGTGTGTGTATCTGTGTATTGTATGTGGGAGTGGGTGCGGTGTGCGGTGTGTGTGTGTGTGTGGTATGTGTATGCATACGACAACTCAAACACGGAGGTCAGAGGACAACTGGAGGGAACGGATTCTGTCCTTCCACCATGTAGGATCCAGGAATTGAACTCAGGTCCTCAGGCTTGGCTGCAAGTGTTTTTACCGCATTAAGCCATCTTTAACTTTTACCCATTAACTTTTTTTTTTAAAATCTGGTTACTGATATAAAAACTGCAATTTGTGGAAAATTTCCCCCAATTTTTTATGACAATAACAATACTAAACACATATAACAAACAGCTCATCAGTGCAGTAAAAATGCAAATATATTAGGGACCAAGACACTAACACTATAGATAAACTGAGAAGAATCTAACTCTGACTTCAGTACACAGAGAAGATGAAATAGTTCTCATCCAGACTGAGAACGGATTTTGTCCTTTGGACTGATGCACAATGATTATTTCAGAAAAGACAATGATTATTTCAGAAACTGGATAGTGCCATGCTTACATATCAAGAACTAAATTATTAGTTAAAAGGCATATTCATTAGGGCTAGAAAAGCAATTATGAAAATTGAGTCTCTGCAATAAAATTTTATTATGGCATGGTGATTTACTTATCAGGAAGCACCGGGCAGGGAAAGCTGGCTGATCCAAAACCAATTAGGATTCAGGAGGAGAGATTTCTAGCATCCATCCTACAATTAACTACCTATTGACATCAGATCAATGGAATTAAGGTCACATCCCCAAGAAGTAGATGGCCAAGCTTCAAAGGCCAGGGCTATCAATTACTAGCTACGTGACTTCAAGGTGCGTTGCTGAAGTCTCCAGTTCCATCCCATCACCGTCACAATGAATAATAATAGCAGGCATCCCAGAGCTATTTTGAATGAAGATAATCCAGTAAGACGCTTACTACAATGCTTGGCACAGATGTGTTCCCAGCCAACATTTGCCTGGCACATAGCAACAGCTTGCTGTCACCACTACAGCAAGCTGGAACAACCCACCAGCCAGACCTCAGCGTCTTCCACAGAAAACACAGGAGCCCGCAGTTCATCATTTCTGATGTCTTTGCCCTTCTAAAATGTAAACTCCTGCAAGGTGTCAGAATACACAGGGAAAACCCTGTTTCCCAAGAGCATGAGTGTGTGCGGAAAGAGCATGGTAATATAAACTCTACTCAAGGATCATACTTTTAAGTCATGCTTTTAAAACTAGTGGTAAGCACCACATTTACTAAAGCCAAAGTAATAGGCATTCTGCTTAATTCACAGAAATTCTATGAGGCTCCATGACACAGTATTTGGAAGCTACATTTCTGAGTAACAAGTCCTAACAGGAACAGTAAAGTCTATGATCACATCGAGAGAGAGAAAGAGAGAGAGAAAGAGAGAATAGGGACATTTTGCACCTCTTTGTCGAAATAAATGATCATGAAAATCTTTAAATACAAAGGCCAAGACAAAAATGAATGTTTTCAAACTAAAACTTCACATATCTAGATATTTGAGAATATCTAGCATCTAGTAAGGTTTTCCCCATCACACATTACAACCTCAAAATTCAAAACACAAGTTTTATTTTGTCGGGAATTTTCAGATTTACTTTCGGTGTGATTCATACAGACCTAAAAAGCTTCAGGCTTTCATTATGACTATAAAGGAGTAAGGTAACATCCTATGTTTCCTGGAAATAGGCCACTGGTATCCAGGCCCCAGATAACTGTGCACCAACCTAGGCTTCAGTATAAGGTTTGCTTTCATTTCTGAAATTTCTTTACCATATTCTCACCGTAAGACTTCTATCAAGAAGATTTAAAAAGTCATTTTGTTTTTTAAAGATGAGTGAAAGCAAAGGACGTTATTTTCACACGATGGAAATATTTACTAGGAGTTGGGCTGAAAGGAATAAAATCAACATCTGCCTGTGTAAACAGTCATGCTGATTCTGAATACAAGAGAGACCTGTGGGCTAAAAAGTCGCATATTTACCAGGCAATACCCGCACTTCATTTCATCTTAGTGAAAATGAGGTGAAAAACATTGTTTTAAAGACAAACATTTCCCTCCGTTCATTACTGTGCTAACTCTGGCTTCATTTCCAGGAACATTTAGCAGGTCATCACTTAGCGCAATCTCTTGGCCTTCAAACTGTTTCAACCTTCAAACTCTTCAGCCTAAGTTGTACAAAGTTCATGGCGGGCAGTCAAAACCACGGCGTTCTTACTTACCCTCGAGATTTAGCTCAAAGCAAATGTGGCAGAAAGAGAGTGTTTCTTTGTCTGTTCCCAGTTTACAAACACTGCAAATGTTGTCATCATTCAAGTCAATGTTTACAAACTGCTCCTCTTCGTTCATAGTGCTCCTATGAAGAAACAGAAAGGCAAGTTACACAATGGCAAGAACTTGCTCAAGGCCTGCAGTACCCACAGAAACACTAAAACCGGGTCGTTTGCCACAGCCCCCACCAGGCAAGCATCGCCATGCTTGGAGTTCAGTATCCCAGTTTTACTGTGCACGGAAAAAGGCTGCCCATAGGAGACACCGGCCGCCCGCTTGGGTCGCTGCCTCACAGACACTAGGTCTGTCAACCAACTTCGGGTCGGTCCGGGCGACTACAAGGAGCCGCTGGGACGCAGCTTTGCCAACTTCTCGGCGGGCGCCTGGAGGCGTTCCGCTAACTCGGTTACCCCGCTCCCTGCCTCTGCCGCGGGAAGACGCACGTGGGGACGCGGACACCCGGGAAGCGATGGGTCACGTCGGAGACCCGGCAGCCACGGATCAGAGGGTCCCGGGGGTGCCACTCGAGGGTCGTGGGTGGCCAGCGCGGGGTGGGACCCGGGTCTCGCGGCACACAATCCTCTCGTCTGTCCGTCCGTCCGTCCCGGCACCGGCCCTGCGCGCCGAAGCGGCTCAGAGAGGAGCTTTACCGTCCGGCTCCGTGGGCCGCCGTCCGCGCGCCACGATCCGCACTATTGTTTCCGCCGCCGCCGCAGCGCAGACGGCACCGCGCTCCGCCCCGCCCCGGCCGCCTGCGCCACCCCGAGCCGCCCACGGGGAGAGCGGTGGGGCCACCTCACAGTTCCGGATCCCCACGTGCCCGCGCCGGCGCGAGGACTGCAGCCACCCTCGGCCACCCGCGCCCGCACGGCACCCCCACGCGCACCCCCGGCCACGCCGCGCGCATCTCGCGCCCCTCCTCGTGGCGCACATGGACCCGCCCGGCCCGCCTCCCTCTAGCCCCTGCAAACTCATCCACTCGTGGATGCAGGAGCAGGCCCACGGGGAGCGCGGGGTGGGGGTTGGGGGGGGAGGCGCACACACACACACGCGTGGGGAATGGATTGCTTCCAGAGCAGAAAACTGAACCACGTACTGTCCTTGAACTCCAGCGTTCCGTTGGTTGACTTACAGAATGAGATAAAAGTTGAAAATTTAGATATCTCGATTTCGGTATAATCCTAGAAACAGAGCTTCTTTTCCTTCAGGTTGTTTGGGTAGGCGCCCCTCCCCACGATGTGGTACATCCCATGCACATCCGCGAGGACATTCCCGAGGCCCCGCCTCTTGTTTTTCTGCCCGCCTTCTTAAACTTTTTTTCTCTCTTTAGGGTGTAAATTTACTTTCATCATCTGCTTGACTCTAAGCCGGCCCTAGGCCAAAAGTCTACGTCACACTTTCAGTTACGTTTTCTATAGTAGTCTTTCTCAACAGCCCGCAGAAGAGAAACAGGAAACGGCTCTCGCAGCTTAGTGGTGACTAACCCCTTATCGCAGTTCCTTAGAAACAAAAACTGGAGCTTGAACTCAAGGCTGCTGAGGTAAAACCACTAATCCATGTCTCTGAAAAGTCATCTGTGCCCCAGCTACTGAAGTGTAGTACTCAGGGACACTGACTACATGTGACACTGTTACAAATGCGGAATCTCTGGTCTTACCCGAGTTCCCTAAGTCGGTACCTTCGGCTGTATGAGACCCCTGGGTCCGTGGATGTGAGGTGCCTCAGCTGTTAAATTGTTTGTTATGGCAAGCCTGGCGACCTTGAGTTCCATTCCTAGTGGAAGGAAAGAGCTGTCTACAAAGCTCTCCTATGAGCCCACATTTACTCACGGGGACACATGTCCCCCCATAATAATAGTAATAAAATAATTTTAAAAGTCCCATATCTCTATGCTTGTTAAAATTAAAGGTGTGCTAACTGCCATGATATCTTGCATCTGGATTCTACTCATCTATTCTATAAAAGTGATTTTTAAAAAGCGTGTGTATGTGCGTGTTGGTGTGTGTGTAGTGTGTCTAATGTGTGTGAGTGTGGTGCCTGTCCATACCCTCGCATGTGTGTGGAGGTCAGAGGATGGGTTTTTGGTTATCACCCTGTCCCAACTTGCCAGAAGTGCTGGGATTACAGACTACATGACTGGCTTTATTTGGGCTCTGGGCATCTGAACTCGAACTCACACTTACATGGAAAGACATTTACCCAAACCCTTGGGCCATAGCAGGCTCACCTATCTGGAAAGCTTGTTCAGATGTAGGTACTGATTCAGGGAATTTGGGGTAGGACCAGAATTGTGTGTGTGTGTAGTGTGTGTGATGTGTGCACTGGCAATAATAAAGTCAGTGTTATTGATTCATCTACTTCACTTAAGTAACATGGGCATCCATCACTTTTCTGAGGCATTGATGAGTTACATCAAGTGTCACCTTGACTCGTAAGTTTTCAAGGACAGTAGACCTATCTTATCTATTTATTCTCTTGGGTGTATAACTATGGTAGAATTGATAGATGAAATAGTGAAGGGTGTATATGGATGTGGGTTCCATCCGGTTGGGTTACATCAATGCCCTACCAGTAAACCGAACCCTCATTCTGGTATGTATTTCATACTGGCAAACGCTGCACCACTGCCCCTGCCCTCCTTGCTCTGGGAGGCACTGAGATATTTCTGAAGTCATGAGACCAAATAAACCTTTGTTGCCCTAAGTTGTTTCTGTGAGGGGCTTTTGTTACAGGGATGCAGGAATCACAAGTACAACCCTTCTGTTTGAAAATGAAAATTGCTGGTGGGGGGAGTGTTTCCAAGTTTCCTGTTGTTGCAAAGAATACCTCTTTTTCTTTTTGAAATGAAATATTCACTGGGCAGGTTTAAAAGCAGATTAGATACTGCGGAAGAAAAGATCTGTGCTCGGAAAGAAAAGAAGTACGGAGAGAAAACCCAGGAGAACAAAACACAGAGGCGTCGTGATGGCAGGCACCACAGCATCCACACTAACTAACGTGGCTCTGCAGTCCTGGGGCAAAGAAACTTCTAAATCTGATAAAAAGTATCAGTCATATCCAAGAAAGTCAGCAAACCTGAAACTAGACAAAAGAACACCAATCAATGGATACTCAAATGCACAAAAAAAAAAGACAAAAATCAAGTAGACTGAGAAGAGTCATATTTAAGGAGGGGGTGAGAACTGCTATTGGCTTCTTTAGGAACCATCAAACACCCACCCACACACATACAAACCAGAACAAAACATGTAACAAAGGTTTTCAGAGGTGGAATCAGTGACAGACTCCTAAAATTCTTTACTTACACAGTGTAGCTTTGAAAATAAAGACATCTTCCGACAAAGAGAAGCCCAAAGAAATTGCTCCCAACACTTCAAGGACCGCCATAGGAAGTTCTGTGGAGAAAGGGGAACAATGTTAGATTGATCTGAATATATTCAAAGGAGTGAAGAACATAAGAATTAGTAATGCTTTGATGTAAAGTTTCAAAACCAAGTCAAATTCTGCGATTATAGCCCAGAAGAGAGAAAGTTAATAAAATAATGATGATGATGACAACGATGATATAGCCAATAGCATTTATGCACATTGAATTGTATTGTGAACAAGAATTCCTGGAAAGAAGCTGTGTCTACAAAGGCTGACTGGCCGATTAAAATTCCACGACTATGGAGAGGTTGGATTGTTACAGGTCTGGAAGCCAGTTATTATATATTTTGGGTTATCTTTAGCCCTTAAAGAGTTATTTCTTGCTTGCCTCTGGTAGCATTCTGATATCTGGATAGAAATTTTTAGAATCTGTTAATCTAACAAAACTCTCTCCTGGACCAATCAAAGTGCAACTTAGAATGCTACCAGACAGCCTCTGAACCTGTGCCTGAGATTTCTCCACCTAGCTATGATCTGCTTCGCTAATATTTCCACCAATGTGTTTTTAAAAAATGGCTTGATATCCTACTTGCTTTGTTACTGTAAAAATTTCATGAACCAGCTTCCATCGAATTTGGGGAAATTTAAGTTAGTGACTCCAGACCGTGATTATTCATATTTGGTCTCAGAATAAACCATGTTTATTTCCTTAAAAACAAACAACCAAGCAGGAATTTGTGACGTCTAAGGAAATGTACAGACATTTCATTTGGCTTTTAAGTTTGTTTGAGACATACTAACGAAAAATGCTGTATTAGGAGGAGTCTTAGGTGCAGCAACGCATGAGAATAAGATAATCTAGTCATATGAACCCTTAAAAGCAGAAATCTTTAATGCCAGAGACACATCAGAAGATTAAGCCAAAACAACTGGGAGAATCTGAGAGATGTAAGTCACCATTACCAGGAAGCAACTAGGCAGAATCTTAGTCAAATCTGTGAGTAACTATATCCAGCCAACAACCTGAGAAACTTGGAAAACTCATTCCAGCATCCTACTGATCTCCTAATTTTAACCGTAGGAGACTCTAAACAGAGCATTCATCTGAACCACGCTCTGTTGGATTTCTTACCTTCTGTTTTTGTCAGTGTTCTGTTCCTGTGAAGAGACACCACAGCCACAGCAACTCTTAGAAAAGAAAGCATTTTGCTGGGGCTGGGTTACAGTTAGTTTCTGAGGGTTGGTTCATTATTAGCAAGAGAGGGAGTGGTGTCTTGCAGGCAGGCTTTGGAGCAGTAGCTGAGAGTTCTACATCTCCATCCTCAGGAAGGAAGAGAGATCCTGGCTTGGGTTTTTGAAAACCTCAAAGCCTACCTGCAGTGACAGTCCTCCAACAATGCCACACATCTTAATCCTTTTAAATATGCCACTCCCTGGTAACCAAGCATTCAGATCTCAGCATATAGGAGCCATTCTTCTTCAAACCACCATGCCTATCCATCCATGAAGCCATAGGTGGATATGGTCTTAGGCCACAAACGTGCCTTAATTTGTTGCGGCAGTGTTATGAAATTGACACACTGAATATGTGAAGTTTTACAGGAGTTTGGACTTTGTTATGAGTGGTTATTTTAGTGCCATTCAGTTCCATCCATGCCAAATTTGTTGTTAAATCAGTTTCTAAATGCTTATAGTTGTCCCACCCTTGGAAAATGGCCTTCGGCATCTCTGTTATATGTTGCAGATGTTCAAGAAAGATTCTCTGTCTGAGTTGACTCACACTAAGACGACTCCCATTCCTGTGAGTTCCAGTGAACGTTCAACCACTAGTCTTCAGGGTGTTCTTTCTCTCTTGGTTACTTTCCCCCAGCACTCTGGGGTCTTGCCCTACACATGCCCAGCTTCATCTTCAGCCAAAGACTTATGGAAAATTTTGAAACACTTCTATGTCTAGGTCTCTCTTTCTAACACTATCCGTTACAAATTCCAGTCACATCATCGTCTCCAAATGTGATCTCTTTCTCCTTGCTGCAGCTTGGCCTTTCTGCACACAGTCTGAAAATACCTCTAGGCACAGAAACCAGGGACACCGTGGGCCTCATCCCATTTGCCTTCCTTTCTATTAAAAGCTACATGCTGTATAATCCATGGTCTGGCCTTTAAAAATAGGCATTTTGTATACTGTGGCTAGCTTTCTTTTACGAGCTATTCTGGTGCCCCTTATTTCATCCTGGCTGGAATCCTTGGTGTTATGTCTGCAGATCTTTCATCTGGTTTCTCAGTGTATTCTTCAAAGAGTTTTCCGAGACAAATGCAGATGGCATCCTCCCCTAGAAACTCCTGATGGCTTTGTGCCTTTCTCCAAACAGGAATGAATATTTTCATCTATTTAGCGTTTAGACAGTTGCAAGTCGGTTTCCACTTTATATTTTTGATAAGATCTCATTTATTTATTGAATAGTGATCTTTTGTTTTAAGTAATAAAACTTGATTGAGGTGGTGGTTCAGTCCTCCCATTCCAAGGGAGGGAGCCACACTGTAGGAAATAGCAGAGAAACCACATTGCCCTCCCCACCCCCCGCCAATATATATAGGAGCCCTCCCTCCAAAACATTGCTCTTCAGTTCTCCTTAATCCAAGAGGCAGACACAGAGGGACCTGAGTGGTCATCTTTACATATAGTCCTTTCAAAACTAGGAATGCAGGCTTGAAGGTAGATCCGTGGGTAAAGAGCTTGCTGCTCAAATGGATTTGAATTCTTGGAAGTCACATAAGAGACCAGCTAGGTAACACATATCTGTAATCATTCTATGGCAAGATGGAGGCAGACACGGGAATTCCTGGAAGTACGTGAATTGCCTCTTCTGCTGTATGCAGTGAGTGTGAGGGATAGACTGCCTCAAACAGGGTGGACAGCAAGGACAGCAAGGACTTTGACCTCCACAGTATACTATGGCACATGTGCGCACCACACCCACACACATACACACAAACATATATACATACACAAAGATAATAAGATCCTCAAATTACTGACACAGAAAAGTGCAAATCTGTAATATAAACAAAGATTATCTCTGTAATTAGGCTTGATCTAAAATAGACATTACCCTGAATTTGGGTTTAGAATAGCTATGAGTCATTTGATATACAAGGAACAAACCCCCAAATTAACAATATCTGAATCAAGTAAGTGCTTATTTGTGTGTCTGAGCAAGATCAACAGGGCCAGTGTCCTCACGGTTGTCATTGTCAACCTGTGTGCTTTGCTTCCTTTCTAGTTAGGCGCTGCGTTTCCCTCCAGGAGAGGAAATAGGGATGAACAATGTGGGAAAGGTCTGAGGGTAAGCCACGTCTCTCCTTTCGGTCAGGAAGCAAGACATTATCTACGAGACCACAGTAGATACATGTTTACTTGTTTATGGAGAATCTACTGGTAACAGGTTTGAGAAAAATGGGTCTTTTTTGTTTTCTGGCTTCCAAGACAAAAAAGTGAGAGAAGTAGATGTGTAAATAAGCCAGCAGTGCCACTGGAGAGGACATCGTTTTCTTTCCTGAGCATTTCTTGTGTCTGTGCGATAGTAAAAAAATCATCTCCACTCGTTAGTAAAGTTCAGCCCACATGAATTCTTGCTACTAACAAGCTGATATTTCTTTCTTGTTCTTGCTTTCAGAATCCCCACAGCTTCACTAATGTATAACTGTGATGTTTTCTTCTAACGGGTTCTACTTCTAAAGTACAGAACAATATACTCAACATTTTCATTCATAGATGTCCATCTATGCTAGCTAGTTTTGTGTCAACTTGATACAAACTGTAGTCTGAGAGGAGGAAACCTTGACTAACAAAGTTCTTCCATAAGATCAGGCTGTTACCAAACCTGTAGACATTTTCCTAATTAGGGATCGATGGGTAGTACCACCTCTAGGCTGGTGGTCTTGGGTTCTATAACAAAGCAGGCCTAGCAAGCCAGCATGCAACATCAGCTCCTGCGTCCAAGTTCTTGTCCCATTTGAGTTCTTGCCCGGACTTCCTTTGATGGCAAGCAGTGATGTGGCAGTGTATAAATCAAATAAACCAACTTGTTTTTAGTCATGGTGTTACATCACAGCAATAGTAGCCCTTACTAAGACAACATCGTTGCTTGTCTTTATATACTATCCCATTTTCTCCTATAGGAAGCTGACACCTGCAGCCCCAGACTTAGAACCTTCTCGTAACATGCCTCTTAAAACCAAGGAAACCCACAATGTCTGCAAAGTAAGTTGCATCTTATTTCTGTCTCTTCATCTTTTCTCTAGTGCCTTCACCTTTATAATTCACTATAGTGGCTTGATATATTATTTTTTCCCCTTGAGATATTAATGGACACATTGTAAAAGGATTCTGTGGGTTAGCTTGAGTTCTTCTGTGCTGTGACATCTTGAGAAATACTTGGTTATTGGCTGGGGCAAAGGAGATGAGAGATCTAGAGTAGCCAATGGTACTTATTGCAAAGCTAGCTGTGGCCAGCCGAGCGACAGAAACATAACAGACGTTTGCTGCAGAAGCACTGACTTGTGCTTTATCATGCAACATTACATTAATCATGACACTAATTACAACAGTCAGACTTTGAATTCATGAGCTCACCCCTGAATCAGTTACAAGGGCTACTACTTAATTGTCTGGTCTCAGAAATGGGGAAAAATTTGCTCTCTTAATATAGGAAAAGAATTTCCCCAGAGGAAACTGGAAGTTGGTTACCAGAAGAAGGGAGTTGGTTTAAACATAAGTTGTGGGCTGTGGAGATGACTCAGTTGGTAACAGTGTGTGGCAACACACATGCACACGCATGCGCACACATGCACACACACACACACACACACCAAACAAAACAAAACAAAACAAAACAAAACCAAAAAAACTAAGTGGTAAAGAAATCATAAAGCGTTGGCATTCTCTACATTGCTCAGTTTCAAACAGATGTCTCTAAGAATTATGTTTCTAATTTGCATTTACTTTTATACTTGTTTAATACCTTAGAGTTTGCTCTTGTACCATTGGGATTGGGCTTCACCATGCTTAATACAAGATGCCAAATAACATTTGGCCCAGAAAGATGGGGTTTTAATTTCTTTCCTTCATTGTTTAGATGTAGGGGGTCTGGTCCATAAAGTTCTCAGACATGAATGGTGCCTCCAATTTTCTCTCTCAGACGTGGGGCTCATTTTGTGTGCATTGCAAATAACAATGAGTAGGAGACGGGGGGAGAGAACATAAAGAATAGATAGCAGTTGTCTTTTTAGACTATAACCTGGAAGCCCCCCCTGCCAATTTTCTGCAGTGAGGGCGGGACTGGAGAACCATGTCTTCCTTCCAGCTGAAAATCATAGCTTCTACATGACAATCATGTAGGCTGCTTCAGTGCTCCATAAAGGTCTTGGCTGAATGTGGGGGTGAATGCATTGCGTGTTACACAGTAAAATTAGCTGAAGACCTGATCTTAGACCCAGTACCAGCTTAAAGAATGTGTTTGAGGTTAAAATATGTATTTAAACTTCTTTCCTTTTTTAATAAACAGAAAATCAATAACTGTTTTAGGATTCTTTTTGATTTCCACTCAGATTGAATTGTGGTGGGCTTATTTAGTTTTGTTCATCTATTTTCCAAGTGCCTAATCCTTTTCAAGTGCTGCTCAACTGGAATCCTTAATTCTAAAGAAAATATCACTCTTAAAATTATGAATTTTCATAATCTTCGGCAAGCACCCCTTCGAAAGATTGGGTTACAAATATTTGCATTCAAGGGATTTGGTGTCGAATGCTGACATTATGGGTAATCTGTATGCGGATTCTCTGTCCCCTTAAGAGCACATCAAGCACTTTTCTAGCCTGAGGATAAATTCTGTGTGGCATTTCTAGAAGAAGACTGGGAGTTAACTACCAAGATATTGATTTTTTTTCTCCCACAGTAGACCAAATGCAGCCATTAGTAATGCACACAGTTCTCACCATTGAAATCAAGGCGATAAAAGGAAAGTTTGCCTTCAATGTCTGAAGTCAGGGAAGTCCTGCTTTGTAGCACTGTACCAGAGCTTGGCTTTGCTTGCCCGTGATATAAATATCAAACATCTGGCTGTGGAGTATGTAAGCCAGAAATTCAAATTCAGACATAAAATAGACTCTGCTGCTGTTATGTGCCTTGAGTTAGATATAAAATTCAAGGTTTCATTGTGATTCAGAAAAGTTTATGGCTGAGAGAAGATACCTTTCAGGAAAAGTGAGAAAGAAGACTATATTGTTTTATTTTATTATAAATCCTTTTCCCAACCCCCCTGTTCCTCCCACCCTCTTTGTGTAAGTACAGTTGTATTCTGGTGTGTGTGTGTGTGGAGGTCAGAGGAAAACAAACACTCAGGAGTAGGTTCTCTCTTTCCACCATGGGATCTGAGGATTTCACCCAGGCCATCACACTTGAATGTTCAATGAGCATGTGGGATTATGCCGAGAACTGGAAGGGAAGTAGAATAGGTCAAGTCTCATGATGGCTTGAGTTTAAATAGTGAATACATACATACTCAGGATGAGGCTGATACTGTGGAGAGCATGTCACTTACCACCAGGCTTTCTATTGTATTTATGGTATTAGAGTTAATTAAAAGCTTGTCTAAAAATAGTTTATCTAGAAAACTCAAGGGAAAGCAGTGACAAGTTTCGGTGGGTTAGCTCTGTTAGTCCAGTTGTTGCTGAGAGTCTTTGGGTTCAGTCCCCTGGAGCAACGTGAACTGGGCATGGTGGCACTTGTCTATAGCCTAGCACTTAGGAAGTCGGGATAGGATCAAGAGTTGAGGATCATCCTTACAGGTAGTTCAAGGCCAGCCCGCACTTACAAAACCAGTAATACTGAGCAGATACTGACTTCTGACAGAATAGCAGATGGATAAACGTAATTTAAACTTCATCTCAAGCACACTTATGCCCAACTGTCCCTCTTTTCCTCCCGTTGTTGCTTAAGAATGATGAAATCTACTTCTGATCACCAAGTTCTCTCCCAGTGTGTGACAACTGCTTTGGGTTTGCTGTGTATGATCACCGGGTGGAGTTTACTAGATTTAAACACATGCAAACTTATTATTTTAGTGACTGTTCTTGTATGTATTTATGAGGAAAACAAAATAGAAGATTACTTTTATAAACGAGGAAATATTAATAAAGCCAACTGCTCTGTCTAAACCAAATGGTATTTTAGATTTTTTAGGACCTTTCTTCTAAAGTGGTCACAATGATGCGCATGTGAGTCCCACTGATACCCAGGGTCATAGGTCATCTACAGCTCATATTTGTGACACTAAAGAGTGACTTCCAGTGACAGCTCCATGGTGACAGAAATGAACATGACCTCAAGTGCAGTGACTGTGCCATCAATCATGAAAGGCATATTTATTTGCTACCTTTCTGTTAAGTGCTCTCTGTTCTGTACTGAGTCACTGGAGTGCCCACTAGGATAGCTTCTGGAAATCCAGGCTCACTAGACTTCCATTGGGATCGTTAGAAAAATGTAGTACAGTAGGGAGATGAAGTGGGTAAATTCCTTGCTGTCAAGTAGAGCACCAAGTTCCATGTGCAGAACACTCTCACAAAAATAAGATAAATATTTAAAAAATATTAAGGTGGATGGTTTCTAAGATTGGTTTCTGACATCCGTATGCACAAAAAATGTGCAACACACACACACTACAAAAGAACAAAACAGAAGACTGTAGGGCAGGAAATGCCTAGAGGGCTGCATTGCGTGTGCCTCTCCACTTAAATTTTTTGCAGCTATTTTCACACCAACCAGGGGGCGACCTATGGTGGCCAGATGTATAGTTAAGGTACAAGGGGAAATGAGACATATATATGTGGTCCTCTGTGGCTTAAAGGCTCCCGCCTCCAATGGGAGCATCCATCTCTTGTAACAATGTTTGAGGCTTCGTTTTCAGAGTCTCTGTACTGAGCCTGACTGTACTCTGGAATCTTACCCAGAAGTCCCCAAACTATGGTTTTCTACCAGCTTCTATTAGCTTATAGTTTTTCTCCTGCCAGATGTAATTTGTTGTTGTTGTTTTTTTTAATCATAAGAAGTACTGCCATTGCCACCTCTCCCATCCTAACATTTTAAGGTTTCTAGGAAACAATGCTAGAAAAGTAAGGCCAAGTTTGTTTGTAAAACCAAATGGTTCAGTTTGTCCATGCTTTACTTGCAGGTGTCTAGCTTCTTTTATACTTTTAAGGCTGCTCCTAAGGCTCAGCAGAACTCTGGGCCTTGTTAAAAATGTAGTGGGTGACATTTAATTTTACAGTTAGCAAGAACATTTTCCAATCGTTTTATCTTATAAACAAAATCCTCTTACATTGTATTTTGTATTTACCATTATGGGTAGAGAAAGAATGACTTCTTAGCACTTGCACACTGGCATAGATCAAACATGGCAGAGAATACAATGTCACTATAACAGTTCCCACTGAGTTAAAGTGTTGTCTGCAGTGATACAGCTCCCTGCACCATCCCATCCTGACTTCACCTCCATCTGAAAGGGTGCAGATGAGGCTGGGTCTCTTTAGGCTCACAGATCTCCCTCAGTTTAGCTTTTCTTCTTTAAAGGAGGAAAGATTTGTTTGATTTCTCATTCCAAAGGTATGCTGGCAGGTATGCTGGCAGACGTGTGTGGTCATGTTGCATACACAGCCAGGAAGCAGAAAGGGGTGACTGCTTGTGCATAGCTTGCATTCTCCTTTTTTTTTGTTAGCAAGTGCTTGTACCAGCGTAAATGAATGCAGACAGATTGTAATAATATATACAGCTTTAATGGGGAAATAGACTTACAGAACCATAGGTTCCCGCGGAGAACAGGAAAACAGAAGGGGCGGCGGGCTCACACTCCCCAGATTTATATGTAAACATTAGCCCAAGGCGAACATGCCCCCTAAGAGGCATCCCTACATCTCCCCCTTTTGTCTAAATAAGACAGAACTAAACCAAATACAATTATATACAATAATAACAAATAATAAATGTAACAAACAATATGGAGAACAAAAGTTTTGTTAAACATTTTATCTTAAGGAGTCTAAATAATGTAGAGAGTAACTATAATTATATAATCTTTAACTCCGTCAAAGATCTGAGAAGGGAATAAATATTATTTAATAAACGAGAGATATCCAAAATGTGTAACAAATGACAGAGACAACTGACTACCTGGGCAATCACTCAAAGTCTTGTTTGCAATGTTGAGTCAATCAACTTTGGCTAAGGCCTAACATAATTGACATACCATTATTAAAGGCAAGGAACTTTTTTTTTAGAACTATCCTACCCTGTTTTGGCAAGATAAGACAATCTTGTTTTATCCACTTATGGATATTTTGTATCTTTGTCAGTAGTTGAGGTATGTGTTTTTCTTAACCCAAAGGCCAGTTTTGCCAAGAAGACAAGCTCCCAGTGGAGTGTATTTGGTGCTCAACGTTCTTTCGGGAGTAGAATGGTGTCGCCAGGAGTGATTGTGTCTCGTTGGCACAGAGTTTTAGGTTAGATTAAGAAGATTCTAGGTTAGATTAAAGGCCATTTTTTACAGCTCTTTGAAGAGGCTGAAGATTATACTATCTATACTAAATATAATCTCTATCTAAAAATAAATATGACAAACATATAATTTTCAATACCTATCTAACTTGAAGACTAAGAGAATAAACAACTGTGCAATATATGAAGACAGTGATCTTTAACTGTAAACAATGTCATTACATATCAAATGTAAACAATGTTATTATATAAATAGTATTAGAGGTAGAAATGTACATTGTAATATGGTACATGTATCAATAAAATATAGACAAAGTTATAAGCATACTCTTATACAAAAATAGAGGTAGGAACATTCACATTTAATATTTAATATATCAATATACAAGAAACAGTACCAATACAATTTTCTAAAAACAGTAATTTACAAATACCAATCATCCCATCAAAACAGTTAATCCCCCCCCCCCATTTTTTCTTGAAAATACGTTTTCCTGCCAGTGGTGGCAAAAGAAATGCACCTGAGTCCACGTGGCCTAAGTCAGGGCTGGTCTGAAACAATTAACTCAAAACCAAAAGTTTAGTAGACTGTGTACTGTGTGAATTAGAGCAGACACCAGGCTGATAAATAGCAACTGGGGGGAGGGCCAGGAAGCCTGGCAGAGCCAAGGCCGGACTAAGCCACCCACGGGAAGGGGACACAGAGCAGTCACGTGCGCAGAGTGGCGTTGTGTACTGATCATGCTGTTACAGAGGCGCTTGTACCACTGTTGGGCAGGGCAGGGCGCATAGACTCATGGTGCGGGGCCAATTCAACTATCGTCAAACCACCAGAACTAAGTTGCCCATTAGGAGTCTCGTTTGCCGACTTTCTAGCAAGCGCCAGGAAAAATCGAGTCGCTGTAGATGTTCAGTGACTCAGAATCTCAGTTGCTTCTGCCGCTGTAGTCGGGCAGAGTGAACCGGCAAGGAGCTGTGCTGAGAGGGTACAATCTGTACGGAGTGAGAGGCCTCCGAAGGGGGCACTGGCTCCTAGCGGTCACCCCCAGGAGGCTCTGATTCGGGGCGGGTATCCGCAAAGCCCACGTTGGGCGCCAAGTGTACTGGCGTAAATGAATGCAGACAGATTGTAATAATATATACAGCTTTAATGGGGAAATAGACTTATAGAACCACAGGTTCCCATGGAGAACAGGAAAACAGAAGGGGCAGCGGGCTCATGCTCTCTAGATTTATATGTAAACATTAGCCCAAGGCGAATATGCCCCCTAAGGGGGTTGGGCTATCCCTACAAATGCTGTATATGAGAAGCCTATGAAATTTACATACATTTACATAATTTATTTCCATCATATTCTCCTCTGCCCCATTACTTCCTTTTGTGCTCTTCTCACTCCCACCTAGTCCCCTGCTCTATTTAAGGAGCCCCACTTCTATCTACATTGTGTGTGTGCGTGTGTGTGTGTGTGTGTGTGTGTTGTCTCCCAGTGAGTTTCATTAGGGTTCTGTATAGGACTGTGGGTAGAGGTGTGTTGTAGGTGTATGTTCCCTTGATTTCTGACTCCACCACTGAAGAGAATGTTTTTTCCTCCCCTAGCAGTCACAGCCTTAGAAAGAGATGTGACCTTTGGGTTTTGTTTTATCTTTTGTTTGAGACTGGATCTCACACTGCAAAGCAGACTTGTTTGGAAAACTGTGCAGTCCTGGCTGGCCTTGGACTTGGGACAGACCTTCTTCCTTAGTTTCCACAGTGCTGGGATTCCAGGCATAAGCCAACACGTCTGGCTTCAGCAGTGGTTTTCATCCTGTGTCTCATGTCAGATATTTATAGCACAGCTCACAACAGTAGCAAAATCACAGCTATGAGGTAGCAACGAAAATAATTTTCTGCTTGGGGGTCACCACAACATGTGAAACTGTATTAGAGGGTCACAGAATTAGGAAGCTTGAGAACCATTGAGCTACAAGGTGGCTTAATAATTGAACTTTAGAAAGTAGACGTGTCTCCCAGCTGACGTGACTTTTAGGACAAATATGTACTCCTGAAACTGGGTATATTACCTACTCTTTGAGTTATATTTACAAGTAATAATATAATATAATATACAGATTCTAAGCACACAATATAACGAATTAATACATCATTAACATTAATAAGCATAACTCATACCATTGTCAATAACAAGGTGAGCCACACTCTTGTGAAGATGTAAAGCATTTCCATCACCTTGGTAAACTCTCTTTTGTTTCTATATGGCCTCTCCCTGCGACAATGACTTTTACAAGTTCTACCAGTATCAATTTGTTTTATCTGTTTTGAATGCTATTTAATTGAAATTGGGCATTACGTACTTGCTATCATTGGTGTCTCCCGAGGAGGGTTCTCAGTCCGTGGCTCTTTTGGAAAGGAGAAGAAATGGAATATGTTAGGAGAAAGAACACCATAGGTTTGCTCTCAAAGGAGACATTGGGACCCTGACCCCTTCCTCACTTTCACTTCTTCACTGAAATAAAGTGAGCGGCTTCCCTTGCTGTGTGAAACCCACTCGTGTATTTGCCTCATCCCTGACCCAAAGCCAATGGGTCACCTAACTGTAGGAAACAACAGCCAAGCCTGTGAGACAAACAATTCTTTCATGTTGATTGATTCAGCTTCCTGTTACAGTAGCCGAACTCTCATCTATCTCCTATCTTTGGCTCACCTTAACATTTTGTGGTCCATGAATGCCACTGTAGACACAACTATATAGCTGTGTGCGTAAACTAGCATTTTATTATCTGCTACCTGTTTAGGGCAGTGGTGTAGTTTCTAGTTTAAGCTGTTGTGACTATAACTAATATGAACATTGTGTGTGGGTGTGTGTGTGTAGCCAGAGGACAGCCTTGGCTATTGTTCCACAAGTGACATCCACCTTATTATTTTATTTATTTATTTTTTTGGACTTTCGAGATAGGGTTTCTCCGTAGCTTTTTGGTTCCTGTCCTGGAACTAGCTCTTGTAGTCCAGGCTGGCCTTGAACTCACAGAGATCAGCCTGCCTCTGCCTCCGGAGTGCTGGGATTAAAGGCATGCGTCACCACCACCCAGCTCCACTTATTTTTTAAAATTAATTCTCGGGAGGCAGAGGCAGGAGGATCTCTGTGAGTTCGAGACCAGACTGGTCTACAGAGCTAGTTCCAGGACAGGCTCCAAAGCCACATAGAAACCCTGTCTCGAAAAACCAAAAACTAAACTAAACTAAACTAAAATAAAATTAATTAACGTGTGTGTGTGCGCACATGTACATGTGTTTGAGTGCAGGCATTTATGTGCTATGCCATGCATGGAGTTTGTAAGACAACTCTTGAGATTCACTCTTCTGCTACCTTGTGGGATCTGGACAAAGAACTCGGGTGATCAGGCCCAGGATGCCCAAGTGCCTCTGTGCTCTAAACTGTTTTACACACCCCCAGTCTATTTGTTGAGGTGAAGCTTCTTACAGCCTGCAGTTTCCTGGGTGAGCCCAGGCATCTCCCCACTTTGCCTTCCCAGCCAAGCCTCTTCCTGAGCTTTTGTTTTGTTTCTCAGTGAGGGTTCTGGGGATCAAGATCAGCAGGATCCTGTGCTCACAATGTCAGTACTTTAACCTACAGGATCATCTCCCCAAGTCCTAAAAACATTTTTGTATAATTGGGGGGGAGGATTTACTCAGCTCTCTTTTGTAAATACCAATTGTGGAATTGCTGGGTCATAGACTGGATGCATGTTTGACAACACATAATAACAGCCTACCGGAGCACTTCTTGTATGTTTTACACCTAAGAATTAATCTAGGAGATATATGTTTCCTTTATATACTTTTCAGTGCTGTACTGTAAGCCATAACTTTTTACTATATGTAAAGCTTTGAGAGGACAAAAATATTAAAATATCTCTGACACATTAAGGTAAGAAACATTTCTTAAATAAAATATAAAAATTGTTTTTTTTATGGAATAAAACTGAATCAACCAGTTAAAGGTGTCTACTCACTTCAAGGCATAATCACTAAGATATACACAGCCAGAAGATGTTTCTTGGTGACAGAGCATTTGTCTAGCATGCACAATGCACTTGATTCCATCCCTAGCCCCATAAAAGAGCAACAAAGCAAAAGAAAACAAACCAATGTGGAGTACCAGTACTTTATAATACAAAAAAAGTGATAAAGCATTTGTACTCAGAATCTGTAAACTACTTTTTTCCCCTCAGTACTAAAAAAATTGGTCAAATACTTCAATAGTCATTTAACAAGGGATTATACACAGGTGTTTAAAAAGTACATAAAGAATTGCTCAGGATCATCAGTTATCAGTCAAATGAAAACCGAAAGTATTTCAATGAAGCATGTATGACAAAGTTTTAAAGTTATTTCCAATTCAACATTGGTCGCATATTGGTGTATGGGAAGTCATTTGGCTTGCAGAAAGAGTGTGTCATATTTTCCTACACGAAACTGCTAATTGTCAAGTCTAGTAATTTGTTGGACATTAGGAGGCATTGGTTTCCACGTTTCACATCCCAACATAACACTTCATTGTCTATAGGTGTTTTGCTGAGTTTCAGACATATCTTAGCAAATTGTCTCTGGGTTTGGGGGTGACATGTCCTGCATTCTAAATTATAGAAATTAGGTGTCTTGTTAGTGATTTTGTATAGCACTACTTAAGAACAGAACACTAAGATTAAGAGGGTTGATGGCTGACCAGGCATGCAGAGCACAGGCTGGGCAGGAAGATTATAAATCTTGGGTCTGCCCAGTTACACAGTGGATTCAAGGCCAGCTTTATGAATTTAATGAGGACTCTCAGAATAGAAAGTTCAAAAAGGGTTGGGGATATAACTTCTTGGTAGGATGCTTGCCTGGCATGAACAAAACCCTAGGTTCAATCTCCAATGCATGCATGTATACACATGTGCACACACACATACGCATGCATGCATACACACACACATACACACACCACAGGTATGTGCACACACACATGTGCATGCATATACACACACATACACACACACCACAGGTATGTGCACAAACAGAAGGCTGATGATTCTTGGTTGACTAATTGAATTCCACATCTAAATGATGCAATTGCTTAATTTGTGCTTTTATTTAGGAGTTAAAATATTTCTTTGTTTTTGGTTCTTTTTTATTCTAGCCCCACCCATGTTGGAATAGCAAAATGTTGTTATTGGTTTTACTCTTTTTATACTCTTTTGGGGGCCCATCACCCAGCTCCTAAAATAGATCACACACCCGAAGGCTTATTATTACTTATGAATGCCCCACCTTAGCTTGGCTTATTTCTAGCCAGTTTTTCTTAAATTAACCCAACTAACTTTTGCCTTTGGACGTTTTCCTTTTCTTACTTCTGTATAATCTTACTTTCCCTCTTATTTCATGGCTGGCTGGGTGGCTGGCCCCTGACATTCTCCTCTCCTTGCTTGTTCCTTTTCCTTTTTCTCAGAGTTCTCCTCTTATTTATTCTCTCTGCCTGCTAGCCTGGCCTATCCTTTCTCCTGCCTCACTACTAGCCATTCAGTTCCATCAGGTGTTTTAGACAGGCAAAGAATCACAGCTTCGCAGAGTTAAACAAATGCATCATAAACAAAAGCAACACATTGTTAAACAAATGTTGGAACATAGACAAATGTATCACACCTTAAAATAATATTCTACAACATTTTTAAAGACAAATCTGGTGACCATTATATAGGTTTTGTAATTGTTCACTTAGCGATTCGTTTCTTGATATGATGTAGGTAAAAAGCAGAACCTGTTTCTCGTCTGACTCCTTTCTTTCCTCTGTATTGCTCTCCTCTAGCTTCCTCAGTTCCCATGGCATAGTACTCCAATTCAAACAGGCTAGCTGATGGCTCTCAGTATGTCCTGCTCTTAACTACAACTAAAACCAAGTTCACCAATGCTATCACCAAGAATCCTTCAATGGGATGGCTTTGCATCCCAACAGTTCCAGAGGCTTGTCTATTTAGATCCTTCACAAAGCGATGGATCTGAAGTACACGAAATTGCTCATATTAAAAATTCAAAGGGTTAGGTCAACTGTCAGAGGCACCCAAGATTCTGAAAGTAGTTGAGATTGCTTGACTCAGGATTGTTTACATTTGAAGCAATATCAGTTTTTGTTATGGGAGCTGCCTGTGTATTGGGTAAATGTTTAGAGGTTTTATTTTAGATCCTACTGGTGTAGGAGGTTCTTCTGTCATGTGTAGCTTTCATTGGTTAATGAATAAAGAAACTGTCCTGGACTGTTGATAGGGCAGAACTTAGGTAGGTGGGGAAGATGGAACTGAGTTCTGGGAGGAAGAAAGCAGAGTCGGAGAGACACCATGGATCCACCAGAGACAGATGCTGGGAATTTTACCCGGTAAGCCATTGCCACGTGGCGATACACAGATCAATAGAAATGGGTTAAATTAAGACGTAAGAATTAACCAATAAGAAACTAGAGCTAATGGGCCAAGCAATGATTTAATTAATACAGTTTCTGTGTGGTTATTTTGGGGCTAAGCTAGCGAGGCAGCCAGGATGAACAAGCGGGCCCTTACTGAAACACCCTTCCCAGAAAATTGCAGCAAATCCCCTCAGTTGGAATCACCTCAGATTTCCCCAGCTTTTGCTAACTGTCCCATAGGAGATTAACAATCAGGAGTAGGAGTACTGCCAGAGAATGACCCTACTCTCCTTGACGTTACCCCAGTGATAGACAGACCAACTTTAATAACTAATCTATCTTTCCTAACTACTCAAGACTTCAGTCAACGAAACTTCAACTGGAAATCTTTGGACTGTCTCATAGCAAGAATATTGACTATAGAACCAGCCTAGTGATCCAAATTTCAGCATTCAGTTATGAGAAGAGCGTGCTCTAGAAAAAAGGCTGGGCATAAGGAAAACATTTCACTACTCAGTTTAGTCAGTGGCTCATGGTTTTCTGTTTTTAAGAGTGTGAACTGTGTCTGAGAGAAAGTGTAGTCCTTTTAAGCTTAGAACAAATTCCGTTATAGCCATAGTAAGTATAGATTTCATACATATATGAAATTTCATACATATAAAAGAGGTAACTTTCTAATTGAATTTGCTCTGTGTCATATACCTATGATGGTATAAGACTGACTAACTATTTCTAGGTGAATGTAGCCTTTCTCGTGCATTTTTTAAGTCATTTTATATTTAAATCTGTCTGATCTGGATTCTACCTTTCTTTCCTTTTCATGATACTATTGTTGTTTGTTGCAGAATATTTACTTATACTGTGTGAAGTTGTGTCACTGTATTTGGTTTAATAAAAAAACTGAATGGCCAATAGCTGTGTAGGAGAGAATAGGTGGGATTTCTAGGAAGAGAGAGAATTTTGGGATGAATTGAGGTGCTCAAGGGAGATGCCAATAAGACTCTGAAGAAGTTGAACATATATGGTACAGAGTAGAGAGTAGAGTAACCAAGCCCTGTGACAGGGTGTAGATTAATAGAAGCAGGTTGATTTGAGTTATAAGAGCTAATTGGGAACAAGCTTAAGCCAAAGGCCAAGCTTTCATAACTAATAAGTCTCCATGTCTTCTTTTGTGGGCTGGTGGTCCCAACGATAAAGTACTACAACACTGTTCCTTTGTGTAGTTTTGACCAAGTGGATCTGCAGACTGGCCAGAGAAGGAGATCTTTGTTCTTTGGTTGTTATGATATTTGTCAGTCATCCAAATTCTACCTACCATCTGAAATCCCTGCAACTCCCCTTGACTAACTCATAGTTAAATTTGAATTAAAAATTCAGGCCTCATTGGTCTCCAGATGTCTTTTTCAGTAATTTCTGAGACCTGCTTAGATGTAAGGAGAATTTATTTCTTGACTTCCACTGGCAAAATGCCAATGGTAGAGACCCAACCCACATTTCTGCTCTAATACTGGCCTACCAAGTATGTGTGTCAGATGTAGAATAAATACAGTCTTCTTCACTGTTGTCCTCCCCTAGCTACTCACTTGTGGAAAGGTTCAGAGGCCAGTCATCTTTGTGAATGCATTTACCCTTCCTCCTGTTCCTACACGACTTACTCAAGAAAGCCTTGGATGTAAGGCAGATCTGGTTATGACATCTGTCATCTCTTTGACCATTATTAGAGTTTATTAAGCTCATCTGTCTACCTAAGCCAATATTCCTTTGCTCCTTCATTGTTTGATGTGCATAGAGTTTGCCTCTGCCTTTGGAGCCTAGATAGCCTTTTCTTTTAAGGGTTGGTGGCATCCTTGGTGTCAGAATACCCTTGCCACAGTTGCAGAGCCTCTTATGTTAAGCAGAAAGTATGGTACTATAGAATCTAGAGATGGTGACCAAAGGCTAGGTCATGGGAATGCCACTCATGCTGTCTCAGTCACATGTTGCATTGAGGGCAACAATTTTCAAAGGCAGAGATCACACAGGTTCTTTTCTGGAGGGGTTGTCAGCAGTGATGCAATTCCACAGTCCACAGGAACAACAGTTGGCAATGTCAGGTCCACCATCACTGGGGTAGCTGTGGAGAAAACGGTCTTGGGTCTAGAAGGAAGAGTGGTGCAGTTTCCATGGGAACAGTTTGGTGGTCTGACTGAAACATTAGTTAAGCTC
Organism: Microtus oregoni; assembly: GCF_018167655.1. Taxonomy (NCBI): domain Eukaryota; kingdom Metazoa; phylum Chordata; class Mammalia; order Rodentia; family Cricetidae; genus Microtus; species Microtus oregoni. The sequence goes on along the minus strand of NW_024543089.1, from coordinate 11,080,152 downwards.
TGATGTATATTACTTCTCCCAACATAAAGTGCCAAGTGACAATGGCTTTCTGGTTGATGCAACTTTAGATAGGCTTCTCACAGCTAATCCCTCCTTTGCTCCTACCTAAAAGCAGGGATCTAAAAACTATAGGTTGTCAAGGCAAATGATTGTGTCTACCCTCCAATCCCACGCTGACACTGACTACTTGAAGAAACATAGCATGGGTTCTAGCAGGTCAAGCTGTCCTTTACAGTAGAATGACTGTATTTGAAGGTTAAAGTTATGTTTTAACTTTAAATTACTGCCCTTAAGAGATTTATACAACAAAAATGCCTCTAACCTGTAAGCCCCACTTGCTCAAGGACAGATAACTTCTTGTAGTAGGAGCGGCGAGCTGTGTTCCTGCCCAGCTTCTGCACAGCTAGCATTATACTCGAAATAACAACACACAAATTGTATTCATTTAAACACTGCCTGGCCCATTAGCTCTAGCCTCTTATTGGCTAATTCTCACATCTTGATTAACCCATTTCTAATATTGTGTTTAGCACCACTAGGTGGTGGTTTACCGGGAAAGATTCAGCATGTCTGACCTGGTGGTTGGCTCCATGGCACCTGACCTACTATGCTTTCTTTCTCCCAGCATTCTGTTCTGTCTTCTCAACCTATCTAAATCCTGCCCTATCAAAAAGCCAAGGTAGTTTCTTTATTAACCAATGAGAGTAACACATAGATAGATGACCCTCCTCCATCAACTTCTTGTAATCCTGGGGTTTCTTTATGTAAGATAACAAGCCACATGTTTTAACTTCCGTAAACAAGGTTGGCTGCCCAACTGCATGGGATATGTTTGATCACATGGAGGCAAAGTTATGTAGATAGGAAGTACGTCAGGATGTATGCTTGTCCCAGACTGGAGGAAGGAGGGAAATGTGTAGCCTTGTGGGTTTTGCCTTTATAAGCACTGGACTGTCTTAATTTGCTGTCATTCTCAGGGAATTCTGGCTATGGACCTGGCTAATGTCCATCATCATGGCCAATATTTAATAACGTTTGCTTCAAATTTGGCTCTAAAACTGTGGTAGTGTTCTTTTTCTCTCCTGGTGGAATTGACACCTAGATACTTTCAAGTGCCTGCCTGCGAATGATCCAAGTGTCAGAATGATCTCTTACAAGCTGGTAATAGGCAGGTACCTCTTGGTGCTGTTACATTAAGACACTTGTTCTTGTTTTCTTCCTCATTTGCAACACAGATCTCCTAACTTGGAAATATCTTCTCAATGACCTCAGAACCATCACAAACCTTAAGGAACTCATTCCGGCTCTCCTTCCTGGCTCACTGCTTCCCTCCAGTTAATTAGCAAGCTCAGTGGGACTGAGGTTTCTGTTCCTTTTCCCTATGAGTATCCTTTTAAAACACCTGCTCAGCTCTCACAGGCTGTTAAGTTCCATTCATCCTGGAACCTTTCTCCTCTTAAAATGGTTACTACTGAATAAAGCCTACCGTTAGTTATTTATTTTAACAGAAAGATCCCACTATGAAGTCCAGTATGGTATAAAATTTGCAAATCTTCTTGCTGATCAAACATTGTTTTGAACGTCATTTTGTGTGTATCTCTGTGTGTGTGTGATGTGTGTGTATGTGCACGTGTATGTGATATGTAAATGTGTATGCTGTGTATTATATGTGTGTATGATATGTGAGTGTGTATGATGGTGTTGTGTGTGTGGGAAAACATGCACATGGAGGTCAGAGAATACACTGTGGTGCTGCTGGTCCTTTCACCTTGTTTGACACAGGAGCTCTTTGTTGTTTGCCATTTCACGATAGCTGACCATGAGCTTCCTGAAAGCTCCTGTCTCATTTTCCACCTCACTGCAAGAGAATTGCAATTACACACTTTATGTGGATTCTGGGGGTTCAAACTCAAGTCCTCATGACTGTGAACACTTTACCCCCTTAATAGTCTTCCAAGCCCTTAGCTTTATCCTTTATCTATCCTTTAGTTTTATTTTTAACCCATACAACTGCAGAAGTTTGTAGCTTGATTAGGTTATAACTATGTGGAAGCAGCTATAGGATTTGGATTTAACTCTAGCTGCTGGTCAGTAACAGCTGTGTTTCTGTGGTTCAAATAACTGTCTCACTGATTAATTCTCATATTTCTAGGGCAGTGCAGTTTATAACAAGCATAACACAGATAATTAAAGTACCATAATGTTTGGAAGATGGGAACCACATTTTCAGAAGGAAGAAGTTCATAGGACCAGTAGGACCAATGTTAACCAGAATGCTAGCTCAGGCTTCAACACATGATTGCTCAGGAAGTTTCTAAGGTCTGTCTGGCTTTCTGAAGCTTCTGTTCAGAATGGACACACTTGTCTATTTGCCATTATAATTGATGGGAGGCTTCAAGGCCAGGTTTCCAAAGGATGTAGAGATAATAATGAAATGATGGGAATTATGTTTAAGCTAACAAAGACTACATACCTACCTGTATAGCCTTTAAGCTTGACCTTTTAGACTAGATTTTGGAGCATCATTTAATTGTTAATAAATTTTTATTTTGGCGTTGGAAAGATGGCTCAGTTGAAAATTGCTTCCTGAGCAAGCATGAGGATCTGAATTTGGATTCCCCAAACCCACATAAAAAGCTGGCACAGCTACAATTCTATCACTGGAAAAGCAGAAACAGAAGGATTCCTGGGGCTTGTTGGTTACCTGGTCTAGCTGGAATCAATGAGTTTCTCTTTCATTGCCTGTGAGAAACCATTTCTCAAAAACAAAGTGGATAGCAACTGAAACAGACATCCAGTATCAATTTGTGGCCTACACATACATGCACAACACATGCATACACAATACATGCATGCATACCCTCCACAAGTACACACAGGGACACATGCATACACAACACATGCGTGCATACCCTCTACATGTACACACAGAGACACATGCGTACACAACACATGCGTGCATACCCTCCACATGTACACACAGGGACACATGCATACACAACACATGCGTGCATACCCTCCACATGTACACACAGGGACACATGCATACACAACACATGCGTGCATACCCTCCACATGTACACACATGGACACATGCATACACAACACATGCGTGCATACCCTCCACATGTACACACATGAACCTATGTACAGACATACAAACACACCCAAAATCTTTCTTCTGCCCTTCAATCTAAATTTTATGTGACATAATTCAATATTAAACACTTCATTGAATATTCTCTGTGTGTACACACACACATGGATATTGTGGGTTTTCTTTTTCATTCTCTCCATTTTGTTTACTTATTAAAATTTTCCACCTCCTCCCCTTCTCCCATTTCCCTCCCACACCCTCCTCCCTCTCCAGTTCTAAGAGAAGTCAGGGTGCCCTGCCATGTGGGAAGTCCAAGACCCTCTCTCCTCCATCCAGGTCTAGGAAGGTGTGCATCCAAACAGACTAGGCTCCCAAAAAGCCAGTACATGCGGTAGAATCAAAACCCAGTGTCATTTTCCTTGGCTTTTCAGTCAGCCCTCATTGTCAGCCACATTCAGAGAGTCCAGTCTGATCACATGCTCATTCAGTCCCAGTCCAGCTGGCCTTGGTGAGCTCCTATTAGATTAGTCCCACTTTCTTCGTGGGTGGACTCACTCCTTGCGATCCTGACTCCCTTGCTAATATTTTCCCTCCTGCTCTTCATCTGGACCTTGGGAGCTCAGTCCAGTGCTCCAATATGGGTCTCTGTCTCTATCTCTATCCATCGCCAGATGAAGGTTTTATGGTGATATGCAAGATATTCATCAGTGTGGCTATGGGAGACAGCCAGTTCAGGCACCCTCTTCTCTGCTGCCCAAGAACCTAGCTGGGGACATCTCCTTGGAGATCTGGGAACCCCTCTAGAACCAAGTTTCTTGCCAACCCTAAAATGGCTCCCTTAATTAAATATCTTTTGTTCCTAAACTGAGTCCTTCTCACAGTATCTAGTGTAGTAAAGTCCACCACAAGAATAAATCAAACAATTAAAGTAATTTAATATTTTGGGGGAGAGCCATATTATAAAAATGAAGAAGTCAGCAGGTCTATTGTTAATATGTTTTTTTTTTACTATTATACCATATGTTGTAAGTGGTCATGAGTCATTGCCTTATAGTACAAAACACAAAAATCCAAGAAACAATAATACAAAAATCAAAAACAACTATAGGTGGAGACTGCTTGTTTCCCAGCCACCCAGACCTGAATTAATCACACAAAAACTATATTAATTGCAGTACTGTTTGGTCAATAGCTTAAGTGTGTTTCTTGTTAGCTCTTACATCTTAAATTGACCCATTTTTATTATTTTATACTTTACCGTGAGGCTTGTGGTTTACCAGTAAGGTCCCAGTGACTGTCTCTTTGACTCCACCTATTTTCTCTCTACATCTCTGTTTGGTATTCCCTTCTTGTTCTATTCTGCCTTGTCTACAGACCCAAAGCAGATTTTTTAGTAACCAATGGCAATTAAACATATTCACAGTATACAGAGAGGAATTGCATATCACCTCCCCTTTTCCGTCAAATAAAAAGGAAGGTTTTAACTTTAGCGTAGCAACATTACATACAACAAAACAGTTATCAAGCAAGAATTATTCTTACAATATTTAGTCCATTTATATTTGATATAATTAAGGGGATCACTTTACCATCTATACTATCTTTGTGAATCTAAAGTTTTATATTTATCTTTTATAATTATAACTATCTTTTTTTCAACTCCATAAAAGACTCTAGAAGGATATAATATTATCTAAGTAAACAGGAACTGCATTGTAAGCAACTTCCAAAACTCTAGAATTGACAGAGACATCTCATTACCTGTACAGTCACCCAAAGTTCTTCTGTAACATTGGGGCATCCATTTTCAGCCTACAGGCCCATAGTATTTGGCAGACTTTTCCATAAAGCAGGAAATTTCAAAGATAGTTCCACCTATATTGGCAGTTTGTCAGTCACTTTCTTCTGTGTCCTGCAGAATGTCTGGAAGACACTTTCATGAAGCAGAAACCCTGAAGGACTGTCTCACCTTCTTTAGGCAACTTCAGCAGTCATTTCTCTGTGGGTCCTGCATTTCCAGTTCATACAATATAACATCAAGCAGTCCAGGCAAGAACAGTTTCTTGTCCAAATGACTAACAAACTCCATAAAGAGCCTCTTCGATGACCATCTATTAATCTGTATTTCTTAATTATATATTACATTTTTAAATAAGCTGCACAAACACAATACCTTGATCAGTAGCACAAAATTGACCTTAAATTTGTGTCAGTAGACCAAGATCCATACCATTGTAAAGTATTCATCTCTATATCATATCTCTCTTTATATGTAAACAAATATTTATAAATATCATTTGGGAATTTGGGCATAGTTCTCTCCAAACTGCTTCCTGATTCTTGTTGGGTGAAGTATTTTTGGGTGTTCATGGAGACCTTTCAGGTGGTCTTAGCCCATCACACCGTATTAGTTGGTTAAGATTCCACAGCTTTCTATCGTTTGTGGAAATAAAAGCAGAACCTCATTTCCAAAGCGACATATCCTTAGACTCAAATTTTGAAGTCAAGATGCCTTTAAAATATATATGTTGGTTTAGCTTAGCAGCCCATACAATGAAATGTTGCTGTAGAAAGTTGTACCTGTGGTAACCTGCCCACTGTGGCATGGCCTCTTATACAATACATGCTGATGCAGAGCCTGTGTCTGGCCTCTTTTCCAGCCTCTCCCTCTGTTCTGGTTGCGGATTTTGTTTCTGATCTCCATTCCTGCAGAGGATTCTGATTTGTGAGTTTACTCCGAAATAAATAGCCAATCTATTTCTCAATTCTGAGCGAGTGTGGGATTTCTTTTAAATGACTATCTTCAAAATGTCTCTCTGTACTTAGCTCATACATAGTCAAAAAAATTAAAAGAAAACACATTAATAAACATAATACAGACTCTCTGTGTATTTTCTGTCTTTACATGGCTTATTTTTCTTTACTCCTTTAAACTATGGCTATCTGTATTCTGTCTCTTTACAGGCTTTGTTTTACTTTTAAAAACCATTTACATTTTGAATAACTGTCTAAATTCTTTTTCTCTGTCTTCCAAATCTACATATACTTTTTAACAGACTGTGTCTTGTTTAGGGGTCTTTTGTGTCCGAATCTGTCTTATTGCATATCTGTAATCCTTTTCTGACCAGGCACACTTCTTAAAATGCTAAGTGGCATGGCTAGCAGTAAGGCTTCTTTGCTTTTTGGCTCTGCCCAGTCTAACGTGGTGGAGGTCTGTTCAGTGCCAGCTCTGCAAGCCATACTCACAGCCCTATTTCCAGGCACACATAGGAGTTATGTTGTCATTAAGCCAGTTGTAGCACTCTGCCCACAAACCCCATTCAAATGAAAGAGCCAGAGCTGTTTGTGCAACTAGCCTGAACCAGGAAGCCTTTTTCTAGGAGCCGTGCAGTTTTTGCTGCTACAACTGAGTCAGGAAGCCCTCTATTAAATGAATTGTGTCTCTGCTTCCTGCCAGCAAATGGAGTTCATTTAAAAAAAAGTGACTACCAAGAATCTGCACTAAACTCTGTTCTTTTGTGTCTAGAGTTCCTTTCTAAACTCTCTCAGGTTTTACATGGATGTAGTTGCCCACGTTGTGGAGCCAGTCTGTAGGCTGTGGCTGTTTGTTCATTTTCTGTACCAATATATTATCTCATCTAATCAGCACAATAATTATTCAGAGTTACCTTAAATTTTTTATTCTACATTTTTACAATATATTTGGCAGCTTAAACTATCATCCCCTTTCAGTTTGGAATAATGTGTTTCAAGTCCTCAGTAACCACATGTGGCAACTCTGTATAGCACATCCCTTTGCCCAATATGAGTCATTGTTAAGGATTCAACACTGATTCATCAGTAAGGAGGACAGCCTTATCCAAAGAGATGTAGAACAGGGAACTACCGAGAATTTTTGTTATGGGCACAGTGAAAAACACTTTATGTAACATCTTTGATTGTTTTTCACTCATGGATAAACATCTGAATGACGTCTTTTATGTGAGATGATTCCGGGAAGCCAATTATGGATGCATTATTGAGCCAGATATTTCTATGCATGACTGGTGTGTAATTTCAACTGGTTTCCTCAGGGAACTACACAGACTAGGTTTCAGCACTGTCCCTCAAAAGATCAGAAGATATTACATATTTTAAATGAATTGGAAGTCAGAGAAACTTTGAAGTTTTGCCAGTATGCATAGACATTAATTGTCTGCCTCAGGATGGAAACAGAATCAATGGTGGGCCTCCTAAGTGGCAAAACCACTGCTCCTTTTCTTCTACACCATTTATGACCAGGCTGTTGTAGCAATGTACCAAATCTGGGTGGTCTATCCAACAGAGACTTACAGTGCTAGAGGCTGGGACATCCTAGATTAAGTCTCTGGCAGATGAGGTCTTTTGTAAGTGTTCCCTTTCTGGTTTTAGAGTGGTGCTTTCTCGCTGTGCCCTCACTTGACTGAAGGAGAAAATCCCCAAATCTCTTAGTCTCTCAAAGGACACTAATCCCATGTAGGAGTTTCAGACTCATGACCTCATCATTCTTGCTGGAATTGGGGATTGGGTTCATCATACAAGCTTAGGGGAACATAAACATTCAGATTATATCAACAAAACTTGCACAATAGATATTGGTATTTCCAGTTTTAGAAGGAAAACAGAAATCAGAAAAGCTCCATGACTTATAGTGAGATAACCCCTGTGACACAGTGGGTCTCTAGAACAATATCTCTAGAGGACATGATGTAGGGGATTGTAGCATTGTGAAGACTTTTTTTCAATTTCATATTATTTTTTATTTGAAAAACATAGAAAAATTACAGAGAAGTTTGGGATTTAAACCTTTTTAGTGAGTTTTTTTATGTTTGTATTTTTTTGTGTTGCCTTGGGATCCAGTATTTGTTCGAGCTCAGTAGGTATGCTGCCACACCGACCACCTCCCCAGCCCTGGTCAGTTCTTTTCAATGAGTAGCACATAAGCTTTACCACAGAATCTCATGAGGATATAATATGCTGCTTTGAAAAGAAATCAAATTTACTATTGTGCTTAATACATTCTCTTTTGGGGGAAATGACATATAAATATTATATGCTCACTCTTTCCCATTGCTCACTGCTGAATTTGTAGTGCACAGCTCATTTTCAAGTCAACTGTTAGCACAACTAATCCACAGAAGTGGAAAGGACTGAACACACCGCAGGCTGGACAGTTCCCATTATTCGAAATAGCCATAAGCAGCTTTAATGTTAGATATTGCATTTGAAGGACTGTCCTCATGGAAGACTGGCTGTATTTGTTTGCTACACAGCACATTATAAAATGATTTAGCTTCAGAGATGTATGTTTTTGAATGATTGCCTCACCAGCTCATAAATTGTCTGTTTTTAAAAAAATGGATGGAATATGAGAACCTTAAGAGATTAACTCATTGGGACTATATTAAAAATGTCTTTATGTTTCCTGGATACAGAGCCATTAGAGTGTGTAACTTGCCAGGCATTCTGACAAGAAGCCATCACCATAAAGAAAAAAAGGGAAGCTGAAGATGAAAGAGAAAATCTGAGAATGAGTTAGGAACCAAATCTAATCTAGAAAAACACTTAAAGGTGTTCAGTTCACACTGCATCCCCTCTGCATCCCCTCTGCATCCCCTCTGCAGAGGGCTGGGGATTTGGGGATGCTCAGAGATGACTTGGGGAGCATTAAATTAAGGTACCTTTTGTTTTTCTCTATGTATTTAGTTGAATTTTTAAATATGCAGACATAGGCTGGAGGTTTAGCCCAGTAGGCAGAGTGTTTGCATAGCTTATGTGAAGCCCCAGGTTTAGTTCTCAGCATAAACTGGTCCAGGTGGTCCAAGCTTGTAATATGAGCAATACAGAAGTGGGCCAGGAGGATTAGAAGTTTAAGGTCATACTTGACTAGTTAGGAAGTTCCAGAACAGTCTGGGATATATGAGATAATGCATAACTTATACAACTATAGCAATTGAAAAAAAACTGTATGAACAGTCTTACATTTCACTTTTGTGCTATTGACTTCATTATAGTTTCCAAGTCTAATAACGTTCAGTAAGCAGCACTGGCCATTCAGTGAAGAAAGGAGGGAATCCTTCTAGTTTAGATGTTTTCAACAGGTCCATTTTGTACATTAGAATCTATTTCAGTATTCCAGTGCCTTCCTTAGAAATGTAAATTTTCTCTCAACTGTGATTTTTTTTTTGCCTGTCAGACTCATTTTATTCAGTGAAGCACCCAGTGCCTATGGTGGTATATATGCAACTGAAGGTTTTTAGAAATCCACATTTCTGGAAAGCTACCTGAAACGAATGCATGAGGAAGGGGAGAACCAAGTTTTTAGTGTTGCTTATATTATGTGGTAAATATATTACAAAAGTCAAACAAAGGTCTTTTTCTATAGACTTATACTTGGTGTCCTGTGTGGCCTGTTTCATTAGTTACCTTTAACCCTCACCATGGGATGCAAAATTAGGAGTACCCAGCAGAGAGAAATAGGATTGAAGGTCTTTTTCCTTTATGCTCTTATATTTATTCAAATGTTAACATATATCTATATTTATATCATGTGTTGAATATTATATATTTGTGTGTTCATGTGGAGGTCAGAGGACAATTGGTTGGTATTGGTTCTTCTTCTGCCATGTGGCTTCTCGAGCTTGAACTCAGGTCATCAAACTTGGCAGTAAGTGCTTTAACCTCTGATCCATCTTGCTGGCCCTTGTTTGAAATTTTAAACAAGTATCTATTATAAACAGTTATGGAAATAACCTAACTTTCAAGAAAATGAACTAATTGGTGGGATCCAGTAGCTCCATATTTTGACCATCTTTGTAGTGATATTTCATTTGTATTTTAATAAGTGAAGCTTACCTGAATATCAGATAGTATAACAGCCCCACTGGTCAGCCTTATAGACCAGGCAGTGGTGACACACACCTTATTTACTTTATTTTATTGATTTTTATTGAACTCTACATTTTTCTCTGTTCCCCTCCCTACTTCTCCCCTCCCCTTCAACCCTCTCCCATGGTTCCCATGCTCCCAATTTACTCAGGAGATCTTGTTTTTATCTACTTCCCATGTACATTAGATCCATATATGTCTCTCTTAGGGTCTTCATGTTGTCTAGATTCTCTGGGATTGTGATTTGTAAGTTGGTTTTCTTTGCTTTATGTTTAAAAACCACTTATGAGTGAGTATATATGATAATTGTCTTTCTCACTCAAAATGATATTTTTTATCTCCATTTGCCTGCAAATTTCAAGATGTTGTTATTTTTTTCTGCTGTGTACTACTTTATTGTGTAAATGTACCACATTTTCCTTATCCATTTCGGTCAAGGGGCATTTAGGTTGTTTCCAGGTTCTGGCTATGACAAACAATGCTGCTGTGAACTGAGTTGAGCATATGACCTTGTAGCATGATTGAGCATTCTTTCGATATATACCCACAAGTGGTATTGCTGAGTCTTGAAAGGTTGTTTCCTAATTTTCCGAGAAATTGCCAGACTGATATTCAAAGGGGCTGTACCAATTTGCAGTGCTTTCAAAATACTCCTTGCAGAAGAATGAAATCATCTGCAGTATCTTACTTATTTACAGTTAATATTGGACTTCCAGCTTCAGACTTAATTAACCTGTCTGTTCAATAGAATTCCCTGGAGGAACTTTTCAAAACCTTTCAGTGACTTTCCATTTTATTGAGAGATAGAGCTCAAGTCTTGAAAATGACTCGATCTTTTTTCAATTCTTTCTGTGCATCACTTACCATAGTTACAGAGCTAAACCTCATTAGACTTTGTTGCTACTGGGGCATTACTGGGAGGCTCTTCCCTTTGCTTTTTGTGTTTGCATAAGTCTCTACATAGGACATTCTTCCCTTTGAAGCGGGCATGTCTTAGTCCTTTGGCTCTTATTTACCCAAATTTCATCTCCTCAATGAAGCCCTCCATAGAACCCACATGGTAGAAGGAGAGAACCTATATCAGCAAATTGTCCTCCTGTTAGCCCACTAGCAATGTGATGTGAACCACATATACCACCAAAGACATCCTACACACACCACTGAAGCCATTCCCTTTTCTTAAAGAAAATAAAAAGAGTGAGAATTAATAGGGGGAAGTCTCTTGGAATTGATCCCAGGGCTTTATGCGTGCTACACAATCACTCTACCATGGGGCTATATTCTTCATGTTAAAATTAATTATGAAACATGTTTTATCTAGCCCAAATATAAAACATATTATCTTTTAATATATAATCCAATTTATGAGATTAATGGGCTATTTTATGAGTGTTCCTTGTACTTCAATATCTGGTCTATATTTCATCCTATAGCACATCTCAGTTCAAACTAGACACATTTTAGTGTTCAGCCTTATGAGAAAAATGACCTTGTGTTAAGCTTTCTCCACAACAAGATAACTGGAAGGACAAGAGAAGAGAGGTGTAGTTTAGATCAGTGAATTTAAGGTTCCTGGAATCATTGCATTAGGCCAGAGGGTGGAGCACTTGGCCTTATCTGCTTATCTCATAGTGACCAGAAAACAGAGAGGAACAGGAAGGGGCAGGTACACACCCTCACACACAACTTTAGTGATCTCCAATTAGTCCTCCCCAACATCCCATAATTCTGTCTCCTAATAGTTAACTCAAAAATTTTAATCTACCACTGATTACATCGAAATGTTCCTGGTCTTATCATGTTTGGATACTCCCTTTCAGACAAAGCTAGAGGTGTGTTTACTAATCTCATAGGAATCAGATTGAATCATCATACCAATTCCCAAAGTGACAGTGTAGGATTAAACTTAGAGGCAATGAGTAATGTGTCCTGATGAAGAACTAGATCTGTGTTATGCTGAGATTTACATTGCTTACTGTCAGAGGCTGTGAGCCTACTTCTTTAATCTGCCTGATCCATCTTTAACAATTCAATAATCTTTTAATATTATCAATGACATAATAATATTAATGTTATTCTTAGTTTTTAAAAAGTAAATTATCCAGAATTAGTTTCTACTGTTTCTAACTAAGTACTCTATTGATGTAGAAATTTATATTGGAATATTTTTGTGGTGGGGGGATGTAGACTTTCAAAGAAATGAGGGACCTGGGTAGCTCATCTGGACTTCCTTATCTGGGATTTCTGATAGTTAGGATTGCTTTGCAAACATTCACTTTATTCTTATTCTCATTATGGATACAACATAGAGCTGCCTCTTTGATTTGAGGCTTGGCCATGTGATTTTTCTGGCTTTAGCTAATGGGCAATGAGAGAAGTCAGAGCTGTGTCTTTGCAATGAACATCTTCCTCCTGGACTTACATCATCACCATGAAAAAAATTACACCCTCCATAACACACTGGGAGTGTGGGGTTTAAGAAGTTATGAGAGGTGTGTGAACTGATTTCAGGATGCCTTTGAGCCCAAGCTAGATGAATAAACTTCTTGCATTATATAAATTATAAAAATTATAAAAACAATAACAAGGAATTCTTTGTTGTGTAGCATTATTGTAGCACTATCTGACTATTGCTTGGAAGGTGTTTGTCTCCCCGAGGGTTTGTGTGTTGTGAGATTTGTCCTCCTTGTACGAGGAGGTGGTGGTCATTAAGAGGTAAGGACTGATGAAAATGCTGCTGTTGGAAGACACTGAGTTAGTTTTTGTTTGTATTCCTGTTATTGCCCTGAAAGAATTGTTACAAAAGAAAAATTTGGTGCCTTCTCACTTTGACTTTCTGTCTTTTCATGTGGTTGAGTTCATATGTGGATTTTCCTCATTGCCATCTGCCACATAATACAGAAAAAGGGTCTGGACCAGAGTGAAGCAGACTCCAGCATGAACTAAATAAATCTCCTTTTTTTGCAAGTCACTTGACCTCTGGTATTTTAAAAAGAGTGATACAAAGCTAACTAACACACCAACAGAGATAAAAGTACTAAAATTTCTTGCTAATAAGCAATGGATCACTGATTTCCTATGGTACATTGAAGCAACATGGTGCACTAGAATGTTCTCTCTAAAAGGTACTATTAACTAAAGCAAGATTTTGAGAGTCTAATTAGCTTCTCTTAGAAGCTAGTAGTAACACTTTTGCCAAATGTATAGTCTATAATATTTGCTAATCAAGTTTCCACAAAGTTTACAGAACTAGATTTGTAATTGTGCAATATAGATTGAATATCAGTGATTTTCTTTTGATTCTCAAAAGGAACACCAGCTTTCTTGCAGTTATTGACTTGAGAGGCAACACATATACAGACATTGACCTGTAGTTTGCCAAAATTTAATGTCAGTTGAATTTTCAACATTGCCATATGTCTTATGTAAAGATGAAGCAGTGATCAAGAAGTAGATGCTGAGAATGTCAACTGTGTTGCTTAGATAAGCTTGCATTCTCCAATGAGTATCCTTGGTGGGTAGAGGATAGAGTAGCCTTTCTCCTGTCTCTGACGATGCTCTTTCACCTTTACGTGAAGACTCCTAAAGGTCATTTGAAGACTCAACAGATGAACTTAACCTGGCTAGTGGAAGTCACTTTGTTTTCTGTCCTGTTCTTTCTCTGTTCATTTGCACGGTTTGTCAGATCCCCAAAAGCACTGGGAGTGATTTTAAATGCAAATCAGAGAAACAAAAGAGTGAAAAACCTTTCCAATTCACAGTAGAATTGCTCCTGCATGTGAACGTTAGAGTATGTGTATTGTAAAGGTTGACCTGATAACTTTAGATCAGGTTCATTTTATCATGATAGAGACAGCTTACTGAGATTCTAGATTTAATGTGCCACTTTAGCCTGGGAACAGCTCTAATTGTGTGGTTGAATTGCCTAAGAAACAAAGCATCTCATTGTATTTGAATCAAAGCAACTATTATTGTTCTAAAACCCAGCAGATGTTAGTAAAGACAAGCAAATTGTACTATTTTCTCTGTACTGGAAAGCTTTTAAAGTGCACACACACACATGTGTGCACACACATGCACTCACTCAGTCAAATGAAAATTTATAGCTTATATACATGAAGCATGTAGAAAAATCAGTTGTGGCCATTTGATGACATAGGTAAAAATCAGGCATTTAATTCATGAAGTAATACAACTTGGTTACTTAAATATTAGATAATGTTAGAACAAGTACACCAACAAAGAAAAGACCTCCCATAGCTGATTCATGTAGAGAAATGATTAAAATGTATAGTCTGTCAACTGACCATCTGTATAAGGAGAAAACATCTGGACACAGCAGTCTTTCCAGAGTGCGGAATGCTGCAATTTATACAGTGAATTTCCAGACATGGTGTTATTGAGAATGCCACTTTGTGGCAGAAGTCCGAGGAGTTGTTGAATCAGCCTGGTGTATCCTCAAGGAAGAACATTTTACACTGATAGATCTGCTAACTCAAAATTTCCGATATGGTTGACATTATGAACAGAATTAGACATGGTGATGTAGAGCAGAGCCAGAGAGGAGTATTTATTTCTCCGAGAGATAATGGCTGGAGGGATACATGGGAGATGATGATGGATTAGAACCCAGCAGGGAAGGGAGATAATCCAGATGCCGTCCATCATCATGCTGAAGTGCTTCAAACAGGATGAGATGGAGGCAGTTGTAGAAACAGGAGCATATGCCATTTCATCAGCTCTCATATTGCCCCCTGCATTGTGCTTAATGCTCATGGGTTAATTCCTCAGATCAGCTGACCGAAGATTAAAACAGTTGGTTAATAACGGCAATCAGCTCTGTACATATTTGCATATAGCAGAAATAGGCTGTGGAGCCACCATTTCCTCCCTTAGGAGTAGCCTCAAAGGATTGTTGGGGAAGGAAATTCTCCCAGTAGACAGACACTCAATTTATCTTACCGTTCACTTTGCTTTTTAGTAGAGAGCCTGAGGGAAGTATCTGTGTTGATTGATGGTCAGTCACTAATGGTATAACCAGATTGTCAGGGATCCAAAAGAAACACAATTGTATGACTGATCACAAACTCTTTTGAGAAAGGCACATATGGATGAAGCTTTGAATGGAGTTTCAGAGTGTGACTAAATACATCCTCCATAAATGACAGTAAAGATCACCGAGAGGGATCCTTTTCATTAACAGGGGAACAAGATGACTCACTCTATTCATGTTAGCTTTCTGCCTTTCCCAGTCTCTTTAGTACTTGATCAAAGTAAACATGATGACAAACATTAAAAATGGGTGTATTTTTTTTAATAAGACCTTGCTGAAATTGTGTGCAATGGCTAATGCACTGGAACTTGCATGGAATCCCCTAGCCATCTAGACTACTTTCCTTAAAGAGGAGGCAGCATGCTTTAGGTTTTAATTTATCTTTTTTCTCTTTTTATAAGTTTATTTATTTATTTATTTATTTTACTTCCCAGCCACAGTTTCCCCTCCCTCCTCTCCTCCCAGTCTTCTCCCCACCCTTGTCATTCCCCACACCCCAATCCTCTTCTCCATTTCTGTTTAGGAAAGAACTGGTCTCCCACGAGTATTAACAAAACGTGGCTTATCAAGCTGCAGTAAGATTAAGCACCTTCCCACATATTGATGTTGGACAAGGTGACCCAGTATGAGGAGTAGGGTCCAATAAAAACCAGTAAAAGAGCCAGAGACAATCCCTACTGTCACTGTTAGGAGTCTCACAAGAGGACCAAGCTACACATCAGTTACCACATATGCAGAGTGTCTTGGTCAGTCCAATGCAGCCTCCCAGGTTAGTTGGTTCTGAGTTTTCTTGTGATGTCCCTGGCGCGTCTGGCTCCCACAGTTCTTTCTCTCCCTTTTCTGAAGGATTCCCCAAACTCCACTTAATGTTTGGCTGTGGATTTGCATCTGTTTCCATTAGTTGCTGGATGAAGCCTCTCTGCTGATAATTTGGCTAGGCACCAGTCTAGCAACAGGAGATGGCCAGTTTAGGCTACATTTTTGCTAGGAGTCTTAGCTGGATTCATCCTTGTTGATTCTTGGGAGATCCATTAATTCACTTTTCTTACCATTTTTTCTTTGAGTATCAATAATCCAAAGACTCAATATTTATGTTATTTAATATTCTACCAAACTCCTTCTGACCAAGGAAATTTAGTTTGCAGAGAAAGAAGTGAAGTGATTGACAGGTCAAAGGATATCGATCACCCAGAAAGATCTATGATTTAATTGAGTCTCATAGTACAACCTAGATAGGATATATTATGAGTTGAAAACCATTTGGAAATGCCATTTTAGTCAAGGAATAATCCAATGTATCATACCTTCAAAGATTGAAAGTACAGATTTGGAAATGATAGAATGGAAGTTGGAGTAGAGCTCGCTCCTACTATCCCAAATAATCTACTTGTGCATGTTTTCCACCTATGCCTACTCTTACGGGCATAGTTTGTTAGAAGACATTAGTGTTTAAGAATAATTGATTTCACTTGGCATTTAGGATATAGGCACCTAAAACAAAGCTTAAAACCATTTAAAGCTCCTTATGCTACTGAGTAGATAGACAAGAGCAAGTTAGTCGCTGGGTGATTAATGTTATTAAAGATTGGACTACACATTGGGTCTGGGGAGACGCATGAGTAGAGCCAAAAGAAGATTCTTGATCCCCCCCCCCCCCCCGCCGTGCTCAATGGTGCAGTTGAACAAAGGGCTAACGAAACCCTTCATAATAAGAGTAATGGGTGGTGCAGTTATAGTAACACTGAAAATTTGAGTCATTCACTAACTGTGGAGCCCTGACCATCATCAGTGCTGACTGAAGGCGAAGGGCAAATTCAGTATTCCTTAGAGGAGGCAGTCATGAATGCTTTGTTTATCTGAAGGCTGCAGGGTTTTCCAAGATCTACTCTTTCATCTTGGGTTTTACATTTCCCAGAAACCCAGGAATTATAGGAAGCACTTCCTGTCTTCTGAGCTCCCACTGAAATTATCAGGTGTCCCAAGAACAAGAGTCGTTCTTTTCGGGCCACCTCATACCATTTCCTTCTTCTCCAGATGGATTTTGTTCCATCAGTTCCTCACAGTGTTGGTAGCTTTATGAGGTATTTAGATTTGTTTTTATGTCCAACTTTTGTGTTTTTCTCGTTGAGACAATTGGTCTAAAATCACTTGTTCATAATTAGCAAACTCATAGACCCACATGCCTTTCTTCTATGGTCCTTGTCTCAGTTTCCAATTGTAAATGAGTTCTGTGATTTATCCTCCCTAGGTTGGTGTCATTGGATAGTATACCTGTGCACTCACTTTAGGTTCTTTGTTCCAGCACACGTACAGATTTGGTAGATACTAATATTTCTTGAATCAATGAATTACACTTTGGACATGTAAGTTGCTTATTATTAAACAAGAATAATCACCCAGCTAGTATTTCCCAAAAGGGTCAAGACCTGGTACTTAAGTGCTTGAAGATCCCCATTTTCCCAACTTAACATCTATCATCAAAAATAAAAATAAAATTCAGAAATCAAAACCACGATGGATTGTTTACTCTCTGGCTCAAGAGGCTGCCTTACCCACATTTCAGGAGGGAGTGAGAACTTGAAGAAATCATTGTGAAGAGGGAGAAGCACTGTCTGAAAGGAAGGGACTCACGGAAGGTAACACTGAAACTGTGGAAGACCCTAAGCAATGCAGAACCATGCAGCAGTGGGTACTGATAATGTTAAGTGTCTAGGAAAGAAGTCACAGAACGTCAGCGTCAGCTTATCAGATGAGCAAGGCTTAACTTGAGTCAATACAGTTTGAAAACAGTGCAAGACACTGCTGAGAAGATATCAGGGCAAGCAAAACAGTAGCTAGAAACACAAAATATGTTTGCTAAGTATAAGACTCATAGTGATGATTTGGTTAATAACTGGACACACATGTGAAGGTAGACCCACATAATTATTATGATCTACAACGTTTCTATCTTCTATTGACATTGAAGTTGTCACTACATCACATTACTTCTGTGTTTGTGATATTGTTGATATAAGCAAACCTGTGCTGCCATAGTATAAAAGCTTAGCACATACAGTTATGCAAGTTATATACATGTAACTTCTTAATACTAAAATGGCTGTGTTACCATGCTTTTACTATCATACTTTACATTTTTATTTTAGTTTGCATTCTTTCTACATATTAAGAGAAGTTTGCTGTAAAATTATGCTGTGTTATGCTGGCAAAGCCTCACATTTAATGTTTACCATCTCTTCATTGTGTCTGGAGGCCAATCAACTGATTGATTGTACCATTGTATAAGCACACACACATTATGTAAGCACACACATGTTCTCACAATGTTGGAATCACCTAACAAGATAGTTTTCAGAACATACATGCATTATTAAGCAATATTTTTGAAATGTGTGTGTGTTTTCCTTGTTCCACTTTGCCATTTATAAATGGGGACACCAACTCAATAATTTGTTTGCTCTCTGCGAAATGATTTACTATTTTGAATACATATAGATGTAGTTTATTTTTAGAAAAGCTAATTAATGCTTTCTTGGTTGTAAATCTGTCAAAGAACCCTAATTACTCTCTCCTCACTTCTTAATTAGGCTCTGTGAAGTTCCCATAATAGTTACTCGCTGTGAATAAGAGCACTATAAAAGCTGCTTCAGAAACTGGCTCACAAACTCAACCCCAACTTAAAGTGTCAAATCATCAGAGCAAAGTAAAAGTCAGGATAAACAAAGCAGCTCACTTTTCTTTATAGATTATTCACCCTCCACTCCCTGAATAAAATCGAGTAGAACCACATTTTTAGATACAGAATGGGCTCTGTCCTAGATGAATGCAGCTGCGCTGGTGAGGTTGAACTATGAACTTGACCCAACCTAGAACCAGCTGGGCAAAGAGTCTTAATGAGGGATTATCTCCATCATGTTAGCTTATGGGCAAGTGTGTGTGTGTGTGTGTGTGTGTGTGTGTGTGTGTGTGTGCGTGTGTGTGTATGTGTGTGCATGTGAAGAATCTTGGAAGCCCCACCCTGAGTGTGGGCAGCAACATTTCATGAGTTGAGCATTCAACTACTTAAGTGTGAAGAAAACTAGTTGAACAGAAACAGCAAGCAAGCAGAGACCCATGCTTGCTCTCTCTCTGCTCTCTACTGTGGATGTGGATGTTCTCGTCTTCTGCCTTGGCTTTCTCACAGTGATGCTCTGTAACCTAGAACCGTAAGTCACACAAACATTTCCTCCCTCTGCTGCCTTCTATCAGGATAATCGTCCCAGCAGCAGAAGTGAAACTAGGGCACCAAGTAAGCAGTTCTTTTCATCATCAATCTTAATTTGCAATTGCATAATTTAAGAAGAAATTTTATACAGAGCAAGCAGGTAATAATGAATTCAGCTTCTGGAAACCTGTAGGCTAAACGAAGTAGGTGTTACGTTGTGTCAAGCAACAAAAGACTAATGAATGCTGTCCTGGGAAGGTATGAAAGCTCCTCCATGCTTGTAGTATTTGATTTTCTACTTTCTTTGGAGTGTGTCATTGCATCTTCAATAGTACACGGTGTCTTCTAAAATTCAGTCATCTGAACATAGTGTGTTTAGGAAGAAGAGAGGAATAGAAGATGAAAGAACATTCCCCAGCTAAATTAAAGTGGTTTCCAGAAAACCAGCAGTCAGTTCTTTTATCTTACTACACTCCTACTCAGAGAACAGAGCGGGAAAGTCAGTGATTAAACAAGGGTCTACTGAAATTCTGTTAACAACAAAGTCTCAGTTATTGGATTCAGCCAAAGGCTTTCAAATTGACTTTAAAAGTTTCTCTGCAATAAGCTAGCTTTACATCCTCTTTTCTTCCTTCCTTCCATCCTTCCTTCCTTCCTCTTTCTCTCCCTCCCTCTCTCTCCTTCCCTCTTGGCATCTTCCCCATCTTTCTTTATTTCCTGGCTAACTCACCTGTGATATCCCCCCCCCCCAGCATTTTAGACTCAAATACAAGTACGAAATTGGGCCAGGTATCTAGAGGAGGAGGCAGACTAACAGATTTAAATTTGTATGCTAGTAATAAACAGTTTGCTTAGTAGCCATGGGAAAACAAAGATGAGCTTTGTTTTAACCAAGGTAGGGCTTCCTGGAGGAGATTCCCAGAACTTAACCTTGAGGGATGAGTTAAGAGCTGAGTGACATTCCAACCTTGGGGAACATCACTAAGAAAGTGAAGAATGAGAGGCAAATTATAGTTGACTAGGAAATAGATGTAGTTGAGAGAGAAAACAGAAGACAGATGCACAGGTCCACTGACAGCCTCAGTTGGGTTAACCATGGAAATCCCATGCCATGCTGCATTTTCCACATGTCATTCAGAGACGTACATGGAAGAGGTGCCCAAGGAGGGTGTAATTGAAATCATCCATCGGGGGCATCCCTGTATCAGGTAAGGAAGGATGGAAACTCATTGTGCAGGAGAAGTGAAGATAAGAAGGATTACAGAACTATGAGGGAGGAGTAATTCACAAATGGAAAAATGAAGGTGTCATGAAGAATAGAATAGTTTCAATTTCCGTTTTAGGAAAACAGGTGGATTATACATCTTGATTGAAATTGTAAATGGAACAATAGAAGGAGAAAGTGGCTTTGAAGTGCCTGTAATCATCACCTGGAAACAGAGGTATATAGATAAATTTAAGGTTTGCATTTAAGGTAAATATTGGGTTCTTCAGAGAAACAGCCCCAGTCATCTCTTTATTTATCTTTCGATAGCTTCACCTTTCCCCTCTCTCAGTCACAAGTGGACAGTGCAGGATCCTAACAAGTATACACAGTGAACTAATAGGGAATGGAATTTAGTATCATGACCAGAAGAGGCATTAATCAAAGGATGGAGTGTTGCAATACTCGTTCTGACATTTAGGCTTGAGAGCTTCCTGGCAATCAAAGTCAGTAGGAAGATAGATCTGCTGTCCCTTTGCAGAAAGGAGGAAGCTTCTCAGTTTTTTTCCGGAAAATAAAACTTTGTCTTCAGTACAAAGATGTGAAAAGTTTTTCTTTTTCCCAGTATGATGCTTTGTTCATGGGGACTCTGAATTATAGGCACCGTTCTTGACACCCTCATGTAGCAAGCTCTGGAATGGATTTCATATGATGGCTTTCTGTGATGTCTGTAGATTATAGTGCGATGATTTTACATGTCAAATACTGTGATTATATGAGGATCCTCCTCTGATAAAACTATAGCTGTATAGATTAATCCCTAGGACCTGTCAAATGTGAAATTATATTCATTTTTTCCCTTTAAGGGTGCACCCACACACTAAGACAATGGGGATGTTCTATTGGGATCTCACCAAGGCCAGCTGGCCTAGGTCTGAAAAAGCATGGGATAAATCCGGACTAGCTGAACATAGCGGACAATGAGGAATACTGAGAATTCAAGAACAATTGCAGTGGGTTTTTGATCCTACTGCACGTACTGGCTTTGTGGGAGCCTAGGCAGTTTGAATGCTCACCGTACGAGACCTGGATAGAGGTGGGCAGTCCTTGGGCTTCCCACAGGTCAGGGAACCCTGATTGCTCTTCGAGCAGATGAGGGAGGGGGACTTGATCGGGGGAGGGGGAGGGAAATGGGAAGCGGTTGTGGGGACGAGGCAGAAATCCTTAATAAATAAATAAATTTAAAAAATAAAAAAAAAATAAAAAAAGGATAAAGCCGTCTTCACTGTCAGCATGTTCTCAGCTATTCACGTGCCTCGTTCCGGACAGTTTTTTTTTTGTTTTCCTCACTCTGCCTTTACAGCTCTTCTAATCACCACAGGAGTCATGATAATCAACTCATCTTTGAGCTTCTTACGTTTTTAAGAGCTTAGAATTCTTTCTTTAAAAATTTTCAGACTTTACTGAATGATTTACATGCTAATACAAATTGTGACTTTCTAAGATATGGAAATAATGTTCATTATTCTTGACCTTATTTGATCATGAAAGCCCCTACTCCTGTCCCCAACACCTGTGAGGAAATGTTGCTCAACGCTGTTCTTTGATAACCTCTTTAATGTCACTCTCCAAAGGGACACAGGAAGGCTAATATAGAATTAGTAATGGCCAGTGGACCTTTGCTATTGAAAGCTGTGAATTTCTGGTAGGACATCTTTGGTACCCTGCTAAGTAGATGAAATACAGTTGGGTAGATGATCTTTCTCAAATCCCTCAGGCCACACCATGAATTTATATGATGGCCTCGACTATGAACTGAAAGCGTTCCCTTTTTAAGGTTAATGTTTGAGTTGTACCTGAATAAAGCAACTAGTGACAATGCTGTTGAGATAATAGAAAACTTACCCAGTTTAAGCTTCCAGTTACAGTGCTACAGAGTAATCTTTGAGCAAGAATTACAGTGACAAGCTTTAGAATGTAGTAAGTAAGTAGTTACGCTGCTCTGGCAAAGGATCCATAGTAGATTCCTTTCTAAAGTCCATAACCTTGGCAGCCCTGAGGTTTTCCTCCTGGTGAGTGTGCCTTAACAGTAATTAATCAAAGAGAAAGAGGCTATCAACCTTGGCATGGGTGGGAGGGGTTAGAGGAAGGGTGACTGGGAGGGGGGAAAGGATATAATTCTTCTTCAATTAAAAATATTAAAAAAGAATTGTAAACAGCATGTAAAATGATAGCCCTCAAAACACACATTGTTTTCAATAGGACACATAATGTGGACATGTGTCTGATGGTGAAGATAAAATATGTGGACACGTGTCTAGTAGTGAAGATGTAGTAATGTGGACACGTGTCTAATAGTGAAGACGTAGTAATGTGGACATGTGTCTAATAGTGAAGATATAGTAATGTGGATACGTGTCCAATAGTGAAGATGTAGTAATGTGGACACGTGTTTAATAGTGAAGATGTTATAGTAATGTGAACACGTGTCTAATAGTGAAGATATAGTAATGTGGACACGTGTCCAGTAGTGAAGATGTTATAGCAATGTGAACACGTGTCTAATAGTGAAGATATAGTAATGTGGACACGTGTCCAGTAGTGAAGACGTAGTAATGTGGATATGTGTCTAATAGTGAAGATATAGTAATGTGGACAGGTGTCCAATAGTGAAGATGTAGTAATGTAGACACATGTCTAATAGTGAAGACGGAGTAATGTGGACACGTGTCTAATAGTGAAGACGGAGTAATGTGGACACGTGTCTAATAGTGAAGACGTAGTAATATGGACATGTGTCTAATAGTGAAGACGTAATAATGTGGACATGTGTCTAATAGTGAAGACGTAGTAATATGGACATGTGTCTAATAGTGAAGATGGAGTAATGTGGACATGTGTCTAATAGTGAAGACGTAGTAATGTGGACACGTGTCTAATAGTGAAGACACTGAACTAAAATGGTTGATTAGCAGCATCAGTGCCTCCTTACACTTTTTAGAAATAGAAGTTTCTCAAGATCTAGAGATTAGATAGTAAAATCAAACTTTGTTTTCTTTTATCTTTATTTCGGAAACAAATATTCACAACCATCTGGTCTCTATTTTCTAGATGAAGGACAAAAGCCATAATTTCAGAAATTTTTCTTTGAAAGTCACTTCTTACCATTGGTAATATACAAATACTATATTTTTTAAATTATATTGAATACACAATAATTTTTTTGTAAAACAGAAGTATAACATATTAAAATATTTTTTACTTTTGTAGGCATATTATTTGGTACCAGAGAATAGAGTTCTGTTTCAAAATTAGATTATGATATTATTATAAAATAAGAGAAAACCGAATACTCTTAGCTCTGGTGACTATAACCTTCTGTGAACTGTTCTCACTTTACTCTCTGAAGAACTCATGCGGCTTCTGAAACCCAATATGGCTTTCTTTTCCAAGAACATTTTCTTAACCTCTTTTTAGCCTTTTGCTGTATAGTGGTTTTCACAGAAATAAAAGTTTCCATTCAGGAAGGAAGGGGAAAGGCCCCAGAGACTCAGGAGGCAAACAGACCTCACACGTTTGGAACAACTAAAATTTCTAAGAGATAAGAAAGGGCTTAAGATTATTGAAGCAAATCACAGCGACAGGAGGAGGCTCTGGCCAGAGGCCCGTGGAGAAGATTCCTGGACTGCCAGCAGCCTACAGATAATTCAGAGAGCCCCAGGGTTGCAGCATCCATGACTCATCATCCACACTGGGCAGAGCCTTTTGTGACTCAGCCTGCTTTTGAGTCACCCTTGTTCCCGTAAGTAGCCCTTTCACCAGTGCTCCTGCTAGCAATCCCGGAAACTCATTGGTTCAGCAGGTTGGACTTCGGTGCAAATGTTACTTTGATTGGCTACTGTTTGGGGTTTG
The DNA here is from genome assembly GCF_018167655.1 of Microtus oregoni. Lineage (NCBI taxonomy): Eukaryota > Metazoa > Chordata > Mammalia > Rodentia > Cricetidae > Microtus > Microtus oregoni. The sequence goes on along the minus strand of NW_024543089.1, from coordinate 11,055,776 downwards.
GGGATGAGTAGATAGATGTATGTAATGCCTCTCTAGGAAACATCTCATGTGATACCTTCACCAACTTCTTTTGTGGCTGCCACCTTTGCACCTATGCCTGTTTTATGTATTGTTTATTGTACTGTGCCTTGATGGACTTCTTACGAGTGTGGAATCAGGGAAGCTTTGAGCTGCATTTTGAGGGTAAGTTTGCTTGGTAACACGGACCCACACAGAGCATGTGACTGATTTTGTTTGCTGTGACTGACACTGTAGCTCTGTGCACTCTAGTTCTGTTGCTGCAGAGAGCATGAGTGTGGCAGGGAACACACGATTACACTATTCCAGAGAACTCAGCCTCCTCTGGCTTGATGGTACTTTCTTCATGTATTATTTAGCCTCTGTGACTCATCTTTATGACAACAGGAGCCAGAGACTGGTCAGGTGGGGCAAGGACCCCCGCATTTTTCAGGGTTCTCTAGAGGAACAGAACTGATAAAACGAATCTTTCTCTATAAGAAGGAAACATCTTAGAGTCTTAGCTGTGGTGCAGCTAGTCTCGTGGTGTTTTTGCCTCCCAGTGGCAAGTCCAACAGTCCTGCAGTTGTTCCCTTCATGAAGCTGGGTATCTCAGTTGATCTTCAGTGCGTGTCAGAATCCTGAAGAAGCAAGATATAAGTGAAAGAACAAACTCAACAGCGTGAGAAGGGCAAGCAGGAGAAAAGCAAAAGCTTTCTTCTTCCATTTTCTTTATACAGGCTTCCTGCAGAAAGTGTGGCCCAGTTTAAAGGTAGGTCATGCCACCTGAAAGATCTGGATTCAAGTAGGTCTACCCTCTTCAAATGGTTTAATTAAGAAAATCCCCTCCCAGGTGTGCCAGGAAGCTTGGGTTTTAGTTAAATCCAGCTGTAGTCAACTTGACAATTAAGAAGAGACGTCTCAGACGCCAGAGCAAGAGTTCTGAAATGACCCTGCTGGAGATAGGAATGATAGAAAATGGTTCTGGTTCCTGTTTTGGTGTTATCTCCTAAGGAACCCAACTCTCTGTCTAGAGACAATAGGGATTAGGTGGACCTATGCAATTCAAGGTTGTGCAATCGGAATTATCAAATCTTTCCTGTCCCCACATTCTTCCATAAGTCCAGACCCATAGCTTCATGCTGCATGGTATTCTATTTCATAAGATCCTATCCTGCTCTACAGGATTCTCCCTCCTTTCTCTCTACTGTTCCATTTCTATTCCCTCTCTCCCTCTTAAAATTCCTGTATATGAATCTATAATAAACTTTCTATAAAACTCATCTGTGCTGTGTGCTGTCTAATTTTATGTCAACTTGACACAAGTTAAAGTCACCTGACAGGCAGGGATCTCAATTAACAAAATGCCACCATAAGATTGGACTGTACACAAGTCTGTAGGGTATTTTCTTAATTAGTGATTGATGGGGGAAGGCCCAGTACATTGTGGGTGGTGCCATTCATGGGCTGGTGATCTTGGGTTCTGTAAGAAATCAGGGTGAGCAACCCACAGGAGCACCACCTGTCAGTAAGGAGTCAGTAAGCAGCACCGCTCCATGGCCTCTACATCAGCTTCTGCCTCCAGGTTCCTGCCATGCTTGAGTTCCTGTCCTAACTTCCTTTGATGATGATCTGTAGTGTGGAAAGGTAATCTGGATAAACCCTTCCCTCTCCTATTTATTTTGGTCATGGTGTTTCATCACAATAATAGTAACTGTGACTAAGATATCACTCTTTGTGGTTCATAGAATGTGGTTTCATTCTTTAAATTCTTGAATCAAGAACCCAGAAACCATTGGCTTCTGGCTGTTTTGGTGGCCACTGAGGTTTCCAGGATCCTAGACTCCCAAGACCAGATCACCAAGCACATAGAAAGACTCACTTCTTAAAGACACCTCAACATCTCAATACGATTTGATATAGTATTCACTTCAAAGTTTCAAGTTCCTATCTAGTCTTTCTATTACTCAAATAAAGCCATCTTTTTTCTTCCCTTTTCTGGAAATGATATTTTTGTCTTAAGGACAACTGAGTTGTGACAGTGTTTAGCACAACTGGGCCACTTGTCAGCTTTCTGTAGAATGGAGTTCTAAGTGGTTGGTTTCTCTGGGTTGGTGTCTGAGCTGTTCTCATCCACTTGGGCTTCCCTTAGGAGCTCCTCTGTAGGTCTACATTCTGCTGTGTTTGTGTGACTTTCCCAGGGTCTCAAGTTCTGTCACCCCACCCTTTTGCTCCAAGATGCTTTAAAGGTGTCGATATCCCATTTAAACTCTTCATAGAAACTCAAATTTGATCTTCATGCTAAGTATGGTTCAAGGATGCTTGCTACCATTTCCTCATGGCTCATGTTCAATTTCTACTTCATGATACATTGGGTATATGAATAAAACTTTTCTGAAAATTTATATATTTGCCTTCAAATAAACTAGAGTCTTTGTCAGGGTCTCTGTCATTTCTTTTTTATTACTTAACATAAAGTCTGGGACAGCAAATACCTTCTCAGAAACTGAAGCTCTTTTCTTAGTAAAATCCCTCCCAAATATTTTTGTTTTGTTTGTTTTTAGATTAGATGATTTCTCTATGAATTAAATCCTTACTATTTGAGCCAGGTCAAGTTATTTAGGTCTAACTCCTGATATGAGAATGTGTTTGTGTTGTTCTGAGACTTTTTTTAAAATAAAAATAGTCTGGCTTACAAGATCAGTATTTACTGTGAACTCAAGAGTTTTTTTTTCTTCATTAAAATACTGAATTCTGAATATATCCTTTTTGTTTTGCATTCCTACTTTAATATGTATATTTACATAGCTAGTAACAATAAGATTTGTCTGGCCATTAGCACTTGAATGCTGCTTAAGTTTTCTTTCTTTTGCTCTCCCTTTGTTTCTGTGCCACTTTTTGGGCCATCCACAGGTGCTTTGGAAGGCCCCGCACTCACCACTACGCCATGAACAGTGCACCACATACATGTTTTCATTTTGCACATTTGAGCTCTTGCACTGTGTGATGTTGGCCCGGTTGCTACTATTTTGGTCCAGTCTCTTCAGAAAAGATATTTATGCATTGTTTTTTTTTTGAATTCTGTTTTCCAGCTTCTCTGCAGATAAGAGTATTTATTTAAATTCGTAGGGGGTGAGTGATATGGGTGGCTATAACATATGTAACTTCCAAGTCTTCTCAGTAGTCCTTCCTCCATTAGAAATCCTCTATGATCCATGACTCATTTGTTTTTCAAAGGGAGAGAATTCACTAAGGGAAGGATGTTGAGGTTCTAGGATATGACAGGGCCACTGCCTCAGCTTGTGAAGAATTGTAATTCATCCATTTCCATTTGAAAGTTAAGATTTCTTTCAGTGATGGATCTAGTCTTACCTTTAGGGATATTTATAGTACCTCTTACTTTGCCATTAATGGAATCATAGACTTTTTATTTTACATTACAGATATCTTTAGTTATTCTTATTCCAGATTTAAAGCTGTTCTTAGACTTGTCATTGATAGTTGTTTGTGAAATTTGAAATTTATGCCCTGACAATGCTGAAGCATGCATGGGGAGCTCATATATGGGCAGACTGCTGAACTTGTCCATGATGGGTTTCATGGTCTAAGTTGATGAGGATGACTGACCAGGTCTCTTCCTCAGGAGGGCACCAGATCGAAGTACAGATGATTGTGAGCCATCATGTGGTTGCTGGGAATTGAACCCAGGACCTTTGGAAGAGCAGGCAGCGCTTTTAAGTGCAGAGCCATCTCTTCAGGGAGATGTAATCTATGTAATAGATTAAAAATAAAATGTAGGCGTTGATGATGTAACTCAGTGGAAGAGCACATGCTTAGCATGTATTGGGTCTTGGGATTAATAGTCAGCAGTAGAAATGTGAAGGAGTGTTAGAGGGACATAGGTAGACAAGGACAGTGAAAGCAGACTCTTCGAGATAGCAATGGCTTCTAGTTCCTGGATTGTGAGGAGAGTGGTGGGAAGGCATGGGGGTGTATATATTTAAACACTACCAAAAGGAGGAAGGGAAAGACTCTGGAACCCTGTAAAATATCTAAACAAGCCTTCCATTAGTTTACTTCCAGTTTTAGGTCTTTCTCATTCCCTCCCCCATGGTCCCCATTATTCATGAAACTTAATGCCATTCCAAACTCAAAGGTGACTCCACATTTGCTAAATTCATGATCAAATATGCTATTTCACGCATCAGTTTTTTTTTATTGCGAAAAGAAGAAAAAAAAACATAAACAAAAAAACAAGTTTCCACCTCCTCCCAGCCCCCCACCTCCCCTCCCCTCCTCCCACCCTTCTCCCCCTCCTCCCACCCCTCTCCCCCTCCTCCCACGCCTCTCCCCCTCCCCCCACTCCTCTCCCCCCCCCTCCCTCTCCAGTCCACAGAGCAGTCCGGGTTCCCTGCCCTGTGGCAAGTCCCAGGTCCTCCCCCCTCCGTCCATATCTAGGAAGGTGAACATCCAAACTGGCCAGGCTCCCACAAAGCCAGCACATTAAGTAGGATCAAAACCCCCTGCCATTGTCCTTGGTGTCTCATCAGCCCTCATTGTTCGCCATGTTCAGAGAGTCCGGTTTTATCCCATGCTTTTTCGGTCACAGTCCAGCTGGCCTTGGTGAGCTCCCTGTAGATCAGCTCCACTGTCTCAGTGGGTGGATGCACGCCTCGTGGTCCCGAATTCTTTGCTCATGTTCTCCCTCCTTCCGCTCCTCCTTGGGACCTTGGGAGCTCAGTCCAGTGCTCCTGTGTGGGTCTCTGTCTCCATCTCTATCCATCACCAGATGAAGATTCTTCTTACTTAGCTTCTTTAGGTTCACCTCTTGTAGACTCCGTGGTCCTTCTTTATGGCTAGAAACCAATTATGAGTGAGTACATCCCATATTCATCTTTTTGGGTCTGGGACACCTCACTCAGGATAGTGTTTTCTATTTCCATCCATTTGCATGCAAAATTCGAGAAGTCATTGTTTTTTACCGCAGCGTAGTACTCTAGTGTGTATATATTCCATACTTTCTTCATCCATTCTTCCATTGAAGGGCATCTAGGTTGTTTCCAGGTTCTGGCTATTACAAATAATACTGCTATGAACATAGTTGAACAAATGCTTTTGTCATTTGATAAAGCATCTCTTGGGTATATTCCCAAGAGTGGTATTGCTGGGTCCAGGGGTAAGTTGATCCCGAATTTCCTGAGAAACCGAAACACTGACTTCCACAGTGGTTGCACAAGATTGCATTCCCACCAGCAATGGATGAGGGTACCCGTTCCTCCACAGCCTCTCCAGCAAAGGTTATCCTTGGTGTTTTTGACTTTAGCCATTCTGACAGGTGTAAGATGATATCTCAAAGTTGTTTTGATTTGCATTTCCCTGATTGCTAAGGAAGTTGAGCACGACCTTAAGTGTCTTTTGGCCATTTGAACTTCTTCTGTTGAGAATTCTCTGTTCAGTTCAGTGCCCCATTTTTTAATTGGGTTAATTAGCATTTTAAAGTCTAGTTTCTTGAGTTCTCTATATATTTTGGAGATCAGACCTTTGTCTGTTGTGGGGTTGGTGAAAATCTTCTCCCAGTCAGTAGGTTGCCTTTGTGTCTTAGTGACCATGTCCTTTGCTTTACAGAAGCTTCTCAGTTTAAGTAGGTCCCATTTATTCAATGTTGCCCTTAATGTCTGTGCTTCTGGGGTTATACATAGGAAGCGATCTCCTGTGCCCATCTGTTGTAGGGTATTTCCCACTTTCTCTTCTATCAGGTTCAGTGTGTTCGGGCTGATATTGAGGTCTTTAATCCATTTGGACATGAGTTTTGTGCACGGTGAGAGATATGGGTCTATTTTCATTCTTCTACAGGTTGACATCCAGTTGTGCCAGGCAGCACCATTTGTTGAAGATGCTTTCTTTCTTCCATTGTATACTTTTAGCTCCTTTATCGAAAATGAGGTGTTCATAGGTTTGTGGGATAAAATCCGGGTCTTCTATACGATTCCATTGGTCGACTTCTCTGTTTTTATGCCAGTACCACACTGTTTTCATTACTGTAGCTCTGTAATAGAGTTTGAAGTCAGGGATGGTAATGCCTCCAGAAGATCCTTTATTGTATAGGATTGTTTTGGCTATCCTGGGTTTTTTGTTTTTCCATATAAAGTTGATTATTGTCTTCTCCAGATCTGTGAAGAATTTTGATGGGATCTTGATGGGGATTGCATTGAATCTATAAATTGCCTTAGGTAGAATTGCCATTTTTACTATGTTGATCCTCCCAATCCAAGAGCAAGGGAGGTCCATCCATTTTTTGGTATCCTCTTCAATTTCTTTCTTCAATGCCTTAAAGTTCTTGTCAAAAAATCTTTCACTTCCTTGGTTAGATTTACCCCACGATATTTTATGCTGTTTGTGGCTATCGTGAATGGTGAAGCTTCTCTGATTTCCCTCTCTGTTTCCCTATCCTTTGTGTATAAGAGGGCGACTGATTTTTTGGAGTTGATCTTGTATCCTGCCACATTACTAAAGCTGTTTATCAGCTGTATAAGTTCTTTGGTGGAGTTTTGGGGGTCGCTTATGTACACTATCATATCATCTGCAAATAACGAAAGTTTAACTTCTTCCTTTCCCATTCGAATCCCCTTGATCCCATTATGTTGTCTTATTGCTATTGCTAGAACTTCAAGCACTATATCGAAGAGGTATGGTGAGAGCGGACAGCCTTGCCGTGTTCCTGAGTTAAGTGGGATGGCTTTGAGTTTCTCTCCGTTTAATTTGATGTTAGCTGTCAGCTTGCTGTATATAGCTTTTATTATATTTAGGTATGACCCTGTATCCCTAATCTCTCCAAGACTTTTAACATAAATGGATGTTGAATTTTGTCAAATGCTTTTTCAGCATCTAATGAAATGATCATATGGTTTTTTTCTTTCAGTTTATTTATATGCTGGATTACATTGATAGATTTTCATATGTTGAACCAGCCCTGCATCTGAGGAATGAAGCCTACTTGATCATAATGGATTATTTTTCGGATGTGTTCTTGGATTCGATTTGCCAGTATTTTGTTGAGGATTTTTGCGTCGATATTCATGAGTGAGATTGGCCTGTAGTTCTCTTTCCTGGTTGAGTCTTTGAGTGGTTTTGGTATCAGAGTAATTGTGGCTTCATAAAAGGAATTAGGTAATGACCCTTCTGTTTCTATATTGTGGAATACATTAAGGAGTATAGGTATTAGGTCTTCTTGGAAGTTCTGGTAGAATTCTGCATTGAAACCATCTGGTCCTGGGCTTTTTTTGGTAGGGAGGTTTTTGATAACAGCTTCTAATTCTTCGCGACTTACAGGTCTGTTTAGATTGTTCACCTGGTCCTGGTTTAGTTTTGGTAGATGGTATTTATCTAAAAAAGCGTCCATTTCTTTTACATTTTCCAGTTTTGTGGCATACAGGCTTTTGTAGTAAGATCTAATGACTCTCTGAATTTCCTCTGTGTCTGTGGTTATGTCCCCCTTTTCATTTCTGATCTTATTAATTTGCAAATTCTCTCTCTGTCGTTTGATTAGTTTGGATAGGGGTTTATCAATCTTGTTGATTTTCTCCAGGAACCAGCTTTTTGTTTCATTGATTCTTTGGATTGTTTTCTGTGTTTCTATTTTGTTGATTTCAGCCCTCAATTTGATTATTTCCAGTCTTCTACTCCTCCTAGGTGAGTCTGCTTCTTTTTTTTTTCTAGAGCTTTCAAGTGGGCTGTTAAGTCTCCAGTATGTGCTTTCTCTGTTTTCTTTAGGTGGTCACTTAGTGCTATGAACTTTCCTCTCAGGACTGCTTTCATAGTGTCCCATAAGTTCGAGTATGTTGTTTCTTTATTTTCATTCAATTCAAGGAAGACTTTAATTTCTTTCTTTATTTGTTCCTTAATCCAGGTATGGTTCAGTAGTTGACTGTTCAGTTTCCATGAGTTTGTAGGCTTTCTGGGAGTAGCATTGTTGTTGAATTCTAACTTTAATCCATGGTGATCTGATAAGACACAGGTGGTTACTAATATTTTTTTGTAACTGTGTAAGTTAGCTTTGTTACCAAGTATATGGTCAATTTTCGAGAAGGTTCCATGAGCTGCAGAGAAGAAGGTATATTCTTTCCTCTTTGGGTGGAATAATCTATAGATGTCTGTTAAGTCCATTTGCTTCATTACCTCCATTAATTCTCTAATTTCTCTGTTAGGTTTCTGTCTGATTGACCTGTCCCTTGGCTGAGAGAGGAGTGTTGAAGTCTCCTACTATTAGTGTGTGCGGTTTGATGTCTGCCTTGAGTTTTAGTAATATTTCTTTTACGTACGTGGGTGCTTTTATATTAGGGGCATAGATATTCAGGATTGAGACTTCTTCCTGATGAATTGTTCCTGTTATGAGTATAAAATGTCCCTCTCCATCTCTTCTGATTGATTTAAGTTTGAAGTCAACTTTGTTAGAAATTAGTATGGCCACACCTGCTTGTTTCTTAGGTCCATTTGCTTGATAAGCCTTTTCCCAGCCCTTTACTCTGAGTAGGTGCCTGTCTTTGTGGTTGAGGTGTGTTTCTTGTAGACAGCAGAATGTTGGATCCTGTTTTCTTATCCAATCTCTTAGCCTGTGCCTTTTTATAGGTGAGTTGAGCCCATTGATATTAAGTGATATTAATGACCAGTGGTTGTTAACTCCGGTCACTTTTTTAGTAATAGGGTTTGTGTGTTTTCCTTCTTTGATTTGCGCTGGTGAAGAGTCTCTAGATGTCTGAGTTATTGTGGTCATTGTTGGACTCCTTGGTTAGTGATTTTCCTTCTATTATTTTCTGTAGGGCTGGATTTGTGGCTACGTATTGTTTAAATTTGTTTTTATCCTGGAAAATTTTGTTTTCTCCATTTATAGTGAATGAAAGTTTGGCTGGATATAGTAGTCTGGGCTTGCATCCGTGGTCTCTTAGTTTTTGGAGAACATCTATCCAGGACCTTCTGGCTTTCATGGTTTCCATAGAGAAGTCAGGTGTAAGTCTGATAGGTTTACCTTTATAAGTAACTTGGCCTTTTTCCTTTGCAGCTCTTAATATTCTTTCTTTATTCTGTATATTTTGTGTTTTGATTATTATATGGCGAGGGGATGTTTTCTTTTGATCCAGCCTATTTGGTGTTCTGTATGCTTCTTGAACCTTCATAGGTACATCTGTCTTCAGTTTGGGAAAGTTTTCTTCTATAATTTTATTAAGTATATTTTCTGTACCGTTGAGCTGCACTTCTTCTCCTTCTTCTACTCCAATTATTCTTAGGTTTGGTCTTTTTATTGTGTCCCATATTTCCTGAATGTTTTGTGATGAGAGTTTGTTGGACTTGCTGTTTTCTTTGATCAGAGTGTTTATTTTCTCTATGTTATCCTCAGAATCTGAGATTCTTTCTTCTATCTCTTGTATTCTGCTGGTTATACTTGATTCTGTAGTCTCTATTCGTTTACCTAGATTTTCCATGTCCAGCCGGCCCTCTGTTTGTGTTTTCTTCTTTGCCTCCATTTCAGATTTCAAGTCATGAACTGTTTCCTTTATCTGCTTGATTGTTTTTCCTTGGTTTCCTAGGGTATCATTCACTGATTTACTCAATTCCTCGAACTTTCTATTATACTTCTCATCCATTTCCATAAGGGCGTTTTTTATATGCTGTTTAAGGGTGTCAATCACTTTCATGAAGTCAGTTTTTTTCTACTTCTTCTTGATTAAGGTGTTCATGTCCTCCTGTTGTGGGGTCACTGGCTTCTGGTGGTTTCGTGTTGTTTTTCAGATTGTTGGGAGAATTCCTGCATTGGCGTCTGCCCATCTCTTCCTCCCAATACTCCCTTTTGGATCTTCTTTTACAGGATCAGGTCTTCTTGCCCACTGATGTACCTTCCCAGTGATGTCACTCCCCAGAGATGTTTCTCCACAATGATGTTTCACTCGGTGCCCAGATCGAAACTCCGCGCTGCCTGGTTAGCTCGCGAACAAAGGGCCCACCCTGCTCGCTGCGGGCAGGCTATGGGAACAAAGGAGCTACTGGCCACCCCTTTGTCCTCCCGGTTCGGTCCCAGCATCCTAGCAGGCTGGGCAGGGAGGCGCTATGCCCCAAAGGAGGGAGAGAGGGAGGGAGACAGGGGGTGTGGGGATCTGGATGTAAGCTGAATGGGATAGAAATAGAGAGGCGGTTTGGGCAGTATAGCCCCTGTAGGATGGCCTGGAAGTGTGGGCGGGCTGAGGTATGTTCCCAGCTGCCGCAGCACTCACTCACCACAATGATGTTTCACTCGGTGCTCACGCATCAGTTTTAACACAGGTAGAAATAAATTAGTGAACAATGAAGTATTGATCTTGATTAGGTGGTGTCAAATGAGCTGAATATTTAAATGAAGTGTAGCTACAGCACATGATGCAGCATGATTTTCACTCCCAAAGACATTCTTTAAGTGACAGATCAGGCCAATTCACCATCGCCAAAAGCCATGTATACCTTCTGAAAAATCATGGTGTTTGAAGTGGCTGAAGAGAGTATCTATTTACTATTGCTAAATGTGAGACTGACAAACAGCTTAAGGCACGCCATGTTTTCTCTAGAAACTAGTGCTGTATGCATCTCAGGGCACACGCTTGAGGTAGTTTTGGAAACTGTGGTTGGTATCTCACCCCTTTTTACCAGTGGCCCATGAAATGAATGTGTAAGATCTACCACGATATAAGTTTTGATGAATTAACTGATTAGTAGATGAGAGTCTGGCTGACTCATGGTCAACTGTCCACTGCATAATCATTTGGAGTTAAAGAATGCCTTACATGTTATTGTATATGACTTGTTATCTGTGACATAGGTGCAGGCCCGATATTTTCAATGGAATACTTTTCATTTTGAGCTTTTTTCATTGTTTCTTCCTTGTTAATAATGAAATTATGATTCTTTTTGGAAATCTTTTTAAAAAAATATTGTAAGTAAAACATTTTGAGCCCAAACTTCAACTGACACATTGAACAAGGGCTAGAGGTTGAAGTGTCTTGCAGTAGTATTTAGTGTTGTATTAAGAGGAAGATGGTATTACTAAGAACACCAAAAGTGTGGCTTTTCAAAGAGAAACTGAGAATATTGTACTTTCTGGGGGAAGGCTATATGCAAGATTAGGAACTGGAGGTTGTAGTGATGAACTGCAGCTCCCCTTCTTTCTGTGCTTCAGAAGCACTTGGCAGTTAGTGGCATGCCACGGGACCTTTTCGGTCTGGTGACAAAGCATGTGGTGAGCTGGGGTGCAGACACCAGTGCCTAAGGAGCCGTAATAACTTATCCAGATTTCATGCATTTTAAGCAGGTGATGTCTGGAAAGAGAGATTCAAATTCAGAACATGATGCTCTAAGGGTAAAATTTCTGGGACTTGGCATACGAGCTGATCAGGGACATGTTTTGGAATGCGATCTTCACTTTTATGTGTCAATGTGGTTGCTCCATATCTCCCAGTTATTCGATTAAGTACTAGTCTAGATGCCAGGGGCAAAGTATTTTGAATAAGATTACCACTTGAATTAATTTAGAGGAAACAAGGTTAACTTTGATGGTGTGGGTAAGCTTCATCCAGTGATTTAAGAGGAGACACTGGGAGCACAAACCAGCAGCTTCTCAAAGAAGAAACTGTATTTAGACTGATACTTCAACTCCTACCTCGATTTCTAGTTTCTTGGTCTTACAAAAGGCTTCAAACTTCTTAGGCCTATAATTGTATAGCCAAGTGGTAAAATTAAGTCTCTCTCTCTCTCTCTCTCTCTCTCTCTCTCTCTCTCTCTCTCTCACACACACACACACACACACACACACGTAGGACAGAGAGAGGGAGAGAGGTTCATCTAATATTCTGTTGTTGCTGTTTCTCTGCAGAAGCCAGGTACAGTAATGTAGGCCGGCACTTGCTTTTGTGTTCCTCAAGTTATGCCATAAAAAACAACTGCCAGGATAAGAATTTGGCTAGAAGTACTCGGATAATTTACATTAAACAGCTAAACAAGAAGGCAACTGGATATTCAGCTAATATAAAATTTAACATCAAAGTTTTAAAGTAAAATGCTTTATAATAATTTTCAACAATATTATAATTCCACAAGAATAAATAGGATAGCCATGAATTTCCTAGTCTTAAGAAACAAATTCTCTAAGTTTCAAGTTTTAAACATTTATGTATCTATTTATTTATGTGTGAGAGGGTTGCACACTGTCATGGAGAACAACTTTTGAGTCTTCTCTTTTTACCATGTGGGCTCTGGGTATTGAACTTGGACTATCAGTCTTGGCAGCAAGCATCTGTACTTGCTGAGCCATTCAATTACTTGTCTCTGCCCTTCAATTATTTGTTTCTCTGTTTCTGTTAGGGGCGCTAATGATTCTTTCTTTGTTTATCAGCAAGCAGTGGTATAAGCTTACTCATATTTTTTTAAATATCTAGTAAGGGTAATAGTTTTCTAAAATTTTTTGCTGCCCTCTACTGGACACAAATCAAGAACTAAAAATTTAACCATGTACCACATGTTCTAAACAGTCTATGAAGTCCGGGAAGCAAGCCTTCTTACTACAAGCCTACTCTTTGGGTATGCTCTCAAAATTCCATTCTACTTTTGGAAATCTACATGCATTTACCACATAAGACAAATTATAGGGAGTAGAATTCCAAATTTAGACAAAATGCAGTATTGACCACATAGTCTTTAAATATACTGTATGTCACCATGAAACCAACTATAAAATGAATATGCTCACTTGAAAATAATAACAAACAGGCCCACACAAATGCAAGAGGTTCAATTATTTCTTTCCTTTTGTCTTTGCTGAGGAATTCATTTAAGGGACTTTCCTGACTATTCTTTATTTCCATTAGCAGACTAAAACATCTTCATTAAATGGGAGGAAATTCCTTCCATTTCCCTCATTTCCTCTCTGCTGCAAAAACTGCTATCAAGTGGCTCCATCTCTTTTGAACTCTGTCCCTTTATTTGACCCTGAAGAAGAAACTCTTGTCTCTTCTTTATCTTTGCTTTTCACCTGAAGGTACCATCAGTAGAGTCTTTATTTAATCAACAACCTGCCCAGTATCATTTCAATTTCTCTTCTGTCCTCATTCCAGTAAGTTCTAATGATTCAAATGTCATTTTGATTATAGCTTTTATAAAATATAAAGGGCTAGAGGTGTTCTTTCATGATGGTAGAAAAGTGTATTAGTTACTTTTCTAATACTCTGATAAAATATCATGACCAAAGCAAGAAGGAAGGGTTTATTTGATGCTGTTGGATTCCCCTCTGTATCCTATAATTACCATTGATTAATAAAGAAATTGCTTTGGACCTAATAGCAGGGCATAACAGAGGTAGGCAGGGAAAACTAAACTGAATGCTGGGAGAAAGGACATGGAGCCAGAGAAAAGTCATAAAGCTGCCACAAGAGACAGAAGTGAGCCACCATTTGGATCCTTGCCACTAGGCCACAAACCTCATGGTAAAATATAAAATATAAACAAGTGGCCTCACACTACAGTTTGGTTCCCCACGTAGCCAACTAAATCCACTTAAAATCGAAGAGAGCTTGAAAAGGAATTCTAGACACACACACACACACACACACACACACACACAACAGAGTTCAATACTTGCTTAAACACAATTTAAGCAAGCAGAGGCATGTTTCCTTTAAGAGAGGTCTTCCTGTCTCAGTGGTAGCAAAAACAAAAACAAAAAACCCCACAGGGTTTTGAAACGGCAGCTTCCTGGGCCATGCTGCTAGCACAAACTTTTTTGGGAGATTTGGCTATGGAGCATTTAAATGAGATTTGTGAGTAGAATGCTACAACTTGCTTAATGGCAACACAGACCTGCTGTGACCCAATCCTGAAACTGGGGCCAAGAGAATGGCTTTCAGGGGTGGTGAATGGAACTCTGACACGTTGGACTGGGCAGATTGAAAAGGCAAATCAGCCTTAGTCCTAGTCACGCTGTTTGGTTTTTAAGAAGCACTCCTGGACAGAAAAGGATTTCAGATACACATAGGACAGATTCAGAGATAAAAGACCTCTAAATGAGACACAATGTATTTTAAAAATGTATGTAGGCTTGGGAAAGAGAAGAAAAAGAGTAAAGAGACAGTAAATGTAATATAAAAGAGTACAGACAGTCATAGATTAAAGGAGTAAAGAAAATAAAATAAATATTAAACTTGTAGAAAAAGTAATAGAGTAAGAAAAATAAGTCGCATAAAGATGGAGTACACACAGAGAGTCTGAATTATGTATATTATTGTGTTTTCTTTGAATTTTTTGACTGTGAATGAGCTAAGTACAGAGAGACATTCATTGTATGGGCTGCTAAGCTAAACCAACATATATAAAATTTAAAGGTATTTTGACTTCAGAATTTGCATCTAAGGATTTGTTACTTTGGAAAAGAGGTTTTGCTTTTGTTCCCACAGACGATGAGAACCTGTGGAATCCTTCCATACTAACGTGGTTTGATGGACAAAGACCCCCCAAAAGGTTGTTGTGAACATCCCTAAAGTTACTTTACTCAACAAAAAGCAGGAAGCAGTTTGGAGAGAATTCTCTAAATTTCAAATTCCCTAAATAATTGTTTATAGTTATATTTGTTTGTTTACATTTAAAGGAAAATATGATATAGAGATGAATACTTTGTATTGGTATGGATCTTGGTTTATTGATACAAATTTAAGGTCAGTTTTGTTATATATGTATTTCTGCTCCTGATTAAGATATTATGCTTGTGAAACTCATTTTAAAATGTAATGTATAATTAAGAAATATAGTTTAATACATAATCATCTATAATAATCATGTTAGTTAGGTTTTCTAGATATATAGAGATATATTTCAATTAGATAGAAATTCTTCAAATGATGGAGGAAGGTCATTGGCTAATAAAGGAACTGCCTTGGCCCATTTTATTGGTTAGAGGATAGGTGGGAGGAGTAAACAGAACAGAACACTGGGAGGAAGAGGAAGTGAGCTCAGAGGCTCGACAGGTCTCCTCTCGGGAGCAGACGCCTGAGAGAGACGCCATGCCCCGCTCCCAGGATGAAACTCCGACCCAGGATGGACATAGGCTAGAATCTTCCTGGTAAGCGCACCTTTGGGGTGCCATACACAGATGATTAGAAATGGGCTAAATTAATATGTGAGAATTAGCCTAGAAGAGAATGGGCCAAGCAGTGTTTAAATGAATACAGTTTGTGTGTTGTTATTTCGGGCATAAGCTAGCCGTGCGGGCGGCTGGGGTGCTGGGGACGCAGCCCCGCCGCCCTTATTACTACATTCAATCCTTTCAAAAACTAAAAGAATATGGCATTTGAAATGTTTTAATAACTTAGGACTTTTCATGACAATGAGGTACATCTGCTCCTGGCAGCAGATGTTTTCAAGAGGAAGATGGGCACCAAAGAGGTTCTTTATGGAGTTTGCTAGTTATTTGGGCAAGAAACTGTTCTATATGAACTATATCATATCATACTATATGAACTGGACATGCAGGACCCACAGAGAAATGACTGCTGAACTTGCCTAAAGGTGAGATGGTCCTTTTGGGTTCCTGCTTCATGAAAGAGTCTGCCAGACTTTCTGCAGGACACAAGAATGTGATTGAAAACTGCCAATATAGGTGGAACTGTCTTTGAAATTCTTGCTCCATAGAAAAGTCTCCTGAATACTTTGGGCCAGTAGGCTGAATATGGGTGCCCTCAGCATTACTAAAAATCTTTGAGTGACTGTCCAGGAAGTGAGATATCTCCCAATTCAAGAGTTTTGGAAGTTGCTTACAATGCATTTCCTGTTTACTTAGGTAATGCTATATCCTTCTGGAGTCTTTGATAGAATTGAAAAATAGATGGTTATAGTTATATTTTTACTTAGTTATAATAAAAGATAAAGTAGATATAAATGTTGTAATTGTAATTCTTGATACCTGTTTTGCTATATGTAATTTTACTATGTTAAAATTAAAACCTTCCTTTTCATTTAGATAGAAAAGGGGAGGTGATGTGTGATTTCCCTCTGTATGCTATGATTATTATTGATTAATAAAGAAACTGCTTTGGATCTATAGCAGAGCAGAACAGAGGTAGGTAGGAAAAACCAAACTGAATGCTGGGAGAAAGAAAGTGGAGTCAAAGAAAAGCCATAGAGCTCCACCAGAGACAGACAGTAGATGTAACCTTGCTGGTAAGCCACAACCATGTGGTGATACACAGATGAATACAAATCTTAAATTAAGATGTAAGAACTAGTCAATAAGAAGCTAAAGCTAGCCGGGCGATGGTGGCGCACGCCTTTAATCCCAGCACTCGGGAGGCAGAGGCAGGCGGATCTCTGTGAGTTCGAGACCAGCCTGGTCTACAGAGCTAGTTCCAGGACAGGCTCCAAAGCCACAGAGAAACCCTGTCTCGAAAAACCAAAAAAAAAAAAAAAAAAAGAAGCTAAAGCTAATAGGCCAACCAGCATTGCAAATAATATAGTTTCTGTGTGGTTATTTTGGGAGTCTGGGTGGCCGAGAAATGAACAAGTGGCCTACCCCAACAATTTGAGTCTGTGCTTCTCAATGGGGATCCCCTAATGGTGGTTGAGGTCTAGCAGCAGGTTGCTGAGGCAGGGAGCTAAGAGATCACCACTAAAATGCAAACATGAAGCACCGACATCAGACTCTAGAGGAGCGAGACTCCAAACTCTCAATGCTCTCCCACAGTGATGTACTTCCTCCATCAAGGTTTCATCTCCCAAACGCTTTAGCTACTGACTAGGGACCAAGTTTTTAAGTGCCTGGGACTCTGAGAGGTGGCTATTTTTCATACAAACCACCACAAATACTTGTCTAACATGTCCAATGACATGCGTTCTCCCACCCAGAACTTAAAAAAAATAAAGTGTAGTATAGTGTGTAATTCAGGATCAACCCGGGAAATGAAAACTGAACTGTTTAAGATAGGGGGTAAAAGCATGAAATTGATTGTACAGGTGAGTCAAGAAGTGAGGGTCCAGTGATGACTAGTGAGGCCACCAGCCTGCTCTAGCAGTCTTGATGACCTGGACAAGCTGATAGATTCACAGGAGCCCTGAAGGCTGGGTACTAGGATGATCTGGAGCCATGGCAAGGTTTATTGTAGCCAGGTACTACAGAGATGTGGTCAGTTTCAGAAAAAACCAAATGGGGGAAAGAGTTAGAGAGAAAATGCTCCATTTTTTGATGCAGTTGTAAGTGTAATCATCCATCACACTTGTTTACACACTTCTGACACTCAATATCTGGTGGGGGTGGAGGGGTAGAGGGATACTCCTGCTCCCAATCATTACATTGTCACCTTCTTCTGTTCATTACTCTTTGGGCCTAGTATCCCTGCACCTCTGGTACTTCTTGCAGCTCCTGGTCCAGGTTCCAGCCAGATCCCATAGTATAGCTTCCCAGCTCTCAGTCTCTTGAGAAGAGTTTCTGTGACTTACAAGTGAAAAGATTCCCATGCATTTTATTAATGTCAACTTGATTTGTCATTTTCTATATAAATTTTCCATTTGCATTGAAGAGCCGTGTTATTTGTCTCTCACTTTCTGATTTTCTATTGATTTCTATGAATAATAGTATCTGCTGACATTCTCTTCAAGTTATTTTTCAGAAAGGAACAGACTCACTGCTGCATCAGTTTTTATGTTTATAAGAACAATTAGACACAGCAGAGCTCCTGCAAACGAACAAATCAAGGACAAATATGTTTGTAAGCTGGGAGAAGGGGGCCAGTTCGCCTCATTTTGAAGCATGGGGTACAGTATCAGTCATTTTACTACCGGGGTTTGAGTCCGTAAACTATAAGCCCTGTGAACATTTTAAGGTGTGCTTTTTTCACTCACTTTTTAGCTCAGCATTTTAATACAACATTGCTGTGGAATAGTCCTTTTGTACACAGTAAAGATTTATCACTCGAATTAATTTAATACAACTCTGTTTGGCCAGTAGCCAGGAAGGAAGAATAAGCTTGGTGATCAAACTGAGGATTCTGGGATGAAGAAGAGTAGAGTCAGAAGAGTTATGAGCCAGATAGAGAATGAGTCAGATATACAAAATGGGATAGAGGGAAACGCTATGAGCCTCAGGGACACATACAGATGAATAGAAATGGGTTAAGTTGTAAGAGCTGGTTAGTAATAAGTCTGAGCTACTGGTCGAGCATTTATAATTAATATTACGCCTGTGTGTTGGTTATTTGGGATCTGTCACAGTGAAATAATAAACGCGTGTGATATAGTTTAGGACTCTGGGTGCACAGTTAAAGCAATAGGCAGAGCACACTTGTATGCTCATTGGGTTGTGATATTGAAGAGGGATGTTGAATTTAGCAAATCTGAAATTTGGTAACAGGCAGACACAATAGTTATCATTTCCTTCTTAAAAAAGCACATGTTCGAACAGCCATCTGAGGTGGCTCAGAGCTTAAGAGCGCCGTCTGCTCTGCCCGAGGTCCTGAGTTCAATTCTTGTCCATAGCACTGATGAATAAATTGCTGCTGTAAATAATCGGGAAAAAAAAGCACATGTTCTCTCTTTTAACACCACTTGCTCTAGGAGCACACTTGGAAAGATATTTCATAGTAAAGGCAGAACTCGAGACCCAACAAATCGCACTCAGAAAGTGAAGAATCAAAAGAGATTTTAAAGAACTCAGGGAATAAACTAAATATCATGTTTATTTTCTTGTCTGTGTGATAGAAAGCCTGGCATAAATAAGTTAAAAGGAGGAAAAGTTCCCTGACACATGGTTTCAGCAATCTCATTCTGTCATGGTAGGAAGGGCAGTTCACACCATACTTACAGGATGCAGAGAGGGAGTGAGTGTGCACCCAGTTTCTCCTTTCTCCCTGCTATTCTGTCGGGCCCACAACTTATAACAGGCACTGTCCAATATCAATGCAATTCTGTCTCGGCAATCACCCTTACAGATACCCAGAAGTGTACTTTAGTAATCTCCTCAGTGCTTCTTAATCCAATCCATCCAACAGACAAGATTAAAAGACACAGATACCAGTCTGGCATAGGTAGTCAAATTTAAAAAATGCCCCCCTTTTTCTTTCCAAAGAGACCCATTTGCCTGGTAAAATAGTGGCAAGTATTTACTGTGCAGTGACAAAAGAGAGCATGACTTGTAATCTTTTTCAATATCCTTTGCAAAAACATTCCCATTGTGATCAACAAGAGCTCCTGGTGTCAGAATGCACAGCTGGATTGAGATGCACAATAATATACTATTATATAATACTTGCACAAATGCAAAACATGAATCATCTCAATGGGTGATTTTAGTAAATAAAGGTAAAAGGCTGTCAAATTATTAGGAAGTGGTGAATTTTGGATGTTTAGCACATTACTTTTGAAAACTTGTTTTGAAGACTTGTGAAGTGTTTATTTCATTTTAAATAATATTTAGCAGTTGTCTTGCAAAAACTCTAAAACAGTTGTCATGAGCACATGAAATCAAAGGGAAGAAGACTATGGATTAAAAGGGAGGTGTCAAGCTGAGAAAGTATGAGATCATGATGGTTATCATTGGTTGTCAATTTGATAGGATCCAGAATCACCTTGGAGACAAATCTCTGGGGATATTTGCGGGGGATATCTGTATTAGGTTGAGGTGGGGAAACCCACCCTACATGTGGATGGTGCCATTCTGTGGGTTGGGGTCCTAGACTGCACGGAAAGGAAGTGAATAGAACACAAGTACTCATCCCTCTCTGTTTCCTGAGTGGGTGCCATGCCGTCAGCTGGTCCTTCGTCTTCCCAGTAATGTCTCTCTCATCGTGGTGGACTTTATTGCTTACATCTGCTCAGATAATATTTTTTCTCCAGCAAAACAAGCAGTTAATCCAGTGTGGATGTAGAGTGGCTCTTAACTCCCAGGAGTGTCTCCAAAGTAATAGAGATTGTGTTGGAAGGGTCACTGCTGACCAGGATGGGGGCATGTATCTCTAAAGTGGAGGGGACATGAGATGTTTAGTATATCAGAAAGACTTGATGTCAGCAGCGAGGCCCATAAAGAGAATTCTTAAGATGATAGACTGTGGTGGATTTGACACAGGAATGCTGTACAGTCAACTCTCTGCTTTAGAAAGCATTGTCTCCGAATGAGTTGTTTCTAAGCTCCCCTGCTGCTGTGTCTCATAGGCCTAACTTCAGTACAATGGGGCATATTTGTCAGTTGGCGCTCTCTCTCTCTCTCTCTCTCTCTCTCTCTCTCTCTCTCTCTGTCTCTCTCTCTCTCTCTCTCTCTCTCTCTCTCTGTATTTGCCCATATAATTGTGAAAGATGATGAGTCTATAATCTACTATGTGAGCTGGGTCTTTGGGGAACAGGAAAGTGAATGCAATGGATGATGTCTTAAGACTGTTTGCAGGAGAATTCCATCTTACTTGAGAAAGATGATCTTTTTATTCTATTAAGGCCTTCTGGAAGAAGTTAGCCTACATCATAGAGAGTGATCTGCCTCACTCGAAGGCCCCCCATTTAAATGTTAATTTTTATCCTAAATCATCCTAAAGCAGATGATACAGGAAGCGAAGCATCTTGTGGAATACTGGGCAGAGGTGATGCCTGTCCCTTTGTGGCTAGATGTTTAAACCTCTTGTGCACAATCTTCCATGACATGTTCTTGCTGGTGAGAGGCTGAGGGGACTGGAATGTGACTACAAATCCCCAGAATAAAGAAATCACTAAATGGAAGGAAGCTGAACAGAGCTTCCAACTGGCATCTTCCTTTTATCAAACTCACTGTGAGGCATGTCTAAGTAATGTGTTTGTTGTGTGAAGCTTTGGAACCAGGGTTGTTTACAGTTACATGCCAATACAGTAGTTGGCATGTCCTGACTGATGCCATCATACAGGCAACAATGAACAGAATGTGCTGAACAGGCAGTGGGTGGAAGCAGGAAGGCCAGTTAGGAATTTGTAGTGCAGGCCTGGGCAAGGGAAACTATTTTGGATAGGATGGTACTCTGAGTATGCTGTAGATGTCTAAATTAATCGCTGTATATAAGAGACTTTTAGCATTATTCCAAGTTATCTCAACATAAACTCAAAGTTCCTATTTAAAGAAAAAACATAAAATGATTATTTGGTTTTATTTTAGAATAAAAGAAAACTTATGTATTGTTGTTTGTTTTTTATTTTCTTCATTCACATTTCATAACAGAGTCTTAGATGAGATTAAGATGATCATTTTTAATTAGGATAGACAGCAATAGAAGCCTTGGGTATCAACACAGACCCTGGCTAATGTAGGACCAGAGACCCACACATCGCCCTTGGCAGCAGCCTAATCCGGACATCACCATGGACCCAGGTGGCAAGCTGGCCTCCAACGTATGCCTACTATTCTTCATCTACATTTGTTCCTTCATGTGTCCTTCCATGGCATATGAACTATTATGCTTCCCTGTCTCTTCCACTTCTCTACCTTCTGTTTCCTGTCCTGCAGCAGGCAGGTGTGGCAGTCTTCCCACCAGCTTGGGCCTAACTGCTTTCTTCTTGCCTGTTGGGGGCCTTGAGGTTCCCCACAGGCTAGGCTGGGCTGGATCTTGCCTGAGCACTTCATAAGGCAGGTGTTCATTTTTCTCTCTCTCTCTCTCTCTCTCTCTCTCTCTCTCTCTCTCTCTCTCTGTGTGTGTGTGTGTGTGTGTGTGTCTGCTTCTCTGTCTGTCTGTCTTTCTTGTATACACACACACACACACACACACACACACACACGAGGTTAAAAATCAGGTACATGAGAAGACAGAGACATCAACCAATGTAGTCTGAATCAACTAATACGATTGGGACTCAGGATTAAGATATCTAGGAGCATGAAATACAAAAGATTTATCTGGAGCTCAAGGCAATGAAAGGATGCTTCAGAGAGTATTAACTTGCATGAGTATGCCAGCAGGACAAATAAGCCTAGGGGAGAAGGCTCCTGTTGGAAGAAAAGGTCTCATTCTGATTGCTATCTGATGCACCCTCTAGTGGCCACTACAGTACAGCGATTCAGTACAAATTCCCAAAGTCGTGGCTGGTACATGATGTGGACTCCCATTTCCCCTAGTTTAAAAATCTAGAACCGTGGACCTGTGCTCTCAGAGATCTCTTAACACAAATTAACTGGTTGACTGCTCAGGTGGAGAATGAACAAATATAAATGCACCTATGTCAGCTTCCTGAGCACCAGCTCACATCTCAGTGCAACTTGGTCAGACACAGGGACAGACAGAAGAGAACTAAATCCATCAGTTTCTCAACTGACCTTGGTGTTAGAAAGAATGAATGAAAGCCTTGTTATATGTAAATGCTTGCCAGTGAGTAAATGGTTGCTCACTCCCTATGTGGTTTGCTTCCTATAGTTGTGAATTGGGACAAAATTTAAATCATAGAAATGAAAAGATATTTCTATTCACAGATTTTAAATTACCTTTAAATAAAGGTATGTATTTGTTTATAAAAGATTTGATGTTTCTTCTTTTGAGGTTATTGAATTATGTTTTGCATAGACAATCATGGATTAAACGAGCCTCATGCCTTCTGAATTCCTTTGAGGAAACTATTATTCCATATTGCATAAAATGCAAATGAGCCTGGATTCTTTCTCTTGGTTAGTGTGGAGACTGAAAATGCAGTGGCTTTGATATTCTCATAGTTTTTGGAAGGCAATTTGTTTTACCACAGTTCTTAGATTTTTGTGACTGGGTTATTGTAGTCAGTAATTTGATCAGTTCTAGGAAACCTAGAAAGGACATGAAGAGGTGTGCTTATCGGGGGATGAATGGCACATTACTCTCCTGCAGAGGGCAGCAGAACTGCACTGCGCAGGGCTACACTTCCACAAGCTTGTTGACAGACTTTCTTTGACCTGATCTTTCCTATCAGGACAGGTTAAACACAGCATTTGTAAATACACATATTGACATTTTACAGAAGGCCTGCTTTGTGAAATGAGAAAAGAAATATTTCTTCCTTCTCTTAGACACAGGAATCACCTTTGTTTTGTCTTAAGAAACACTATTTGCACAAGGCCACTTGTGTAAGTAAGTGGCTACAGAGAACAAATGAAGACCTTTTCCTCCACTGGGGTTACAGCTTTTATAAACATAAAGTGATTGTGCTTGGCAGGGCCATTCTCGAAATGCTTGTACATCTATGAATGTAAAACAGATCTTCAAAATATGTTTCCCAGGGCTGCAGAAAACGTGAAGATTGGTCCAGTGCAACTGGAACTGGGAACTGAACCCCCTCCTGCCCATTGCTATGAAAGGGATTTGAGGGTTTTTTTATTCAGGTGATTATAGGTGAAATTTCTCTTCAGCATTGATCACATTGCCTTTTGGTACCCTGTTTGTTTCTTCTTGCTGCCCAGGTCCCATATCTGTATTCAGACAATAGTCAGTTGGTGAAGTTTCCATATTCCATCATACTAAATCTGAGAAACTGTTCTTAGTTTTCAACTCTTTAAAAATTTTAGAAAAATTAACATGCATATTTTTCAGGAATTCTTGGTTCTTTGTAAATCTCTGTGCTAGTCCTATATGGCAATTAGCTATACAGAATGAAAAGTATAAGCAACATCTTGGTGTTTTTAATGAGTCTATATTTTCACTGGAATGCTAAGAATAGCACACAAGTAAACTTTAATAACCACAAGGGTACAAGTCACAGATGTAGGTGAGTGGCTTGTACCTGTTGGCAGGGTTCTGATGAAGTGATGGTCAGTGATTGAGGTCCTGTGGAAAGCTACATCCAGATGGAAGTTGAGTCCTAGAAGCACAGGTAGAACTTGGACACAAAGAGAATAGCATGTAGAAAGACATACGCATTTTAGAAAACAGATAGGCAGAGCCACAAACTTCATAGCGGTAGGGGTTAAGGTTGGAGAATTAACAAGGATTTGAAGCTATAGAAAAAGATGGGCCATATGACATTTTTGGGTAGGAGGATAATGAATGGATAACCAAGAGTGCTAGTTTTGTTGACATAAACTAGTTACCCGAGAAGAAGGAAGCCCAAATGAGGAATTGCTTCAGTTGGATTGGTCTGTGAACACTTTCTTGACTGGTAATTGATACAGGAGAGCATAGTCCACTCTGGGCAGCACCAACCCTGAACAAACATGGGGTGTATAGAAGAGATAGCTGAACATAAGGCTGGGAGCAAGTCAGTAAGCAGCATCCCTCCATTGTCTCTGCTTCAGTCTCCAGGTTCCTTCCTTGAATTCGTGCCTTGGTTTCTCTAGATAGCAGGCTCTGACCTGTAAGCTGAAATAAACGGTTTCATTTGGAAATGGTTTGTGGGCATGGTTTTATCACAGTGAAAGAAATCAACATAGACCATTGCCTTTCTGGAAAATTCATTGCTGTGCAAACCTCCAGGAGTTCACAGAGTACCAGAGAGGGCTGGAAAATTTGGCAGTGGCCTCTTTTTACTTGTAATCTGTGCACATTATTTCCACTATAAAGCTGAACCATGCTTTCAAAACTATATAATAGCATGCTCCAAGAGAGTAGGCTAAGACATAACAAATGTGCTTAACTTTCCATCCCATAATGCCTTTAATGATAAATCCTAACCTAGACTTCACCCATTTATTACGGTCATTAGAAGTCTGCTTAAACTAAAGGATGAGGCCCAGTCTTGGTACAGTTTATTTTTCACTACAGAACTGCTTTTACCATCAAAGGCTAGTAACCTAATAGTTTGCTGGAAGGACAGTGCCTTTAGCAGGACGCTGACACATTCTATCAGGACCATTTTACTTTTCCAAATGGAAATGCCCTACAGAAGTGCTCTCCTACTTTCAGCTTTTCGGAAATGAATATATATTGCAGAAACAGATTCAGGATACTTTTACACATCAAGCTCATTTCTCTGTCAAACTATCACTACATTTTCATGATGTGAATAATATCTCTAAAAAACATCATATGGCCAATTTGAAAGATCTTCTCATAAAGGATGAATAGAGAGTAAAATTAAATACTGCCTGAATACAGGGAAAGTAACTTTTCAAAGTTCTGAGGCTAGGAGTATTCACTACCTAATAGGATTGGGCAGATGGTAATTAGGAAGTGGTTGATGCCTTCTTTACATCCCCTTTCCAACAAATGGTCAAAACTAGAGTTCATTCTCACCTATGGCTGTTCCTTGTGCTCGATCTAATCTACATATAGACCATCTATATTTAAAGAGTTTTTGCACATGAAAGAAAATACTCAATATTTTTCTCTCAGTTTGTCTTATTTCACTGTGATCATGAATTCTATCAATTTTCCCGTGAGTGACTTATTTTCGTTCTCCTTTACAGCCGTGTAAAGCTCCATTGTATGCTATGCACGCACCACAATTTTTCATTCAATCACCTGTTCATAACCAACTATGCTGACTCCATATCTTGGCTACTGTGAGCAGGACAGTAGTAACTGTGGATGTACATGTACCTCTGTGAGATGCTGACTAATATTCTTTTAAGTACTTTTCCAGGATTGGTATAGCTGAGAAATATATATGATATTTCTGTTTTCCATGTTGTCTTTTCTTTTTCTGGAGCTTCCATATGGATTTCCAGTGAATAAGGGTGGTTCTTCCTCACAGTCTTCCTAGCATTTGCTGTCCTTTTTTTTTTTTTTTTTTTTTTTTTTTTTTTTTTTTTGAGATAGGGTTTCTCTGTGGTTTTGGAGCCTGTCCTGGAACTAGCTCTTGTAGACCAGGCTGGTCTCGGCCTCTGCCTCCCAAGTGCTGGGATTAAAGGCATGCGCCACCACTGCCCAGCTTGTCCTTTGTTTTCTTGATGAGAGGTATTTTGACTGGGATAAGGTAGAGAGCCTGTGTAGGGTTATATGTAGGCCAGCTACTTTATACCATGGATTTGCATCAGTTTGTGCACCAGTCCCTTGTGTTTTTGTTACCATGACTGTGTAGCATGACTTGAAATCAAGCATGATGATCCCTCCAGCACTGTGCATTTTGCTCATGGTTACTTTGGTTATCTGGGGGAATATTTTGTGTTCCATGTACATTTCAAAGTTGCTTTTCCTACTTCTGTGAAAAATGGCATTGAACAATTATCACATGTACTCACTCATGTGAGTTTTTAATCATAAAGCAAAGAAAACCAGACTAAAAATCACAATCCCAGAGAACTTAGACAGCAACGAGGCTGCTAAGAGAGACATACATAGATCTAATTTACATGGGAAGTAAAAAAAGACAAGATCTCCTGAGTAAATTGGGAGCACGGGGACCTTGGGGGAAGGTTGAAGGGGAGGGGAGAGGCAGGGAGGGGAGCAGAGAAAAATGCAGAGCTCAATAAAAAAATCAATAAAAAATAAAATTAAAAAATAAAATTTAAAATACTTTTTGAGATTATGATATATTATTTTCTCTTGTCCATTTTCTTGCTTCAAACCCCCCTAACCCTCTTATATATTTACCTTGCTCTATTTTTCTTTAATTATGTATGTAATTATATGATGTACGAAGTACTTCTGTATATGTGTTGCTTTTGTTGGTTAATGAATAAAGAAACTTGGCCTGTTGATAGGGTAGAGTAGAACTAGGTGGGAGAAAGAAGGCAGAGTCAAGAGAAGCCATGTAGCCCTGCCAGAGACAGACACCAGAACTTTACCCAGTAAGCCTCGGCCTCGTGGCAATACACAGATAATTGGAGATGGGTTAAATTAAGATATAAGAGTTAGCCAATAAGAAGCTAGAGCCAAGCAGTGATTTAATTAGTACAGTTTCTTTTTTAATTAATTAATTAATTAATTTATTAAAGATTTCTGCCTCCTCCCCGCCACCACCTTCCATTTCCCTCCCCCTTCCCCTAACAAGTCCCCCGCCCTCATCAGCCCAAAGAGCAATCAGGGTTCCCTGACCTGTGGGAAGTGCAAGGACCACCCACCTCCATCCAGGTCTAGTAAGGTGAGCATCCCAACTTCCTAGGCTCCCACAAAGCCAGTACGTGCAGTAGGATCAAAAACCCACTGCCACAAAAAAGAAAAAAAAAAAACATTGCCATTGTTCTTGAGTTCTCAGTAATCCTCATTGTCCACTATGTTCAGCAAGTCCGGTTTTATCCCATGCTTTTTCAGACCCAGGCCAGCTGGCCTTGGTGAGTTCCTGATAGAACATCCCCATTGTCTCAGTGTGTGGGTGCACCCCTCGCGGTCCTGACATCCCCATTGTCTCAGTGTGTGGGTGCACCCCTCGCGGTCCTGAGTTCCTTGCTCATGCTCTCTCTCCTTCTGCTCCTGATTTGAACCTTGAGATTTCTGTCCGGTGCTCCAATGTGGGTCTCTGTCCCTGTCTCCTTTCATCGCCTGATGAAGGTTAATATTCAGGAGGGTGCCTATATGTTTTTCTTTGGGTTCACCTTCTTATTTAGTTTCTCTAGGATCGCGAATTATGGGCTCAATGTCCTTTATTTATGGCTAGAAACAAAATATGAGTGAGTACATCCCATGTTCCTCTTTTTGGGTCTGGCTTACCTCACTCAGGATAGTGTTTTCTATTTCCATCCATTTGTATGCAAAATTCAAGAAGTCCTTGTTTTTTTTTTTTTTTTACTGCTGAGTAGTACACTAATATGTATATATTCCATACTTTCTTCATCCATTCTTCCATTGAAGGACATCTAGGTTGTTTCCAGGTTCTGGCTATTACAAACAATGCTGCTATGAACATAGTTGAGCATATACTTTTGTTGTATGATAGGGCCTCTTTTGGGTATATTCCCAAGAGTGGTATTGCTGGGTCCAGGGGTAGGTTGATCCCGAATTTCCTGAGAAACCGAAACACTGATTTCCAAAGTGGTTGCACAAGTTTGCATTCCCACCAGCAATGGATGAGTGTACCCCTTTCTCCACATCCTCTCCAGCAAAGGCTATCATTGGTGTTTTTTAATTTAGCCATTCTGACAGGTGTAAGATGGTATCTCAAAGTTGTTTTGATTTGCATTTCCCTGATTGCTAAGGAAGTTGAGCATGACCTTAAGTGTCTTTTGGCCATTTGAACTTGTTCTGTTGAGAATTCTCTGTTCAGCTCAGTGCCCCATTTTATAATTGGGTTGATTAGTCTTTTACAGTTTAGTTTCTTGAGTTCTTTATATATTTTGGAGATCAGACCTTTGTCAGTTGTGGGGTTGGTGAAGATCTTCTCCCAGTCAGTGGGTTGCCTTTTTGTCTTAGTGACAGTGTCCTTTGCTTTACAGAAGCTTCTCAGTCTCAGGAGGTCCCATTTATTCAATGAGACCCTGACTTCAACCCACAAACCTATGAACACCTAATTTTCGATAAAGGAGCTAAAAGTATACAATGGAAAAAAGAGAGCATCTTCAACAAATTGTGCTGGCAAAACTGGATGTCAATCTGTAGAAAAATGAAAATAGATCCATATCTATCACCATGTACAAAACTCAAGTCCAAATGGATTAAAGACCTCAATATCAGTCTGAACACACTGAACCTGACAGAGAAAGTGGGAAGTACTCTACAACATATGGGCATAGGAGACCACTTCCTACTTATAACCCCAGCAGCACAGACATTAATTAGTGCAGTTTCTATGTGATTATTTTGAGGCTGAGCAGCCAGGAATGAATGAACAGCCTCATACAACAATTATATATAAAAATTATATAATGTACATACATGTGTTTCCTAAATATATAAATATGGTCTGCCCATTTCTTATAATGTTATTTGTATGTGCATGTTTTCTGAGAGGACTATTTCTCCTGCTCTCAGTATTGCTTAGTTGCCCATGGTTCTTTGTCTAGGGTTCAGGCCTCATGGTCTTTCCCACTTTCATGTTAGCATATCTATTGGTGCAGTCTTTGTTCAGGTCATATTTAGGCAGTCTAATTAATTAGGCTTTCTGATATTTCTAGCAGATGCAATCTCACAACAAACTCCTGTTCCACTGACTGTTAATGATTTTTTCACCCCTCTTTGGCAATGATCCCCAAGCCTTATGTGCAGGCATTGTGTTGTACACGTAATTATTGGGGTTCCACAACTCTAATTTTATCGGCTGTGGTTTTCTGTGATGATATACATCTGTTGCAAAGAGAAATTTCTTTGAGTAAGAGTGAGAACTGCACTTACATATGGGTATAAGGATAAATATTTTGAGTGTAGTTAGGAATTATACTGGATTAGTAAACTGGTAGTTGTAGATTCTCTGCCAAGATCCATGAACTCACCATCCCTAGGTAATTGGCTAGATTTCTAATGCTAAGCATGATTTCTCTCTTGTTGAGTGGTCCTTAAGTCTAGTTAGAGAGCTGTTGACACCTGCAAGACATTCATGTGACTACTCACCCATAGGGTTATGGTACTATGCTGGCTGTTGTTGTGGTTCACAGTTATCCTAGCTGGGTTAGACTGTTGGTTGTTTTCTTCCTTTAGTAGAGTCAATGGTGCCTTCTAAAACTATGGAAGTTGAATGCATCCTCTCTGAGGCATTGAAGTTTTGATGGTGATTGCATTAAACTGACATTGCATTTGGTATTATAGTCATTTTTGCAATATTAATTCTGCTAACCTATCAGCATAGGAGGTGTTTACATGCTTCTAGTGTTCATTGTACAGGTTGTTCACTTTCTTGAGTAAGTTTATTCCAACCATCTCTAGGGAGTCCAATGCTGTGTTCTGACCTTCCCAGGTATCAGGTACTCATGTGGTACACATCTATACTTGTAGGCAAAACACTCCTGTAAATAAAATAAAAATAAATACTTTTAAAAAAGCAGAATCGTAATGGAGGAAAAGATGTAGTATTGGAGTGGTTTCTTTCTGGTTCCTTTAATACTAGAGTCTGCTAGGTAGATCATGTGATATTTGACTCTTTCTCTATCCCCATCTCTTTCTGTGATTTTTGCTGTTTGTTGAGTTTATATCTAATGTCCACCAGCACTTAATTTTAATATTTGAAGGATTGGTAGATTTCTTTATCTAGATTATGTGGGGTTTAGACCTTAGGACAGCTAATGTTCTAGTTAGTGAAGGGAGAGTCTCCCAAGAGCACTGGGAGTGGGGAAACCAACAGTACTGAGATCTGTAAAAGTAGGTCTGTTTCTATTAAAGTTTCAGAGTTCTCAGTCTCTATAGCAGTGAGTTCCAGGGAAAGTAGATGACTCAAGAGCCTGAGTCACACATACAATGATGTATTGAAGGAAGACCATCTGAGAATGTTGAAAACTATGGTAGTTTGAGTAGGATATTCCCGTAAGTCTCAGTCATTTGAATGTTATTCTCCAGTTGGTTGCTGTTTGTGGAAGATTAAAAGGTGCAAGTTTGCTAGAGGAATTACTCCACCATCACTGACTCTACCCACCTGGAACTGTAAGCCCAAAATATACACTTCTATAATTTTCCTTGGACATAATGTTTTATCACATTAGTTACAAAAGTAATATAAAGAGTGTGTGAGCTTTTGGTGTGCGTGGTTCTGGTTAGGGTGACTGTGGTATAGTAAAAAGAATAGCAGGGTCAGTGTCATTTGGAAGCAACAAAATGTACTGAGTGCCACTTCCTAGTCAAGTTTTAAGATTTCAAGTGTGATTTACAAGACGGTTTACTCTTCAGCTGTGAGTCTGGCAATGATTTAGATGGAGGCTATTCCATCAGTACCAATCAGTATAAGAAGCATGAAGAAACCCATATATTAAACCAGCACTAAACATTATCATCAGCCATTATGATTTTTGACTTATTTGCTAATGGAGAATCAGAAACCTTATACTCTCAGCTAGGTGACCTTGAGATAGATGAGGAAGGACCCAATGCCTCCTAGGTGCATTAAATTGGGGATTAAGGATTGTAAGTTTAAGTTCATTGCAGAAGAATAGAAGTTTTCCCGTGAATCTTCATTGCAAATGCTCTAATGTGTATTTACTATTAACTAGAAGTTGTTAGGAGGGATCAGTTTGGCTGCTTGATTGAAAGATGTCTGGCCCTGTTCTAATGTACTCAGTGGGATGTAGGCAGAGGCCACTTGTTCCTTTCTGACTGCCCAGACCTGAAATAATCACACAGAAACTTTATTAATTACAACACTGCTTGACCTATTAGTTCAGGCTTCTAATTAACTGGCTCTTACATCTTGAATTAACTCATTTCTATTAATTTATGTATTGCTACTAGGCTGTGGCTTACCAGTGCCAGCATGTTACTCCTTCAGCAGCTACATGGCATCTCACTGACTCTGCCTTCTTTCCTCCTCTATCTGCTTGGAATTTCTGCCTTACTCTATTCTGCCCTCTATTAGGCCCAAAGTGGCTTCTTTATTAACCAATGATAATAAAACATATTCACAGCATACAGAGGGGAGTCCCACATCAGTGAGAGCTGTCTGTGAATGGCATTGGTGATCGTGCCAGACTGAGTGGGAGCAGAGGCCACATTGGGAGTTCCGACTGTTGTCTGTATGTTGTTGCCTGGCTAGGGTGTAAGTCAAGTCCATGTATTTCCTAGAGATTAGCAGGAAGTAGCAGCTACAACTTCACCCTCACTACTTTACTGAGACTAACAACCACTTACCTGCTTCTTGGTGATACAGGGAGTTTAACAGTAGCAAAGTTGCAGCTATCTTAAATGCCTCATTGCCAGGGGAATTTTGCCTCAACCTTGGATGTACGGAGGACATTTCTCTGGAGTAGATCTAGACACTGCCTCTCAGAAGAACTTCATTTTGGACACAGGCATCCTGAGGAAACTTGCCATAACTCTCATTGTGGCTGCTAAAATGGAGGCCTCCATTTGGGAAGATTTGGTTCAGTCAAGGCAACAACAGACACTTTGCAACAGGCTCTGGCCTTCATTTCAGTCACCAGAGCAGAGACATTGAAAAGTGGTGATGACAGAGGCAATGGAAGGGCAGTGGCACTAATAGTCAAGCAGTTGGTAGGTGAAGCAGGGATAGCACAAAGCATCCTGCTGCTTGATTGGGGATGAAGAGGCAGACGAACAGTTCAAGAGTGGCCAGTGAGTGGGGAAGAAAAGAGAGCGGAGAGAAAAGAACCTGTGCAGCATGGTCTCCAGAAGAGTTATAGGTAATGGTCATGTGTCTAGGGCCAGGTGTCCCAAACCTATTGGCCAGGAATGATAACAATGACCAGTGTTAATGGCTAAGGAATTTGGATGCATAGACCTATACAAGCATTGAAATCCCAATACCTAGGTGCCTAGGTGCTGCAATGCTAGTTGCAGTCATGGGCTGAGAAGGCCTTCATAGGCCTACACACGAGCTATAAACATTTATAAAGGTTCCCACACCTAAGGATTTCATAGCACTAGAGGGCACCACCTGCTGTGACTTTAGCCTGCCTACTGCTTGCTGCCAACCACTCAAGGAAACAAAAGTTGGCAAAGAAGAGCACTCGATGGTCTTTTGTCCTCTCAGTATTTTCTACTATGTGTGTAGGAAATGGACCCTAACCTGCTTATTGGTAATAGTGTTTTGCTTCTACTAGAATGGAATAAAGTAGAATCACCAAGAACAGAGACTCTTAGAAACTGGTAGCTCTGAGCACACCTAGCGGCTAGAAGGAAGTGGAAGAATCCCAGAGAACTGCAGATGCTCGAGATTGAAGAGAGCTAAGATGGGAGGGACTGGGAACGAGATGTGCAGGGTTGTGAAGAGCCAAGGCCCAAGAGCTGGGGGCACTGATTCAAACCTGTTAGCACTAATTGCTGCTGGCTCAGGATTTCTCTTAGTCAAATGGTAATAATTTTAGTGTCCAGAGTATAACGGGCCTGGAACGTAGGCAATGAAGACTGGGAAAGAGATATAAAATCATATAAAATTCCAAAGAAGAATTGGAAGAGCTTGACAATTAGAGTATAATAAGGCAAAGATTTTAGGGACACTGTCCAAATAATGATTGGTTTTGGTTTGAAAGATGAAGCCATTCACTGAAAACAAGGGAGTGTGGAAAGCAAAAAGAACGGGCAGACGGGAGAGAAATCCTAGTCCTCATCAAGGAGTTAAGGACACTATAGAACGCAGTACAGAGGTATCAGGCTGCTTTCACGTGTAAAAATGCATAATTCAGAACAGTTTTGTAATACTTAGAGGGTGGAACAGATTCAGCTGAAAACTTTTGTCTTATTGTATTTTATTTTAAGCTAGTGTTTGTATCCAGACATCTGTACTGGTCTTCCCCTGGGGTTCTGGCAGGTTATGTCCTCAGCTGCAGCCACGAAGAGCTCCTCCTGCACACATTCACTATGTTTCCTTTCAAAAGGCGTGTCTTGACCAACCTCCCATCTCTGTCTGTCTGTCTCTGTCTCTGTTTCTCTCTCTCTCTCCCTCTCCACTTCTCTGCCCGTCTCTCTGTCTCTCATCTCCTCTGTCACTCCTGTCCCTAGAGGCTGGGATCTCCTCTCTCCTCCCCCGTTTTCCCATTCCCTTTTCCTTAATAGTCACACCCCATCCAGAGTTCTGTTGCATGGCATCTTTCTCCTGCCACATTTTTAAATAAACAAAAACATTGATTTCTTGACCAGGAAAAACTCTCCTGGTGCTTCCTCCTGCCTGCCAGCAGCTTGAGGCATGCCAGGATCCTGGAAGCTGGTCCACATATGACAATCTTGTTTCTTTGGGTTGCTGGGTCCCTTCATCCAACACTGGCATGATTGGCGAGTCCTTCCCCCTTCTCCACCTCTGGTTATTTCCCACAAGTGAAGACTTGTCTCTCAAACATGGTTTCTCACCCTTTGGCCTCTCTCAAAGTCCTGGTACCATCGTCCATGACTTTCTCTAGCTTGGAGCCCTCTGCCCCCACCCTTTGTGTGACGACTCATTGGGTGGCCTGTACCTTTCTGGAACCCTTGAGTTCTTTGGGCTTTGCCCCACAGTTCCCAGTCCTTGAGTGACAATTCTCTAGGGCAGCTTGTGCCTTTCTTGTTTGATCCTCGCTTGATAAAAAGCTATTGGATCTCGTTCTTTCTCACTCATGGGGAATAAGTCTATGAAGAATCTGCTACCTGACACTCTGTATCCTGATATTTTATGGGAACTTTGCAACTTTCTGCCAGCGATCCTGATAGATGGAAGGAGGTATCACCCCTTTACCCTTTCATTCTTCTGCTTTCCCTCTCCCCCAATAAACCTCTTACAATAACTCTGTTGCACGTGACATGTTTGCTCAGTGACAGAGCTCACCGAAAGGAAATCACTTCATGCTCGGATCCTACCCACCTGCTCCACCCTCAACAGAGCTGCTCTCTTCCACTGGAACAAATCTGCTTTCTCATTCGCTGGCGACTTTGCCTTCCATTCAATACTGGCAAATGGGTCTCCAGCAGGGCTACCTGCCTTTGACCATTCCCCTGGTCCTCTCCTCATCTGGCTTCTCTCAGAGATCTGGTACCAGGTGACTGTGTCTCTTTTAGGCTCAGAGTACATAGCCCGTGCTCTGTAAGTTTGATGAAACGCAAAGCAGCCTGTTACATTTTGAAGTCAACCCTCTCTGAATTTCTGGGATGCTAGCAACTGCAGACTGTTGGGTCTTATTTCTCTGATTCCCTCATTGGAACGGTGTCGTTGTTTATAGCTCCGTGCTCCCACCGGGATGTTTTTGGAGACCTCCTGACCATTCCTAATTACTTATTGTTGCAGGACTACCAGCTGTTGGCCATAGAGCTGGAGACCAAAGATTACCAAACATGTCCGGGTGGTGAGAACCAGCAACACCCTAGAGAATTTCGCCAGGACCAAGCGGTGCTTGACACAGGGCCTGGACAGTGAAGCAAAACGTCAAATACTCCAGGATGTGGCCAACACCCTAACTTTCTCGGATCCCCCAAAGATGAATGAGGCCACCGTGTAAGCATGAAGTAGTCTTGAGAACACAGCATCCTTATCCCCACCTCAGCTGCTACCCCTTCCTAACTCCCCCCTTTAAATAATAAATAAAAGGGAGGAATGTTAGAATTGACAGGGTGTATCCTTAGCTGTAGCCACTAAGACCCCCATCTCTTTCCCACTCTGTGCTTCTCTGCCTCTCTCTTTCTCCCCTTCTCCCTTCCTCGCTCTCTCTTTCTTCTCTTTTACTGCTCCAGTTTCCAGACACTCTTTACTCCCTCCCCTCCCCCGTTTCCCATTCACTTTCCCCCAATAAAAAACCTCTGTACCTGAGCTCTGGCGCATGGAGCCTTTCTCTCTTATGACACTTTTTAAATCACAAGAGCTAGGCTATACATTTCCATATTTAAATTCATAACAAATGAAGGGATCCAGCAGTGTAGAAAATATCTTGGGCGGATGAGTGAGAAGAAGCATGTGATTCAAGGTCCATGGAAATTAAGAAGGAACGTGACTGAAAACATATAAAGGGAATCATCTTTATATGTTAAATTAAACTATTAAACTTGGGGGAGGCAGAGTGTTGGTAAAAGGTAAGATCTTATGATTTCTGTTTTTTGGTTTGCCACTTAGGGAGGTGAAGCCATCCGAAAAGCAGGACAGTGAGAGGGTTGGCAGGGGCAGGTGGGAGCTGAGAAGGTTCAAAGCAAATGCTGACCCTGTGACTGTGATCACAGAGCTGATGAACAGAGAGCCGATTGGAAGCCGGACTGCATGAATTTGCAGTCTACCTAGTGTGAGTGGTTCTGTCCTCTGCCAGTCCTCGGAACACGCAGGGAAGTGTCGCTATGAGGGTGGCTCTACTTTGTGGTCATTGTTGATCAAGTGATTTGTCCAAGAGCACCCTCAGAGAGATCTCCAGTCCAGTCACATTGTCTCTTCTCTGTAAAAGCGAAGGTGGACACCTTTGACACTCCATGGTTCTGATTAGCTTCAACGTGGCTGGAGACACACTTTACTAACCACTAAAGCTGCTTTTCTTGTTCCTACTTGACTCTTTGTAGGCATGCTTTCAGTTTTGGGATAAATTTCCTACTGTTTCACTTAGACAAGCCTTTCATGTAACTTTTTCGTGATTTTTTTTCCAAATGCGTATATTAATAAATATCTTCTACAGAAGCCAGATGTGGTCTATCACACCTGGAATCCTATGACTTGGGAGGCTGAGGCAGTAAGGTCATGGAGTTGAGGCCAGATGGGGCTACATAGTGAAATCCAAGACAGCTTGGGTTATCTAGTGAGACCCCGTCTATACAATGCCACTCTTCCTACAAAGGCTGTTACAGCATCTATGTATAGTTTGAACCACTGTGAAGAGCCTACTAATCATCAGATGTGTACCTACAGCCAAATTGATAAAGATAGCATGGCAGATATCCTTCACGTGCTTACAGCTTCAGACTTGAGAGCCCATCCTGCTCCTCTAATATGACCAGATTGCTTTTAATACAATTTGAATAATCACTAAATGTAATGAAGTGTTTTCCCTGCCAGGCTTTGTCCCCCACTCCACTAACTTATCTTTACTGCTGTCATCACTTTGTCACAGTAGGACCGCATTCTCTGAGTGCCTTTTACCCTGTCTATGCAGAAACCCTGCCATCTCTATGGAGCTGTCCCAGTGTTTGCTGATGAACTAAAATGTCGGAGTGTTGAAGGTGGTTGCTGGTCTATTTTGACAGCAGATCTGGAGAGATGGTTCAGATTTAGGAGCGTTTACTGCTCTTGCACAGAGAGATGGTTCAGCATTAAGAACATATTCTGCTCTTGCACAGAGGACCCAAATTTGGTTTTCAGCAACTCCACTGGGCTACTCAAAAGGGCCTGTATGTCTAACATCAGGGAGATCATACAGTTATGACCTCTGCAGGCCCCTGCATTCACACCCACATCCCCCATACTCAAAATTAAAAGTAATAACAGAAAGACAAGAGAACATGAATGCAGTATTACTGGTGGCTGTTGATTTATACAAAGATGTTTTTTAAAGTTGTCCCCTTTTCCTGAAATTTTATATTCTACAATTCATTTACTTGTATCAATTGGGCTGTGACATATTGAAGGGAAAAGCCCACAAATAATATTTGGATAACTTTTATTATGGTATAGTGTTATAATTTTTTTCTGTTTTACTATTGGTAATTGTTGTAAATCTTCTAATCTGAATAATTTATACATTAAACCACCATAGGGTTTTATGGATGAGTATAAATCAGTCCTGATAGGATTTGGTTACTCTGTGGTTTTATGAATCAATAGAATGTCTTGGAAGGTATATTCTACAGATAAGGAGCAATATGCTTGTATACAGTGTTATGGATCATGGTCTCAATTAAATCATCAGAAGCCTACTTTATACATTTTATGAATATATAAGCATTTCCAGAAGTCCCCTGAGGCATCTGGACATGGGGGCACTGGACTAGGCTAGAATCTCCCTGGTAAGCGCACCTTGGGGTGCTACACACAGATGATTATAAATGGGCTAAATTAATATGTGAGAATTAGACTAGAAGAGAATGGGCCAGGCAGTGTTTAAATGAATACAGTTTGTGTGTTGTTATTTCGGGGCATAAGCTAGCTGAGCAGGCAGCCGGGGTGCTGGGGACACAGCCCCGCCGCCCCATTACTTCATATGGTGCCCCACGTGATGGACTAAACCCACTTAAAAAACCTGAGAAGGCTTAAAAATAAGGGAGAGAGAGTTTAACACAGATTTTTGCTGTTTGTTGGTGGCGTGCTATAGAGAGATTTCCTGATTCCGCAACAGTAGCAGAAAAAACGCTGTGTCATTTTAAAGAGCGACTTCATGGGGCTGTGCCACCATTGCGATCTCTGTCTGGCTCCTGCGGGAGACAGAGCTTTTGAATAGAGCATTTGGAGTAAAGTGCTACGATTAGTTTGATGGCAACTAGACTCGCTGTGTTCTCGGGTCTGCTCTGCTTGCGCTGTGTTCTCGGGTCTGCATGCGCTTTCTTCTAAGAGAAGCTTCCTGACTCAGCTTTAGCTGCAAAGCCTGCAGCTCATTAAGAGGTCCTGCCACGAAACACTTAAACGGTGTTGACAAAAAGCTGAACACAATGCTTTTCGGTTTTCAGCCATAGCAGGAAAAAAGCTGTGCCGTTTAAAAATGCCGGCTTTCTGGGCTGTCCTGCCAGGACAAACTCTGACTCTTTTACGCAGGCGGTTTGTGTGGTTTGCAAGCACAGGCTGCTGAAGCTCGCTTGCTGGCTACAGCCAGTACCTCAGCCATGAGGCTGGAAAGCTAAGGAATGGGCTGGATCCAGCCTGCAAAGCCACGCCTTTAATCCTACTGAGATTGCTTGGTAAATTAAAGACTCATGTGGTCAGAAAAAGAGAGATATACAGTAAAGAGAGATTCAAAGACAAAGAAAATTTCTAAATGGTTTGAAGTGTGTTAAAAATATATGCAAGACTAAAATTTAAAGTTCTTAAAAGTAACAAAAAAAAGGAAGAGGGTTGTTGTGTGTGGTAGCACATGCCTTTAATCCCAGTGCCTAGAAGGCAGAGACAAACAGATCTCTGTGAGTTCAAGGTGTAGTAGTGTACACCTTTAATCCCGAATGACTGGGAGGCAGAGACAGGCAGATCTTTGAGAGTTCAAAGACAGCCTGGTCTACAGAGTTACTTCAGGTCAAAGATACAGAGAACCTGTTTCAAAAAGCAAAAAGTTAAAAGTAAAAATAAATGAAATAGAGGTTAAAACAAAGGTGTACAAAGATGGAAACTAAGCAGAGAATTTTGATACTGTATGCTATTGTGCTCTCTTTGAATTATTTAAATGCTGAGAAAAGAGCAAAAGCTGCTAAAAGATATTTATTTATAAATGCTGCTGAACTAATCCGACATAGATATTTTGATGCCTTGACTTTGAAATTTGGATCTAAGGACATGATACTTTGGAAAGGAGTTTCTTATTTTGTTTTCACAGAGGATGAGACGCTGTTCATTTCTTCTATTCCGATTTGGTATGATGGACCACGCCCTCCTGAAGGGTTGCAGTGAACATCTTCAGAAAATTGCTTCGCTCAACTGCCAACTGAGATGAAACTAGCACACAGGTTATACCATGAAAGACCTCATTAACGACGCCCCCATTCAGCAGGAAGCAGTTTGGAGAGAAATAACTGCGCCCATATTCCCAAAAAAATGTTTATAAGTGTTCTTTTACATTTAAAGGGGGATATGATATAGGTATGAATAATTTACATTAGTATAGATTTGCTTTATTGATAGAGATTTAAGGTCAATTTTGTTATATGTATAAGTGTTTCTGATTTTGATTAAGGTATTGTGATTGTGTAGTTCATTTAAATATGTACTGTATAATTAAGAAATATAGGTTGTTAATGGATAATCATCGATAATAGTAAAGCTTGTAGTCATGTTAGTTAGATTTTCTAGATATATTGAGATATTTTAGATAGACATTCTTCATGTCTTTCAAAGATTACAGAATAGGACATTTAATGTTTTAATAACTGAGGACTTTTCATGACAATGAGACACTCTGCTCCTGGCAGCACCAATCTATTTCAAGAGGAAGATGGGCATCGAAGAGGCACCTGATGAAGTTTGTTAGCCATTTGGGCAAGAAACTGCTCTTGCCTGGACTACTGCATAAACTGGACACAGAGAACCAACAGAGAGAGGGCTACTGAACTTGCCTAAGGTGAGATGATCTTTTGGGGTTCCTGATTCATGAAAGAGTCTGCGAGACATTCTGCAGGACACAACAGATAGTGGCTGAACTGACTTTGAATTTTCCTGCTTTATGGAAATGTCTGCTGGATACCATGGGCCTGAAGGCTGAAGATGCCCCAACGGTACAAAAGAACTTTGGGTGACTGTCCAGGCAGCGAGATTTCTCTGTCATTTCTAGAGTTTGAAGTTTCTTAGTTCTTGTTTACTTAGGTAGTATTGTATCTTTCTGGAGTCGTTGATGGAGTTAAGAATAGTTAGTTATAGTTATAGTTTTCCTTAGTTATGATAAAGATTATTGTAACTTTTACTTGATAACTGTTTTGTTATATGTAATTTTGCTATGTTAAAGCCTTTTTTTTTTTGTTTAAACCGAAAAAGGGGAAATGATGGAGGAAGGTCATTGGCTAATAAAGGAACTGCCCTGGCCCATTTTATTGGTTAGAGGATAGGTGGGAGGAGTAAACAGAACAGAACGCTGGGAGGAAGAGGAAGTGAGCTCAGAGACTCCACAGCTCTCTCGGGAGCAGACGCCTCAGAGAGAGACGCCATGCCCTGCTCCCGGGATGAAGCTCCGACCCAGGATGGACTAGGCTAGAATCTCCCTGGTAAGCGCACCTTGGGGTGCTACACACAGATGATTATAAATGGGCTAAATTAATATGTGAGAATTAGACTAGAAGAGAATGGGCCAGGCAGTGTTTAAATGAATACAGTTTGTGTGTTGTTATTTCGGGGCATAAGCTAGCTGAGCAGGCAGCCGGGGTGCTGGGGACGCAGCCCCGCCGCCCTTATTACTTCAGGGGCACCTCTGATTCCAGCTCATTGCAGCTGTTGAAAACTTTCCTTCTAACCAGGTTGATTTTGTTCCCCCAGAGGCATTTCAGATTTAACACAATGTTCATATTAACGTCTATGAGGACATTACCCTTATACAATCCCAAGAAATTGGTGATAAATGGTTACAATATGAAAAGCAAAGCAAAGCAAAATAAAATTACAGATTTTATTTAATTTTGTCATTTTTTTTATGGCAAGAGCATGTAACATGAGATCCATGTCCTTAGGAAATATTTAAGTGTCTAATGCATCATTGTTGCCTACTCATGCAATACTGATAAACTCATGCTTATCAGAGCTGTAGGTTTTATTCCTGTTGCCTGATTGGAGCTTTGACTGAGTAATGTTTATCCCCTTACTCCTCCTTTCTCCTTGGGTTTTCCTAGTCATCATTTCTCTCTGTAAGGATTCGAATTGTATTATATTAAATATTATTTTAGATTTCATTGTGGAACCATGGAATATCTCTCTTTATGTGACTGATTTGTTTCTCTGATTCTTAAGCTTTATCCATGTTGTTGCATATTGTTAATTTTTCCACTTTTCAAAGCTGAGCAACATTCTATTGTAAGTACGTATTATATCTTTTTATCTGTTAGCTCTTTGTAGTAATAAGGGCAGCGGGACTGCGTTCCCAGCACCCCAGCCGCCTGCCTGGCTAGCTTATGCCCCGAAATAATTACATGGACACTGTATTCTTTTAAACACTCTTGGCCCATTCTCTTCTAGGCTAATTCTCACATATTAATTTAGCCCATTTCTAATCATCTGTGTGTAGCACCCCAAGGTGCACTTACCGGGAAGATTCTAGCCTATGTCCATCCTGGGTCGGAGCTTCATCCCGGGAGCGGGGCATGCATGGCGTCTCTCTCAGGCGTCTGCTCCTGAGAGGAGAGCTGTCAGAGACTGACCTCACTTCCTCTTCCTCCCAGCGTCCTGTTCTGTTTACTCCTCCCACCTATCCTCTAACCAATAAAATGGGCTAAGGCAGTTCCTTTATCAGCCAATGACCTTCCTCCATCATTTCCCCTTTTTCTGTTTAAACAAAAAAAAGCTTTAACTTTAACATAGCAAAATTACATATAACAAAACAGTTATCAAGTAAAAGTTACAATAATCTTTATCATAACTAAGGAAAACTATAACTATAATTAACTATTCTTAACTCCATCAAAGACTCCAGAAAGATACAAAACTACCTAAGCAAACAAGAAAAAAGCAACTTTTAAAACTCTAGAAATGACAGAGACATCTCGCTGCCTGGACAGTCACCCAAAGTTCTTTTGTACCGTTGGGGCATCCATCTTCAGCCTTCAGACCCATGGTATCCAGCAGACAATTCCAAAAAGCAGGAAAATTCAAAGTCAGTTCAGCCACTATCTGTTGTGTCCTGCAGAATGTCTCGCAGACTCTTTCATGAATCAGGAACCCCAAAAGATCATCTCACCTTAGGCAAGTTCAGTAGTCCTCTCTCTGTGGGTTCTCTGTGTCCAGTTTATGCAATAGTCCAGGCAAGAGCAGTTTCTTGCCCAAATGGCTATCAAAACTCCATAACGAGCCTCTTCAATGCCCATCTTTCTCTTGAAGTACATTGGTGCTGCCAGGGGCAGAGTGTCTCATTGTCATGAAAAGTCCTCAGTTATTAAAACATTAAATGTCCTATTCTGTAATCTTTGAAAGACATGAAGAATGTCTATCTAAAATATATCTCTATATATCTAGAAAATCTAAGTAACATGACTACAAGCTTTACTATTATCGATGATTCTCCATTAACAACCTATATTTCTTAATTATACAGTACATATTTAAATGAACTACACAATCACAATACCTTAATCAAAATCAGAAACACTTATACATATAACAAAATTGACCTTAAATCTCTATCAATAAAGCAAATCTATACCAATGTAAATTATTCATACCTATATCATATCCCCCTTTAAATGTAAAAGAACACTTATAAACATTTTTTGGGAATATG
The DNA here is from genome assembly GCF_018167655.1 of Microtus oregoni. Taxonomy (NCBI): domain Eukaryota; kingdom Metazoa; phylum Chordata; class Mammalia; order Rodentia; family Cricetidae; genus Microtus; species Microtus oregoni. The sequence continues at coordinate 11,013,307 of NW_024543089.1, read as the reverse complement.
GGCGCAGTTATTTCTCTCCAAACTGCTTCCTGCTGAATGGGGGCGTCGTTAATGAGGTCTTTCATGGTATAACCTGTGTGCTAGTTTCATCTCAGTTGGCAGTTGAGCGAAGCAATTTTCTGAAGATGTTCACTGCAACCCTTCAGGAGGGCGTGGTCCATCATACCAAATCGGAATAGAAGAAATGAACAGCGTCTCATCCTCTGTGAAAACAAAATAAGAAACTCCTTTCCAAAGTATCATATCCTTAGATCCAAATTCAAAATATCTATGTTGGATTAGTTCAGCAGTATTTATAAACAAATATCTTTTAGTAGCTTTTCCTCTTTCCTCAGCATTCAAACAATTCAAAGAGAGCATAATAGCATACAGTATCAAAATTCTCTGTTTATTTTCCATCTTTGTACACCTTTGTTTTAACCTCTATTTTGTTTATTTTTACTTTTAACTCTTTGCTTTTTTGAGACAGGTTCTCTGTATCTTTGACCTGAAGTAACTCTGTAGACCAGGCTGTCTTTGAACTCTCAGAGATCTGCCTGTCTCTGCCTCCCAGGCATTGGGATTAAAGGTGTAAGCTACTACACCTTGAACTCACAGAGATCTGTTTGCCTCTGCCTTCTAGGCACTGGGATTAAAGGCTTTAACTTTTGTTTTTTACTTTAAGAACTTCAACTTTTAGTCTGCATATATTTTTAACACACAGTAAACCATTTAGAAATTTTGTTAGTCTTTGAATCTCTCTTTACTGTATATCTCTCTTTTTCTGACCACAAGAGCCTTTAATTTACCAAGCAGTCTCAGTAGGACTAAAGGCGTGGCTTTGCCAGCTAGATCCAGTCCATTCCTTAGCTTTCCAGCCTCATGGCGGAGGTACTGGCTGTAGCCAGCAAGCGAGCTTCAGCAGCCTGTGATTGCAAACCACACAAACCGCTTGCGTAAAAGAGTCAGAGTTTGTCCTGGCAGGACAGCCCAGAAAGCCGGCATTTTTAAACGGCACAGCTTTTTTCCTGCTATGGCTGAAAACCGAAAAGCATGCGTTCAGCTTTTCTTCAACACGTCAACACCGTTTAAGTGTTTCGTGGCAGGACCTCTTAATGAGCTGCAGGCTTTGCAGCTAAAGCTGAGTCAGGAAGCCTCTCTTAGATGAAAGCGCATGCTTGCCTCTAACAAGCAGAGCAGACCCGAGAACACAGCGAGTCTAGTTGCCATCAAACAAATCGTAGCACTTTACTCCAAATGCTCTATTCAAAAGCTCTGTCTCCCGCAGGAGCCAGACAGAGATCGCAATGGTGGCACAGCCCCAGGAAGTCGCGCTTTAAAATGACACAGCATTTTTTTCTGCTACTGTTGCGGAATCAGGAAATCTCTCTACAGCACGCCACCAACAAACAGCAAGAATCTGTGTTAAACTCTCGCTCCCTTATTTTTAAGTCTTCTCAGGTTTTTTAAGTGGGTTTAGTCCATCACATGGGGAGCCAATTGTAGTAATAAGGGCGACGGGGCTGCGTTCCCAGCACCCCAGCCACCTGCCCGGCTAGCTTATGCCCCGAAATAATTACATGGACACTGTATTCTTTTAAACACTGCTTGGCCCATTCTCTTCTAGGCTAATTCTCACATATTAATTTAGCCCATTTCTAATCATCTGTGTGTAGCACCCCAAGGTGCGCTTACCGGGAAGATTCTAGCCTATGTCCATCCTGGGTCGGAGCTTCATCCCGGGAGCGGGGCATGGCATCTCTCTCAGGTGTCTGCTCCCGAGAGGAGAGCTGTCAGAGACTGACCTCACTTCCTCTTCCTCCCAGCGTCCTGTTCTGTTTACTCCTCCCACCTATCCTCTAACCAATAAAATGGGCTAAGGCAGTTCCTTTATTAGCCAATGACCTTCCTCCATCAGCTCTTGATGGATGATACAATCACAGCTAAAGATTTAATACTCAGCTATAAATAATTACTCTAAATGATTAAAATATTCAAAAATAAAAATTTAATAAAAATTATCACTCATTAAAGTCAGATAATGAGAATTTCTGATTCAAATCCATGTCTGCCTTTCCCTTCTCACTACTCTCTCTCTCTCTCATCTTCATCTTTTCTCTTCCAATGAGTATTAAACTCATTTCTTATATTATGTCGTGAGCAAAATCTGGTACTAATTTAGCTTCTTTGTTTGATATCTTAGGAATATCTTGTTTAGGAGTTTATCTAGAGTTAGCACTTAAGATTAGTCCTATCACATGCCTTTTAGTTCTTCCTGCCTACAAAACAGAAAAAAGCCTTCTGGAAAATGCAAACTATGTAGTCATTTCAGATCCAAACTTCCACTCAATCATGGAGAATCCTGAGATTGCAGCAGTCTCGCACTTGCTGAGCTATTGCTGTCTTCAAAATCTAATAATTGCTGAATAGAGTTCTGTGTTTTTATATTTCACTGACCCATAAAGTTGTATAAAAGCCTCCACATTTGACATTTTTTACAAAAGCAGCGAAACCACACTTCTCCAGGGATTGTCTTCTAAGGTTAAATATCCAACTGAGACTCATGCTCATGTTCCTACAAATATGTAAATAGAATCAAGTAATACATACCCCAATAATGTTTAACTCTACTAATTTGTGCTAAACAGCAGAGAAAATTAATGATTCACTGCTGTAGTTTGTAGCAAATGACTCTCACAAATGAAACCCTAGAGAAACACATGAAGCAAATGGTTTCAGACCTCATCTAAATGAAGCTGCTGAGCACAGTTGCCTTATAAAGCAACAGCAGAGAACAACAATTTGGGGAATAACTGAGGGTGGCCATGACAGAAACTTATGAGATTCTGTTTATGTTAATTCTTCATCCAGGTAGGGGTTAAAAGTATGTAAGTTTGTCAGACTCAACAGACTTGTTTTATGTCTTATTTTGCTTTATCTTACAATGATAACTAATATTGACTATAAACTTGACATCTCTGGGAAGAGGGAACCTCAGGTGAGGAATTCCATTCATCAGATTGGCCTGTAGGCACATCTGTGGAACATCTTGACCAGCTCATTGTGGGCAGTGCCATGCTTAGGCACCTGGGGCTGGGCTATGTAAGAAAGCTGCCTGTTAGCATGTTAGTAAGCTGTATTCCTCTGGGCTGTGCTGTAAGCTCCTGTCTTGAGATCTGGTTTTAGTTTCCCTCAATGGCACACTGTAACCCCTAAGACAAAGGAAACCCCTTGTTTTACAGGTAGCTTTTGGGGATTGCTCTTCATCATTATAATAGAAAGCAAACTAGGACACTTATGTACATAAAAAAATTAAAGAAGTGCACAGTAGGATGTTGTTTCCAAGAGAAGTGGTAGAGCATCTGTTGTGGGAAAAGTAGGCACTCTCTTAAGTAGACCCCGATTAATAAATGCCCTTATTCCCTCTGTGAATGCTCATCCAATCTCAATCTTCTCTGGATGTTTGCCTCTCCCAAAAGTCTCTCTTCTGTATCCATCTGATAAACCAAACTTATCATTTGGATAACTGAGCATCTGTAACAGTAGAAACATTTTCAGGGTATACTGTAAAAAGAAATAAACTAATAAATATTTAAGGTTTTTTACCCCCATGGGAACGAAGATGCAGAATAAGGCCACCCCTTAGTGGTGTCTGCGATAAGAAAACAGAGAGGCAGCCTGAATTTCTTGCCTTCTTTTTATTTAGTTAGTTTTTTTGTGCTGTGTTGAATTACTCTTAACATTTCTTTTTAGAATACTCATCTTGTAAAATATGGGTTTGAGGACTTTATACTTCTGAGTTGAAAAGGCATATAGCCATGGATGAATTTAGACTCAGATTTAATTACAAATTTTAAAAAGATTTTGAAGGCTCAGCTTGCTCTAATTTCCATTGCTGAGCCAGTTTCAATGGCTAGAAGAGGGTCAAACAGCACTGGCACCTTTATAATAATTTGATTCTGTGTCATTCCAAAAGCTTTTTTTAATGTTTAAGGTGGCCGTACATGCACAGATCCATGCTCTGGGCCTTTGGTACTGGTCCAGTGTTGATGAATCGCCCATGGTTTACAGTGCAAAGGAATCATGGAGAAATAGCCATCGAAAGATAAAAGTAAACAAACAAAACTAGAAGCATAATGATCTCACAAAATCTCCACTGATAAGACACTTGACATTTTAAATGAAGGAATAAAAACTTAAATTAAAAAGGGGTTCTGTGGCATTTGATTATCTGTTTTGGAGGAAAGTTAGATTTTTCTAGTACACACCTGTGTCAGTGCATTCAGGAGCCAAAACAGAATGGAATAGGCTCAGTGACTTGAGCAATAAAAATTTATTTCCCATATTTCTGGATGATGGGAGTCTCAAGACTGAAGTACAGACAAAATTTCTGAACTCCTGGGCTGTAGACTGCTGAGTCCATCTATTTCTATTCATGGTGGAAGAGTCAGAAAAGAACTTTTAAAAATATCTTCAACCCCTCCAGCTTTTCCAAAGGTCTTTAGTGTTGTTTATCACTCCACATACTTCATTCTCCACACTGCGTTTCCATACATCTCCACAGTTAACCCTTTTTGTTCCAGTTTTTCCTTTTGGTCTCCACACCACATGTGTTCATCCGCCCTTCCCTTCCCACCTCATCATTCCCCTTACTAGTTTCCAGCCTTCTGTGCGCACTCCAATTTAATTACACAGATCCAAAGATCCAGAGCTCCTGTCCATATATGAGAGAACATGTAGCGTCTGTCATTCTCCGCCTCGTTACCTTACTCTAAATGATTATTTGCAGTTCTCTCCATTTACCTTAAAACTTTACAATTTAGTTTTCCTTTCCTGATGAATAGAATTCTCTTGTGTAAAAAGTCACAGTTTTTATTCATCCATGACGCAATCGATGGGCATTTAGGCTATTTTCATTTCCTGGTTACAGTGAATAGAGCAGCAATGTACATGAATGAAAAAGTATCTCTGTAATAGGGCATAGAACCCTTTAGGTATATATCAAGGAGTGCAAAAGCTGGGCAATTGATTTCTACCTTTTTGAGGAAACTCACACTGATTTCCACAATGGTTGCACCAGTTTTTATTGCCACAAATTCCAAATTCCCCTCTCTACACCCACATCAAGAGTTGGTGTGATTTGTTTTCTTGATCTTAGCCTCTGTAACTGGGGTAAGTTGAAATCCCAAAGTAGTTTTAATTTGTATTTCTCTAATGTCTATGGGTGTTGAATATTTAAGAACCATTTCTCAGCCATTTGTATTTTGTCTTTTGAGAGCTCTCTGTTTAGTTCTTTATCCCAATTTTAATTGACTTCTTTTCTTGGTGTTTAAGACACACTCTGCCAGAGGAGAGCTGTAAAGAAATAATCCCATTATGTAGGCTGCCTCTTCTGTCCAGTGATGATGTACTTTACTGCACAGAAATATTTTAGTTTTGTGAGTTATCATTTGTCAGCTGTGTTCTTTAGTGATTGTGCTACTGGGGTCCTGTTCAGCAAGTCCTTTCTTGTGTTCATAAATACAGTAAAACAGAATTTACCGTACAGAAGGGACTCGTACACATGAATGCACAGTAGCTCTGAATGTGTGTACAAGATACATATTAGCACAAGCTAGCCAAAATATCAGCATGGATGGGTAAGAAACTCATGAAATCACACCTTTGCTGATGAGTTATTGGCAACTGATTGTATCTATGAGAAAACTCATCTTTTGTTCAGGGATTTGCCCCCTAAGAACCCACTTAATAACAGATGGCACTATAATTATGTACATACCGACAGATTAAAAGGATTTAAAAAGAAGTTACACGAAGTTGGGAGGGAAAGTGGTGGTAGGGCATAAAGGAGGAATTGGAAGGAAGAGAATGGGGGTGGTGTTCAAATCACATTATATACACTATGCAATTATCAAATATTTTAAAAAGAATATAAACACAAACAAACAACAAACAAAAGAACTTAAAAACCCAAACAAATAAAAAACCTGAAAAAAAATAAGTAATCTTATTTTTGAGGTCTCTGCCCTCATGATATCTTTATTTTAAAAATACTACCTCCACATACTGCTACATCAGTGATTACAATCTTAGCATATAAACTCTGTTTTACATGGGATGACACGTGCATATAGATGGCAGCAATCACCAGTCAGTGAGAAAAAATGTGATAAGTTACCCAGAGTTATACAAAATAGAAGAAACAAGTAAATACAGTTTTCACAACAAAACCATGAAAAATTGTGTAGATATGTGGTCAAAGACATAAACACTTAATGGAAAAACTCAGAAATATGACTGTATCAGAATTTGAAACTTAATTTTAATTCCAGACATTATATAAATTTAAAGCATCCCCGTTACATTTTCTCCTCAGGACAGTACAAAGGCAACGTGGATTATTTTGAATTCTGGTTGTCCCCTGGGATAGAAGCATAAGTTTTTATATTTGATAAGGTGCTAGAAATGGCTCATCAGCTAGGGGTCCATGAAGGCAGACAGATGATGAGCTGCAGACTGTTGTGTTGGTAAGTGCAGCTGATAGGCTGTACAGTGTTGTGTTGGTAAGTGCTGCAGTCTGGGAAGATTAGGTGCATTCAATGCATTCTTGCCGTATGATCTGCCCAACTCTCAGTGGATTTATCAGGATGTGGATCCATGACAAGTTGAGCTCTGTTTACATTGTAGTGTTCAGTCTCATGCCCACTAGGTATGCCATGGTCCCCTGCTCTTTAATTAGACTTCATTCTGAGTTTTGTTGTGAAAGCATTTTGAAAATATGATTAAAGTTCAGAATTAGTGACTTCTGTAAGGGGATTATCCTTGGTATTAGGGGAGAGGCTGATTGAATCTGTCAAAAAGCCTTGAAAACACAATATAGGTATCCCTGAAAGAAAAAAAAAATTCTGCCATTTGGATAGATCTTGTCCTAAAAATTATGAATTTTCTTAACAAGTCTCACAGTTGGCTAAGTTCAACTCTTGCAAAGTTCCTATTAATATAGTGGTTTTTTTCTTTAAAATTATACTTTAGATATGTTTGTTTTATTTTATGTATTTATGTGTATTGCCTCCATGTATGTGTGTGCACTACATGTGTGCCCGGTGATGCAGAGGTCAGAAGAGGGCATTAGCTTCCTTGGAACTGGAGTTATATACAGTTATGAGCTGTCATCTGCATGCTGGGGACTGAACCTGGATCCTCTGTAAGGCCCGCAAGTGCTTTCAACCTCTGGGTCATCTCTTCAGCCTATGTTGTTCAAAACAAAGGGAGTTATTTCTAGTTTAAAAAGTTAGTCTAATTTAGAATATGTGTTCAGTGTCTTAGTATTGTCTTTAGAAATGAATGCAAATTATTTAAAATCAAAGTAAGAAACATAAACACTGACAGCACTGTAGTATGAAGGCTTTGATGAACAGTGGAGAGAAGATACCCCCACACCTTTATTAACAGTAACGATATACAGGTTCTTCACCATGGACTTGACAGGCATCACAGGATTCTTTGTGGGAGAGGAAAGCTGCCCACAGGCTGATGGAAAATGAGGGCCGATGATACAGATGATATAAAAGGAAGAAACAACTGAAGGTTGCCTTGGCCAATGCTTAGAGCTGCCAGCAGAGTTCAAACGGAATAAACAGGGACTCATACTCCAGGGACGCAGTGGAAAGGAATCATTACTTTTCAGATTTCTTTAAAAACATTGGATGTTCTAAACTGTTCTGTGAAACATCTTTAGCTTGACATGAATGCATAAACAATGATGATGAACTCCAAATGCAGACAGAAGTAGAGGCTTCTCCAGGGAAGACCTTGCTTCTGAACGTTGGAAAGATTCAGATGGGAATAGATAAAAGGACAATAAAACTTTGTCTCCACTGTTCACTACGAGGTCATTGTACAGAGAGAATGCACTGTGAAAGTATTTCTTCTCCTTTCAAAATGTATTACATTTGTATATTTGTGTGTGTATGTGTGTGTGTGCATGCACACATACACACATACTCACACTTGCTCATGTGTGCACATGCCGCAGTGCTTGTGCATATATGAAGGCTAGAGGATAACCAGGAGGAGTTGGTTCTCTTCTTTCACCCAGTGGGCCCAGAGGATCAATCTCAGGTCACTAGGCTTTACAAGAAGTATAGAAACCCCTGAGTCTTCTCACGGACTCTTTTTCTAGTAGACTGTAGTTATATCTCTTATGTGTAAGATCCTATTGATATTTCTAAGTGGGGTACAGAAAGAGAGAGTAATTAGTTAAAGATTTCAAGTTTTTGTCAAAGTAAATCATGTTTTTAAAGTATTCTTTCCTAGGCCAAATAATCAATTATTCCTTTGTGACTGTAAATTCCTGGCTTGAGAACTGCAAGGTTTTGCTTTCATATGAATCTTTTTAATATACTCATTTTATATCTCATGTGGAAGCTAGTCTTTAACAACTGTCAGTGGGTGATATGAAAGTGTTTTGTTCTTGTAGCCCAAATATTCTATCGGCATAGACTAAAGGTACCAAATAATGAATTACACACATTCATATAAAGCACTTTCGTCAGATTTGTCTTTCCCATTTCTCTCTTGCCTCCCTGGACATCTCCACTCAGCCTCTTTGCTCTTTCCTAATTGCCCCCTTCTAAAAACCTGATTTTACATATGAGAAAAGTGATATCTGTTCTTGTGACTCTGATTTATTTTGTGCAACATAATGATTTCCAGTCCTAGTTCATTTTCCTCCAAATATGATGATTTCATTATTTTTTATGACCAAGTAGTATCTATTGTGTATTCCAGCTTGTTTTCTTCTTTTTCTACTTTGATTGGCTTTTAGTGATTGCATCACTTGGCTATGGTTGATAGAACCTGCATTCAACACAAGTGTACAACTTTCCCCGTTGTTGCAGCCACAGGAAAGAGTACATGCTCTTCTAACTAATCCTTCATCCAGAGTATTGGAAGCAGCCCTAATGGAAGTCACCAGGTCATAAAAAATAACAGATAAAGATGTGAATGTAGAAGGAGGACCAACAGAGAAAAGGAAGGAATCCAGTGGGTGGGGGAAGGGAACAGGAATAGATCATAGGGATGAGTATGATAAAATGCATTATATGCTAGTTTGAAAATGCCATAGTGAAACCTATTATTATGTATAATTAACATATACCAATAAAGATAAAAATAAAAAGATAAGCAGGGACCAGTATTATATGTTGACTTTTTTTATTAGCTTTTTAAGACATTTGCACGTTTTGATCATATTTACTCCCTAACTCTTTGAAGATCCTCCATTTCTCCCTACCCACCCTTGGCTTTCTTTCTTAGCCTATAAAAACCACTTTGTTTTGTGCAAATATTCCTGGTGTGTGATCTTCCATGGACTGCACTCAAAGAAAATTATCTTTCTCCTCCCAGCAGCTATTAATTGCCAAAAGCACCATAACTAGGAATAGGATTTTATGCCCAACACACAACTAAGAATTTATTTTATTTTTGATACTCACCCTGATGGGGTTGATTTGGAATTTCAATGTTGTTTCTGATTTCTTGAGATTGCTTTCATATATTTATTAGCCATTTACACTTCCTTTAAAAATTTTCTGTGCAGTGCATGTTTTTATTGAATGGACCATTTGCTTCATGGATGTTTGAATCTTTCACTTGTCTATATGTTCTGTATATTAATCTGCTATGGCTGAATAGTTGCTTAAGGTATTGTTTCGTTCCGTAGGCTTCCCTCTGGTGGTCAGATCTTCTGCTGTGCAGTAAGTTTGTAATTCATTGCACCACCCTTTGCCAACTCTTGCTATCATTTCTTAGTTATTAGTGCCTTACAGAGAATCTTGTTGCCTATGTCTTCTCTCCTAGTAGTGTCAACATTTAATGTCTTTAATGCTTTAAATCTATTTTTATATATAAGAGAGATATGGATCTAATTTTCTTTTTGGTTACAGGTACTTCCAATGCTTACAACTTAGAAAGAGCTAAAGTTTATAGTTCAATGTTTATCTATTAATTGTGTAGACTTACAGTGCTGGCTGGTTTTAAGTCAACATGACACAAGCTACAGTCATCTGAGAGGAGGGATCCTCAGTTAAGAAAATCCCACAATAAGATCGGGCTGAATGCAAGCCCACAAGGTGTTTCTTAATTAGTAGTTGATGGCAGGAGAGTCCAGCCCATTGTGGACAGGTGGTCCTGGGTTCTATGAGAAAGCAGGCTGAGCAACTCATGAGGACCAAGCAAGTAAGCAGCATCCCTCCATGACCTGTGTATCAGCTCTTGCTTCCAGGTTCCTGGGCTGTTTGAGTTCCCGTCCTGACTTTCTTCAGTGAAAGACAATGATGTGGAAGTGCAAGCCAAATAAACCCTCTCCTGTTTAACTTGCTTTTGGCTATGGTATTTTATCACGGCATTTGAAATGCTAAGACACTATATTTTATTGGAGTAGTGTACTTTAGAGTTTATTTTTTTCACCCCAATTTACCAAGTCTGAAGTACTAAAAATACTGTAAAGACTGTTTCAGTAACTTCGGTGTTTGTCAATTAAACAATGACTCCAAAATATTGAGTTGTGGCTGCTTTGCTTCAGGCTAGAAACTTTCAGAATCGTCCTTTTCTTGCTACATCAGGATGGCACATAGGGACCTAACATTAAGTTGGAAATATGGAATTAATATCAGTAGTTTTCACTTTGATATGTCCTGTTCCTCAAGTGGGAAGTGCTTGTTAAGTATTTAGTAAATTTTGCTGTAAGCAGTTCTCAGTTGGGGGACTATATTATTAAATAGGGAATGTATTAAATGTGAAAAAATCATTCATAGATTAATTGGATCATTATAGCATGATTTATAAGAACTGTTTCATGGGAAACATGTTACTCACTGGAATGCTAAGTTTAAACAAAGGACTCAGAATACATACCCATGCCATGAGTTAGTTATTTTCAGCTGAATTCCTCTGATTGGGAAGTAATTTTACAGGTATTATGAATCCTTGAGGACAGTGTTAGTGGTGTTGTGATAGTGAAATATGTAGTGGAGATATGGATACCCAGTCTTCATTTCCTCATGGAAAACATTTCAGGAAGATGATTTCCTAGTTCTTATTTGTAAGTTAGCTACAGAATGATGTGAGGCAATACACCAGTCCCACCATGTTTTCTTGCCTAAGTAGTCTGTTGAGAGGAACAGGAACAAATAAACTATGGACACACAATCCAATTTTAATCCCATCCCGAATTTTCAGTGAATTTTAGTTGAAGATTGCATGTGTATTTGAAGAAACAACACTAGGAAGATATTTGTGAAAAGACACGCTGTTTCCATTTAATTCATTCAGAAATTGCTGAAAGAACTGAATCCTTAAAAGACAAAAATCCCCAAGTGTTTGTGCTGGTAGCGAGTGAGAAATCTGGAAGGAGCGAAGTCCCTCTGCATTTTCAATGAGAACGGAAATGCCTGCAACCCCATATCCTGAATTTGTCACAAAACTGCCAAATATATGGAATGTGGACTGAAATAAGAAAGACCATGCTTGGTCGGACTTATCTTCTGTGATCTTTAGCAGGAAATTGTAAAAGTAAACGTTTCAGTCTTGCAAGTGTGTTCAATTTTTATTTAATTAAAGCGGGGTCAGCCAGGGACATGGTAGAAAAACCAGAGAATGAAGATACACTCAAAGGGAAAACATGATAGGGAACACTTGTATTTGACATTTCTGAATAAAGAGAAAAAGCAGGATGGATGAGCAAAGAGAACAGAGGTATTCCAAGGTCATTCAGAGCTTGTAAATTGAGAAATGTTGCCTTAAACAGGGAGATCTGTAGCGGCAGAGCTTTAGCCTGGGGAAGAAGTAGACTCTTTAGAGGAGTGATACTATTGTAGCTCAGCATGGTGGCTCACACCTACATCCCCAGCATTTGGGAAGATGAGGAGTTTGAGGCCAGTCTTGGCTACATAGCAACTTTAGTGCAAGTCTTCACCACATTGTGAAATCATGTCTCAAGGAAGTAAGTAATATCTAATCACAATTTTGGGGTGTTTTACCTAATTCCTTCTCTTTCTTTCACCACGACAGCATTTTTCATATTTTGTTTATTCTTGGAGAATTTCATTCAATGTTTTTTGATTATTATATTCACCCCAGCTCTTTTCTACAACTCCTCCAAGATTCATTCACACCTCCCTAACCTCCAACTTTATGGTCTTTTAAAAATAACAATTCCATTCAGTTTTGCCATCTATAGACTTCAGAGTGTGATGCCCACTTGGGCAGGACTGGCCTACCAGGATACACATCCTTGAAGAGGACTGACCCCTCCCCCACTCGTCCAGAAACAACAGGGTATTCATAGCTTCTTAGGATAGATGATCATCAACTTCTCCCCACCACATGCTAGCATGCTGACTGGCATGATCTTGTGCTGGCAAGCACAGCTGCTGTGATTTCATGAGGTCAGTGGTCCAGTCAGATCCAGAAGACAGTGTTTCTCTCTAGTTCTTACCAACCGCCTGATCTTACAATCGTCTCACATCCCTCTTCAGAGATGACCCTTCAGTCTTGGGGAAGAGCTGTGATATAAGTGTGTCATTTGTGCCTGAGCCCTACTGACACTTATTCTCTGCACTTTGACAGTTATGAGTTTCTGCAATGACCAAAGTCACAGCACAAAGAAACTTCTTTGATTGGGGATGACAGTGGCACTAATTTGTACGTGGAGAGATGCGAATTTAAAGGGCAGTTGGCTACTGTGTCCACTTAACAAAATAATGGCAGTAGAGTCGTCTCTGAGGCATGTGATCACTCCAAGACCAGGTTCTCAGCCTAATTTGCAGTACCAGGTATGTGCTTCTTCCTGTTGAGTGGGCCTTATATCTAACCAAAAGCTGCTTTGTTACCTGAATGACGTTTATGTCACTTTTGCATCCATGGGCTTATTTCGCCATATTAGTCATGACTGCAATTTACAAGGCTCATGGTTGGGTAAGCTTCAGTTGGCTTTCCCTAATTCCCCTTTCACTGCCAGAAGTTTGAATAGCACCTTCAAATATTATGAGACATAGTCAACAGTGAGGAATTATCTTGGTCACTATCAACTTGGAACCAATGAGTGCAACTACAATATCCTTAAACAAAAAAGGTTGAATGTATTTAAAGTGAAATTGTAAAAAGTGGGCAACTTAATGATGCATTTCTAGAAAGGTTAAATAATGTATATTATGATAAAAATAACCCAAAGCAGTTACAAAATTAGTTTTCCATATTTTAAGAAGTTACAGACAAAATTATCTCTTTTAAACTTTAGGAAGAAAGTTGATGAGTCAGTAGAGGGATTTCACCAAGACCTAAAGCCATGTATACAAGGTGAGATTGATCTCACATGCTTGCAATTCAAGTAAAGGGGTGGGGAGTCAGGTAGACTGATCCCTTAGGCTCTTTAGCCATCCAGTATAGTAGAACCATCCAACCCCAGGCCACTGAAAGACTGGTAAATGGCTCCAAAGGAATGATACCTGAGGCTGGCCTCTGGCCATCACGTGCATTCACACATCAAGAAACAGAAAGAAAAAATAAAGAAGGAATATAATATTTCAAGGAAGAAATGGGCAAAGACAAAAAGAGCAAACTGACTGAATGTGAGAAATAAATAGAAGAGAAAAATAGAAATTTAGCAAGGGAGTTGTTTTTACTGCTTGCTGGAATGGAAAAACAGGTGAAAATTCTGTAGTTTTATTTTTTTTAATCATAACAAGAAATCTCAGTACACACACATTTCTTTAAAGCTGTCTACAGCTTTGGAAGCAGAGAAGGATGAATTGAGTTTTCTGAAGAAGCATCCCTGTGTTCTCTGTAAGGCACAGCTGGGGAATCATTCCATTCCTGAGGCAGACACAGGAGCAGCGGCAGAGCAGCCTGAAGAAAGTCTTCTTAGGTCGGGGAGAAACTGCTCATTTTTGGTGAACTTCAGAGATAGCACTTTGGGCTTGAAACACAAAGGGCTACAAACAAAACCAATTGTCTATGGTCAGTGTTTTATTCACATGGGGATTTTGAGAGTAAGATCAGACTGGAAAAAATCCTGAAACAAAACAAAACAAAACCAGACTTGCAATTTTGAAATGTCACTATTTTAAAGTATAATTGTCTTGCATTCTCATGATCTTCCTGTTCCCCAGTCACAAACTGCTGTAGTCAAAACACTTAAATGTTTTTATTGTCTGTCTTTCTTCTTTTTATTTTCCCTTTTATCTTTTGTTGTTCAATTTAAGAGTTTTATTATTTTTTAGAGACTGCATTTTTCTAGTGCTAACACACACCCACATACATACACACACACCCACCCACAAACATATATACACACACACACACACACAAAAAAAAAAAACCTCCTCACATGAGAAAGTCTTCCTTGAAGAAGGACTCCACAATGAATAGAGTTAAATCAGCAGTCAAGATGTTTGGAGACAAGATTTTATCTCAAATCCATCTAGAAGAACTTCAGAATTAAAACAAAGAAGAAGTCTAAGTCTAAGAAGATACCTGTTTTCTTTCAATTTCCTGTGCTGTCCAAGTGCTGCTATCTTTGATCTATTGAAATCTGTATCAGGATGGGCAAACAGAAGCTCTGGTTGGACTCATCTCAATTGTGGAATTAAGTTCTTTGAAGAGGAGGCAAGGATTGTCTTTCAAGGACATAGTAGAGAGTGCCACCAAACTTCAGTATGGAATTTTTAACAGAATATGAGGTGTCACTGTTTTAAGCCTGTGAGACTGTAAGACAGAAAGAGACAGAAAAGTATTTGAATAAATAATGGTCATTCATCATTAAAATTTAAGAAATTCGTTACGAAATCCAAATTGGTAGTAAATACAATAAGAAATTACAAGTACCTTATAAATGGCTGAGAAAATCTGTAAAGTGTTCTGAAAAATAAGTCATATTGCATATATAGTAAACAATGGCATAGGTTATGTCTGCTTTTCATCTGAAACAATGGAGGTTGGAAGATAGTGGAAAATCATCACTAAATGCTGAATGAAAAATTATAGTAAACTTTCAATTCTATTCCTAGTCCTTCAAGAGTGAGGAAAAATGTGGACTTTAGGATAAAGAAAACTCAAGAGAATCTATTGCTATTAGTCCTTCCCTACAAGAAATTGCTAAAGGATTTCTCCAGGCTGAGGAGAAATGATGCCTAGAGGAGAGGTTCCACACATCTGGAAATGAGTGGTCCATGGACAATATAAGCAATCATGCCCCATCCTCTTCATTTTAAGAAAATTAATCATTTAAAACAACACTGAACTAAAAACATTATAACACATCTATCAAGGTAAACTATATACCCACGATAATGTAAGCGATGTGACAGAAGTGAATCAGGTATATAATGTTAACTGAGTATACCTTGCAGTAAGCTAAGGAATCCTTACAACAAGCACTAAAATGAGCAAATAGATCCAGCTGAAATTTCAGTTAAGAAAACCAATGAAAAACTCCATTAAAACAAAACAATGCAGAAGTTAGTAAAACAAGAATAGGAAATATATTGAAGAGGAAATTCAAATATCAAATGATGGGCTAAAACCCAACACTACCACAGACTGCATTGACATAAATGGGCTAATAACTTTAATATCAGAGAGAGACAATTTTAAGAGACATCACACTATATTAGTTACACACAAAGCCTTACAAATCAAGCAAAAGAGGATAAAATAGATATATAAATAGTAAAAAAACGCTATGTGCCCAATATTAGACAAAGTAAACTTTATGACAAGTTGTATTACAATCAATAATGAGGGCTATTTTTCACAATGACAAGGATTAACTCACTAGGAAGATGTGACTTATTCTCTTTTTTCCTTCCTTTCTTTTTACCCCATCCTTGCCTCTCTATCTTCTCCTCTTCTCTGCTACTGAACAAACCCAGGGCCTTGCACGTATTAAATAAGTTCTCTACCACTTAGTTACATCCTCAGCACAGGAAGACATAACACTCTAAGGTATATATCAACCTGATAAGAATGCTTCAAAATACATAAAACAGCATGAACTAAATGGAAGAAGAGATTAAGTAAGAAACAAAAATAGAACTTTTAACATCATTGTGTTGGTTAATTTTATGAATCAGCTGGATGGGGCATCTATTAAATATTACCATTAGCTGTATCTGTCTGGGAATCAGCATGTGAATCATGCAGTCAAATAAAGAAAAGAAACTTACCCTTCCAAGAGTGGCTCCACAACCGGTCTGTCTATATGGACTGAATGAAAGGCAGAGAGAGGAAGAGTCTGCTCTCCTTGCCCGGCAGATGGAACTGGAACACCAGTCTGTTAGTACCTTTAAGTGGACTTGTACCATCCCTGTCCCTACTTCCTAGGCTTGTGGAAATGACCTGTGGACTTGGACTGCAGTTCATGCCATTCTAAGTAGGGTGTGTGTGTGTGTGTGTGTGTGTGTGTGTGTGTGTGTGTGTTGTATAGGTTCTGCTTCTTTGTAGGACCCTGGTCGTTATATTCATCTTATGAATAACTTCTATAAAAAATAGACAATATATTAATATATTTTAAAAACATTTGAATGTTATTGTTTAAAGTGATTTACTTGCTGTTTATAAAGCAGTAAATAAATAAATGTGGAATGCACATACTTTTGTGCTTTTCTAGAGTGTTCTCCAACATAGGCCATATGCAAGGCCGTAAGTCATGTCTATATAAAATTCAAAGGTTGCAGATATTGCACAACTGATTTTGGATCACAGAGAATTTAATTGGAACTCATAGCCTTTAGAAAATTTGAGATATTAGGAAATTATGCCATATTCATTCTAAATATGACATAGTCAAATGCATAAAAATTGAAATTAGAAAATACTTTGAATTGAACACTAGGGAAGGCATGATATCTAGGGGCTGTAGTAGATTATTTGAAATGTTTGGCTGCAATGCTGTGTCCCATCCCTTTGAGAATGTGGTTTTTGAGATATAGCACTCTGTTTAAACTTCCCATCGAGAAACTGAAGCTGAACACTGAAAATGGAGATGATGTGATGACACGGGGGGGGGGGGTAGCCAACATCAGTCACTAATCAGGTGGGATGTAGGATCAGAGTCATCTTAGGGAACAAGCATTAGTGGGTAGCCAACATCAGTCACTAATCAGATGGGATGTAGGATCAGGGTCATCTTAGGGAACAAGCATTATTGGGTAGCCAACATCAGTCACTAATCAGATGGGATGTAGGATCAGGGTCATCTTAGGGAACAAGCATTAGTGGGTAGCCAACATCAGTCACTAATCAGATGGGATGTAGGATCAGGGTCATCTTAGGGAACAAGCATTAGTGGGTAGCCAACATCAGTCACTAATCAGGTGGGATGTAGGATCAGGGTCATCTTAGGGAACAAGCATTAGTGGGTAGCCAACATCAGTCACTAATCAGGTGGGATGTAGGATCAGGGTCATCTTAGGGAACAAGCATTAGTGGGTAGCCAACATCAGTCACTAATCAGGTGGGATGTAGGATCAGGGTCATCTTAGGGAACAAGCATTAGTGGGTAGCCAACATCAGTCACTAATCAGATGGGATGTAGGATCAGGGTCATCTTAGGGAACAAGCATTAGTGGGTAGCCAACATCAGTCACTAATCAGATGGGATGTAGGATCAGGGTCATCTTAAGGAACAAGCATTAGTGGGTAGCCAACATCAGCCACCAATCAGATGGGAATATATATGATCAGAGTCATCTTAGGGAACAAGCACCAGTAATGCCACCATGGAAGTGGAAAAACCATTGATTTTATTTCAGCTCCAACAGTTGATTTTAAATATCACATAAAAATTTCAATCTGGACACTCTACAGTGGAGTAGTCGAATGCCTAGCATTTGATACTAGATACAGAAACTGATACTTAGAAACGTGGCTTTGGTTTTGGTTCTGCTCAGCAATCAGAGGCAAAAAGTCTGAAAGAATGAGTGGAATAGAACTTGTTTTACATATTAGTCAAATTGTTTTACAAATTAGTCATATGATCACCAAAACCCTTTTCTGAGATGAAGCAGGATGCGAAAAAGAAATCTCACACTAGCTCAGAATTGAGTATAATAAAGGGTTATTTATTTAGGGGTAGACTTACAAATCACAGTCCTCTGCATGAATGGAAAACAGCAACCAAATCCAGCAGCCGAAGAGAGTGGGAACACACACTTTACATCAGCATTTATAATATAGGAGGCCATGCCTAAGGTAACTTAAAGGCTACTGGCTGTAGGATTTCCTACAGAACTGAGATAAGTGATGAGATAAGCAATAAGCCAAACAAATGGTTTAATTGACTTAACTTAATAACTTTTCATTAATTGACTTAACTTAATAACTTTTCTTCTCACCAAGACACAGTGACAAAATATCTATTGCCAGTGTCACATGCGTGGAGAGGTTTGTTTTGTCTCCTGGTTTAGACAGATTGTCCATCATGTCGGGGAAGAGGGTGGCAGCTTCAACAGCTTTATTTAAGGGGGTGAGGGCTTGTGCTGCAACTTGTTCACCTTTTGGAAGGCAGCAAAGCAGAAGCAGTACCACACTTTGAGACCCGCCCCGCCCCTAATGACTGACTTCTATCTAGGCCATAGTCTCAAAGGTTCCACATTCTCCCAAAACAGCACCACCAACTAAGGACCAAAGTTCAAAAACATAAACATGTGGGGGCATTTACATTCAATCCATACGTAGGCGACATTTGTCAGGGTTCTCTGGAGTAACAGAGTTGATAGAACGAATCTCTCTACATATCTACAGGAAGAGAATTTATTAGAATGATTTACAGGCTGTGGTCCAGATAATCCAACAATGGCTGGTTATGAATGGGAAGTCCAAGAATCCAGTAGTTGCTCAGTCAACAAGGCTCGTTGTCTCTGCTGATCTTCAGTATATGCTGGAGACCTGAAGAAGTAGTGAATGAACAGACTTGTGCCAGTGAAGGAACAGACTTGCTAGCAAGGCAAGTGCAAGCAGGCAAAGAGCAAAAGCTTCCTTCTTCAAGTCCTTCTATAGTCTTCCAGCAGAAGGTGTGGCCCTGATTAAAGGTGTGCCTTTTCTCAGTTTGAAAGATCTGGACTAAAAGGTGTGTTTTACTTCTTCAAAGATCCTGATGAAAAGTTGTTCTTATTACTTTAAGCAAAAATTCCTCACAGGTATGTCCTTCATTTTTGGGTTTCAGTTCCAGATGTAGTCAAGTGGACAACCAAGAATGGCCATCATATAGGTCTACCAGAAACAAAAAGAATTTAGCACTTGCCTTCTTTTAGGTGTACATATTAAAGTATCGGTGAGAGGGCCTATCGTGTCTAGTTTTAGCCAATTTGATAAAGCTAAAGTCATTTGTATGCCTGTAGGAAACTTTTAAAGAATACATAAACACACTATTAGAAACCAAGTTTTCTTTAAGAAGTGTCTATTTATGAATTTGATCAGTTGAGTCAAGACTTTGGCCAGCTTTGACATAATAGTTCTTTTCTCCCTTTTGTAAATTTACCTGCCTAAACTCATAGTTTAAACAGCATTGTCCTGTAGACTTATTAATGATTAATAGAGACAATCAGGGAGTGATTAAATACCCACCTGATCTTGTATTGATCTCTGAGAAACTTTGAGAATAGACTAAATTAATTTTCCTAGGGCTATGCTGATGTAACAGACTGCAGGACTGCTCTGCTTCTCTTTTCTCTTACAGCCTGACATTAGGCTTCTTGGCTACTTTTCTTTCCTCTTGGAAACACCTTTAATCCCCAGGAGGGTGTTAGACAGATTCAATTCAAACTCTGCATGGCCGCTCTTCAGGTAGTTACCAGGGGGGGTTAATAGAGAAAGTGCCAGAATGGCTTATCTCAGAGCTGTTAAATAGCTGGGAAATCGTCTAATGAATGGATTTGATATTGCATACAAGATTCAGAATAGTTGGAGGTTTGAATGCCCTCAGAAATGATGGACTTTAGTGGAAAGTGTTAACATTTGGGGATATGGAATTTTATAAAAACTTGAAGTACTTAAGAGGCAAGTTGGGGATAAACAGATGTCTGTTTATTTGTTCTTTGTTGAGTATGTTCAGTCCTTTGGCAAATAATTTGTGTGACCATTTTTTTTGTATTTTATTTAAAATTTTTTAAACAAAAATCAAGTTTCCACCTCCTCCCAGCCTCCCATTTCCCTCCCCCTCCTCCCACCCTTCTCCCCCTCCCCCCACTCCTCTCCCCCTCCCTCTCCCCTCTCCAGTCCACAGAGCAGTCTGGGTTCCCTGCCCAGTGGTAAGTCCTAGGTCCTCCCCCCTCCGTCCATATCTAGGAAAGTGAACATCCAAACTGGCTAGGCTCCCACAAAGCCAGCACATTAAGTAGGATCAAAACCCCGTGCCATTGTCCTTGGCATCTCATCAGCCCTCATTGTTCGCCATGTACAGAGAGTCCGGTTTTATCCCATGCTTTTTCGGTCACAGTCCAGCTGGCCTTGGTGAGCTCCCCGTAGATCAGCTCCACTGTCTCAGTGGGTGGGTGCATCCCTCGTGGTCCCGACTTCTTTGCTCATGTTCTCCCTCTTTCTGCTCCTCATTGGGACCTTGGGAGTTCAGTCCAGTGCTCCTGTGTGGGTCTCTGTCTCTATCTCTATCCATCACCAGATGAAGGTTCTATGATGATATGCAAGATATTCGTCAGTATTGCTCTAGGATAGGGTCATTTCAGGTTCCCAATCCTCAGCTGCCCAAGGAACTAACTGGGAACCTCATCTTGGGCACTTGGGAGCCCCTCTAGGGTCAAGTCTCTTGCCCACCCTAAAGTGGCTCCCTTAACTAAGAATTGTGGTTCCGTGCTCCCCTATCCACCTTTCCTTTATCCCAATTCTCCTGTTTCCCCAAGTCCCCCCTCCTTCCCTTCTAACTTTTCTCTCCCCATCTCCCCTTACCCCCATCCCACCCCACCCCCAAGATCCCAATTTTCTCCCCAGCAATTTGGTCTACTTCCCTTAGCCAAGAGGATAACTATATGTTTTTCCTTGGGTTCACCTTTTTACTTAGCTTCTTTAGGTTCACCTATTGTAGACTCCGTGGCCCTTATTTATGGCTAGAAACCAATTATGAGCGAGTACATCCCATGTTCATCTTTTTGGGTCTGGGACACCTCACTCAGGATAGTGTTTTATATTTTAAAGGACTTTAAAAAGATGTTTCATAAGTCACTTCAGAAACACATTAGAGATGAACACACTTCATGTTCAGCCTTTGTTCCTGGAACGCAAAGATTCTGTGGAGCTGATTCATTTAATAGAGACTTTCAATGTTGGATCACATGGGCTCTCCATCAAAATGGATGAAACTCTATTACTCTGATCTTTTTTTGCATTAATTCCTTAGTCTGTTTTGGCTGCTATAACAAAACAAAGTTTAGATGGGTAGCTCATAAGCATTGCAGTTTTGAGGGTGATAAGTTCAAGACCCAAAGGTGGCAGATACCAAGTTCAGTGACAGATGCATCCCCTTTCATAGACGCCTATCTTCAGGCTATGACTTCTGATTATAGAAAGGACAAGGGATTCTTAGTAGGTTCTTTAATGAGAGGTTAAGTCTTCTAGGAGTGTCTGCTTTCACAACCCGATGACCCACCCCTGCATTGCCATCACTTTGGGGAGTGGGTTTTATGTTATGTATTTGAGAGGTCACAGATATTACCACCAACTAAGTTATAATAGAGGATAATGCTCAATTTTTCTTTTATTAAACAATCTCACTAGTAAATCATATACCTCATTAGCTGTGCATTTCAGTCTCTGTAATATATGAACATGTGCCATAATAACTTCTGCTACCTTGTTTAAGCTATTGTTCCCTTTCCTTGTCCATACTTTCATGGTGTATGTGTGTGTGTTGCTAAGGGTTGAATTTATGGCCTCATGAATGCTCAGCAAACATTCTATCACTAAGCTCTATAGCTAGTTCTTTATTATTTTTACTCTTGAAATGTTTTTTTTGAGTTGGCCAGCCTAATCATGACCTTAACTCTGTAGCTTAGGCAGGCCTTGAACTTGTGACCCTCCTGCCTCAGCCTCCCTAGTAACTGGGATTATGGAACTGTGGTACTAACTCCAATTTTTGGACTGTTTAAAATGAACATTGGATTGCATAGGTTTTCTATTTTAAGTCATTCAGTGTTTCTCCATCTTGCTGATATATTGTTTAACTTCTTATACTTCTCACTACTTTTCCTAGCCTCACTTTAAGCTCTTTCTTAAGTTCTTTTTGTTCTCTCTGTGTTTTTCATGAATCTTTAGTCAGCATGGGATGTATTGTTTCATTGTTTTGAAGGAAATTGGTCTGAAAAGGGGTCATGAGTTGTATAATTAGAAAAAGGTACATGCATTTACTTTTTGCATTAAAATATAATTCTTATTTGAGTTTGAACTTGATTGCCTCATATATTTCAAATTGTTTTCTATAACCTCAGTGTCTAAAAGTGCACAACTTACCAAAAGGAAACAATATACAGGAAACAGATATTTATTTTTTTAATGTGGAGCTGGGAGCTTTTGAAGTTCTTATCACACTTAAATGATGAGGTATGTTCTTGGGAAAGACCAATAAAATTTCTGGAGAATTAAGAAGGACTTCATATTCAACACAGGCAGTGAAGTTTTAAACATAAATGACATTCTGAAAAGATTAGTACTTGAGGAGTTAAGTGATGTTTGTCCAGGTGGTATGTTCTTCTGTCTGTGAAGCAGAAAGTTACTATGGCAGCCTCCCCTG
Source organism: Microtus oregoni (assembly GCF_018167655.1). Taxonomy (NCBI): domain Eukaryota; kingdom Metazoa; phylum Chordata; class Mammalia; order Rodentia; family Cricetidae; genus Microtus; species Microtus oregoni. The sequence goes on along the minus strand of NW_024543089.1, from coordinate 10,990,530 downwards.
GGCTTTTGTTCACTGGGTCTCTTTGGCTTCCCGATGCCCATGCAGACTATCAGTTTTGCATTGCGAATATGGATAATTTTTATATGAACATGAGACAGTCTATTTCCAAGTATTGTTGGATTTTATATCCACTATGAAGCACCACCCATTAATATCCAGTTCAGAAGAAGTGATGTTCAGCATGTGAAAGTACAACTTGTCCAAGCTAAGTCTGACTACATTTCTGTTCAGATGGGACCAAATCATTAACCCAGTGAACAGTAGAATGTGGAGGAGGATTTGGAAATGGGTGCGGTATACAAGTCTCTAAGAGAAGATTGTGCTTTACCTGGTGATAAGGGACAATGCGAGGAGTACAGAAGATGCTACAGGATGGGCCTAATAAAGTCTTATGGGGGACAAAAAAAAAAAAGCTGAGCAGGCAATCACTGTGCAGAAATCCTGGTTGTAGGCGAGATTTTCAATGAGCGTGATGTTAGGAAAATTGATTTTTGACCTGGATAATAAGGGGCTTAGTCCATTAGTTAGCTACAGACTTAACCAATGAAGAAAGACAAGATTATCTTCAACAGCTTTACTCTGCTCAATTGACTTACTCAGAAGGGCAGGACTACGTAAAGGGAATAGCAATGTCTGGGAACTATGCCTGGGTTATCTGTTCTTCCATAACCTCAAACTGTGAGATATTTGCCAAGGTCTGCAACATAACCTGGATGACCTTCAACATAACAAGATGGACCTGTGTGTGGCATTTCTCATAATATTGCCAAAGTGGGGCAACATGTGGTTTATGAAAATGAATGGGAGTATTGATAAACAGGGAGGAATCTACCTGTTCTTGACCTCCTTATTGCCTCTCCTTGCTGTCAATTATCAATATACAAGACAAGTACTAGTGGGTCCAGAGGGACCTCTATCTGTGTTCTGATTGACACTGAACAGGAACAGGACCTTCAGAACAACTTGTGGTGTAGATTGCGCCTTGAGAAAATTCTCAATATAGGATATCTTAGACAAATCAAAGCAGGAATAGTAATCTATGTTGCCTCATTCATGATTGTTATGGAAATGACTATTATTATTACGAACTAACAGATGTAGAGGATACCTGCCATGAGTCTGGAATCAGCAAAGAAGCCATTAGAGTTAGAACAGTTGCTGATATTAAAGGATAAAACCTTGACCAATGGGACCTTGGGGTTTCACTACCCTTCAGTGAAGTGGAAATAAACCAAATGAATCTTAAGGCTTAGGCTCATGACCCGACAGCTGCCAACATGTGCAACTGTAGCTGCCAAGATGGGTAATGGAGAGGCTGCTGTTTCCAGAAACCAATGCTGTAAGGAGTCACAGTGACCATGTTTGGAATGGGGTGAAATGCTTCTTTGTTTCACATATTTTTACAAAACCCTAATCGAATGGGGAGAGAAGGCACAAGAAGCCTTCTTCCTCAATTGTTAAAAGTCTGCAATCAAAGTGAACAGCATTACACCAAGCTCTGTCAGCCCAGTCGGGGCCATGAAGAACACTTGGTTAATAAGAAATTTTTGGAAAGCTAAAGGAGAAGGCAGCATATTCATAGTCACATCACAAAAATAGCAATGAAAAGATTTTGCGCAAACTGCTGACATTTCACTGTAATCAAATAAAACCCATCGGTGTCAGAGGCATAAATAGTATTTACAAATAAAATGCTTTGGTCTTAGAAATTTTCATGTGGTCACTTCCTATATCGCTAACATCTTCCAGATATCTGTTAGAACTGGACTGCACAAAGTTAGCTGATTTAAGCTTTTTCTTGTGACAGAGAAATGCTTTCATCTATTAGTGCAGATTGTTATTGATTCTTCCAGGAAACCTTGCAACTTTTTTTTTTTTTTGGCAGTATACTCCAAAATTTCAACATCAAGGCCAAGGATTTATTTCTTATGTCTAACCAGTCTTTCTTCTTGCTATTCTAATTTTAATTTATTTCTTTTCATTGTTTCCTGGGTTGACATCAGGGATATTTCGTTTGAGTTTTCACTCACTGTATCACTTTTTATTAAATGTCTTCCTAGCTGTTCCTTTCCAGTCTACATGATCCCAGTACCACATTGGCTCATCTTTTCTCTAAATAATGCTTCTCCATATTCTTCATTATATGTAACTATTTTTCATGTTTTTACAGCCCCTTCAAAATCTCTTCATTCTTTTAACTTACAAAGACAAACATTGGCTTTTAACTTACAAAGACAAACATTGGCCCTAGTGGTCAAAAGGAGAGGGTTGCTTTTGACTCCTGCAGGTTACTCTGCTGTTTATACGCCCACTGTCCCGTTCTCCACCCATCTCTAATAACATTAACTTCAAAAACATTTGTTCAGAATTCATGTGAAGAGCCAGCTTGAAAAAGTATCAAAAGTTTGGCTGATCATCAGTTCCCAATAGACACTTGGTAGGAACAGGCAACTGGGTATGGAAGCCAGAGAAATAGACATAAGAAAGACTTTGAAACCCAAATTAACATCTTCCCATGGAAGTCGAAAAGACAGTAAGTCTAAGGTGCTGTTCTTTCTTCGTTTGCTGGCAACAAGTGTTGGATGGAGAACAAATGACAGATGCAGCTTTGTCCTCAAGCCTTTGATTATGAACAGGAGCACTCACTCTCTGCTCTCAGTCTGTGGAATCTGTCTACAAGTCTTCTTGTTCTACATTTGAGAGCCTTTACTTGATCTATCATGGCTCGCTACATTTCTTTTTGTTTATTGCAATTTTGGGGGACTATTTGTTTGACTTCTCTGGATAACAGTAATGTGTTTTGTGGGTACTTTTATTTTGAAGTTTTTTTCATCTTGTCCTTTTTAGATTCTAAATATAAAATGCAAGCCTCTTTTATGTTAAGGGTTTAATCCCCCAGCACTAGAGGCATGGGAAGTGACTCTTTTTCATTGGGCAAAGAAAAGGTGCTAATTGATAAAACTGTGGTCATGAAAATTCTCTTTTAGCAAATAAAGATGAAGAGAATATGAAATGAAAAGAAATGTACAATATAACACATTACTAGCAAGACAAAAATCTGCTATATAAGACTAACTCACTCATAGAAAATGATCTCTTTTGTCTCTTCTACTTTCTAAAAGTTAAGAAAGGAGCCAATCATTTATGTTTGTTATTTTGAGAAGATGGGTCTTATCACAGAAGAGCAGAAGGAAAGTATTTTCTTGTACTTGGGATAATCTCAATATTATTTTGAAATTGTATATTAAGCTAGAAGGCAATTCAGAGTTTTATCAACCAAATCATCATTATCATATTCAGATTACATACTCATTGATTCAAATGTAACTGTTTTATTTTAAGTGGCATTAGTGGGTATGCACTGTCATTGTCACTGGTGAATTGTGGCAAAGGGACAGGCAAGCCGGTGGTTGTTCTGTGAAGAGTTGAGCCCTGGTCATATAGCAAGATTTGTATAATGATTGTATTTGCTTTTCAAGACGCTGTTGCTAGAACCCAGGAGGTAATTCATCTTTTTAAAATGTTTTAAACATACAAACAGCACTTTGGTAGTGCTTGCCTTGTTATCCAACCAGGGAGACCTTAGAATTTTATGATTGGAAGATCAGACTCTGGAACTGGAGAAGACATTAGAAACCAGATAGTCTTATAGAAGGAGCCATTGAGACCAGAAAAAAAGGCAAATTACTTTTCCAGAGTCCTAGCATGAAACAGTAGAAAGAGACATGGGATTCTAGCCTCTTGACATTTAGTTAAGAGTTGCCTTTCTTTTACCAAGTGGCTTGAAAGTTTAATCTCAGTTGACCCAGAGATAAGTAAGTCCACAGAGGTGAGTGAAAAGTGCCAATTATATTTACAAAATATTTCCATTTATGAGGGTTTTTCAACATGAGAACATGAGTAAATTTTACTTCTAAAGCCTCGTTTATATTCCAGCATGGTTTCCCTCCCTGCTTTCATCCTAGCCAACCCACTGGCACCACACACATCACAATGCTTACGTGTTTCCAGACCCCAAGCCACAGCTCCTCCATTTCTGTCCAGGCTGTTCAGGAAAGAACAGATCTCTCATGGATATAAACAAAACATGGTATATCAAGTTGCTATAAGACTAAGCACCTCCCCATGTATTAAGACTGAGCAATGTGACTGTGAGGAGTAGGGTCCCACAGCCAGTAAAAGGATCAGAGAGAGCCCTTGCTTCCATTGTTAGGAGTACTGCCAGAGGACCAAGCTACAGAACTGTAACAAATATGCAGAGTTCCTAGGGTAGTCCCTTGCAGGCTCCGTGATTGTTGCTTGTCTCTGCTAGTCCTTATGAGCCCAGGTTTGTTGAGTCTATAATTTTTCTTGTGGTGTCCTTGATCCATTTGGCTCCCATGATCTTTCCTCTCCCTCTTCTGCATGATTTGGGAGATCTGCCTGCCTAATGTTTGGCTTTGGGTATTTATATGTTTCCATCAGTGACTGAATGAAGGCTCTTTGACAACAAATGGGCTAGGTACCAATCTATGAATATAGCAGAATATTATTAAGCATCATTACATTGGCATTTTTTCCCTTCAGTCATGTTTGGTTCTGTCCTAGGTCTCTGGGTAATCTAGCCTGTGGGTTCTGATACTCTAGGTAGTATCAGGGGTGGGGTTACTCTCTTGGTATGGATTTTAGGCTAGACTAGCATTAGTTTGCCACTTCCTCAATCTCTAGTTTACCCTTACTCTAGTACATCCCATAGGCAGGATAGACTGAAGGTAAGAGATTATGTGTCTGAGTTGGTGTTCTAATCACTCCACTTGAAGTCGTGCCTGGTCACAGGAGATGGCCAGTTCAGGTTATGTATCACCTATTGCCAGGAGTTTTAGCTGGGATCATTCTTGTAGATTCCTGGATGTAGTAAAAGGAGTGGCAGGCTGCTTCCCGCTGCCCGGCTCCCAGCTAGCTTTACACCCAAAATAATTACATGGAAATTGCATTCATTTAAATACTGACTGGCCCATTATATCTAGCCTCTTCTTGGCTAACTCTTACATCTTTTTTTTTTGTTTGTTTTTTTGTTTTTCTTGGTTTTTCGAGACAGGGTTTCTCTTTGGTTTGGAGCCTGTCCTGGAACTAGCTCTTGTAGACCAGGCTGGTCTCGAACTCACAGAGATCCGCCTGCCTCTGCCTCCCGAGTACTGGGATTAAAGGCGTGCGCCACCACCGCCCGGCTTCTTACATCTTAATTAACCCATTTCTAATAATCTGTATATCACCACGTGACTGTGGCTTACTGGGATGAGTCTAACCTATGTCTGTGCTGGAGAGAAGAGTCATGGCGTCTGCCTGACTGTGCTTTCTTTCTCCCAGAATTCTGTTTGGTCTACTCTGCCTTTCTAAGCTGCTGTCCTATCAAAAGGCCAAGGCAGTTTCTTTACTTGACAAATGAAAGTAACACATAGACAGAAGACCCTCCTACATCACCTGGAAGGTTCCCTTAAGCCAGGTTTTTACCTGACCCTGAAATGTCCCTACTTTCTAGTAATCTCCTTCAGTACTCTCCCCTTCTGTCCCTCTAAATACTACTGTTTAATGTTATCACTTATTTATTGTTTAAGGCTATGGCTCTGTATATAAAATCCTGTGTCTTATGTTTTTCTGGTAAACCTTCTATGATAGCTGATCTATATATACAGTCCTGTCATTGGTCTTTGATATACACAATTTATTTATTTCAATGTAATTGAGAGTTACAAAGTATGAGATATTTGCCTATTTTAAGGTTTTAATTGTCTAAACAGTATCAGTTCTGAAAGAATGTAAAATAGATTCATAGTGTCTATGTTGAATGAAAGGAACACTGGCAAACCAAAGAAAAGATTCTATCATTTAAATATTATAAAAATATCCTTAATAAACTTTGTCCTGGTGACTTTTATCATCAACTTAGTACACAGTCTAGAGTCACCTGAGAAGGGAATCACAATTGAATGATTTCCTCAATCATTTTGGCCTGTGGGGGATTGCTTTGATTATTATCTGATGCAGGAGGACTCACTCCACTGGGGGCAGTCCCATTTCGTATAGAGGTAGTACTTGACTATGTAAGAAAGCCAGCTAAACATGATCTAGAAAGCAGAATTTATGTTTCTAATTGAGTACTGCTCTGACATCTCACAATGGTCCTGGACCTGGAAGAATAAGACAAATCTTTCCTCCCTCTAACTTTTTTTGGTTGGAGTACTTTATCACAGCACCAAAAGTGCAGCTTTAAAGTGAGATAATTTGTGTGAGTGTAGGGATAGGACTGAGGATGGCAGTGCTTCAGTGCTTGCTAGAATGGGAAAGGCTCTGGGTGCGATTTCCAGCACTGTGAAACAAAACAAACCAAAAACTACAAGAAAAAGAAAACAAAGCAAAAGGAAAATTATCTGTGTGATCAGTTTTGGCCTTGATCAAATATTGTTATAATTTTAGGTAGCTGGTAAAAAGCCACTTCTCTCTAAATTTCCTTTTACTTAGTTCTCAATACTTTTTTTTCCATGCTCCAGATGTCTCTGTGTTTACAGAAAACAAAGGGTTAAGGTCTGTCACCAGAGTGTTCTGAAAACCCTATCCTGGTGTACAAGCTTATTGGATTACAAATATTTTGGGCAAGTTGACAAAAACTATCTCTTGTAAGGAGCATGAATATTTTGTATAGAAGCTGAGACTGATCACTGGATAAATATTTTAGTTTCTCAGCCAATGTGATTTACTCAGTTCTGCTAACATTATATCGGGTGACTGAATAAATGGCCCCTCAAGCACCTATGTGCTTATCATGCAACACTGCCTTTAACAGTCTGTCCACAGCTCTGGCCACGTTTAGTAACATTTCCCCAACTTTCAAATCCCAGGAACATTTTCTCTGTCCTCATCTTTGCTTTTTCTGAGACAGTTGACACAACTGACTGATCCTTATTTTGAAACTTACTTTGAACCTTACTCCGGTAACTCAGGAGTCATTGCTTTAGTCTTTTTCCTCCCTGAATGTTGTTTCTCGGTACTCTCCATTGCATTTTTTTTTTGTTCTGCTGTCTCCTTAGGCCTGATACTTTTCTGAATCTGTTCCTTTCCTTGTTTACAGGATGTCAGACTTGTGCCTACCTCTGTGACTTTGCCACAGCTACAAACTGACCGCTGTCCTAGCTGGACCTCCTGCTCAAGTCTCTCCTCCATCTCCCTCCTTCATTCCTTCCTCAATCTTCTCAAGTTCCTCCCCGCACCATCCATATCCAACTAATCTTGGAGAAATAATCAGTCTTTATGTTTCTCAAATGGATGCTTTCACATCTGCTAGGCTGTCTCATTGGAATTGCGAGTTCAGGCCTTCATTTTTATTTTCACCTCGTTTATTCCAGTAAGCTTCAAATAAAAGCACCATATATTTGCCTGTAAGATCTGGGCCTTTGTCATCTCTGTTCCTAGTTCTTTAATAGGACTATGCAGCATGACTTATGCAACATGAGATGCCACTTAAGACAACACTGTTTCTAGATGGTCATTCTCTATGAGGGTGGGCATTCTAACCCATGCTCTTTTGCATTTGACTTCAATGTTATGGTGGTTAATCTTTGATCACTTGGCACGTGAGAACTAGCCTCATGATATCTGAAATGTTGGTGGTAAGAATACGTTCAGTGTGGGCAGTCTAAAAGCAAGTTTGGCTCACAGTGAGCATTTTGCTGTAAATGACCAGCTTTGAAAAAGTTCCTCTGGGAATCGAATCAATCTTTGTGAGCAGGGACATCTTGCGCTGCTGCTTTCCAGGAAGCTGCCAGATGGCGCACACAAAAAGCATCCTTATTTAAAATCCTTTGAGAGGTGTCCTGGGAAAAATGCGGGCAAGCACTCAAACCAGAACAGTAAGTAAAACGGTGGTTAGGGGAAGGACATCATTTAACTCACCTATTCCAAACAGCTCCTTGTGCTAACATCTGAGCCAGACTGACTTACTGGCTAACATCAGCTCTTAACCTCTGGCTATTAACTCCTAAGAGTCATCGGCTGTGAAGAGGCTACCAGCAAACCTCTTAGCCTTTAAAAGATATCATAGAGACACACCGTGTTGTGTTGCTCATGTAGTTCTCATTAAAGAAAGAGTAGTGGATGGCAGCAAAGGAGTTTTCGAAGATAAACAAGTTTTGGATGATGAAGGACTGGTATTGAGAGTTTGTGAGGACAGTTAGGGGCAGGGAAGGCACTCACGGGAACAACAAAGGCTCCAATGTTTCCTTCCCTAAGGTTTTCACCCAGTCTTCCTCCGTCTTCCATGTGACCGCATCAAATAACTTTGGATGCTAGCAAAATTTGGAAGTAAGAAAAGTTCATCTCTACAAATAGAAGTTTTTAGGAATGTTCCTGGAATTGGGAAGATCAAGGCACACTAATAATCTCAAGCCTTCCAACTTGAAGACTAAATTACCCTAAAGGAAAATTGGTAAAATGTTCAAATCCTGCCTTCAAGGGCATAGGAAAGCATGAACACTTAATTTCTTGAAAGTATGAAATAAAGAACATTCATAGTCAGCCAAAGATGTAATCAAGCCATTGTAAAAATCGTGTAAACTAAACTTATCGTTAACTCCCTTTTTTACCTTGAGCACATAAAGAGTTAGTCTACTTTTTATAAACAATTGAATTTCTGTTCTCCATTGTGAAGAATTGAGGATGTAATCAATTTGCTTACTTTATGCTGGATGGGAGGTCAGGTTTTAATGCGTTCACAGTGTTAATCTGAAAGAAGATTTATCACAGGCTGAGGGGGATTTGGGCATTGATTCTCAGACATAGAGTCTTTTGATTTCTCTTCCAGGACCCTGATGCAGATGTGAGAGCTGACCTGAGGCTGTGTCTGCTGTCTGGGGCTGGGTGGCTCAGTGGCCATCTGTGAGTAATTATATGTAATATCCATACCTGGGAATGGGGAGCTGTTTTATTGCCAGATGTAAACAATGAAAGGCAAGAAACTTTTAGAAAAAGCAGCGAGAAGCCAGCAAGCTCATAAAATAATATTGCTTTCCCTGAAAAAAAGGAAACAGAGAAAAGCCAATGACTCTATTATAAATATAGTAAGTTCTTAATAAATCTAGTGAGACTTATTAAACGAGACATTTCCTTCATGGAAAGGTAGTTAGTAAATTCTTTCCCAAGGTTTGGACATTTACTTCATTTACTCTACTTAAATTTAACATCTCAGAACTGGTTTTTTTTTTTAAGCAGTTATGGCTTATGCCTTCATATATATCTTCCCAGAATTGAGGCAGGTAACTATCCCATCTAATCTTAATCTTTTGTCAAATACATTTTCCTGCTGTTTCTGTTTTTTCCTGTTTGGTCCACTGGCCACAACAGGGAAGAGAGTCTCAGAGGGGGAGTGTCTGCAAGGTTTCACTGTAGCATGTCTGTAGGGAATCTAGGTGGGAAGACCAAGCCTGGAAGTAGATGGTGCCATTGCCTGGGTTTGGGTCCTTGATTGTGTAAAAAAGAACATGGACTGAGCCAAGTGGGAGCCTGCATATATTCACTCTCTCCCTGCCCTTGGCTGTGGGTAGCACTTTCTTCAAGTTCCTGCTACCTGTGATTTGCCTGGCATGATTAACTTGAACCTGGGATTTGAGATGGCCTCCTTCCCTTCGAAATTGTCCTGTTTGGGTGTTTTGCCACAGCTACAAGAAAGGAGACCAGGATACTGCCATTTACCTAGAAAAAAGTCAGATTGGGAAAGTAGTGCCAGAAGTTGTCAACATCTTACTTCTCTGTCTGGAAAGAGGCTTTTGTTCTCTCCTGTGCCCTGGTTTCTGCTTCTTCATGAAGTCTCCCTCTAGCTAGCGAAGACACACCCTATCTATTGTGCTTTGTCTCTCTTATGTCCTGCTTCCAGCTCACCCATTTATGACCTTTAATATTAATGCTTAGAGAAAAGTTTGGCAAAAAATAAAGGGAATATGAAGTGAAATCACGTTATATTTAATCTCTTAATGGCTTTTATTCTCCCATCAATACAAACAACTTTCCCTCAAAATCTCAAATGTATGCTGTTATGAGAAAATGTATTCAGAGTACATAATTATACTGTATTTCTTTTTGACTATGAAAGTATTTAATCAAGAGACTTGTTAAATACAAGATTATACAAATTAACATAATATTCACGTTTTGCGAAGCCTTTAAAAGAGGAAAGCCACCTTTGAAGCTGAAGTGAAATGAAAACCTTTATTTATGCAGTCATTAAGGGAATGATCGATATGTGTTTCATATTTTACATGAGAATTAACTCCATAAAGCCATACAATTTAATCAGAATAAAAGGAAATTAAAAGTAGAGAAAGAATATCTGGAATGAGCCCATATGCATGCAAGAGATGTAAGCACACATGTGTTATGGGAGCTGCGGGTTGCATTTCGCCACCCAGCTCCTGACACCGGCTAGCTTTACCCTAAATAACAACACACAAACTGTATTTTTTAAACACTGCTTGGCCCATTATATCTAGCCTCTTCTTGGCTAACTCTCGCACCTGGACTAGCCCATTTCTAATAATGTGTGTAGCACCCCAAGGTGCGCTTACCGGGAAGATTCTAGCCTACGTCCATCCTGGGTCGGAGTTTCATCGCATCTGCCCGGGAAAGGGGAGCATGGCCTCTGAGTTCACTTCCTCTTCCTCCCAGCATTCTGTTCTGTTTACTCCTCCCACCTATGTTTTGACCTATGAGGGCCAAGCAGTTTTTTTATTATAATTAACCAATGACCCTCCTCCATCATTTCCCCTTTTTCTGTTTAAACAAAAAAAAGCTTTAACTTAACATAGCAAAATTACATATAACAAAACAGTTATCAAGTAAAAGTTACAATAATCTTTATCATAACTAAGGAAAACTATAACTATAACTATCTATCTATTCTTCAACTCCATCAAAGACTCCCGAAAGATACAATATTACCTAAGCAAACAAGAAATAAGCAACTTTCAAACTCTAGAAATGACAGAGACATCTCGCTGCCTGGACAGTCACCCAAAGTTCCTCTGTACCGTTGGGGCATTCATCTTCGGCCTACAGGCCCATAGTATCCAGAGACATTTCCATGAAGCAGGAAATTTCAAAGTCAGTTCAGTCATTATCTGTTGTGTCCTGCAGAATGTCTTGCAGACTCCTTCATGAATCAGGAACCCCGAAAGATCATCTCACCTTTAGGCAAGTTCAGTAGTCCTCTCTCTGTGGGTTCTTTGTGTCTAGTTTATGCAATAGTCCAGGCAAGAGCAGTTTCTTGCCCAAATTGCTATCAAACTCCATAAGGATCCTCTTCGATGCCCATTTTCCTCTCAAAGTAGATTGGTGCTGCCAGGAGCAGAGTGTCTCATTGTCATGAAAAACCCGAAGTTATTAAAACATTAAATAGCATATTCCGTAGTCTTTGAAAGATATGAAGAATGCCGATCTAGCTGAAATATATCTCTATATATCTAGAAAATCTAACTAATATGACTACAAACTTGACTATTATTAATGATTATCCATTAACAACCTATATACATTACATTTTTACATGAACTACACAATCACAATATCTTAATCAATATTAGAAATACATATACAAATAACAAAATTGACCTTAAATCTCTATCAATAAAGCAAAATCTATACTAATGCAAATTATTCATATCTATATCATATCCCCCTTTAAATGTAAAAGAACATTTATAAACAATATTTGGGAACATGGGCGCACTTTTTTTTCTCCAAACTGCTTCCTGCTGAATGGGGGCGTCGTTAATTAGGTCTTTCATGGTATAACCTGTGTGCTAGTTTCATCTCAGTTGGCAGTTGAGCGAAGCAATTTTCTGATGGTGTTCACAGCAACCCTTCAGGAGGGCGTGGTCCATCATACCATATTGGGATAGAAGCAATCCACAGACTCTCACCCTCTGTGAAAACAAAATAAGAAACTCCTTTCCAAAGCATCATGTCCTTAGATCCAAATTTCAAAATCAAGGCATTTTCAAAATATCTATGTTGGATTAGTTCAGCAGCATTTATAAATAAATATCTTTTAGCAGCTGTTGCTTCTTCCTCAGCATTCAAATAATTCAAAGAGAGCATAATAGCATACAGTATCAAGATTCTCTGTGTATTTCCCATCTTTGTGCAGCTTTGTTTTAACCTCTATTTTGTTTATTTTTATTTTTGACTTTTTACTTTTTGAGACAGGTTCTCCATATATCTTTGACCTGGAATAACTCTGTAGACCAGGCTGTCCTTGAACTCTCAGAGATCCGCCTGACTCTGCCTCCCAGGCATTGGGTTTAAAAGCGTGTTCTACCACACCTTGAAGTCACAGAGGTCAATCTTCCTCTGCCTCCTAAGTGTTGGGATTAAAGGTGTGTACTACCACACACAATTACTTTCTTTCTTCCAGTTTTTACTTTTAGGAACTTTTAGCTTGCATATATTTTTAACACACTATAAATTATTTAAAGGTTTTCTTTGTCTTTGAATCTCTTTTTACTGTATATTGCTGGACTCTAGCGTCCAAACACCGAGAAGGAGTCACCCCCAGAGACCATCTCATATACCACAGCTGATGCAAAAGCATGAGGATTTTATTAATGCTGTCATGACAGGATCCCCCAGGATTCGGGAAGCTGAGGGACCTCGAATAGCTGGTATAGTCTACTTTTAACGGGGCCACAGAAGCAAGGGGGGTTGTTCTTTGACTATTCTGATTGGCTTATTCAAAAGGGCTATTACCAATAATTGACTGGAGAGCTGTTGCCAGATCAGATGAGGTAAGACATCATTTTGACCCTGTTTCCCAGGGGACCTAACCAAAACATACGTATATGGGTAATTGTTCAGGAACTGAGTACGTGCATGTGTAGCTGTTAGGTCCTTGGTTCCCAGGGGAGGAGGGGAAGCACTATGGCACAGAGGCTGAGAGGATTCAGAATTGTCAAAAATGGCTTCAGGCTTGTCTTAAAGTCTTACAATATCTCTCTCTTTCTGACCACACAAGCCTTTAAATTACTGAGCAATATGGGTAGGATTAAAGCTGTGGCTTTGCCAGCTAGATCAAGCCCATTCCTTAGCTTTCCAGCCTCATGGCGAAGGTACCGGCTGTAGCCATCTTTATTGCCACAACTATGGCATTTCAAGGTCCTTGCCAGCAAACAAGCTACAACACTCAAATGCTCTCTCTGTAGCTGACCTCCTGCCTCAAAGAGTCAGAGTTTGCCCTGGCAGTATGGCCCACAAAGCCAGCATTTTAAAACAGCACAACTTTTTTCTTGCTACAGCTGAAAACAAACAAGCACTCACTCAGCTTTTATCAACACCATTTAAATGTTTCGTGACAGAACCTCTTAAGAGCTGCAGGGTTTTGCAGCTGAAGCTGAGTCAGGAAGCCTCTCTTAGATGAGAGCGCTTGCTTGCTTCTAGCAAGCAGAGCAGACCCGAGAAATTGCTGCTACCAAGAAAACATGCTTTACTCTTTCTCAAGCTTTCTCAGGCTTTAAGTGGATTCAGTTGTCCACACGTCTGGGTGCCATTCTGTTGTGGGAGCTGCAGGTTGCATTCTGCCACTCAGCTCCTGACACCAGCTAGCTTTACCCTAAAGAACAACACACAAACTGTATTCTTTTAAACACTGCTTGAGAATACTGGCTGCTCTTCCAAAGGTCCAGAGTTCAATTCCCAGCAACCACATGACAGCTTAAACACTGCTTGGCCGATTATATCTAGCCTCTTCTTGGCTAACTCTCACACCTGGACTAGCCCATTTCTAATAATGTGTGTAGCACCCCAAGGTGCGCTTACCGGGAAGATTCTAGCCTACATCTATCCTGGGTCAAAGTTTCATCGTGTCTGCCCGGGAGAGGGGAGCATGGCCTCTGAGTTCACTTCCTCTTCCTCTCAGCATTCTGTTCTGTTTACTCCTCCCAGCTATGTTTTAACCTATGAGGGCCAAGCAGTTTTTTTTATTTTAATTAACCAATGACCTTCCTCCATCACACATGCACACACCCCACCCCACCCCCACACCTCATACATGCAAATCTCAAATCAAGAATTAGTTTATTTCAGTTTATAGACATTTAGCAGTAACTTCACAGCTTAAGCTGTGGCTATGCTCTAACAGGGGAGGACCTTCTTTTTCAGATTGAGTGGGTACATACACTTGTGGTTGGTAGTGCTGTTTTTTATGTAGGAATCGACACCAGGGTACTTCGGCGCAGCTTTATAAAGGCTTGTCTTGAATTTGTTTCTAGTGCCTTGAGGTTTATTTTCCAGATAGAAAGTTTTTGGTTTAATTATCATGGAATGTCCATGGACATTGTCATATTCTCACTGTTCTTGTGATTATTTTTTTCTCATTTGCTTTAATCATTTATTTCAGAGAGTTGATTGGGGGCCATATCAGTAGTTTTTAATACTTGTGTGCCAGACAATGTTTTGATTCAATAATTTATAAAAACACATTCAGAGGAAACAACCTTCTAACAGGAAAAACTCAAGGGTCTCAATTTTAAGTGCTGATTCTAACGAGTACCTCAGATGTTTCTATGACTTTCTTGATCTATTTCTGGGCTGTTTGACCTATTTTAATCCAGTTACTAAATAGCTGGAAATTAAGAGTACACTGCCATTTACATGAAAAAAGTCAGATTGAGAAAGTAGTTCCAGAAGTTGTCAACATCTCCTTACTTCTCTGTCTGGAAAAAGGCTTTTGTTCTCTCCTGTGCCTTGGTTTCTGCTTCTTCATAAAGTCTTCCTCTGGCTAACTGAAGACACACCCTATCTATTGTGCTTTCAGGAATTTGAGGTATTTGCCATGATGCCTCAGTTGAGTTGCAGAAGAAACTACTAGCTTCTATCTTTTAAAAACACTTTCCATCATTCCATGTTGATAAGTAAAAGAGAATTTGAGAACATCTGGAAACAATCAGTAAACAACAGTTTGGATATTTCTGCTTCATTTAGACTTGACATACTTCAGAAAAAGCTATTCATGGGAAAATTAAATTTACATTTTGATTTCATTTAGAAAATCCATCTATTTGGCATCTCGAAAATCATTAACTTCTCATTTCCACCCTTACCACCATTGTCATTTATTGTACTTTGTCCCCCTTTCTCCTCAAAATGTGCACATCTGGTCTCCAGTCATAAAATATTTATTCTTAAAACTTAGAATAGGGACTTTATTTCCCTGCAGTTCATTGCCCCCAAGGTCTGCTAGTGTGTGATGGAAAAGTGCTGAGCCCACTCATTTCAGAGTAGATCCTCTGATTTCACCTGGCCTCATCTCTTCAGGCAACATAGTGTTAGTCTAACCATGCCTTTGTATTTCATTACTACTGTTTTCCTTTCCACCTCCTTTGCCTGTCACCTTCCTTCTGACTACTTTTACTTTCTTCTCCTCTTCCCCTATCAACATTTTATTTTTAATTTTGATGGTGTATTCCATCTTCACACGACTCCTCTGTCACTCCCTCTTCCATTAAGAGTAGCCTGGTACTTCCTTGGGTCTCAGAAATCCCTTATTTATATGATTACAACGTATTTGTTCTATTTCTTAACTTGATGGTGGCGTCTCATCACTTTCTTCTGCTGCATTTTCCTTTGTGAACATAGGCTCTGTACCTCACTCATTCTGAAGGTTTTCAGTTTTGATTGTCAACCTGATGGGATTTAGAATTCTGGTTGAAACAAACCTCAGGCCAAGTCTGTGAGGAACTTTCTAGGTGGGTTAATAAGCTGAGAAGATCAACTCTAAGTGTGGACAGAAGCATTCTACCAGCTAGAATCATGTACTCTGTCTGTAAAAAGGAGAAAGCGAGCTGAGTTCCAGCACCCATTGCTTTCTGTGTCCTGACCACGGATGCAATGTACTGGTGTGCTTCCAGCTCTTGCTGCCATGCTTTCTCAGTCATGGATTTTTCAGCCAAAATAAACCTTTCCATCCTTTAACTGCCCATGCTGGGTATTTTGTCACATCAATGAGAAAAGGAGACCTTTACAGCGTGTGTCCTACAACACCAGGTAGTGTAGTGTGCAGCATACTGAACACAAGTACAGAGACTAAAGAGCGAATGCATGGGTGACTGGGAGCACTTTGTTGCAAAGGAAAAAAAAAGTGCAAATTGTCAGAATAATTCTCTCAGATTTCAGATGACTTAATTACTCTGTTGGCTAAGATAGCTGCACATGGCTATCAATAAAAGCTAAATTAAATACAAGAGAGTTGTTTTGGTAATAGAAAACCACCATTTGTAGTTTGGAAACAATATAGAAAATTCTTTCATCTTGAGCAGACCACAGTTAAATATAATTTATAATATTTAAAAAATATTCAGTGCTTTGTGGAATTTGTGTGCGTGTGTGTGTGTCCAGTGATCTATCTGGCTTGGAATTGATAAGAAATGATATGTAGAATTTTGGTCTGTAAGCTTAAGCTTCAGTTAAATTTAGGTCATTTCAGCATAGGCTGGTTTAGTTCTGCTGAGATTATAGGGGGATATTCTAAACTAGGGCTACACTGGCTACAACACGGGAATTGGGAGTCATGCATGAGATGGTTTATGAGGAGTTTTCCATCTTACAGTCTTTACATGGCTACCAACAGTTCTAGCTCATTTTAATCACCAAGGTTCTGGTTGTCCAATGACTGAGGTATTCATCCAAAGAACTGAATTAAAATAGTACCAGTATGGGGCATTGTTAGTGTGGTATTCTGGATAACCATGCAAACAATGACACACTGACCTGTGTTCAGAGACTACAACCTATTATGCAGGGGCAAATCAGGTTATTTTACATTTCCAAACCTTAAAAGCAACTCTTTGTCTCTCTGGCACCGTTGATAGATTCCTTTCCTTCCCGAGGAATCCTGGTGTAGCTTCAGATGTTTATATTTTCAATCTCCCCCACCCAGATTGTTTTTTCTTGTGTACGTTGGGACTCTCCAATTTACTTGCAACTCAAATTTCATGAACTGAATGGGCACAGAGAGTTTGCTTTACAAGGCTTCCTATCCAGTGACAGTTTCACTTCAAAATGCGACAGCTCCCTATAAAGATGCATCAGTGTAGTTCGGTGAAGGCAGGAGCAAAAAGAAGTGCACAGGTAATGTATTTATGTTCTGTAACTAGAGCCCACAACATCAGTTCACTATCCTTCTATTAATATATATTTAATGAGTACTTTAGTTCTTTGTATCAGTGACCACATTTCTCTGTTATGTCTTTTGAAATCTTTTGAAATTTGCTGCCAGCCAGTTTTCACCCAACTCTGACCAACTCCCGAACGTCTCTCACTTTAGAAGAGGGCTTAGCACTGGGAACTCACTCCTTTATATAGTCCAGCCTTCATTATAGTGTGACTTTACCTTTCTTAGAAAAATTACAGCTAGGATGCATAAGGCTTTGCTAGTAGTGTATTTGTATGATTTCATTATTTATATACAGATCTTATATCAACATACACTTACCATCAGAAGTGTAAACCTGAAGAAGGAGAATCCATCCTATCCTAATCTGTGAATTACGTTTCCCTGCCTCTCATCACAGAGACAAACACAGTACAAACCTGAATGAATTTTCTCTGTGGTACTCAGCACTGTCAATGCTGAATTTGGGTGCAACTTCTCTTCATTTGGGGCATTCTTCAAATTCTTCTAACTTGGAGGAAGAAGTCTTCATGTTCTTTTTCCCATTTGTAGCTATGTCATTTTTTTTACTTGCAGGTTCAGTATAATAAGTTAATTTGATAATACAAAATAAATCCTGAAAATGTAATTTGATATTTTAACAATATTATAGTGCCAATGAGATTTTTTTGGGCATTATATATCAAATCTCAATGGGTTCTTATTTCTTGAAGGTGGATGTAACTTTAAGTCCTTGTAATGTTTTATTATATGAAAGCACATTACTGGCTCTGCCCCACAGGTCACAGAGAGGAACTTAGTGATGGAGAACTCTCCTTTTCATGTGCTTCCTATTTTCATAAAGAAAGAGATCTGCTAGGGTAGTGATCTTGGCCTCATCCCCACTCACTTAATTTTTAACTCTGAAAAGAAAAGACTATCCTTGATATCAGGGTTCAGTTTCTCTGTCGGACCCTTGGGATCTCCCTCTTCCCCTCTCATTGCCATGGGCCAGTACAGGTGACCAGTTTTGGATAACAAGTGTTCATTCTGTAGATTCATTGTTTTTCTTCTATGTATACTTATGTAGGGACAGGTTTGCAAGTTCTTTTACAGAATTTACAGATACAAATTCACATTTTTCAATGAACTTAAAATAATAAAGTCAATATTTTTATTTTCATTTCTCTCTTTTTTGAATTATTTCCTAAGTTTTCCATATTGATAAAAGATAAGAAAAGTTGTTTGCAATCTTGAATTCTCCTAAGATGTGTGTGTCAGTAGCTATACCACCCATCTTATGAATATTCTAATGACAGCACCATTACCAATATAGTATTATTGTTTTATATAGACTAAGATACACCTCTTTATTGGCATTATTGATAGTTTAATTGAAGTGTTATTCCATGTCATCTGATAAGAATTCTGACCCTCTGGTTTAGTGGGAACTCATTATTTTAAGTTCATTAATTCATCCTACTTGCTGAGTCCAAGGAAAACAGGTGTGAGCCACCATACTGGTGTTTAGTGATACCTTAATATTGTTAGTTTATATAGAATATATTGTACTAGAAAGTTCTTCAATTCTTAAATATACATACACAACAGAGAACAATACAATCATTAAAATAACAGCATGAACTAACGAAGAATAAGATGAAATACAAATGTGTTAACCCATTTCTTCTTGTATTTAGGCAATTGCTTTACATTTTTTTGTATTGAAAATAAATTCTTCACTCATCCAGTACATCCTGGTTACAGTTTTCCTTTCCTCCACTCCTCTTAGCTCCCTTCACCTCCCCTTTTACCAGATCCACTTACCCTCCAGAACAGGTCTCCAAGAGGAAACAACTGAACATCTGTGAGTCTTTGTACCTACTCCCATCTGAAGCTGAAGGAAGCCTCTCTGATGATGACTGGACAAGACACAGAAGCTATGAAATGACATCACTAGGAATCATTTCATTGGTTTGTTTTTGACCAGTTGTGCTTAGTTCTATCCTAGTTCTCTGCGTTATCCAGTCTCTGGTTCCTGACCATCTAGGCCATGTAGGGCAGTGGTTCCTTCTTGTGCAATAGGCCTCAAGTTAAATCAGTTATTGTTTGGCCACTTCCACAAATACTGTGCCATCATTGCCCCAGCACATCTTGATGGCAGGATAGATGGTAGGTTGAAGGTTTTATGGCTGGATTGGTGTCCAGGTTACTCTTTCAGTTCCCTGCTGAGTACCTTCCCTTACAAAAGAGACTAGAACCTAGGGGGGAAGCTTTCACACAGGTACTAGCTTGACCCCTCCTTGTCCAGGGATGTTATCCTTAGCAATAGCACTCTGCAGGTTGACGGTGATCCTCTGTACTAGGACTGGCCTGGGTTGTTTGAGGGTGCATTACCACAGGACTGTCTTCTCCAGCAGCTCGACCAGTACAACCCCAGTCCACCACAGGAAAACTTGCTCGACTACAAAAGATATGTACTCAGATTCAGATTCTGTAGCTTCCATTTCTTGCTTTAAAATGTTTAGTAAGAGCTTGTACTGACCAAATGCTGGCTGATTTTTCTCCCTAACATACCAATCGTCCTTTTATGATCCTCAGACTCCATGTTTCCCGAACTAATGACTTGACTGCAGTGTTCTGGCCTGGATGGTTCCTCATGAAGTACTGGGAAAGTCCTTACCCACAAGGGCTAAATGACATTTAAATGTCACTTCTTTAACTAGGTTTTCTCTGATCACCTTTGCATGCTGCTTCCCCTTGCTTTAGCATCAAAAGCCTTAGGATTCTTGCATCATTTTATCAATAAATATATTTTGTATAAAGTTCTCCGAGCTTTATGGCCCTTATTAATAACCTAGCCAGGAAATCAACTGATGTTTTACTTTTTACAATTGCCTAGTATGTATCCTAAAATAATTTTAAATAATACAATTTAATAGATACTATAAATAATTTTGTATAATAAAGTTTAATATATACAATATTTTCAACAATACCATGTAATATTTTTCAACATAAAGTGCCTATGAAAGATGGACTTTTAACTGGATAAAAGTAAACTGAAATATATAATGAAGTGAAAGAAATAATTTGCTTATTGTTTTTTGAATTTCTCTACTTTTAATTAGATGTCTGTAAAAGATGGTCATAGAAAATTGATCATTTTTATCTTAGTCATAAAAATGTATTATTCCAGGAATCTCCAAGTTAGATTTAAGTCCAGACATAATGCTGTGCTCATCACTCATTGAACAGACATGTTCTGGGCACCTTTCATGTGTCAGTGTGGAGATAGCCATTGTCATTCTGTCTATAAACCAACTCATATAATTAATCTAACAAGTTACAAATGTTTCAATTGTTTCCTAACAGCTCTCTAATGATAAGCTTGTCAGTATGCATTCTATCCTGTGTTCTAGGAGGCTACTCATTAGTTCCCGGATGTTCAACCTCGAAATAATCACACAGAAACAATATTATTTGCAATATTGTTTGGCCAATAGGTTAAGCATATTTCTGGCTAACTCATATATCCTAAACTAGCCCATCTCCATTAATCTGTGTACCACCACGTGGCTGTGGCTTACCAGGTAAAGTTCTGCTCTGAGTGTCTGTCTCAAGGGGGCTACCTGGTTTCTCTCTGACTCCACCTTCTTTCTCCCAGCATTCAGTTTGGTTTTCCCTGCTTAGCTCTGTTCTTCCCTATTAGACCGAGTCAGTTTCTTTATTAATCAATGGCATTCACAGCATTCCAGAGGAGTCCCACATCAATACTGCAATATTTTACATTAGAATTGGGTGGATTCTCTACATATGTTCAGCTTCACAACTGTGCCCTTGACCTTAATTACTTTATTGTTATCAAGTATTTTGTTTCTTTGTTTTGTTCAGGCAGAGATATGTCCCTCTTCTTTTCTAATATAGTAAATAAAATTTCAAACTTACTTTTTTCTTTCAACTTGTAGGATGGTCAGTCAGCATAAATCTGAACTCTGTTTTACATTTTTAATTGTGTGATTTTACAAATTTATGTAATGAATTTTAGAGATGTTACCTCCCCACTCTCCTCCCACATAGTTTTCCCTCTGGCTCTCTTATCTACAGACCCTTGTCCAACTTACATGCCATCTTTTTGTTTGTGACACATTGCATTTCATTATTGTTACTTGCCCGCGTGTGTGTGGGATGTTATTCATGGAGGCCAGTACAATTTTTATCTGGGACTGCTCTGATGAAGAAAGTGGCAGCCTTCTTCCACAAGCCTCAATTGCTAAGGTTTCAATGGAAAGTGTCTTTCATTCTTGATGAAACACTGAGAGGCCCAGTTTTGTGCAAGTCTTGAGCAGATAACTGTGGCTATAAGTTATCTATACATATATCTTGTATGAGTACAAGGTTATGCTATATTCTGAAGACATCTGAACTTGAGAAGGTATTCATCTTCCATCAGAGTTATGAGAAAATGATGATGGTATGACATCAACCCTGACTTTTACAGAAGGGTTCTTGGGAATATGTTTCAGGGCACATTTAAAGATTGTTATTTTTTTTAATAAACCTGCTCTCTGTACCATGGCACAAACAACAAACAGCATTTCAGAAGTTTAGAACTTCAACATGTAGAAAGCTTCTAAGGACAACTGGGAAGAGGGGATTAAGATAGATTCAACATCTTCAGTTCTCCAGGACAGCTATACCAGAGAAGTTATGGTTTTCCAACTTGTAGATAAGAAAACTACATCATCAGACTATTGAACTTTCTTAGTTTCTGTATTGTTAGTGCTTTGTACTCATTCATATAAATCCAGATATAGCAGGAGATTTCCCAAAAAGATTTTGAGTAGTCAGTTTAATGCAGACATACCTTCATTGGAATTAAATCTTAAGTCATTGTTAAAGTTTTGAAATTTCTTAAAAAGATAAGTGGGAGACAAGAGGTCAAAGAAAAATAGTTTTGCTTTTGAGATGTACTTGTTTTTTATTATTACTATAATTATTTACTGCAAGCAGCATAGAACACCAACTGTGAATTTGTGGATCTGTAGCGACCTAACCTTACATGCTGGAATCTCCTTTGTTTTCCTTTCTCTCCTAATTGCAGACTGTTCTCTGCTTTTGGAGACTTGTGATATCAAATCAGGACCATTTCTACAGTAAGGATAATGTTCTTTGTTAAGGCCTATAACAAAAATCTCTTTCTCATATAACATAAAATGTTAATAACTTATAAAGAAGGTTAAGGTGTGGTTACCATCTGGGGACCAGTCTACTCACAACAACAGGGAGGACTACAAGAAAAAGAAAAAATTTCAATGTAGACATGTATTGGTGGTAATTCGCTTTTATTTCTTTTATTTTTGTGTATGAGTGTTCTATTTCCCATGTGTATATGTATTTTCACATGTGTGGATGTACATGTGAATGGGTATGAGTGCTCATTTGTATTCATGAGTGTGACTATAGAGACCCAAGTTAATATAGGGCATTGTCCTAAATTGCTCTCCACTGTATTTATACAGAAGGTCTATTGTTGAACCCAGGGCTCTGGGCTCAGCTCATCCAAGTTGTCAACTTGCTCCAGGAATCCCCTGTCTCTGTCTCCCCAACTTAGGCACTACAGGTGGTCCACCACAAATGCCCAGCTTGGTAGATGGGTGCTGGAAATCTGAACCCCAGTCCTCATGATTGTAAGCAAGGGCTTTATCCGTTGAATCGTCTCCCCACCTCTTGAAGGATGTTTTGATACTTTCTGTTAAATAAAATTTACTGGAAAACTGAAACATTTAATGATTGTTTTCAGGGTTAGTAAAAAAATTGTAGCTAAACATATAGCTTTCTAGTTCAGGGTCTTTTTGTCTTGTACTTCTTGTATTAGCTGGTTCTATTTTGAATGTTTACCTTTAAATTATAACATTTCAAGTATGATTATAATGTTTATATTTTTTTTGGCTGATCCATTTTGGATACATTTTCTCTAATCCTGCTGATTTTGGTTTATTATATGCAACTTATTTGGATTGATTGGTGACTAATCATGGCTGAGCACAGAGGGTTGGAAATTCTTTTGCAGTTTTAAAGATCTGAAATGTGAAAGACAAAATGTTAACAGTAATGACTTCCACATTTAAGTTGCATTTTGTTTAGAAAATTATTCTATCTTTCAAGGAATTATACTGAATATTTTTTGTCAAAGTGCTTGGTATCTGGATATGCTTTGTGATTTTACCAAACAGAGTGATCACATCTTCAAACACCAGGTTTTAAATTCTTTAAAATAGTAATAACTGTTCTCTGCTCCATAGAACCCAAGTGGTTTGAGGTTAAGCAGTGTTTCATTGTGATGTCAGAATTGCCTCTGCTTCTCCCCTTGATAAATGTTCTATCCCATGGCTTCTATTTCTACTTCAATAGCAAAATATTGACATAAATTAAAATTGAGCATGAAGTCACTCTTTGGGGAATTGTCCCCTCTTTTTCTTCCTGTACTAACATTAAAATCCTTCATTTTACTTTGCCTGGAGAAAACAAAAATCTGTTCTATCATTTTCTATTTACATTTTGCTTGAGAAAAATGTGAAAGACAGCTGTTTTAATGTTGAAATTGTTCCAATTTCTATTAAGGCTGTCCTCAGAGCTTTGGAAAATTTAATTTTAACTCCCAGAAAATTCGTTCAAAATGAGACATAAATGACCACTGTTATCTTCCTTCCCCGAGTTTCTGAAGAATGCGTGGTCAGTCACTCATGCCTTAAGTCAGCAGTAAAAACTTATGTTTACAAGTAAACCAGAAGAACACCCTCACAGAATAAACTAGTGCATCTATTCAATGCCAGTTTTGTTCATTTTGTCTGACTAGTGCTTTCATCAAGAGTTTAGAAAGGTTGCTTGTCATTGAGATCAAGAACCTTGGTAATTTTCAAATGCTGTACTCTAAGATGCCGTAGTTTGTGTGTAAGGCTGTTTGCTGGTGAGAGGCGATGAGGAAGAAGACAGTAATATTGTCTGAAGTTCCATTGAAAATTGCTGCCTTTGAGGTCAGTTTCCAGTTTTGGATTCAAGAAGCACCTGAACAAAAAAATGAGTCCTGAAATGCTTCTTAGGTGTCTGAGTCTCTCCCTGATTCACCTTTGTACTTGCTGTGTTTGCAGATGTCAAGGTGTGTGCCCTCCTGTGCTGGGATGAGGGTAGGAATGGATTCTTCTCTTGTTCCAGTCTTCACTTTGAAAAGGATGAGAGGAGAGCCTTAGTTCTCGAGCGGTCAGGATCCCAGCTTGTCTCATGATAATATTCCTGGTCAATTTCTTTGTGAGCAACAACTCCAAAAGATTATGGAAGATGGGAATAACAGTTATAAAGTGCCATCCATGTTATCAACCCCATTGTAGACAGTTGACAGCTAATAAAAATTGTCACTGTTGCAAAATCTCTCATGTTGCAGCATTTAATTTGTGTATGCCTCATTTGTGGGAGATGTGCAATTAGACTCTGCCATTGTCCTTTATTTCAGAAGTGTGTTTCCAGTCTCAGTCTGCAGGTGGATTTGCCAGCAGCACTATAGGTTCTGAGCACGTAGATACCGCCAGAAGGAACTTCTGAGCTCTGCTCTGTCTTGGATGTTTATTAATCTGCTACCATGGAGACAGGTATTTAATTGTGAATAAGCAAGAAAATGACTTTATACAAAACTCTATTTCAAACAAGGTTATTGGTGGGCAGTGATTCTTTCATCTAAAAAATATCATTTCTAAGTGACTAATCTCATTTTGGCAACGTGATTTGGGTTTCCATGGAAACAGAAGTGACAGCTGAGGTCTCTAAGCTCTTATAACTAGAGGGACTCAGGTTAATTCTTATAAATGTCAGTTGTCTCAAGACACCTAGCTAGTCTCTAGGGTAAACAAAAGAACAACCTGCCAAACATTTACAAATTTATATATACACAGTGCTGCACAGCTGCAGGCAGGCAGGATGGGACTGGAGAAGTAATTGAGCTCACTTCTTGAAACACAACCACAAAACAGTGAAAGAGACACTGAGAATAGTGTGGATTTTGTGAAACCCCAAAGCTCTTCCCAGTAACACACCCCCTCCAACAAAGCCAGACCTCTTAATATTTCCAATCAGTTTCACCGACTGTGTGCCAAGTATTCAACCATGAACCTGGAATGGGGGAGGCATTCTCACTCAAACTATCATGTGCTTGAACACTTACCTAGAAGGAATGGAAAGGGGGTATAAACAGCAAAGAAGGTAGTATCTTCATTTAAACATTATGTGATTCTATATAAAAGAGATTCAAGAGACTCAATGAAAACACTAACTCTGAAAGCTGATAGTATCAAGCAAGTGGTAGGATACAAACTTAATATAAAATTAATGTATCTTTCATATGCCAATAGCAAATATAATAAGAAAGGAATCAGGAAAATAGTTCCATTCACAATTGCCTCTTTACCATCAAATACTTTCTACTGAGTCAAGCCAAGTGTGTGAAAGACCCATAAAATGAAACACAACAACAACAACAACAACAAAACTCCAAAACATATTGAAGAAAGAAATTGAGGAAGACACTAGAAGATGAAGACTTCCCATACTCATTGATTGGAAGTATTAATATTATGAAAATGACTATACCTCAAAAAGTAATATATAGATTTACTGTGATTCCCATCAAAACCCTAATGCCATTATTTTCACATATAAAAATTTAAATTCATGTGGAAACAAAAAATACTGTGTAGTCAAAAAAATTCCTTATAAACATTAAAATGATTGAGATATGACCCCTACCTGATTTCTGATTATACCAGAGTACACATAGACGGACTGAACTATTCAGATACAAACCAATATAGCTACAATTCTCTTATTCAGGACAAGATCTCAAAAATGTATTTTGGAAAAATGGCAACCTCTTCAACAACTGTTGCTGGTAATATTGGATATCTACATGCAGAAGAACGAAACTGAAGTACTGTCACTAACCCTGTACAAATACCAAGTCCAAATGGACCAGAGCCCCAGTGTAGGCTCCTAAATCCAGACAATTTAGAGAAAAAATGTGGGGTAAACTTGCAGGGTAAACAATTGGAGATACACTCAAAGGCAAGGACTTTCTAAACAGGACTGCAATTATTCAGGAAATAATGCCAACAATGACAAATGGGACTTTATAAAATTAAAAGATTCTGTGTAGCAAATGAAGCAGTTACTTGAATGAAGAGACAAACTACATGAAGAAGAAAAATCTCACAAGTTATTCATCTTATAGATGGTCAATTTGCAAAGAAATTTAAGAAATTATTGAGGTATGTTTGTTTACCATGTTATTGAGCTTATAAGAAAACAACAAAACCAAACAAGAAATCAAACAACTCAATAAAATGGCTAATGTAATGAAAAGGCAGTTCTTATATGAAATACAAGTGGCCAGTAATTACATAGAATAATGTTCAGCCTCTCTAGACATCAGAGAACTGAAAATCAAAAACTATACCAAAATTCCAATTCACCCCAGTCGGTATGGTGTCATTAAGGAAACAAACAAATTATGTTAAAATGTGCACAAAAGGGCACCCTTAATACATTTCCAGTGGGAATGAAAAATAACCCAGCCACTTTGCAGGTCGGTATAGAGGTTACTCATAAAGTTAAAACTAAATCTAACATCTGACCCAGCAGCACCACTCTTGGGTATTCATCCAAAGAATTCCTAGTCTATATAACACAGAGATCCTTGACCATCCATATATATTGTAACACTTTCTCAATAGCTTTTATGCATCCCAAAACAGATAAAAAAAAAGTGGGTAAAAATGTAGTATAAATAAATGATGGAAAATTTTGCATCCATGAAGAAGTAATGTTGCTTGCAGGTAAATGTATGCAATGCTAGTTTATCATTTTTAGTGAATTTAAAAAGTCTCAGAAATAAAGATCTTGTATGTTTTCTATCTTTTACAGTGACCAATTTGTAGTAGGACTTTGCTTATTTGTTTACCAGCTGTCCAGCAGCTCACTCACAAAATAACCACACAGAAACTGTATTAATTAAATCACTGCTTGGCCCATTAGCTCTAGCTTCTTATTAGCCAACTCTTACATGAATTTAACCCATTTCTATTAATCTGTGTATTGCCAAGTGACAGTGGCTTACCGTGTAAAGTTCTGGCATCTGTCTCCAGCAGGGCTACATGGCTTCTCCTTGACTCCACCCTTCTCTCTCCCAGCATTCAGCTTAGTTTTCCCCACCTAGCTCTGTTCTACCCTATCAGGCCAAGGTAGTTTCTTTATTAACCTATTGTATTCACAGCATACAGAGGGGAATCCCACATCACCTCCCCTTTTCTGTTTAAATAAAAAGAAAGGATTTATCTTTAACACAGTAAAGTTACATATAACAAAACAAGTATCAAGCAAGAATTACAGTTACAACATTTATATCTATTTTATCTCTTGTCATAACTAAGGAAACTATAACTATAGTTATTTATTTTTCAATTCCATCAAGGACTCCAGAAGGGAAATAATATTACTTGTGTAAGCAGGAAGTGCAATCTAACAACTTCCAAAATATGGAACAAATGACAGAGACAACTGGCTACCTGGGCAATCACACAGAAGTATTACGTGGCTATAGTTGACACATTGGGTGCCAATTTGTTGTATAAGGTCACTTGTTCATTTCTTGGTTACCCAGACTCCTGAAATAATAACACAGAAACCATATTATTTGCAATACTGTTTGGTCAATAGCTTATGTGTATTTTTAGCAAACTTAGTTCTTAAATTAACCCATCTCCATTAATCTGCGTATTGCCACGAGGCTGTTGCTTACCGTGTAAATTTCCGGAATCTCTCTCTGGCAGGGCTACATGGCTTCGTTTTGACTCTGCCTCCTTTCTCACAGCATTCAATTTCGTTTTCCCTGCCAAGCTCTACTCTACCCTATCACAGGCCTAAGAGAGTTTCTTTATCAACCAATGGTATTCACAGCATATAGAAGGGAATCCTACATCACTAGGTTGCATGTGAGTACATAAAAGAATGAGTATATATATATATATATATATATATATATATGCATATATACATATATGAGATGATATTAAGTAGAAGCAAAACTATAGTAGCAAAGGGATTAACAGGAGGTTTGAGGAAGGAGAAAGGGAAGAATTATAGGTTGTGGAGGATGTGCTTAACATACATTAAATTCTTGTTGGGGGGAACCTTTGGTAGCTATACACCTGAGAGAAGATTAATATTTAGGATATAAAAATAGGATATAAAAATATTCAAAAAGTAAACAAGAAAACAAACAGCTCAATCAATGCATTGGTTAATGAATTGAATAGACAGTTCTCTAAAGATAAAACATAAATAGTCAATAGACATATGAAAGAATGATTAGTGTCACTTGCCATCGGAGAAGTATCCATGTACAGCGCAGTACCATATGCAATGAGTATACACATGAGTACTTTTAAGTGCTAAGAAACTAAAATAAACAAAAAATGAAATTGTCATTGTCATAATTACCTTTCTGTCACCAGCAGTTAGCAGCCATAAACACTGAGGCAATATCCTACATGAGCAAAAACTATTCTGTTCACTGAAGGATTGTTAATGTTTTTTGAAATGAGGTAACTTTCAATGAGGTGTGTGTGTTTTTAGATATAACACAGGTGTACACTTTATGGAATATAGTGCAGTAGAGTTATATCTTTTATAAGCACTTGGAAAGCAAAGAGGAATTATGTGGCTTGCTTTATTACAATATTTATTTTATTGCTGTGGTCTGGAATCAAATCCATAATATTTCTGAGGTATGTCTGTATAACATGTTATTGAGTTTATTAAATTTATAGAAGCAATATGTGTGACAGTAATAAAACTGGCAGAAGAAGAGCAGAACTATAAAAGGGCAAATTTTCTGTCCCACATGAATTTATTTAGTATAAATCTGAATCTAATTCTAATATATATATATTCCTTAGAGCCATGGTAAGAAAAAATATTTAGGATGGATTTTTATTTTATTTTATTTGTGGTGTAGAGATAGAATCTAGGGCACCATGCCCAACAAACACGTACCTTATCACCATGCCCCACACTGCCAGCCCCTTCACATGAATTACTAACATAAATTCTATCGCAACACAGTCTTCCTATCCTGATGTATTTTTAATCTTAAATATGTCTGAAGTATCATTTCATGTACATAACCATATAATCAATACTAGCTTATTAGCAGTGTGCTATATTCAATTGTGTAGATGTGCATGTCCTTGCTCAACAACACTCCATTTTGATGGTGTTGTACAGCACTTTTATTTTTATTACATCAGAATGTTCTAATAAATATCACCATGCACACACCTTGTAAGGTATTTTCTTGGGATACTTTCCTAAAGATGGGATATTCTAGGTATTGCCTTGGAATACTTTCTTAAATATGGTATATTCTACCATTTTATATTGTACATAACGTTTTAGGAAATGCTTCTAAGTTTTCCTCTGGAATCCTGGGTCAGTTGGCACTACTTCTTATAATGTGTGTTTTGTGTGTATGTGTGTGTGTGTGTTTGTGGTTTAGTGTTGCTGGTGGGGTATATGCTAATCAAGGATTGAGCTATAACTCCAGCCCTTCATTGTTACTTTATAACCTTTGTTGATTGGACAAACAAAACATAACACCATAGTTTTATGTAATGTGCATTTTCCTAATCAATAATGAGTTTATCTTAAACATTGCATGTTTCTTCTTTTAAATTGCTAGTTTGATTTGTTATTTGGTGCATTTTTATATTGTTTTTAAAGTGATTTATTAAAACATAGTTTATATATAAAGAAATATGTAATATACATATTTTGATGAATTTGAATATATGCATACAGATATGATAATTAAAGAATTAGCTAAACATAATGCCTCTTAAATTTTCCTTCATGTCAGTTTACTATGTGTATAACTGTGTCTGTCTATATTTACTAAGAATATACACGCTTAGCATGCCGTTTACTAAGTTTGAAGTGCACCATGATTCGTTGCTAACTACAAGCACTGTGTCATACAGCAGATCTCTCAGATATACTTATCTGTTGCAACAGAAACTCTGTACTTATTAAAGAACAATTTTATTTGTCCTCTCTTTAGTTCTTGGCAGCTACTATTGTGCTCTCTTTTTCTATGTATATTTGATTATTCTAGGGACCTCTTATACATGAACCCATTCACTGTTTATCTTTCTGTGACTGGCATATTTTATTTTTACATAATGTCTGCCAGACTCAACCATATTGTCATAAGCAGAATTTTCTTCATTTTAGGCTAAACAATGTTGTTGCATTTATATATTACATTTTAATTGTCCCATTGTAGTGGGTTCTGGGGTCATTTGTACATCTTGACTATTGGAAACAATGCTATGCTATGCTATAATAGATGTTATAAATGGGAGGCGGTGGCTGGGAAGAGACAGAAATCTTTAATAAATAAATAAATTTAAAAAAAATAAAATAAAAAAAAATAATAATAATGTTAGGGTGCAATTAGGAGGTGCTTATTTTAAATCCTTTTCACACATACAGTGAGAAAGATGGGTCATATGACAGTTTTATTTCAAATTTTTGAGGAATTTACATATGCCTCATAGTTTCTATAGCATTATATTTTTATTAACCCCTATCAGATATATTTTCTGCCATGTATATATGTAATATTTTATGTTAAAATTTTTATATAGTCATACTAGTTTGTTTTTCTTTTTAATTTTTACCATTTATATTATTTTCATTTCAGAAGAAATTTCTTTATTATAAATTTTATCAAAGACCCCTGAATTTTCCTTTAATTAAAAAACCTGTACTTTAGTTGACTTATAATTTATTTTGACCCCAAGTTTGCAATTCTGCTTCATCCTTCCAAGTGTTGCAATAGCATGCATGCTTTTTATTAACAATTTATGACAATTAATAACAATTTTCACTCTTTATGATTCTATTTCTTTTTATTGATAAATTGTCTACCTCTGTAGAAATGTTGCACTATTTATTATACCTTCATAACACATATTAATAAAAAAGTCCTTCTTTATTAGTATTTATTTATATAAGTTTTTGGAAGAATCTGAGTCTTGCAATATAATTTCAAGGAGTACTTCATATTTTGATTGGGGTTACATTAAATTTATGAGTTAATTTTGTGAAAGCTGACATTTCTATGAGTGGTTCCCTGTTCAGAATCAGTGGATAATATTGTTAATATCTTTTGCCATCTTTCATTGGCCATTAATTCTCTTCCCATGATCCCACCCCTTTGCTTCACTGCTCTCATTCCTCTGTATATCAAGATATGGTTACTGCATGATTCTGTATGTGGCATGAAGTCATGTGCTCTCAGCTCTACCTCTCACATGCTTCACTCTTTGTTCCATCATTTTCTTATTATTGTTTCTGCAACTTGTAGCAAATATGTCTATACTACCAGGAAGTTCCCTTGCTGCCACATGTTCATGGGACAATGGCTTCTGTGAAAACAAGGGGAGGCATGGAAAATTCTAGCTGCTCTTTTCTTTTCGTTTTCCTTTTGTTCTTGCTTTCATTAATTCCTGATATAAATTGTCCTGGCTCACATGTTGCTGTTTTATGGTTACTTCAGTGCATGAGAGAAAGAAAAGAAAGGAAGGCTCCTATTACTTACAATATACTTTACATTTCCAAAGGGAAAAAAAGTTGCATTCTACCATTATAAGTATGTCTTATTTTGGTTAAGACTTGAAAAAATATGCATGTGTGTGAGTAGCACTTTGAAAAATAATCCATAAACCACTGTATTAGTCAGTTTGGTCCAGTACAATAAATTAGTATTGACAGAGTCACAAAAATAACAAATGTTTATTTCTCATAGAAACTGGGAAGTTAAAGATCAAGGTGCCAGCAGATCCAGTGTCTGTTTATGGATTGTGCCTTCTCCCTGAGTCCTCATCTGTACAATGGACTTTCTGTCTCTTATAAAGGGACCAATGCCATCTACAAAGGCCCATTTTCATTGCCTAATCACCCCTGCAGATTCTGTTTCTCAGTCTTATTGTGCAAGGCTTAAGTTCAACGTATGAATTGGAGGAGGCACAAAAATTCAACTCATATGAACCTAACTACCCTTAGTCAATCAGAGTAGCTTCATGTATATTACGTTATGTAAGAACAAGGACCTGAGAAGGATAAAATACTTGACACATAAGCTTTAGTAGTATGGTGATTTCCATAGATTTCTGGAACTGTAGATCACAGCTTTTAAATTTGTGAGTTGTGATCATAAACAAGATTGTGTAGCTGGATTTGGGGGTTGGCATTAGTGAAAGGTTGTTGAATGGTTCATATACAAATGCATAATGTATTTCTGGCAGCATTTTCCAAGGTTTCATCAGTCATGCAGTATCTGGAGAATGCTGCTTGAAATACCATGGCTCAGGTATGAGACTATTGCATGTTATAAACTTTAGTGTTTTTTGCTATAGATAGAAAGTTCACTGCTTTTATAGAAACATGTGATTTAATTATGAGAAACAGACTTAATATTTTATCATCATTTTCCAGCATTCATTAAATTAATATATTTTTAGATTGTACTTTGTTTAGATATTTCATTTAAAAACATGTGAATAGCAGACTTGAGTTTATAAAACACTGTTAAATGAATTTTGACTTGGGATAAGAGAGAATTCCCAATTTCTTATATGGTCTAAACATACTTCAACCATTGTGTACCATTTTTGTTTTTCTGTCAGCTTAGTGACTGCACCTGAATCTACTGCTGTTTTAACTACCATCTGTAGCCTCACAGTCCTGCGCCCAGGGCTCAAGCGATAGCCTGGTAGGGTCTGGCTCGGCTGCTGCCACCAAATGTAGTTTTTAGTTAAGTCTCTAATGTTCCATTTACTAATAAAGACTCAGGAGTCAGATGTTGGGGTGAAAACCTGTTAGCTCAGAGAGACTGAAAAGCAACCAGCTGATCTTCATTTTGACCAGAGACCTAGCAAGAGAACAAGGACATTTTGGTCCAGCTGTCCCAAACTAAAAAGACTGTTAAAAAAAGTCCCCCCACACCTTCCTCTGTGTCTATCTTTTTTTCTGGCTTCTCTGTACTCTTTATGGCTAATTCCTGTCAACTAGTTTCTGTCTCCTTCCCCTGATCCAAGATTGACTTTATTAACATAGTCTCTGATTTCATGGTACAATCACATATCCCACAACATACCAAATCTCTAAAAGAAACAGCACTCCCAGCACTGATATTGTAAAGTCAGATTGTCAATCTGTAGTCCCTCTTTGTGGGGTTGGGCCTCATAGGTCCTTCCATATCCAGGATGAAATATTAGTGTGTCCAAAATTGCAACTTATATGTAAAAATCAATCATAGTTACAGTGAATTCCTAAGTATAATCACTATGGCATGTCCAGAAAACATCATTTTTCTGCACAGCTCTTGAATCTTATGGCTCTGATATTCTTTCTGCTACTTCTTTCTTGATGTTCCCTCATCCTTTGATGCTTGTGATATAGCTGTATTATTTGGAGTTGAATATGCCACATCACTTAGTCTTAGCTCTGGCCATTTTTTTTTTATATTAACTGCTACCCACTGCAGTAAGAAGCTTCTTGGATGAATGCTAGGAGTCACACTAATCAATGGATATAAACAGGATTATTTAAAAGGCAGTTTAACAATACTACTGTTTAAAAAATAGTGGTGGGATGTCTGTGACATCCCTAGCCATTGGCTTTTGTCTAGGTTCATAGAACCAAATATCAGTTCCCTCTTAGCCTGTTTAGTGGGCCTTAAATTCAATTGGAAAGCAGTTGGTTATACTTATAACAGTCTTGTCGCTATTGATCTAGAGGGAATATCTTCCTGAGGGCACATCTTCCCTGAGGGTCATTATTGAATCTTACACATACACGCACGCGCACACACACACACACACACCATGGAAAACAGTGAAGTTGCTGTGTGTCCGGTATGTCTAGGAGTTCATCTTTTATGTCAAAATTATATCAAAATAAACAAATGCATCCATCTCAGTACTCAAATTTGCTTATCAAGTGATAAAATTATACATATGCCAAAGATTAATTATCAGTGAATGCTTGATATGCACACCTATTTTATAGTCTTAGGATTACATGGAAATATCTTGGCCCTGGAACAGACTGTTATAGGACTGTGGGTGATGAAAGGACATTGCAAAAGTGACAAAGTTCTAGAAGAAGATATGGCAATCTGGGAAAAGAAAAGCTATTAACAGGAAGTTTGAATGGCTCAGAAAACAAATCTGTTTATTTCATCTGCAGTTTGTCTTGCCTAGTCGTCTTGAAAAATTACATGAGGAACAGAGAGGGTAGACATTGCAGCTGCTTTTACAGTAAGATCCATTAAGGTTTCTTCCCACCAGCCCAATCTCAGCCAATAGAAGGCAGGGCTATTAGAACTAAAGAGGAGTAGTTAGAGGATTCCTGCCACAGACTTCTTTATCATCAATGCACTCACTTTAGTGACATGTGCAAACAAGCATCCAGACCATAGTTATTTCTTTAAAATATATTTGTCCCCTTAACTGTAATCATTAGGATATCATTCAACGTTGCATTTTCTAATAAAATATAGCTATTTCATTTTATCTAGACATCCATGCAGTATCATTACTGATATGGTAAATTTAGAAAAAAAGCCTACTTCAGGCAGCTACATTTTATGTGTAGCACACACAGCTGCCACTTGAAGCACAGCTCACAATCAACTTGATAAGTCAATCAATTTTCATTTTTTTCCTGATCTCCTAGGTAACCAGAGCATCTATCCAGACCCTTGTCAAAGAAGAACATTTAAAAAGCAATATGTATTCATACTCTGTTTTCTTCGTACACTGACTTAATAAAAAAGAAAAGAGCTTTCCATGAATGATTTTAAATCACAGCAACACTAAATTTTCTTTGATTCTGGGTAGAGAGCTTGAGGGGAAACATACCACAGAATACAACATCATTTTACTCCAGTCTCTTATGATCCATCAGGAATGAAAAGCAGACCACCTGCTATGTCTATTATGTATGTAATGTGACTAACAAGCATCCACCATTGATTATTAAAACAAGTTGTAAGCCATCTGACATATCACTTATCACTCATCCCTTGCCTCATAGCTCTGAGAAACACACAGCTTGAGGGTGGGTTCATTGGAGTCAGTCTTTTGATGTGAGTACAAGGCATTTGACCTCAAAGGAAGTCATTTCTCTGTCAAAAGTACCTCTGAAAGAAAGCATTATGTAAAATGTAATTATAAATCATTATTATTGGCACAAGATAGAATGGAAAAAAAATACTCCATTAGTTGCAAAATGCATTAAGTTTGTCTTACGTGAAAACCTCATGGTCTGTGGACTCATGTGAAAAATCAAACATTTGGCATGGCTAGCAATGATGCATTCAGGAAGTCATGGATCCTGCTTGTCCTGTTGACACAGCTCTGTGACTGCACAAGCTCACGTGGGCCTAACTTCAGCTACCTGGAAACAAATTACTGGTTTCTTTGATAGTTCCTGTGGGATATTTTAACCCATGCCCTGTAAATGTTCAAAACTAAATATGGCCATGCATTGAGGGAAATGTTTGCTAAATTAGAATTGCGGAGAAGGGAACCTGGAAAATAATAACATGAATGAGACTCCCAAGCCATGGCTTCCTATTTCACAAACATCTTTTTTCTTGGATGTGTTGAGCCTTGCAAACCATATGAGATTCTGATTCCAGATCTGAAACATGATTGAAAACAAAGGTTAAGTTCAGACATTGTGTTCAGTTTGGGAAAATCCCTGCCTGAAACGTCCTGGATATCTGAACTATTTTGTGGGAACAGTAGGAACTTCTTATTTTCATCTTGGGTTTCAAATGTAAAAGGAAGTGTTGATGGAGAGGCCATGGAGCTTGATCCAGGCCTAAAAATTTTTATTATGCTTAGTTTTATCAGAATAATCTTATAATAATTAAATAGGGGATAAATACCTTAGAATTTTCTCCCATCCTCACTTACATTAATATAGGCTACATTTATTTAAAATAATTCCAAATAGAGAAGACATGAAACCAGATATTTCATATTTAACCAACTATTGTTAGGAGTTTAAAATGTGATTGAATGGGTGTCCACAAAACACACTACAACAAAAGCAAGTAGTGTTCTTGTGATGTCAATCTTGATTGTCAACTTGATTTAGAATCACCATGGAAACAAATTTTGGGGCCTGTGAGGGAGTTTCTAGATTAACTTAAATAAGATGGGAAGCACCCCCTAAATGTGAGCAGTACCAATCAATGGACTGAACTCAATAAAAAAGGAGAAAGCCAGTCCGATTTCAGGGCTCATTACTTTACGCTTCCGAAGTACTGGATGCAATGTACCAACTGTCTCAAATTCATGCCGCCATGAATTGTCCCCTTCATTGACCAGCTGGGCCCTCCAACTGCTCAGGCAAAGTAAATCCTTTCTTCTTTATTTCTTTTGTCAGGTAGTACGTTGTTGCAGAAACCAGAAAAGTAACTAATGAAACCATGTGTTTAGAGTTTCTTTCTGTGAATGAATCTTATTTCATACCAGTTTTTAACAAAAGAGCCAAATTCCAACCATTGTAAGGTAGTTTCTGGTATAGATGAACCAGTTAACATGCCAGATAATGTGAGGATCCTAACACCATCTAGACCCCAGTAAATGCCATCTGTTTTTCTAAAACAAAGGGGTACTGCTGACTAAGCTGACAATGTTTTATAAAAAATTAATTGGTGTAAAGTTGCATCTCTCAGGAATTCCTGAGACCTTGGTAGTAAACAGTTAAACATTTCTGGATGCGTCTTGATTTTCTTTTCTTAGTAAACGCAAGAGTCAGAGACTTTTACCTAGATATGAAATGGGACTGTTCAGATTTAAGTTTAACATCAAGTTTGTTTCCTGCAGAGCTCTGGGGCTGTTGTGTGATCCTTGATGAGAAGGATTTCAGTCATTGTACAGGGCTTTAGAAGTCCTGTGTCACAGGCATGCAGATCTAAAATGGTTCACAAACACTGTCATCTATGATTGATTTTAATTTGAATTACAGTCAAATTAAGAACTGTACATATGTATAACAAATACTATAAAATTTGTTTAATATAAACAATACATTTTATAAAATATTTTATTTAATAGAAAATATAAATTAAAAACAAAAAATATTTCTCTCTCTCTTTAGTTCTCTCTCTTGTCTGCATTTCTCTGCTCCATCGTCTTGCTGTCTTTCTATCTCCATCTCTGTCTCTGTCTCTATTTGTCTTAAACATGTTTTCCCAAGCTGTAGCTATAATGGTTGGGAAAAGAAACAAAGAAAACTGCTAGAGTCTCAATGTTTGGAACAGAAGCTGTTTCCCTATCACCTGTTGTTAACAGGAAAAACATATGTTTTATTCTGAGAGAAAACTGTGAAAAATAACTTTTGTATTCAGAACATTCAGTGCATGAAGCTATTACCATCAATCTTTTGTTTCCCACTGTCCCTCTAAGTCCTACTGCTGAAGAAGTCATTCTGTATTTCCTGAAGAAAATCGTGGCTCACATTCATCATCTAAATGACCCTGTGTCAGTTCTTCATGTGGCTAGATTCATGTTGTGGTTGTTATTTTATTCTTGAAGTTTCTTTTGTTTTTTAACTGCAGAAATCAGGAAGGCGTGTTGGTCTCTTATGCTCTCCCAGCTCAGTTTCTACCTTTCCTTTCTCTCTTGTTTCCTATTTCTGGCTACACCAAGATCGTGCAGCAGAAGGGCCGTCCTCTCGTGAGAGGACTTGTTCGATGCAGCGAATACTCCAGCACTGCCTAAGTGGCCAGCAGCATCCTCAGGGGCAGCAGCTGTTGGCAAATGGCTCTTTTGCTGCATTGTGTGGAATTGGGCAGCAGCTGCCTGTGGATCTTCGTCAGCCACCCAGGAACCGCTTTCCTGAGCTTTCTTAGCACGGTTGGTCAGCTTCCATATTAGTCATATTGGGAGTCATACACAAAAAAATACACGGCGTGAATTTTTTTTTTTTGAACAAGATGAGAAGAGAAACTCCGTTTCTGTGCACTAAAAAAGATAAGAACATAGCCTGACAAAAATTTTTACCCCAAATTTTCTCTTTTAAGTACCCAGTTTCTTGTTGTTAAATATCTAGAGTGATTGCTCAAATAAGAGATTCAGAATTGGGGTTTGATTCCATCTTTCTAAATAGTATCACAGTTCTGGGGTGCAGCAGATCCTTTCACAATGCGAGAGTAACCAATATTTTTGATTTAGTCTCTCTGTCTCAAGTG
Organism: Microtus oregoni; assembly: GCF_018167655.1. Classification (NCBI taxonomy): domain Eukaryota; kingdom Metazoa; phylum Chordata; class Mammalia; order Rodentia; family Cricetidae; genus Microtus; species Microtus oregoni. The sequence goes on along the minus strand of NW_024543089.1, from coordinate 10,951,987 downwards.
AGGGTTAGTGCTGTCTCAGCAGCCTTTTCCCAATCATTCCAAACTAAACACAACCATGCAGTTCACAGTGTGTGCGCCTTCACAAGCTTATTCCTTGGCTTGTAGGAAACATGAGAGTAAGCTGCATTACAGCACAGTCTTGTTGAGGTGTGGTGGGGTTGGGAGTGCTTCTTAGCTCACTTCTCATGGTTGAAATTCAGTGTGAGCCTGTATAGGTCTGCAGATATTCAGTGTGAGCTTATATATGTCTGTGGACTAAGGCAGATATTAATTGGTAGCCTTGTTCTTTCCTTTGTATGTCTAATTCTAGCAATTCACATTTCACTTGAACTGTATGGTGATAACAGTATAAACAAGGAAAAGACGTTACTTCTTCCTCTCTTGTGAACTTGAAGAACTTCCTTGGGGAATAAGAGAAGGGTCATCTGATTTTCTATGGAAGGTTTTCTCCTCATTGCTCATATAGGGAGCTTCCTTCAGTTCTCCACACTGATAATAAATTAGCAAAGAGGTCTCATGGGCAATAGAAGAAAACTCTGTGCTTACTGACAGCAATGCTTAATACACATATTAATTATATGTCTGTAAAACAAGGGAGAAAGTTCAAAATCCAAATATGTTTCCAGAACAATTCCCTACTCTCCCAGAGTTTCAGCTTTCAACATTGAACATTCCAAAATACAGATCACAAACTCTATACTAGAGATGAGTTTAGCACACCTCACCTTTGGCCTACTCTGTAAAAAGAAAAAAAAGAAAAACCAAAAATGGGCCAAAATTAACCATTACCACCAAGAGTATGATGAACTCACTGTTTTGATCTGGCTAAGATGAAATGATAGAGGCCCCTACATCAGGGGAAAATCTCCCCCTACTGTGAGTAAGTCTGGAAGAATAGGACATTAACTAGGAAGTCCCCTAGGGTAAGTAGACAGGAGACAAAGCTCCTCTCAAACCTTTTAGACTGCTGCTGAATGGAGCGCAGGAGTTAATGGAAACTGCAGGCAGAGCATATGAGAATGAGGGTCACCACTTCAGGGAATTTGGATAACAAGCTTGATAAGAAGCCAGGCTTCAGTTTTATTGCTCCTGCTCACATGTTGAGCTGTCCTGTGAGTGTGTTTAAGGAGCCCAGGGGGCTCTAGGCAAATAGTCCTTATGGATGTCTTTCTTTTTATTATAAATACAGTGTAATGACATGCCTCACTTACCAGTTAGAGCCTTAATGGCTTATTCAGATCCATCACAGAAGGGTTGCACTGGTATTGTTGAACAGATACATGGTTCTGCTGCCAACAAATGCATCTAGACCTCTTGCTATGCTGCACTCCATTGTGATGTATTTCTGCATGAGTTAAGTAAGACTGGGAAAGGGAAAGAGATTTCATGTCAGACATTTTCGTCATCTTCCCTGGATCTGCTTATCACCATCCCATCACCATGGTTCTTTTATTTGGAATAAACAAAGCCAATCCAAAGTTCATCATTAAAATGCAGGCTGATTTGGGGGCTGGCATGGTGACTCAGTCAGTAATGTGCTTGGCGCTCATGAACGAAGCCGTCTCCTGGATATCCTGTTGTTGCCCTGCGTTGTGGAGATCCTGCAGTTTTGGATCTGCATCTTGGGTCCCTTCAGGTGCTCTAATAGATCACAGATGGGGTGGATGACTGGGTGAGCCAAGCTAGCTTTGGATCTGGGTTTGGGCAGCTACAAGGCTGGTCTACCAGATGTGAAATGAAGACAGTTTTCCCATGGTTACAACTTCGGGACTGGCTCACCTACACTTGCAGTAACAAGTGCCCAGCACGGATAGAATAGGAGAGACCAGAGACCTCAACCCAGACCAATAACTCAGTGAACATTTGCAAGTAAGGATATATGGACAAAGAGGGAAAAGGCACAACTCACGGAGTCAAACTGCAACTTCCATGAAAAGAATTTTAAGTTTTTCCCTTTATATTTTAATTTTTTTCTCTTAAATTTTGTTTTATTTATGGCATGTGGAGGGGTATAGGGCAGATGCCAAGGGATGAGAAAATCAATAGGCTCAAGATACATGATATAAAAGATACATAGAATAAATAAAACTAAGAAAAGAGTGATTGGTTGGGAAGGTGTGGGCAGGGGAGATATGAGAGGAGTTGGGGGAGGACTGAGGCTGCATATGATCAAAATACATTGTATAGATGAATGGAATTCTTTTTTATTGACTTTTATTGAGCTCTACATTTTTCCTCTTCCCCTGCCTATGTCTTTCCTCCCCCCTTCAACCCTCCCCCAAGATCCCCATGCTCCCAGTTTACTCAGGAGATCTTGATCTTTTCTATTTCCCATGTAGGTTAGATCTATGTAAGTCTCTCTGAGAGCCTCATTGTTGTCTAAGTTCTCTGTGATTGTGATTTGTGGGCTGGTCTTCTTTGCTTTATGTTTAAAAACCACCTATGAGTGAGTACATGTGATAATTGTCTTTCTGTGTCTGGGTTACTCAGATAATGTTTTCTAGCTCCATCAATTTTCCTGCAAAATTCAAGAGGCCATTATTTTTTTCTGCTGTGTAGTACTCCATTATGTAAATGAACCACATTTTTCTTATCCATTCATTAGAAGAGGAACATTTAGGTTGTTTCCAGGTTCTGGCTATGACAAACAATGCTGCTATGAACAAAGCTGAGCACATGTCCTTTTGGCACAATTGAGCATCCTTTGGATATATATCCAAAAGTGGTATTACTGGGTCTTGAGGAAGGTTGTTTTGAAATATTCTGAGAAATCACCAACTGACATCCAAAGAGGTTGTACCAACTTGTATTCCCACCAGCAATGCAGAAATGTTCCCTTTTCCTCACAACCTCTCCAGCATAATCTGTCATCAGTGTTTTTTATCTTTGCCATTCTTACAGGTGTAAGATAGAATCTCAGAGTTGTTTTGATTTGCATTTCTCTGATGACAAAGTATGTTGAACATTTCCTTAAGTATTTTTCAGCCATTTTAGATTTCTCTGTTGAGAGTTTTCTGTTTAAGTCTATACTCCATTTTTTATTAGATTATGTATTCTTTTGATGACCAATTTTTTGAGTTCTTTGTATATATTGGAGATCATACATCTGTCTGATGTGGGGTTAGTGAATAGCTTTTCCCATTCTGTAGGCTGTCATTTTGTCTTGTTGACTGTATCTTTTGCTTTACAGAAGATTTTCAGTTTCAGGAGGTCCCATTTATTAATTGTTTCTCTCAGTGTCTGTGCTGCTGGGGCTACATTTACAAAGTGGTCTCCTGTGCCAATGAGGTCAAATGTACTTCCCACTTTCTCTTCTATAAGGTTCAGTGTGACTCGTTTTATGTTGAGGTCTTTGATCCATTTGGACTTGAGTTTTGTGCATGGTCATAGATATGGGTTTATTTTCATTCTTCTACATGTTGATATCCAGTTATGCCAGCACTATTTGTTAAATATGCTTTCTTTTTTTTTTCGTTTGCTAATTTTTGCTTCTTTGTCGAAAATCAGTTGTTCAAAATTATGTGGACAAATATCCGGGTCTTCTGTTCAGTTCCATTGGTCCTCCTGAAAGTTCTTATGCCAATACCAGGCTATTTTCAGTACCGTAGCTCTGTAGTAGAGTTTGAAGTCAGGGGTGGTGATGCCTCCAGAAGTTCTTTAATTGTACAGGATTGTTTTGGCTATCCTGGGCTTTTTTGCTTTTCCATATGAAGTTGAGTACCGTTCTTTCGAGGTCTGTGAAAAATTTTGCAGGGATTTTGATGGGTATTGCGTTAAATCTGTAAATTGCTTTTGGTAAGATTGCCATTTTTACTATGTTAATTCTGCCTCCCCAAGAGCATGGGAGATCTTTCCACTTTCTGGTGTCTTCTTCAATTTCTTTCTTCAAAGATTTAAAGTTCTTGTCATACAAGTCTTCCACTTGTTTGGTTAGAGTTACTCTGAGATATTTTATGCTATTTGTGGCTATTGTGAAGGGTGTTGTTTCTCACTCCCCTCTCACAACTGGTCAATCAGACAAAAAAAACCCAGAAAAATAACAGAACAACAGATGTTATGACTCAAAAGGACTTAACAGACATCTATAGAATATTCCATCCAAACAGAAAAGAATATACCTTCTTTTCAGCACCTCTTGGAACCTTCTCAAAAATTGACCACATACTCAGTAACAAAACAAATCTCACCAAATACAAAAAAATTGAAATAACCCAATGTACCTTATCAGATCAACAAGATTTAAAACTAAAAATCAACAGCAATACTAATTTCAAAAAACTAATAAACACGTGGAAATTAAACAATGCTTACCTGAATCATCAATGGGTCAAGGAAGAAATAAAGGGAGAAATTAAAGACTTCCTAAAACTCAATGAAAATGACCACACAACATACCCAAATTTATGGGACACAATGAAAACAGTGTTAAGAGGAAAGTTCATAGCACTAAATGCCTACATAAAGAAGCTGGAAAAATTCCACACTAGTGAATTAACAGAACATTTGAACACTTTAGAACAAAAAGAAACAAATTCACCTAAGAGAACTAGTTGGACAGTAGGAAATAATCAAACTGAGAGCTGAAATCAACAAAATAGAAACAAAGAAAATAATACTAACAGTCAATGAGACAAAGAGTTGGTTATTCAAGAAAATCAACAAAATAGACAAACCTTTATCCAAACTAACCAAAAGGCAGAGGCAGAATATCCAAATTAACAAAATAGAAAATGAAAAGGGGCACATAACAACAGACACAGAAGAAATACAGAGAATCATCAGGTCATATTTCGAAAACCTGTACTCCACAAAGTTGGAAACTTAAAGGATACGGACAACTTTCTGGACGAATGGAATTCTTAAAGGGTTAAGTAAAGTATATTAAAAAATATGGCCTTGTGGTTGAATGTCATTAACCCAATGATCGAGCTTTGAATCAAGAAAAATGTCTGGTACTTCTGGCTACCCAGTCTCACTTCAGGTTCAGTGAGAGGTGGTGTCTAAAAATAATGGTAAGATGAAGAGTGATAGAGGAAGACAGTGAGTTCTTACTGTTGGCTTACACAGATAGACACACACAGACACAGAGTATCTGGATATGATTTTCTATTCTAATTAACACTTCAAATGATGATTCTATTCACTTGTATTTTAGACTCATTTTCAAGTTATATGAGTTAAATCATTAAATTTAATATACTGGTCATTGTAATTTATTCTTCTTTAAGATGATATTTGCAAAGAAGCCACATAAGCCCCACAGAAATGACTCCTTAACAGATAGAATCTGAGACTCAAAGTGGTCAAGGAGAGACTGGTCCTTTCTGTTTATCTTTGTTTTAACTTTATTTTAATTTTTTAAATATTTCATTCTTACTTTAAAACGATTAATAGTTATTTACTTTTTGAGTCCAAAGCCTGAATTAACCATTCAGCCATCACAAAATTATGGCATTTGCCTTTAATTGTAAGGATTCTGTCACATGCTGGCTTTGAATAGTTGGCAGTGAGGTGATGGCTGGCAGAAGGATGACGTATCCATCGAAATCTCTGACTGTGAAGTGGAAGATCCACATGGCTTAGACTAATGGTTGGTGAACTATCTTGGGTACTTTCACCCCAGCTAAAAGAAGAGATCTTTGCCTCCACAACTCAGGTTTGCTATGCTTCTCAGCTTTGTGGGATGGTGATATTTCTCTTCCACTCCAATTGCTTATGGGGACCATGGATTGTGGTTTGCTGGGTCAAGAGACCTTCTGGAGACCAATGCCATTTAACAATGTCTGTAAGACTGATAAACTCTGACTTTTGTCCATGTTGCTGGTAAAACTCTAAGCCCTAGTATTCACCATTACTAGCGTCCTCTAACCCCTTATACATATTTTTAAGTCTGATGACAGGAGGATTGCTGCATTCCCAAACTGGGAAGCTTTCCCAAACTGATGGTTAGCTTTCAGTGACTAACCTTTTAATAAAGATCAGTTTTACTTAAGTCAAGCGCTTTGATGATGATAGTTCATAAGACTTCAGAAAAGTATTAACAATCTAAAGCATAATATTAAAATGAAAGGATGATATTGATTATTGTCTAAATGTTAGGCAGGCAAACATGTCATGGGTATTGTTTTATTTAATAATGCACCCCATTTAATATTATATTGAGTAGATTCCAGTTATTCTATGTATAATTCAAAGTACATAGGCAATTTTTTTGAACTCTGCCATAGTTAAGACTACATAATTCAGTAGATAGGGGAAACATTTTATTTGTTGTATTTTTTTCTAAGAAAAATAATTGTTATAGTAGATTTAAAAGTAGTACCCTAATTAGAGCAAAGCATCACTGACCTAGGAAAAAAAGCATGCTATATTAAATTATTAATTTCATATATTCTTGCAAACTAGAAGAAACATAGTTGATCACATTTATTTTGAAGTACTTATTATGCTTGATGGATATTATAATAGATAACCCTCTCATGAAATTAAGAATGATATGTAAATTGGGTTTTAAAAGAAAGAAGATTTAGCCTTTACTCTCTGAATGATGTCAAAGGTCTAAATCAATATGTATTAGCATACTTACTCTACAGTAATCTTCCTCAAGGATTAAAAAGCATGCACACACATCAGTACCAACAGAAATACTCTTAGGAAGATGGAAATAACATGATGTGGGCGTTCTGCTTATTGATGTACCTTGAATATATAAATATACCCATGACTTTTAGAAAACATAACATCTGAATAAATAGTAAGAAGTCCCATCAGCCAGGGACAGTTTTCAGATCTGTTCTTCGTGCCTACCCACACCCAGAGCTTCAGATCCTCTTTTTATTTTGCTTCTCTCAAAACATCACATTAACTTTTATACTACTCTATTTTTTTTATTTTGTTTTGCTTTTTTTTTTTTTTTTTTTTTTTGGTTTTTCGAGACAGGGTTTCTCTGTGGTTTTGGAGCCTTTCCTGGAACTAGCTCTTATAGACCAGGCTGGTCTCGAACTCACAGAGATCCGCCTGCCTCTGCCTCCGGAGTGCTGGGATTAAAGGTGTGCGCTACCACCATCCGGCTATACTACTCTATTGTTGCATGGAGAGCAGATCCCCTTGTTCCCTCCTGGCTTCCTGCCTAGCTTATACCCAAAATAACCACGCAGAAATTGTATTAATTAAATGACTGCCTGGCCCATTAGCTCTAGCCTCTTATTGGCTATCTTTCACATCTTGATTTAACCCATTTCTAATAATCTGTATATCAACTCGAGGTCATGGCTTACTGGGAAAGATTCAGCATGTCTGACCTGGCAGATCCATTACAGCTCTCTCATTCTGTTTTCTTCCTCCCAGAATTCAGTTCGGCCTCCCCACCTACCTAAGTTCTGCCCTATCAGGCCAAGCAGTTTCTTTATTAATTAGCCAATGAAAGCAACACACAAACAGAAGGACCTTGTATACTATTCTATAAACGTAAGGCATCATACTAATTAATCAACTTTAAGCCAGTCATGCTGGTACATACCTATAATCTAAGAACATCAGTGGTTAAAGCAGACAAATCAGGAATTCAAGAGCAGTCTAGATTTCATGAAACCATATTTCATAAGACCAAGTATTCTAAACAAAACAAGTAAACACATTTATTCACACACACACACACACACACACACACACACACAGATTTGGACATTATTAAAAAAATCATCCTCCTCTCTGAGGGTTAGCATATTATGGTACCAAAATAGGCATATCCATGCTTCCAATTGAGTGTCAAAGGAGAGAAGCAGCCAATAACTCTACCCAGCTATGATGCCTGTGAACCACATCAAACACATGGCAGAGAGACCCCAAGGTCCAATCGTGGTATACATACTTGAAGGTAACCAATAGCTCTCTAATTGGACTTAAAACTCATTCAACCAAAAGGAAATCATGATCGGTACTAGAAACCTAGCTAACTACATAGGGTTAATAAAGTTATGGTTTTGGGAAAGAACCTACAGCCAGGATTTTGGCAGCACAATCACTAACTACATTCTAAATACTTTTCTTTATTCCAACAGATAAGTGTAATTCTTGCCCCTCATCAATGCTCCTCTTTGCAACAGAGACCACTACACAAAACCACAACCAGTAAAAGTGCAGACTTGTTGAGCCTAGTCCCAAGGACTTGTCTACAAAACGTCTCAGGGAACATTGACGAAGAGGGCAGAAAGCCTCTAAGTCAGAGGCCCAGGGGTGTACTGAGATGTGTCCCCTCATAATGTCAGAAGCCACACATATAAAATCTCACCATACATGAGTTCAACAGAGACAGCAGACATGCTAATGGGGAAAGGCCTCAAACCTACATATTATTTGAGCCTTATTGTGATATAATTCATGTGTCATCCCTTTCCTAAATTAGTTCATCATCCAGTCGGTATACATTGTGAAAAACAACCAGTTTTCATCACATGCATATGAAATGCTATACTGCTTACTCACTAATAATATTTCCTTCCCATCCTGCTCCATATATTCTCTCTTCTTCACCCCCAACTTTTCACTTACAGCTTTCTGTATATATTTGACTGTTCTACACATATGTTAAAAATGTTCTTCCCATCAAAGTATAAATTCTATATTAATTCTTTAGTCAGTCTTCTCACCTTCCTTTCAATCACTGACAATGCTGACAAGCCACAATTCTATTACATTCTGTGAGAACAGCTGTTTTCAATTCCACTATGAGTAAGATAATGTGGTATTTGTCTTTTTATTCACAACCTATCTCAAACAATGGAGAATTCCCCATTTTTATTCATATGCTTACAAATAACAGTGTGCTGGTTTGTTTTTATCAGTTTGACACAAATGAGTCACCTGAGAAAGGGGGACTCTCAACTAAGGAACTTCTATCAAAGTGACCTGTGAACATGTTTGTAGTACCTTCTTTTTTCAATTACCAATCCGTGTAGACTGGCGAGGCCTACTGTGGGTGGTGCTATTCTTAGGCAGATGAACCAGTATAAGAATGGCAGTTGAACAAACCAGAGCAGTCAGGCCAGTAAGCAACATTCTTCCATGGTCTCTGCTTCATTTTCTGCCTCCAGATTCCTGCCTTAGCATTATTCTGCAGTGGACTGTAAATTGTAGGAAAAAACAGAACCTTTATCTCCTGTTTCTGTTGGTTCTGGTATTTATCACAGCAATAGAAACCAGACTATTGCAGATAGGGCAGATAGGGTCTTCTTTTTTTGAATAACATTCCTTGTAAAACAAAATATACACTATGTTTTGTATCCATTCATCAGTTTATAGATGCATGGGGTGATGCTTTATGTTGGCTTTAATGAATAATGCAGTAAAACATTGGAGTTTAGATATCTATTCTATATGGTGATAAGGACACCACATCTGGTGTAGCAGCTGCAATTGGAGTCACTCACTACTTGATTGAGTTTTCACTAGTACCTGTTCCTTTCATCCATCTATCTTATAACTGGTCATGTAGGTGAGATAAAGGGAGATGTGTTGGGAATTATCACCCCTGCATCTTTCAAGTCCATGATGGTGGCACTAACTTCTGCAGTTACTCAAGGGGTGTGATATTATTTTGGTTCATTATTTTCTCTGGCAGAGGAAACTTTAAAAACGTTAGCCTTTGCAACCATAATAGCCTTCATGTCACAGGTCACCAAAGCAATGTGGGAATTCTGCCAACTTCTATGTATATCTATTCCAATTATACAATTATGAGACTGGGGAAATAATCACAGGATGAGTTCACAGAGTCACTAAACCTACTGTGAGTCAGGTTTCAGTAAAAAAAATTATTAATAACCTGACCTCCATAAGTTCTGACAGACCCTCGAAAAGTTTGATTGTTTCCTCTCCCCTCAAACTACCATCTATGAACTTATAGATTGTCTTATCCATTGTCATGGTATTCTACACAGTATTGCTTCTGATCAAGGAACTCCAGTTACAGAAATAAGGATTATAATTGATATGAGTGTTTCTGTCATATTTTGTTAGGAATATATTTGTACAGATATTTGTATTTTCTTCAATTTCTTCATCATGTAACATAGATTGTGAGAATATCAGTGGTTATCATATTTTAAGTTTTCATATACTAAAAGAATATCTTTCATCCATCAAGGGCCATTGCCATCTACTCTAAAATTTATAAAGTGTTTGAGGTTATACATGGGCAAGTTATAATCATGTTAAGCATAATTATGACCTGGTTATTGTTCTTAATTTGATATTAAGCATGGCATAAGTGTTAAGTTGACAAAGGGTGAACTTGTGATGGCTGTTCTTGGTGATCAACTTGACTGCATCTGGAATTAACTAAAACCCAAGTGCTTGGGTATGTCAGTGAGGGATGGAGTAGGAAGACACCGTTAATCAGATTGTCTGAGGTGGGAAGATGCACCTTAATTCTCACTTTCTCCTGGCAGCCAGTATAAAGGTCAAGGAAGAAAGAAGCTTGTTCTCTTTGACTCCTTGCACTTGCTCTCACTGGCAATTTTATTCTTTCACTGTCATTAGATCCTACTTCTTGAGAATTCTAGTGCAAGCAGAGACATTTAACCTTGTGAGTTCTTGAAATTTCAGTTGTTAGATGATCATTGTTGGACTAGCTGGACCATGACCTATAAGCTGTTTTGATAAATCTCCCCATCTCCCCATCTTTCTATATATTCTATCTATCTATCTATCTATCTATCTATCTATCTATCTATCTATCTATCATCTGTCTGTCTGTCTGTCTATCTATCTACTTATCTATCATCTATCTATTCATTCTATCAGTTCTGTTTCTCTAGAAACCCCTAATACACATTGTAATAAGCTATTATTCTTGTGCAATTCATATTTTGTATTCTGATATTAGAATCAGAATGAACGATCTTTAAGTTTGAAGTGCTAAGATTATCCTTGTACTGTCTTATCAAATGTTATCTTTCTTTTGCAAAATATTCCCTGATGTGATTTCATGCACATTCCTGGTTAAGACTGGCTACTAGGAAACTGGCATCTCACTCCACAGCCTCCTTGTAATCTGGCAGCCTCATAAAGTTCGTGGGCAACTTGCTATCTTCATCCTGACACTAGAAGTGCAATCAGCTGACAGTACTGGCAAAACTTCAAGGTCCGGGTGCCATCTTGAATTTCTTAATAAGTAGCAAAGATTTATTATACAGTTTGAAGATGCTCAAGTAAGTAGACATTTTATGTTGATGAAATGGGAGAAAAATTCAAAATAGAGACATCTATAGGGAAGGCACACATGGCAACTTCCCAAAGAACACTAGCTGGATTGAAGTTTTAATATAGAAACCAATGTTTGTATAAAAGGAAGTTTCAAAAAAGTCAAGTGGCATGCATAGGCTCATGTGTCACATATACCAGTGATGGAGGAGGGTCATCTTTCTATCTGTTGTTTCATTGGTTAAGTAATAAAGAAACTGCTTGGCCTCTGATAGGGTAGAATTTAGATAGGTGGAGTAAACAGAACAGAATGCTGGGAGAAAGAAGCTGAGTCAGAGAGTCACCATGATTCTCCCACTCCAGACAGACGCAGGTTAAGATCTTCCCTGGTAAGCCACCTCGTGGGCTACACAGATTATTAGAAATGGGTTAGATTAATACGTAAGAGCTAGCCAATAAGAGGCTGGAACTAATGGGCTAAGCAGTGTTTAAAATAATACAGTTTCTGTGTAATTATTTCGGGGCATAAGCTAGCCATGTAGGTGGCCGGGTGCCGGGGACGCAGCCCGCCGATTCATATTACAACAGAGTGGCGCCCAACGTGGGGCTCCAGGTGAAGGTGTAAGTCGCAAACAGTGCCACACCAGTTTGGAATTATGATTAATAGGGTGATATTTATTTAAAGGGGAAAAAACTTACAGATAACCGTCCCAGACAACAGCCCTCTGCGCAATCAGGAAGGAGTCTAGTCGCCGGAAATGGAGCAGGAAGCGAAGAGAACGAGAAGGGAAGTAGCTGCTTTTTTAAAGGGAGAGAGACCACGCCCCAATGGGCTGGTATCTCAGCGGCAATAGGCTGGAGGAGCGGAAGGACTTCCCGCAACATACCAGGAAAATGCAAATATGGTATTGAACTCAGAGCTCACTCAAACAATTTTGAATAAAGAATTTATGAAAATTAGTGATAATTAATATATGAATGTATGTTATGAGTATATATTTTCAATGAATTGTTTTATGTGTTTAACAAGTCACTGCACACCCAAGGATGAGTGAGGCAGAGGAATAGGTAGCTGGAATATAATACTTTCAACACAATGGTTCCAGCCTACTATACACATGAGCTTATATATAACACAAGTTTAAATCCACAGACAGGACATCATCAGTTTCTTGAGGTACATGCAGTGTGACAATTGCTTCTTTGAAGATATTGATTGTGTGTTCTATAAAACTTAGAGAAAGCCTTCAGCATTTCCTAAAGGAACCTAGGAACTCTGTGAACAGGACTGCTTGACTCTCCTCATACCATGGGATAGAACGTGAATAAGCCATGCAGCTAAATCTGGACTGACAAAGCAACTTCCTGGAAGTCTGCACTCATTCCCAAGTTTTCTCAATGTTCTCTTTTTCTATGATCTTGACTGTTTCTTAAAAATATTTTTGAGTTTATACTTATATTATTGCCCTCTTCCCTTTTTTTCCCTCCAAACGCTTTCATGTACTCTCTTTATTCTTTTCAAACTCGTGGCCGCTTTTTCATTCATTGTTGATTGTGTGTGTGTGTGTGTGTGTGTGTGTGCGCACGTGCACATGCGCGTGTGCTTAGATATGTAAAAATGTTCCTAAATATATAGGTACAACTCCCTCAATCAGTATAATGTTACTTGTATGTAAGTGGTACTAAATAGTATCATACTATGCTGTCCTTCTGTTAGCAATTTATTTAATTTAGCATATTTCTGAATGGGCTTTTCCATATTGTTGCAAATGACAGGGTTTTCTTCTTTATTTAAAGCTGACTTACAAATAACACCTGACTTATAAACATCTCTTTTAATTTTTCCTATGTGAATTTTGTGAATTCTTATTATAGAGGTCTTTAAATACCATTTACATTACTCTGTTATATTTTATATTACTACAGGCTTATCTGTTCTATACCAGTGTCTTAAAATTATCCCAGTTGGTTTCTCACTGAAGAAGCTCACTGAAAGAGTTAGAATGTTACAGAGATACACTCTGGTTCCTGGAATTTTAATTTTAAATATCCCACTCTTTTTTTGTTTATTTTTTTTTGTTTATTGATTTTTTTAGCTGTTGAAAAAATTTCCGCCTCCTCCCCATTTCCCATTTCCCTCCCCCTCCCACACCTCGCCTCTACTCCACTCCCCTCCCCCTCTCCCCCCTTCTCCCCCTCCCTCCACTCTATTCTCCCTCCCTCTGGAGACTGAAGAGCAGTCCAGATTCCCTGCAGGAAGTCCAAAGTCCTCCCACTTCTATCCAGGTCCAGGAAGGTGAACATCCAAACAGGCTAGGCTCGCACAAAGCCAGTTCATGCATTAGGATCGAAACCTAGTGCCATTGTCCTTGGCTTCTCATCAGCCTTCATTGTCCGCCATGTTCAGAAAGTTCGGTGTCATCCCATGCTTACTCAGTCCCAGTCCCTCTGGCCTTGGTGAGCTCCCAATAGATCAGTTCCACTGTCACAGTGGGTGGGTGCACCCCTCATGGTCCTGACTTCCTTGCTCATGTTCTCCCTCCTTCTGCTCCTCATTTGGATCTTAGGAGCTCAGTCCAGTGCTCTAATTTGGGTCTCTGTCTCTATCTCGATCCATCGCCAGATGAAGGTTCTAAGGTGATATGCAAGTTATTCATCAGTATGTCTATAAGATAGGGTTATTTCAGGTTCCCTCTCCTCAGTTGCCCAAGGTACTATCTGGGGACATCATTCTGGACACCTGCGAGCCCCTCTAGAGTCAAGTCTCTTGCCAACCCTAAGATGGCTCCCTTTATTAGGATATATATTTCTCTGCTCCCGGTATCCACCCTTCCTTTATCCCAACCATCCCCTTCCCCCAAGCTCCCCCCATCGTCCCCTTCTCACGATTTTCACCCCAATTCCCCTGAGCCCCATGCCACCTCACCCCCAAGTTCCCAGTTTTTGCCTGGCAATCTTGTCTACTTCCCATATCCAGGCGGATGGCTATATATTTTTCTTTGTGTTCACCTTCTTATTTAGCTTCTCTAGGATCACAAATTATATGCTCAATGTCCTTTATTTATGGCTAGAAACCAATTATGAGTGAGTACATCCCATGTTCATCTTTTTGGGTCTGGGATACCTCACTCAGATAGTGTTTTTCTCAACAGAAGAAATTCAAATGGCCAAAAGACACATAAGGTCATGCTCAACCTCCTTAGTGATCAGGGAAATGCAAATTAAAACAACTTTGAGATTCCATGTTACACCTGTCAGAGTGGCTAAAATACAAAACATCAATGATAGCCTTTGCTGGAGAGGTTGTGGAGAAAGGGGTACACTCACCCATTGCTGGTGGGAATTCAAACTTGTGCAACCACTCTGGAAAGCAGTGTGGCGGTTTCTCAGGAAATTCGGGATCAACCTACCCCTGGACCCAGCAATACCACTCTTGGGAATATACCCAAGAGAGGCCCTATCATACAACAAAAGTATATGCTCAACTATGTTCATAGCAGCATTGTTTGTAATAGCCAGAACCTGGAAACAACCTATATGCCCTTCAATGGAAGAATGGATGAAGAAAGTGTGGAATATATACATATTAGAGTACTACTCAGCGGTAAAAAACAATGACATCGTGAATTTTGCATACAAATGGATGGAAATTTAAATATCCCACTCTTAAACAATTTTCAGGTGTATCCAATGCATAACATTTCTAAAAGAAGCACAGCAAGTTATTTCTATAAGGAGCCCAGCAGTGCATTACTTTCTTCATCCTACGTGAAGGTCTTCCTATCTGACTCTTCATAGAGAGTTCAGCCCAAGTCTGTTCAATCAATAGCTCAATGCTATTCAGTCAAGCAGTTTAGGTTCATAGTAGTCTATGTTTTCATGAGTTTTAGCTTCTGTAGATGAAAATATAGAGACTGTATTTATTTAATCACTTTCTGTCTAGTCACCTTTATTTTCCTGTATTTGGTTCAACTGATATTTCAACTTCAAAGAACATAAAACTAAAATAAATAAAGGAAATGCACTTTTGAATTTGAATACACAAACTTCAGGAGCTGAGAAATATTTGATGTATGCCATATGAACACAATTGGAATATAAAATATAATATAAGGATAATTATTATATGAATCTCACTTTGTCTTAAAGTGCTACATGTAATTAAGTTGTACAATAAAACATAAAATTAGGATCATGTTACAAATAATCAATACTCTAAGGGCTCAGGTTTGCTATCAGTTCTTTATTATGCAGCATTGGAGGTGCTGTCTGGCTTGCCTTTCAACAGAACATGTGTGAGTTACACACAGGGCTGATGAGATGGGCAACCCTCATGTTAAATATTGTCAGAAATACAGACTTAAACTGTGGTGTTTTGAAATCTCTTCCTTGATCAAATTTGGACATGACTGACAAGGAACATTTACACACACACACACACACACACACACACACACACACACACACACACATTCATGAGAGAGAGAGAGAGAGAGAGAGAGAGAGAGAGAGAGAGAGAGAGACAGACAGAGAGAGAGGAGAGAGTGAGGGGGGAGACAAAAAGAGAGGAGAGTAAGGGGGAGGGAGGGAAGAGCGGGGGAAGGGGGAAAGAGGAGAAATAAACTAAATAAATTAAAAAGAAAAGAAATTGGTTTCACCCTAAGAGAAGTTTCCTGGTGTGTTATGTAAGAGGTAAGTAACCAGAGAAATTTCATCTGGGGAATGTTCGCTGCTGGAATGCTTGGCTGTTTTTTTTTTTTTTTTTTCAACTGCTTTGCTTCTTTTTCTTAGTGAGTACAGCACATCCTTTCACAACCCAGACTCCTACAATTTTCTTTGTAAAAAATCTGTTTCATTTAATCAGGACCCATTTATTCACAAGCATGGCTTGTTTATGCTGTCTCTTTCTTCTACAGGTAGCATTTCCTAATAATGCAAATTATTTATAGGTTCTAACTGGAATCAAAAGAGTGGCATTCAAATCCCAGCTATTGAGGGGTATAAAAGCAAAAATCGTTAAAAAAATACACATAATTTTTGAAAGGAAGCCCCCAGTTTTTAAGAGTTTTGAATGCTTTCATTCAAAGCCTTAGCACTGTTATTATGAAAGATCTATCAAGTTTAGCAGCTCGGTTTAAGCAAGATGAATGGAGTAATAGCAATTGAGTTTTAGCTTTCAGGAAGTGAGATTCTGGCTGTGGTGTCTGTGAAATATCAACAAAATAGTTTTAATATTCTTACCAACTATTCCAACTTCTCAACAAATATTTCAGCAATACAACTTTTAGACATCAGTAACATTTTTCATATGGAAAACATTTAAATATAACTTTCCAGATTTTCTGTGATTAATTTCCATATTTGCTTTGTAGTGAGATAAGTGTGTGATGAAACAGAACATGTAGATGAGAAGATAACGAGGGCTGGAAGCATTACTGTCAATCATTGTCTGTCTGTCTGTCAATCTATCTATCTATCATCTATCTATCTATCTATCTATCTATCATCAATCACTCAATCAATCAATCTATCTGTGTATCTCTCTATATCTATATCATCTATCTATCTATCTATCTATCTATCTATCTATCAATCATTAATCACTCAATCATTCAATCTATCTATCTGTGTATCTCTCTATATCTATATCATCTATCTGTCTATCTATCTATCTATCTATCTATCTATCTATCTATCTATCTACCTATCTATCTATCATCATCAATCAATCTATCTTTGTATCTCTCTATCATCTATCTATCTATCTATCATCTATATATCTATGTATCCATCTCTATCATCTGTCTGCCTGTCTATCCATCCATCTGTCTGTCTGTATATCATCTTTAAATATTTGAATGTGTATAATGATTATGCAATATCAATCTTGGTTAATAACTTGGGTGACAAAACATGTAAACTTATACTTCCTTCTGTTCTTTTAGGAACAAGTGCAGTACGATGACTGTAATTTGTGGTGTAGTTTGAGTACAATGAGGAAAGAAAGCATTGGGACTCAATGTAAAATTTAAGGTAAAATCTTAACTAGGATTTTTAGATGAAGATGATGAAATGTTATATTCATACTGGAATTTTAGGGGGAACTTGCCAGAGCTGTCTTTCTTTTTTTCTTTGAGAAACCTCCCTTCTTATAAAGAGGATAGTTTGTCTGGAAGAGTAACCAATCATTAATTCTTGATCAAACTTTATTTAAAAATTTTAAAATTATACTCTCTATCTCTCTGTATGTGTGCTTGTGTTTGTGTGTGCATCTTACTTGTGTGTGATTCACTTGTGTCTCAGCATATGAAGAGGACAGAAGACAATGTATGGGAGTTTGCTTTCTCCTTCCACTATGTGGGTCCTGGAAAGTTGCGAGCCTGATTATTTGAGTCTTTGGGAATTTTTCCAATGGCATTCTTATCTTTCCAACACCCAGAGAAGTTGACAGCATCACTCTACTCCCTTCATCCCATTTGTTATCCATTTATTACCACTCTTGTCTCTTCTTCTTCTTCTTCTTCTTCTTCTTCTTCTTCTTCTTCTTCTTCTCTCTCTCTCTCTCTCTCTCTCTCTCTCTCTCTCTCTCTCTCTTGCTGAGGTCTCTCTACATAGTTCTGGTTATTCTGGAACCCACTATGTAAATCAGGGTGCCATTGAACTCAGAGATCTGCCTGCCTCTGCTTCTTGTGTGCTGGGATTAAAGGTGTGCACCATCATGCTAAGCACAACAGTCTCTTTTTAGCATACTCTTGCCCACTGTCTTCATACTTCAGTTTTACTGACATCCTATATGTCAGGTTTTTACATCAAACTTCTGTTACCGCAGTATCCTTGGACTTTCTCAGTATTTACATGGGACTACAGGTAATCTCTCTAAGGGAGTACTATGAGTCTTCCAGTGGTTTGTTGAAACCGTTTTTAAGTGATATTTATTTGAGTTATCATAAAGAACTTCATACAATTATCATTACTGTAATATTGATTATATATTTTTCTGGAAATATCTCTTAGCCTTCAAAGAGATGGAACTTTTTCCAGAACTTACAGCAAAGTTAATAATCCCTGTCTTGAGAAACCAAAAAAGGTTGATGATGATGATGATGATGGTGATGATGATGAGCTTTGAGTTCTTCTAAGACGACCTGCTCAGCCTGGTGTCTCACTGTGTACTCAGCCTGTTTAATCCACCTTTTGGAGAACAATGTAACCAGTCTTACTATGCTTTTTATTTCCCATGCAGTCAACTTTTACAACTTAAGCTAAAAGCATGGTTTAATTGTAAATTATACATTTTTCTATGCCCCTGACCCAGAATAATGTATGCATATGTTGTAATAATTTGAAGAAAGTAGCCAACAGATTGAAACTAAACAAATATTCCATGCGTGTTAGAAGCAACACATGGACACAGATACAAATTTAGTGACTGTGATCACTATGCTGAAGTTACTTAACTTCTTCCCTTGTAAAGCTCTGTTCAAGAATTTTGTAAAAAAGCATCACATAATGTTTTTAAAAATGTAAACAAAAACAAGAACCATATGTTCATTTATCATACATTTTTTTCTGTCCTGTTTAATAAGTACAGAACAAAGAGCTGTGTTACGGACAGTCACAACAGCAATCACACACACACACACACATACATACATACACACACACATACATACATACACACACACACATACATACATACACACACACATACATACACACACATACACACACACATACATACACACAGACATACACACACATACATACACACACATACACACACATACATACACACACATACACACACACATACACACACATACACACACACATACACACACATACACACACATACACACACACATACACACACACATACACACACACATACACACACATACACACACACACAGCAATGGGGACAGATTATGTACACAGACACACTGCAAAGTAGTAGTAGTAGACTACAGATAGGCCAGTAATCACAAACTGAAAACAAATGGGAGACACAGGGAGAGAAGTAGAGAATTCAAATTGGTGTTCAGTCTTGATCAAACTAATCCAAGAGAAAGTTTTCTAGTCATGATTTACTGCATCCTTGGCACATTTTGGTGTCCCCAGAGTTTTTTAAATGTATACCCAACATACATAAGAATTATAACTTAATAGACATCATTGAATAGATAGTTGGATATTTTAAAAATTGAACATAAAACTTACGTGATGTTTATTTAAAAAAACTATTTAGGAAGAAAATTTGAAACTAAAATATTTCTTAATTTTTACATCTATGTATTCTCTTAGTATATAATGTCTTGTGTTAAATTTAGCTTTTTCATCTATTGTGTGAGTGATCTTAAAGATGAGAGACATGAAAATATTTCTGGAAGATCTAGGAGACAAATTTAGTGAACTGGATCACTATGCTGAAGGAGTTGTGAATGAAAATTGCCTGGCCTGGTGTATCTGTGGTTCAATTCAATAACATCTAAATTAATAGATAAATGAACAAATAGAATAATTTTGTTGAGCAAATATACTTAGGATATAATTTTACCATAAAAGCTAGTTTGAAATTCTAATGACCCTCTCAGCAAGTCTGGAAATATGCAGCAGGAACTACTGAAATGATGGAGGAGTTCTGAGACTCCCTGTTTGTTTACTTTTCCCAGTTGCATCTCTATGGAGGGAATCTCATCTGTGAAGAAACCTTTATTGTATTACTTTTCTCCTTTTTGTTGTCATTTCCCACTGGTGTTTCTTGAAATCACCTACTGAGGAAACTTTTATTCATATCTGTATTTTAATGTCTTCTCTTGGAGCCCAAACAAAATAATTATGCAGATTTATACTCAACTTTGTAGTGACAACATCTTTTTGGGAACCTATTACCCTTGCTTCTGCCATTATCCCGATAGCGTTAGGACTTCTCTGTACTTCCATTTTGGGTCTTTACTAAATTTAGTGGTGATCCCTGTCTTCATAGTAGGAATATAAGACATATTAAGGATACACCACTAATAACATTTGACAGCACTGTGTTATTTGTGTTTTTTAAAATAAGACAAATGGTTCCATATATGTGTACATTTTGCTGCTTATATACTTTATCTATGTGAGGAGAAAAGGTAAAAAATCAATTAATGGGACTTTGGTTTGTATTAGGAGGCCTTTTGGTCTACATGTGGGAATGTATTCAGTAAGCTCCTAAAATATGCTTTCTTCTTTCATATCATTTCTTTACGGGTACGCTCATTTTCCTTTGAGCCTCTCACATTTCACCTTTTAAAATCAGTTACGTAACAGGCATCTCCATATAATCCTGATGAACAAATTGTTTAAGCCTGGTAACTCTGGAGGCTGCTGGCCAGTATTAAGATGCCTAAGCAGTCAGTCGTGGATTTCTAGTTCTGGATTGTATGTGATTGAAGTAGCTGTCTATTCTTCCACTTGGTCATGATGATAGCAAATAAACTGCAGTGTACAATGTATAAAATATGTACAATATTTGATACACATGAACACATATATGTGTTTGTCTACAAATATGGAAATAAAGTAATGGCAAGAGTAATTAGAAATGGTTTGTTTGACATGTATGATGAAATTCTAGGCTTTTCTTATAGTCTCATGGTGAAGTGTTTTAGGGTATCTCTTCACTAGTGGGAATGGTTATGAGTGTAATGTAAAACAAAGAACTAAGAACGGTATCTCTGCTACTAAAGCACTGTTGTAGTAGGCTGCTTGTTTATTTCCTGTCCACTGAGACTCCCAAAACAACCACACAGAAACTGTAATTAAATCACTGCTTGGCCCATTAGCTCTAGTTCCTTATTGGCTAACTCTTACATCTTAATTTAACCCATTTCTATTAATCTGTGTATCGTTGACACATGGCTGTGGCTTACTGGCAAAGTTTTGGCATGTCTGTCTTTGTCGGCGGCTCCATGACTTCCCTCCTAGCTCTGTTCTGTTCTGCTCTGCTCTAGGCTCAAAACAGTTTCTTTATTAACCAATGGTATTCACAGCATACAGAGGGGAATCCCACATGACAGCATCATTGAAACAATATTACAGAGTGGATGTCTTGGTTTCTAACCTGTAATGGGATGGCTCTTAGAGCCTCCTCATTGAACCAATACTATAGACTAATGTGTGTATCTCTGACAGATACACTCTGATACAGATAGTACCTAGTGAAATTTTTTCCCCTGGGGTATTCTAGGTTGTGTCCAGTTGACAAAACTAACCAGCATACAGCAGAAGCAGACTAAGGTATGAACTGTCAGAGTCACAAGGTTTTATTTTTGGGGTTGTGATATATCACTCTTAACTTGGTGAGGGACAAACACCAAAACGTGTTCTCTCATCTTCTGAAAGCCACCATTAAAGCATTATTATGTTTCCAGAGCTGCGTTTTCACAAACACTCTCACAGATATTACATCCATGGCATCTCCTAGATTCTAGTGGCTGTAGAGATGAGAAATATTTGTTATTAGTGGACCATTTTATGCATTCTCTCTCCATGAACATTGGGTATTCAGTTACATTGAAATTAACCAAACAGGATGTCTTAAGGAGAAAAATGTTTTGGAATCTAATTTTCCAAGCCACAAGTTTCTAGTTAATTCTGAATAGCTAGAGTTGTTCGCCTTCATTTAAGAAATTGTGACTCCCCATCGTTTTACTTATTGCTTTATTCTTTTGGTATTCAATGGTTTTAAAAATCTAATTCAAACTTGAGTTAACTTATACTGAGAAACTCTATGGTACCGTATTCTGTTCTATACTCTTTAATGAGCATCATCATTCTGTTTAATCTTCACTGCAAACAGAGACCTTTAAAGGTTGTGTTCACATTCCCTTGGAGTCCATTTTTTTTTAGTTCCAATTTCAGTGCTTTTATCCATTTGTCTATAAGATGATCTTGGAAAGGCACCCTTTGGCAAGACAGATGAAGGCACATGTTAAGCTGTTAGTGGCTGTGGCTTAAATAGCTAATTGACGACTTAATATGACTTAAGTCATAGCCATCTCTGAGTAGAGATATGTCTTGGCCAGCCCTGCATAGAGTAGTAGCCCAGAAAGAAGCAATAGTATTCTGGAATTTGGCATTGTCTGTGAGGACACAACGGATTCAAACATCTGGGACCAGCAGAGGATAAGGTTGTGAAGGGGCTCACTACAAAAAGATTCCTAAGATGAAGCGGATCCCAAGAGAAGGCAGTGTGAGTGTGTGGCGGGATGAGCTGCTCTGAATTACTGGGTGGTCAGTTGTTTGCAGCAGGTGCCAGACTCAGGATTTCAGTTTCTGGGAACCAGTTCCAGTTGTTAATCATATAGGATGGAGCCCACCCTGCAGAGGTGAAACAGGTGGGCACCAGATTGAGTGAATAGTACAGGCTAGGGACCAGCTTGAGTAGCAAAGAGCCCAATCATGAATGGAGAGCAGCCATGTGTCAAAGTGTGGGGAGTTCGTGGCTGTGGAGATGTTCACTCTTCTTGGTAAATAAGCAGCTGCCTGTGGTTGGTAACCACCACTCTTCTGACTGTGGTTCCTGTTCCTCCACCACAGCAGGATTCTCTACTTCAGAGTCTTTGAAACTGACTTGATCATTATGGAGTTACAGATTAGGGTTTAAAGCATAGTTACCATTTACATTTTGTAGGACCTCAATATTTTTGGTTCACACATTATAAATGTTTTCACATTCCATCCCCTTTCTCATATAGAGATTCAGGGGTCAGTAAAAGAGTATACAAATGACTTCCTTGCCTTGTAATATAAGCAACCCTGGGAAGGAGTAGAAATGGTATTGAATATCAGATTTTCAAAGCATGAAAACCACTGATTAGTTATGGTAAACAGAGAAGGCAAGAGAAAGGCCATACTTCATAAGAATAACTTGGCTCCCTTGCACTTTCTATTATGTATTATTGCTCACTATACTAAAAATTTTGACCAGAGATTCTGATATGAGAGTATTTGCTGCTGATTTTCTACCAGCCTATAGTTCTACCTCCTTTTTTCTCCAGTTTCTGTCTCCATCTCCCATTGTATTTCTAACTCTCCCCAAATAACTTACTTTCTAGAAGGATAATTTAAAAGCCAACACTTAGGGTGCATTTTTGACCCTTCTCAGCATATTAATAGAGACCTGGCATCATTTATTTGCTCAAATATGCCAGTATCCTTTTCTTCTTTGACTCCATTTACCCTTGTAGGGGGAGCTATGAGCATAAGTGATAGAGAAACAATAGTAGGCACAGCTCATGGGTGTCACTATAAAATGGAAGTGCAGAAGAAATACAATTTCTAAACTGTTTTTTTATAGGAAAGAAGTAGGAAATCGTAAAAATTGAATGAGAATAAAATTCTGCCTTACTTGTAATGAGACCCATGGATGTCCTCCTAGGATGTCCTAATCCTACCTCTGTGCTGGTTGAAAAAAGGGCATGATAAAGGTAGGAAATGCAAAGACGGATTCTTCTAGAATGGGCAATGTGCACATCTTCATGAGGCAGGATTGAGCAGGGGCCAAATACTTTGAATTATTCCTCACCCCACTCTTTGATGATATCATAAGATGCTTTGCCAGTGCTTGAATGTTCCAATTTATTGGGCATCAATCCCCAAGAAAATTTCAATTTTTACTCTTCCAATTAAGAGGAAAAAATCAAGCCAGCTTCAAAGTTAACTACACTGTCATTGTTTTTGTTATATTAAATCCAACATCTTGAGTTTTGCATTAAGAAAACCTAGGTATACAATGAAAAAGATTTATGGTCAGTGAGCTGCTCAGCAGGTAAAGTCACCTGCCACCCAGCCCCAGGATCTGAATTTTAGTGAATAAAAGAAACGTTTTGTCCTCTGACCTTCACCCATAATGCTCCTTGGTATATCTGTGCATGCATTAACACACATGACACACACACAAGAGTGTGTATACACATATGCACAAATATTTAAATAAAATATACCTTTTGCATTCTTTTAAAAAGCTATTTATCTTGGGAGCTCAGTCCAGTGCTCCTGTGTGGGTCACTGTCTCGATCTCTATCCATCACCAGATGAAGATTCTATGATGATATGCAAGATATTCGTCAGTATTGCTCTAGGATAGGGTCATTTCAGGTTCCCAATCCTCAGCTGCCCAAGGAACTAACTGGGAACCTCATATGGGCACTAGGGAGCCCCTCTAGGGTCAAGTCGCTTGCCCACCCTAAAGTGGCTCCCTTAACTAAGAATTGTGGTTCCGTGCTCCCCTATCCACCTTTCCTTTATCCCAATTCTCCCGTTTCCCAGGTCCCCCCTCCTTCCCTTCTACCTTTTCTCTCCCCATCTCCCCTTACCCCCATCCCCCCCCCCAAGATCCCATTTTCTCTCCGGAAATTTGGTCTACTTCCCTTAGCGAAGAGGACAACTATATGTTTTTCCTTGGGTTCACCTTCTTACTTAGCTTCTTTAGGTTCACCTATTGTAGACTCCGTGGTCCTTATTTATGGCTAGAAACCAATTATGAGTGAGTACATCCCATATTCATCTTTTTGGGTCTGGGACACTCAGGATAGTGTTTTCTATTTCCATCCATTTGCATGCAAAATTCGAGAAGTCATTGTTTTTTACCGCAGCGTAGTACTCTAGCGTGTATATATTCCATACTTTCTTCATCCATTCTTCCATTGAAGGGCATCTAGGTTGTTTCCAGGTTCTGGCTATTACAAATAATACGAGCTCCCAAGGTCCCAAGGAGGAGCAGAAGGAGGGAGAACATGAGCAAAGAATTCGGGACCACGAGGCGTGCATCCACCCACTGAGACAGAGGAGCTGATCTACGGGGAGCTCACCAAGGCCAGCTGGACTGTGACCGAAAAAGCATGGGATAAAACCGGACTCTCTGAACATGGTGAACAATGAGGGCTGATGAGACACCAAGGACAATGGCAGGGGGTTTTGATCCTACTTAATGTGCTGGCTTTGGGGGAGCCTAGCCAGTTTGGATGTTCACCTTCCTAGATATGGACGGAGAGGACCTAGGACTTAACACAGGGCAGGGAACCCGGACTGCTCTGTGGACTGGAGAGGGAGGGGGAGAGGAGTGGGGGGAGGGGGAGAAGGGTGGGAGGAGGGGGAGAAGGGTGGGAGGAGGGGAAGGGAAATGGGAGGCTGGGAGGAGGTGGAAACTTGTTTTTTGTTTATGTTTTTTTCTTCTTTTCGCAATAAAAAAAAAGCTATTTATCTTATATTTTGGGATCATAATATAATTATACCATTTCTCCCCTCTCTATTTTCTTTTCAAATCCTTCTCTCTTTCAAATTCATGTTCTCATTTTCATTAATTGTTGTTACATATGTATTTATATATATGTACATATTTCTTATTATACAGACTGTTTGTTCTGTATAATGTTACTTCTATGTATGTTCTCAGGCCATTCGTTATCTGATAAGTAATCAGTGCAGTTTTCCCTGGGGAGACTGTGTTTTTCACTCCCAGCATTCTTTAGTTGCCCATGCATGCACATGTGTACACACATGCACACACACACACCGACAATATCTAAACAAATATGTGATATGTTTTTAAAAATCAGCATAAACATATTCATCTTAAGGAAGTTGGTCAGAATATATACTAAAATATCAGAGAGTCTGAGACAACAATGCTGGTTACCTTGCCAGGTTAAATTTGCATTTTAGGTGTATAGAAACTGTTAGTGTAAAACATACACAAATGTTCATATTTCGTCCCCATGGGTATCAAAAAATAAGAAAAATAAAAGGAAATAATGATATGTTTAATTCTTCACAAAACTTCTTTTATTATTCTTATTGAGCTCTACATTTTTCTCTGCTTCCCTCCCTGAACTTCTTTTCCTTCAAAAAAACCTCTGGTTGTGGCCTTAGTTTTTGGAACTGTCGGTGGCCACACTTTATAATAAAATATTTAGTGACAAACATAAGTATCCCTCCTTATTTTTGTTCTCTTATTCTATTGCTGGAGAGTTCTTGATTTTGTATTATGTGATACAGTTTATTTTATATTCATGTGCCATTTTTCTAGAATAGCCAAAACAAAATACCACTGATTTAACAGTATCTTTAACAGTAGAAACTTACTTGCTCAACTATCTGGAAGCCAAGAATCTGAGATCCAGGTGCAGGTTGTGTGGACTACCTTCTGAGGCCACTCCTCCCCCAATTTTTTTGTTTGTAGCTGCTTGCTTTTTCCTTTTGTTTTCATACAGTCCTTTCTTAGTGTGTGCATTATCTGTGTTTCAACTTCCTCTTTTAAAAAAGTCATATTGGAGTAGAGCCTGCATGAACAATCTCTTCCTTGGTTAGTTACTCCTTTAAAGATATTGTTTCCAACTAAAGTTCCATGCTGACATATCAATATTAGGGATTGTGATTTGAACATGTAAATTTTGGGGGACACAATTCAACCTGTAACAAGTGATTTGTTTACAGTCACTATTATGTAGGACATGTGCTGCTAGAGATTTTTGTTCTTCTTGTTTCCTCTTGTGTCCTAAGAACCTGTATCATTGCCTGGAAAATAACAGGCACCTAATGAATATTTGCTGATGAGCAAACAAATGAGTCAGCCGAAGAATTAAAGAAATAAGTGACAAATTTATAAAACCCAGAGTTCTCTGCATACGGCAGATGCGGCATCTGCCAGTAAAGATCATTTGTCCTTGAATTAGTAAGATTTGAGCAGCCTTAGTTATACTTATTCTGGCATATGGGCATGTCAGTAACATTTGTGGATAAAGTCTGTAATTAGAAATAAGTACCAAATGAAATGCATTTGCGATATCAAAGTAAAGTGTGACATACACATCAGCTGTGGAGCAGGAACACGGACGGGCTGCAGTTCTTTTAAGCCAACGAAAAATTACGGACAAAGACTTGTAATTAAAGCCGAAGTGAATTTACTCTTTCCTGCTAGCCGCTCCTGTGCCGTTAGCATTTTCCACCAGACTGATGGATGGCAGATGGAGCCGAGGCATGGTGAGGCCAGAGCTCCGCTTTAGGGCAGAGTTGTAACAGACGCCATTTCCCGGCCATCCATGCCCTGACAGTCAGAAGCACATTCCCTTGCTTTCTTCACACATGGAAATTGTTCCTCTTTTTCTTTGCATTTCAATGAGACTGATTAAAAGAAAGTATTTAATGTAGGCAGAGCACATGAGAACACACAAGAACTTACTAAGCCCATATGCGCATGAATGTGGAGGCTACATGTTTCCAACATCAAAGAATGTACAAGGAGTTTTAGAGACAGAAGGTTTAATACAGCCTGTCTTTTGGAATATGTTTTAAGATTGCAGTTTTTGTAGTACATGAGGCTTAATGTTAAGTCCCACAAAATATCCCCTCCCCTATTTCTTCAGAGTCAGCATAGTAGCAAAGCAAATAAGGAAATAGTGCATTTTAGAATTTCTTTTCAATACCTGAAGCATTTGCTTTGTATGTGCAAGGCCTTGGATTTATGCTCAGATAGACTCTCACACTCACATGTACATATGTGTACATACCAACACACTAATCCCCCCAAAAGACAGACAAGTGTGGAGAGAGAGAGAGAGAGAGAGAGAGAGAGAGAATATAAAACAATTTCCATCAAGAAACAACATTCCTTTTTATTAGTTTTCTTATAACAATTATGAAACTAAATGAGCACCCATAGTCTTCTAATTATAGTATTGGGTGGTACCTGGACATGAGAAAGGGCATATGTAAAATGAATGAATGTCCCTACAGGAAGAGGTATGAGAGCTTGGTCCACTCTCTGTCCTCTCCACAGCAGTGCACAGTGAGAGGACAGCTAACTGCAAACCAGGATGAATGCACTGCCAAACAGATAGGGTCGGCACCTTAACTGTGGGCCTTTGTTCTTGCAAATGGGAGACTCTGTTTCTATGTTCTAAGGCACACGGCTTGTAGTATGAAAGCCCCTCCAAGTAAAACACAAGCAGAAGTAAAGATATAACAAATGAAAGAAGGCTATTTTAATATGAACTTAAATACTACTTCTTCCTGGAGAGCTTTTGGACACTTAGTGGATTCTTATCTGTTATTTTATTCTATAGGACCTATGTCCTTTAGCTTGTCACCATCAATCAATCCATCTCCCCAACATCTGTGTAACTTGTTCATTATCTATTAATCATTTTCTAAGATCACTTTTTGATGTTAGGCTTTTCACCTCTATTACATAGACAATATTATTAAATAGTATATGGTTGATAAATACTTATTGGATATTGTTGAAATAATAATTCAAAGACATTTATTTAGGCCAGATATATGTAGCACAGATACATTTAACTTTGTAGCATACAAATACATGTGGCATACATGTGTTTAACATAGTTTGTAGCATAGATATATTTCTTATAATTTAGGACCAATAACTGACATGTCTCATATGGACTTACCATGAAGAAAAAGTGGGTTTATAAATTGTGTCAGGTTTTATCTCTTTGCTTGATTTGGTTTGGAAACACACTTAAAAATCTGCAAATATGGTTGAACATATTATGGTCCCCCTTGAATTTCTCTCATTTTTCATAGTTTCCTAGAGTCCTTATGGTCTCTAAAGTTTCTTCTAGAAAGAAATGGCGAAAAGGGAGTGGAGCGAGAAGTCAGTTTCTCTAGTACATAAAAGACTCAATAGCATCTTTCCCTAAAGACGTAAGTGTATTTATAGGGACCTCAGCTTTAAATAAATTGTGTAGTAATAACTCATGGCTAAGTCATAGTCTAGGCATGTGTTCAGCAGACTTAGCAGGGAGGGAGCTGTAGGAATTCCTACTGCAAATTACAGCATAGACTCCCCCCCCTCTGCTTGCAGTCAGACACTCGATCTCCTGTCTGACTACGACTGGTTCTCTTCTGATCCAGATTAAGCTATTCCGCATCTAGCTAGAGTTCTTTTACTTTTAGAAACACAAGGACAGAATGACTTCCATTGAAAGTAAAGGTATATGAATGAAAATAAACATTTTGGAAGTTTAATCAAAATAATTCCTGCTTATTTTCATAAGCAAAGGAAACAATTCAGAATATGTTGCATACATTAGACAAATTTAAAGGATATTTTCTATCTCCACGAATACACCTAAATCTCTGTGTGTCTACTAGTTTATTCTTGGCTGTCTGGAACACGAAGTCCATCCTCTTTTAGCAGGAATGTCAAGCGGGCTCCTTTTCTATTGTGAGAAAGAAGCACATACCCTCTCAGTTCCTTGGGGACAATGGATACTCACGCCCTGGCCTCTAAATGTTGTAATTAGAGGTTTTAAGTTAGTGAAAACCATGGAATGAAGTCGCAGGATGCAGCGGCGCAAATGAGGATGCTCATTATAGTCATGTTGGTTCTGGGGTGTAGCAAAGTTCATTGCTGCCTTCTCGAATCCTATTGCTTTCTGGCAGGGATTTCCAATCTTCTGTGAATGATGTAAGATTCTGGACATCTATAGTAGACAGTTTCTCAGATGCCTCCAATGTGTCCTGCCTTGGTGATCGCTGTCTCCTTGTGTTATCCCCTTTCCTGTACCTGTGCTGGACTCATCTGTTCACTTCTAACAAACAGAAAATGACAGTGTGATCAAGTATTAGTTTTAATATTAGGCTAAAACAAAGCGTGGCTACTGTCTTGGGTGTGCTCTTCATGAACTCTTGAAGGGAAATCCGCTGACGTTTTGTAATTCTATGAAGATGCCTATATGACAAGGAGATAAAGTCCTTGGCCTTAACAACAAAGGCCTGAGGTTTGTAAACATTCATAGTAGTGAGCTAGAAGTGGACCCCCTTCTAGCTGATCCCTGAAATGGTTTCTGACCTTGTCTAAACATTTACCATAGTTTTATAATAAGACCTTCACTCAAACCAACAAACTAAGCCATTCCAGGTGTCTTGACACAAAAACTATGAGAAAGAAGAACTTATTTGTGCTTTCTGTGTTAACTTTCGGATAATCTGTTACACAAAAATACAGGACCAATTCAATGTCTATTCAGAAAATCCTTTGTCTGGTTTAGTAAAGCACAGTAGTTTTCTTTTGGTTGTAATCAGCAATACAGACATTGTTTAAGTGGAAACAACAGGCATTGTAAATGGTAGGATTAGAAAGCAATGAAAATATTAGCCTTCTAAGAAAAGATCCCTTAATAGAAAACAATTATTTAAATTTTACCTGTTACCAGATTTTAATAAAATGCCATTTGAAGTCCTATGGAGATGACTCAGTTAATAAAGTTCTTGCCAAACATGCATGAAGACCTGGATTCAGATTGTGCAGCCAATGCAAGCAGTCAATCTTGAAGTGCCTGCTTGCAGTTCTGAGGATCCAGAGACAGTAGGAGCTCTGGGGCCTTCTGACTAGTTAATCTGGCTGAATTTGTGAAAGACTGTCTTAAAATATACAGTAAAGAGGAACTGAGGAGGACAAACAATGTGAGCCTTGGATCACCATATACATCTGCACACCTGCATACATACAGCCACATGCACAAACACTTCATCAAATATATAGACATATGCCAGACATGCACAGACACACAGACACACACAACACCACTGAAGATGAAGCTTTGGGAAATCCAGTTTACTACTTGGTGAAACAGTAGAGATATCTGCAATTTATGGGGTGTTGGTTTCCTCTAATAGTACAGAGTAGATAGAAGAAGAAGAATGGCACATTGTGAATAATTATATTCCCAGGCCAAGGATGAATTTTCTAGTGATCTTCAAAAAGATTCATTGACTTCTTCAGGTAGAAGTATATGGATGGTTCAATAGTCAAAATACATGAAACACTTAAAAGAAATGCCATAAAACCTTTTATTTTGTCCAAGTATACATGCTAATAAATTTATAAAGATGAAAACAGTGGGATACAGAGGCAGGCAGAAATCTGTGAGTTCAAGGACAGCCTGGTCTACAAAGTAAGTTTCAGGACAGCTAGGACTGTTATACCCTGACTCAAAAAACAAAACAAAAACAAAAAGAAAAGAGAAAGAAACCAGAATAACAGAATGTTGTGATGGTTGGTATTGCAAACTGTTGGGCATTGTTGTTGGGCATCACTGTGAAAGTGTTCTCAGAGGGATTTTACTGAGCTGAGAGGGCTCCCAATGAGCTCAGGTGACACTATCCTGTTTGCTGGGGTGTTGTAATAGGAGCGGCAGGGCCGCGTCCCCAGAACCCGGCCGCCAATATGGCTAGCTTATGCCCCGAAATAATTACATGGAAACTGTATTCTTTTAAACACTGCCTGGTCCATTAGTTCCAGCCTCTTATTGGCTAGCTCTTATATATTGACCTAACCCATTTCTAATAATCTGTGTAGCCCACGAGGTGACTTACCAGGGAAGATCTTAACCTGCGGCTGTGTCTGGAGTGAGAATCATGGCGACTGCCCAATTCAGCTTCTTTCTCCCAGCATTCTGTCCTGTTTACTTCACCTACCTAATTTTTGTCCTCTTAAAGGGCCAAGGCATTCTCTTTATTTAACCAATGAAATCAACACAAAGCAGCAGACTCCCACATCATTGGGGTCTTGGGCTGAATAAAAAGGAGGCACCAAGTAGAACACTACCATCCAGCTCTCTGTTATCTGAGGACAGATGCAGCATGCCCAACTCTTTTAGCTTCCATGACTAACTCATCACAATGTACTGTCACTTTCAATGCAGAAAAGCACTGAGGATTGTCAACATTCATGTCGGTAAGTTTCAACTCCAACATCTCCCATTGTGTTCAGCTACTTTAGTTCATTCTGGCATATGACAAAATAAGTAAAATGAGGTCCTTAGCAATGATGGCTGGTCCTAGAGTAATTCCATGTTATTGATAAAGGGGGTAACAGAGTTAGCACACAGAAGATCTATGCATACTCATCTTATGTAGATATGGGGAGTAAAAAGGTTAGTTGGCCCACTGGATTCCCCCTTTTTTGAAGTTTTATAATTATATTTATGTACAGAAAACTCAGCAGTACATTTAACCCAGTTTAGTGGCGATTTCTTTGGCCTTTGCCTTTTCCAGCTTGGCAATTCAAGCCACAGATTTAGGACCCAGGACGTTGCCTCCCCAGTGGCGGCAGATCTCATCATGTCTGTCGTTGTAATTGGTCCTAATAGCTTCCACCAGCTTGGCCAGAGCACCCTTCTCTTCCGAGTTAACCTGTATAAAGGCAACAGTGGTGCACGTCTTCCTATGGACCAGCCGCCCCAGCCTGGCCTTTCCCTTGATGATGCAGTAGGGGACCCCCATCTTCCGACACAGGGCAGGCAGGAAGACCACCAGCTCAATGGGGTCTACGTCATGGGCAACTACACTTTTTAAAGATTTTTATTTTGTATAGATATATGTATATATAAAGACACACACACACACACACACATATATATATATGCGTATGAGTGTATTTGTCTGCATGTATATATGTTTACCACATGTGTGTCTGGTGCCTGTAGAATCCAGGAAGCAGTAAACTACCAAGTATATTCTAAGAGTTGAACCCAGGTACTCTGGAAAAACAGCAAATGCTTTCTTAACTGCTGATCTATCTCTTCAACTACAGGATTCCTCTTAATTGAAACTAAAGACCATCATTATATTAGTATAGAATCTATAGCCTTTCCCTTGATAAACAAATGACTTTGTCTTATGGTCTATGAAAAAATTTCAGAGGACCTTTGAAAAAAAGTTGGTCCCAGACATTTTCAAAGATTCTAGAATTTTCCAAATTATTATGATTTTGTCATTTTAACATTACAATTTCATAATTGCTCATAGTTGCCCATGAGTGTACATTATTCCTTTCTAGGGATAACAAAGCTCTTGCAGATGGTTGTCAAAGTTGAGACTTGTGGTGCGTCAGCTGATGAAATGAATTTCAAACTAAGTAACTGGCATCAGGAGGAGACAGAAAGCTAGAGCTAAGGAAAGATGCCTAAAGACGCGAAGGAACTGATATGATCCCCATCCTCTTTTGCTCTTTGATGTGGTTAGTGCTCTAGATAGATGAGTTTTAGAAAATGTCAAGTGGTTACCTCAATGATGCTTCTGATGTGATTTTCTTGCTAGAGGAAAGCAATGTATTCTGACACCTGGTGTGCAATTATTCATATGTAAATTGTATTTAAAAATTAAAAATTCTTGGCTCAGTAGAGAACAAGGTGTTTAATAGCCCCCAAACGCACCAAAATTTGATGGATGGGTCATGTTATGCTGATGAAACCTGGAAAACAATTATCTTAAAGGTAATGCATGTATTAAAATTGCTTGCTATTTATTTGTTTGTTCATTTAGATATCGCTATTGAATACCAATTTCATGTCAGTCACCATCTTCATGCTGAAAATATAGCCGTAAACAAGGTGAATCAATTCCCAATAAACTAACATTGGAGAGGTGAGCTACTAATAGACCTGTAAATACATCACAGACCGAACTCAGATGATTGCTATGCAGAAACCTAAATGAGGGAAAGAATAAGGGAGTCCAGAAAACGGGGCACTGCTATGTAATGGTAGGGATTAGAAAAGGCTGGAATGAGGATGTATGTCAGTGGGGGCCTGATAAAGCTTGAGGGAGAACCAAGTAGAAAGATTGTCAAGAAGAAAGCCCCACATCCAGGAAACACAAAGCATATGAACTGTAAGGCATTGACCTACATTAGAAGTGAGGGAAGTGGGGATGAGGCAACAGTAGCAGATGGTGTAGGGTTCACTTACAGAGAGTTGGGAAACAGCTGTGTGATTCTGTGCAGGAGTGTGATAGGCCCTTTTATTTTAAAAGGATCACCATTAGTGAGAGACTATGGATATACCACATAGAAAAACAGATGGATAGAGTTGGTGGTTAAGAAGAGGGATGGCAATGTGATGGAGTAGATTGGTAGCAACAGGAGGAAGTAAGAAGCAGTCCTATTTGCATGTATTAGAAAAGTAAAGCCTGAAAGAATTTGATAACATTGATTTATTGTATAAGATGGAGATAAAAATGAATGCTTTTGACTTTGTATTAAATACAGAAAAACATGGGCACCATTCTTCGGACTGGAGAAATTATAAAAGGAAGTAGATTTTCAGCATGAAAAGAAAAATAGTTTCCCAAACAGCAGCTTCCCCATGGATGTACAGAGGCAGTCTAGCCAAAGGCAAGGCAATGAGGAGAATCATAACTGATGATACCCATGAGAAAGAATGGGTCTTCTTTTCCCCCACCCTCCACTCTTAATACAAGTAGAT
The DNA here is from genome assembly GCF_018167655.1 of Microtus oregoni. Lineage (NCBI taxonomy): Eukaryota > Metazoa > Chordata > Mammalia > Rodentia > Cricetidae > Microtus > Microtus oregoni. The sequence continues at coordinate 10,917,512 of NW_024543089.1, read as the reverse complement.
ATACTGGCTGAAATGAGGTAAAAGGCAGAATGAAGGAAGAGGGAAGGAAGGAGGGAAGGAAGGAGGGAATCTCTTCTTTCAGCCTTCTCTTGGCTGTGCTAATGACTGATAGTCCTTCCAATTGGACCTTGTTGCCTTATTAACAAGCTGATTTATTTTCTTTTCACATAGGATCCTGCACTGACCCATCCATACTCTGAAGGAAAGACAATAAATCATATTACCAAGGATTTATAAACTGAAAGTCAGAACTAATCTAGTCTAAAATAAGGCTGTTTGGAATGAGTTCAGATGTCGGTCGGTAAGCCTTGTTAAACATATTCCACTTATGGGAAACTAGACCATAAAAATAAAATCACACCAAGAGCGTGTATATTTGCTTTTGACTACATGGTTAATCACAAAACTAGAAGAGGGTCCTGATACATGTGAAGAACCACATGATAACAACCTCCACTGAGACGCTGTATGCAGCCAGTGGGAGAAGTGAATTATTTAAACTGTTTATCTTTTAGAAGTTCCATGAAATATATGTTCATGGGGATTTGAAAAGTTTATGTAAATTGTTGTTTTGTAAATATGTCACTATATAAGATATATACATTTTAGCACAAAATATTTTATATATCATCTATATGATATATATATATATATATATATATATATATATATATATATGGTTTTGTGAAAGAGAAAAAACAATGATAGAGTCACAGTTTGGGGAGTTAACTTTTTCCCACCATCCATTACAATAAATTGTAGATGAACCAGTACACACCCTCACACAAGCACCAGCATTATTGCTCTTGCTGTGTGCCCTGCAAATTGAGTCTTTCCCTTCTTTTCTGCCTCATCTTTCTTCCCTTTTTGGTTTTTTCTTTCTCTCCCCTGCATTGTTGTTAATCATTTTTTTCTGTTGTTCTATCTGGACCTATGATTGTCTAAAATCCTGTCCAATACCAATTACTTATATCACAATCTACAGGCTGATTGATCTTTATGATTTTTTTCTTTTTCTTTTTTATTGAGAAAAGGAAAAAAAAGTATCCGCCTCCTCCCAGCCTCCCATTTCCCTCCCCCTCCTCCCACCCTTCTCCCCCTCCCCCAAACTCCTCTCCCCCTCCCTTTCCAGTCCATAGAGCAGTCAGGGTTCCCTGCCCTGTGGAAAGTCCAAGGTCCGCCCCCCTCCGTCCATGTCTAGGAAGGTGAACAACCAAACTGTAGGAGCGGAAGGAGGGAGAAGATGAACAAGGAAGTCGGGACCACGAGCCCACTGAGACAAGGGGGCTGATCTAGTGGGAGCTCACCAAGGCCTGCTGGACTGCGACTGAAAAAGCATGGGATAAAACCGGACTCTCTGAACATGGCGAACAATGAGGGCTGATGAGAAGCCAAGGACAATGGCATGGGGTTTTGACCCTACTTCATGTTCAAGCTTTGTGGGATGTTTATGATTTTAAAACCACTTTTTGAAGGTACCCCTCATCCAACCCTATCTCCTATTTTTTGGTCATTAGGTGCTTTCTTGTTTTCTTCCAGTACCATCTAACATCATCTTTTTCTCACTCTATTAATATCAGTGTGTTAACTTGGGGTTGGATATCAGCATATAACATGGCCTTTTACTACAGGCTCCAAATCACTATAACTTCTGAAGTCACTAGAACATAGTACTTCACCTTCACAGTAAAAGTAGTGCAGATATGGGAGGGAATAAGCTATTTGCATTTTCAGTTGCTAAATTCTTTCAAATGTAGAGCAAGGTACACCCTTGAATCTTCAAGCTTTATTTTTTAAGGAATAGGCAAAACAGAACCATCTAGGATATTATTTTTAACGGACCTTAGTAGACCATGTGTAGTGACCCCTGCCTATTGTAAGGAGGCTGCTTGTTTGTTCCCCCACCACCCAGACTCCCAAAATAATCACCAGAAACCATATTATTTAAATCACTGCTTGGCCCGTTAGCTCTAACTTCTTATTTACCAGCTTTTACATCTTAATTTAACCGATATCCATTAATCTGTGTATTGCCATGAGGCTGTGGCTTACCAGGTAAATTTCCATCCAGCAGCTATCTCTGGCAGGGCTACATTGCTTCTCTCCTGACTCTGCTCTCTTTCTCCCAGCATTCAGCCTAGCTTTCCCTGCCTAAGTTCTACCTTGCTATAGGTCAAGCCAATTTCTTTATTCATTAACCAATAAAAGACATAGACAAAAGGAGCTCCCACACCACCTGCCTGTAACCCTTCCTTTAGGGGGTAGAGACAGGAGCATTTTGAGTCAAGTCCATCCTGGGCTATGTAGTGAGAACCTGGGTAGAGGGAGGGAAAGAAGGATCAGGGTAGGGAGGATGTTAGGATGCACACATATGAAAGATCTATCACAGAGGATCTAATGGCTTAGCAGCTTTCAGATTTTCCAACATACAAAGAAGAAAGTTTCTGCTACCTTAAACTAACTTTGAATTTTAGCCTAATTTCATAATCTGAGTTGGCTGCCCACTGACTTTAATGCTCATCTGTGAGAGTTAATTTAGAGTTGTCAGTAGCCCATCCAGTAACTTGCCGGCCTGTCCTGGGTGTTCTGCCTTTTACAGTGTGAATGGACTATCTTCTGGGAATGCAATAGTCTTAAACTGTCACCAGGAAAGCAAAGTTCAGTCAGACTAAGTACATTTTCTTCTTCTGGTTCCTGTAATTTTTGATGATGGGAATGTTAGGAAAGCATTACAAAACTCTAAAACGCTCTTTAGATTTTATTTCTTGCATTTTGTTACATTAAGTTTTATATTTTTGGTGTTTAAAAATGTCTTTGTGAGAAAATGTGGGACTCTTTTTCCCCTTGCATTAAGTAACCTACAATGAGTGTTGACTGATGTCATCACCATAAATGCCCTTGAGTGTAAATCACACAGGATATGTAGGGCAAAGTGGGTCCCTTTGTAGATACTACCACTGTCAGAAAGCTAGGCTTAGCAAAACTTCTACAATGCCATACATATAACCAATCAAGGAATGTGGTTTCCTGGAAGAAGCTTACAAATCAAAAGGGCTAAAAAGGAGGGACAATGTGTGTAGTGTCTGCATTCCTATTATCCCATGAAGATGGTATCATGGCTTGATAGAAAAAATATAAGCAAAATAAGTTTATATTTGTGTGGAGGGTCTTTATTTTCTTTTTATTATGCTTTTTGTGAGGAAATATGAGAACAACATTGTCTGAGCATGCAACAGTCCCAAGGCAGTCTGGATTTAGAACACAGCTATTTGTATGAATTATCTGGGTCAAAGTGGCAAGTATCTCAAAAGTCATATACTTCATGTGATCAATAAAAGGTTCAGACCAAAGGTGAAGGTATCGTTGGCTATGTGAAGAAAGAGAGAGCCTCTGCTGGCTCCCAACTAAGAGAACTGACAGCTGTGTCACTGTTGGTATCCCCAGTCGACGGAAAGCTGCACACACAATGTTAGTCATTTGTTCCTCCACTCTGAGTAACATGGCTGGGGGAAAATTTAATTTGTTTGCATCTTTTTGTTATTTCAGGGAGAGGTCATGGCAGTGGTGCAATACTTCATATGTACTTCTGCACATCCTTCTGCGTCTCCTCCTGCTCTTACCTCCACATATGGACCCATTCTCCACTTCTTTCCTTTCACATTCTGCCTGAAAGATATCCTTATCAAAAATATTTTGGCCATGCATAAAACTCTTAGATGACAGCCTTTTTCCTTTCAATATTTTACTGATAGTCTACTTGTTTTTATTTTGTTGAGAAATATACTTTCATTCTTATATTTAGTTCCTTTTATGTAATACAATTTTTATATGATGTTGAAATTTCTGCTTTATAATGTGTTTTTGCATAACTTGACTTTGATCTGTTTAGATGCAGCTTTCCTGATATTTGTATGCTGTATGACAGGGCCTTGCTGTGTAGTTCTGGCTGGCTGTGAGCTCAGTTCTCCTGCTTCAGCTTTTCAAGTGTGGAGACTGCAATGCAGAGTCACCAAGGCTAAGGGATATTTTTAATGTTATTTTTTTGTGTATGTGTGAATTTGTGGCTTGTTGAGATTTTGACATCCATGACTTGATAGTATTCCTCAATTTGCAAAAGTTTTGGACACTGTTCTTCACTTTTCCTCTTCCTCTTTCTACTCATCTTTTTGGACTTCTGTTACATACACATGAGCCTTCTTGAAGTTATCCTACACATTAATAATGGTGCAATCTTTTCTCTTGTGAGTTTTTTCTTGTTATTTATTTCACTTTTTCGAGAGTTTCTGATGGTATATCCTCATGCTTGTTAATGTTTCTACTCTAGTACTTAAAATGATATTAGTTTTATTCATTTTTGTTTCTTATTAAAATTTTATCCAGATAGTTAGTTTGATCTTTGTGTGTGTGTGTGTGTGTGTGTGTGTGTGTGTGTGTGTGTGTGTGTGTTTGGGTGTAAAAATATACAACTTTGAGTACAAATGGAGGCCAGAGACAATGATGAACACTGTTCCTCAGATGGTATTTGCTTGGTTCATTTTTAGACATGGTCTCTCAGTAGGACTTGGGGCTCACCAATTTTAGCCAGCAGGTCTCTAGTTTCCCCCCTATTTTTACTTTGATTCAGTGCTGGAATTATACATGTGGACCCCAGCACCTTGTCTTATCTGAGTTCTGGAGGTAAAACTTCGGTATTTATGCTTGCAAGATAAGCAGTCTACCAAGTGAAGTGTCTCCTCAACCTTTTCTACTCCATCACTCCTTCTGTTTTTGTCCTTTTAATTTTCATATTTTTCATGGAATATTCTTTATTATACTTTGTTGGCTATCTGGAATAATAATATGTACACAACAACAACAACAACAAAAAAAGAGCCGGGCGGTGGTGGCGCACGCCTTTAATCCCAGCACTTGGGAGGCAGAGGCAGGCGGATCTCTGTGAGTTCGAGGCCAGCCTGGTCTACAAGAGCTAGTTCCAGGACAGGAACCAAAAGTTACAGAGAAACCCTGTCTCGAAAAATCAACAACAACAAAAAAATAATATGTACATATGTACATGTTTTAATTTATTCATCTGCAAATTATATCATCTCCAATCTGTTTCTATTGATTGTTAGAGTTATTACAATTAATATTTTTTTCTTCTCTAATAATGATTATTGATTAGTTGGCATGCTTCATATATTTTATCTTATTTATTATTGTTTACATATTACAATAAATATTCTTGAACTTTATTTTGTGATAGCATCAAGTCACTTGAGAACTAATATTTTGGGATTTGCTTTTAGGTTTTGTTGGATGGGATCAGAATTGAGGTCAATTTGACCTTGTTATCAAGGCTGTGTCTTTGCAAATACTGTACCTGATGGCTTGAATATTGTGCAGCTTTCCAGACTTTCTGGTGGGAACTCATAATCAGTCTGGCCATGTGAGCTTTAAAGAACAATCTCTTGAATCCTGTGTTTGTCTTCTTTAATTTGTATCCCCACTGGATTTTCCTAGTTTCCTTACACAATGCAGAAATCAACACCGAGAGAAACCCTTTGTTTATTTTGGGGGCTCTCTGTTGAGTTTTTTGCTTTTTGTGGCATGCTTGTTCTCTGGCATCCTGTCCTGTAAACCTAGCCACCTTCGCCTTCTGGGACTCCTGAGTTTGTTGACTCAGTAAGAACCTTGAGTGTTGCCCATGTTTCTCTTCTCTGCACCATGACCTGACATCTCTGTCTCAGAAATAAATGGGACAACCAGAAACCTAATCTTGGTAATTTTCCCATTTTCAAAATCACATTATTTTTTTCCATCTTTACTAGAAATAAAAGTTCAGTTAATTACAATTGTGAATAAAAGTTCATGATAAGGCGATGCTGAATAACCTGTCATGCATGTTTAACACTTGAGTTCATAAATGTTTTTTTCTCCACCTTGCAATTTTTTTTTATTGGCAAGAGTTAAAATGACTAATCAAAATTTTCCTAATAAATTTCTCATTGTCATGATTTTACTGATCGTGGTAACATGAATCATATTACCTTAGCATCCCATCAATGCCAATAATATTTTGTTTGTGGAAAAATTCCATAGTTTCTGCTAATTAATGGAAAATTTCAGAAGACTGACATACTCAAGAAAGCTCAGTACTTTCAACAATGATGAAAGGAATATCAGTAGCATTTCCCTCTGGAGAGTATGTGTTTCATATATAAAACTTATTTTTCAGGTTAGGAAATACAGAGATGAAAAGACTAAATATGATAGACCTACATCAAATTAAACTTGCAAGATACTTTGTAAACCATTTTATTTCTTGTTAAATGACTTGAATTTTTAGTAAAAAGAAAAAGGTGTAAGTAAAGCTGGCATGTTCTGACTTTAATAAAATTCCACATAGGCAAATTTAATATTTATTTATTTATTTTTTATTGAGAAAAGGAAGAAAAAAAACAAGTTTCCGCCTCCTCCCAGCCTCCCATTTCCCTTCCCCTCCTCCCACCCTTCTCCCCCTCCTCCCATCCTTCTCCCCCTCCCCCCACTCCTCTCTCCCTCCCTCTCCAGTCCAAAGAGCAGTCAAGGTTCCCTGCCCTGTGGTAAGTCCTAGGTCCTCCCCCCTCTGTCCATATCTAGGAAGGTGAACATCCAAACTGGCTAGGCTCCCACAAAGCCAGCACATTGCATAGGATCAAAACCCCGTGCCATTGTCCTTGGCTTCTCATCAGCCCTCATTGTTCGCCATGTTCAGAGAGTCCAGTTTTAACCCATGCAAGCCGAGGTCCCCAGTTAGTTCCTTGGGCAGCTGAGGATAGGGAACCGGAAATGACCCTTGCCTATAGCAATACTGACAAATATCTTGCATATCATCACAGAACCTTCATCTGGTGATGGATGGAGATAGAGACAGAGACCCACACTGGAGCACTGGACTGAGCTCCCAAGGTCCCAATGAGGAGCAGAAGGAGGGAGAACATGAGCAAAGAAGTCGGGACCACAAGGGGTGCACCCACCCATTGAGACAGTGGTGCTGATCTACTGGGAGCTCACCAAGGCCAGTTGGACTGTGACTGCAAATTTAGTATTTTATCAGAAGTAATAGACACAATAAATGGGAAACCACTGTGGGTTAATGCTTTTGTACACTGTAAAAATTTGTCATGCATATTGGTTTAATAAGACTCTGATTGGCTAGTAGCCAGGCAGGAAGTATATGCAGGATGACTAGACTAGAAGAATTCTGGGAAGGGGAAAGGCTCAGTCTGCAGTCATCATCCAGACAAAGAGGAAGCAAGATGAGAATGCCTCACTGCATAAGGTACTAAGCCATGTGGCTAAACATAGATAAGAATTATGGGTTCATTTAAGTTGTAAGAGCTAGTTAATAATAAGCCTGAGTGATGGGGGAAGCTCTGTTAACCAATCACCTTTAAGAAGTAGAGCCTAGTTAAGGAGTGGCTACCTGGAACCCAGGAAGAAACCTGGGATGGACCAGGTGTGTACTCTCTCTGGGTGATTCCTGTGAAACTTAGACTTCCCATTCTTGTGGCATGAGTTTCCCCTTATAACAATTAAAAATATAATTGTTTATCTTTAAGATGATCTGGTTATTTCCCAAATTGAACAAACAGCTTCACCTGAGCTAATAGGCCAACCAGTTTATAATTAATATAAGCCTCTGTGTTTTTCTTTGGGACTGAATGGCTATAGGACCTGGCAGGACAACAACTACAAAAAATATATTGGAAAGTTATTTTCTTTGTAATGCTCTGAAGATACAGCCTTTATGAAAAACATACAAAAATACATAGAAGAATGGAGATAGAGGTGAACAGGCAACAGAGATGGAAGAGGTAAGGAAAAGAGGTAAGGGAATGGTGGCAAGTCAAATGGTACCACTTTAAGAATAAAGTCAGTGAAGACTGTCACTGAGGGCACTTAGAAAGACGGAAGAGAAGAAAGCTAGACCTACACAGAGAATCAGTATGTGTGTTCCATACATGGAAGAAAGGAACAGGTAGACCTCTTAGCTGCATTGACCAGAGTCTTAAGAGAGGAAATATACTAAAATAAAAAAATACCGTCTGTACTTAAAAGTTTTATTTTATTTGCACAAAATCATGCACAAGAGTATATTTAAGTATGACCTTAACTTTCTTCTGAAAAATGTCAGAAAACATTTGAGACCTTTTTCTTTGAAAAAATTCATAGTTGATTTAGGAAATTATATAAAAAGAGGAACCCCAGACTCCTCTTCAGCATGAAATGCTGCCATATAATGAGGCCAAAGTGAACAATTTTGAGAGTTGAAGTACAATTTTCTACTTTACCAAAGCTGTCCCATGTTTTGAGTAATACAAAGACATTTCCATTTTCTGAAGGACTCACACAATATGTCTTATATATCAATCAAATTAAAATAAACATTAACTCAACAGAGATATTTGACGAATAAGACATACAAATTAAAGAAAAGTAGCAGTCATGATAGATTGTGACATTACTCATTATGCATATTTACTCATTATGACATGTATTTGAGGTTCAAATGATATAGTTTTAGCAAGGCAGTAATGGGACAAAAGTGGTTTCTGTGATATTGCACTGAAATTTTTCTTTTTAGGAAGAGGAAGTGGGTTAAATATAGAAGAAGGAAGGAAGGATAACAATAAGCATGTCTGGAAAATCACATAAGGAATTAAACTATTAACTATTTACCCAATGATAAAAAACTAAAATCCATGTAATTTTTTTTGTGTATATATATATAGACACACAGAAAACTATATACACACACACATATATACATACACACAAACACATACATACACATGTGTTTTTTTAATGACTTTTTCTCTTCTAGACTTACAATATTCTCTCCAAGAGCAAAAGACCACCTAACAAAACCCCAAATACCAGGCATGAACATCCCTCCTTTGAGGCATTGTCCAGAGATATCTTTCAAAATATACAGTCTATTGCTTTTGTCTTTGACCCCAAATGTTGGCGGTAACTTCCCATTGCTGAATATACCACATGCCTTAGAAACAACTGTTTCTAAGGGCTTGGAGACAACTGAGTTGCAGCTGACCTGAATATCTTATCCTTTAGTACTAGCTTTTTTGGTACCACAAGGAACCATGCAGGCTTCTAAAAGAGGAAGGCAACCAACAACCTACCCAGCTATGACATCTATGAACCACGTCAAGTCTAACTCCACCAGCGCAGTGGTGACACACATACTTTGACCAATTGGGTGTAAGATTCACTCAACAAAAGAGAAACCATGGCTGTCATAGGAAACCTAGCCAAGTACTCAGTGAAATCGAGGTCATGCATATTGAAGAACTACAACCATTTTTACTAAGTCATCACAACCTATAACAACAACTTACAAACAATTGTCTTTATATGTACTACTGAGTGCAGTCCTCAACACTCATAAGAAAACTTCTCTTTGCAACACATGGAGACCACTTCAGGAAACCACCATCACTAAGAATCCAGAGTTGTAAAGCCTAGTCAGATGGCCACATCTACAAAACTCTCTCACCTAAGGCTAAGGGAACATTGCAAAAGAGGGAGTGAAAGGATTATAAAAGTCTGTTCAAGGAGTTTTTTGTGAGATTGAGTCTCCTAGGAATGTCAGAAGCTAACCCTAAATTCTCATCAACATGTTTGCCCAAACATGAGCTGATCAATGACAGCATCAATAGACAAGTCAAAGCAGACAGGAAAAACCCACAAGGCCTCAACTCTACACAAAGAACTGCATACTACTTAGGAATACTGAGAGTGGGAGAAATAGTCTTCCCCAGAAAAGAGCACACCAAATGGTCAGCCCCGAAAACACACATATAAGTAACAGTATGCAGACTGAGCAGGTTATACTTAGGAATATTTATGTACATACATACATATTCATATATACACACATAAACACACCCATGTATATTTTATATATGTATATAGGCCATGATTTTGAAAGGCAAGTCAGAGCATATGGTAGGTATATGGGAGGAATCGGAGGGAGGAAAAGGAAGGGAGAAATAATTGTAATTATAATTTCAAAAATAAAAATTTGGAGAGCCTAACAAATGATACAATAATCAATATCAATGTTAAACCACGTCTTAATATTATCTTACAGTATGATATTTGAAAATTCTACTAAGGCCTTTATCATTTTGGATTGAAATATCATACTAAATATGTAAGCAAATATGCCTGAGTAAAAGCGTAAGAAGCTACCTGTTTCAATTCCCTTAGACTCTAGGTCCTAGAGTCACCAGTGACTTTCACTTTGTAAATCTAATGTCCAAACTGAGATTTTCAGTTGCATTCTATTTCATTTTTGGGATGGAAAGTACTTAGCATCGTGATACCTCTGAATAGGGGCAGGATATCTAGTGACCAGGATTCATGCTACCTCAGCGTTAAGGTCGTAATAAATAACTACTTTGTGTTACTACACTGTAAGTGATTCCGTGAGATTTAGAGCTGCTATTTATTATCTCTTGGCTATTTAATAAGATTGCTATCCTTCCACCGTTTTAAGAAAAGATTTATTTTGATTTTGCATGAGGAAGCCAAGTTTATGGTTTTAGAAGTTTGGGCTAGGGATATTTGTAGGGATATAGTGTTAGCATTACAAAATCTCATAACAATGATGGGGTCCCAGGAACTTATGAATCCAAACACTATGTATAAAATCTCCTAGCATATTCTAATGTCTCTATATTAGGCCTATGAATGTTGATCCTTAACTTGTCATAGACTGTGTGACATATAGTGTCTACTTTATGCTTAGGCTTAAATTAAATTATCACATTTAATTTAAATCTAGAAATAGTAGCCAAGTTTTCATTCCGCATCCTCAGGGCTCTATGACTATGAACTTTGTTTAGCCAGTGTGGTTTCTAGTTCTAATAAATAATTCACCATCCCATTACATACAACAGAAACTCAAACTCAAATCCTCATTTATGTCATCTACAAGAACCTCAGTTCTGATCCCAAGTCACTAAAAACAAATAATTAATAAGTTGAAAGAACAATTAAAGGGCTTATTGGTTACTCACAAAGAGACTTACGGATTGTTATTCTTCTTCCCAAGGAAGGCGTTTGACATTTATATGGCTATCAGGTTCTATTTAACATATGCTGAGACTTAAATGATCTTTATTGGTTTTCAACAAGCCTCCAACGATGAACTAAGGTCATGGACTGTCATTAGTCCACACATGTTGCATCACGTAAATAGGAATAGGACTTCACTCAGAACATTTTTTTAAAGAAATAAATAGACTCTTTAATCATTCCAACTACTTAAAACACTAAATAATTTATTTGTTAAGAAGCCTGATTTCATTTGTTCATGAAAGAAAATATTTGAAAAAAATAAAAACTTAAAAAGAAATACGTTTTGCTAGCTTTCGCTATAGACCCAGAGTACTGTGTATTCCCGATTCTTCTTGCTGGGCATCTGGACTCCTGTACCCACATCTCACATCCTTTCACACTTTATTATCTTTACAAACGGAAGGAGACAACATACAAATTAATTTAAGTAAAGGTCTGCATTGCAACTGAAAGCCATTAACTGGCAGCCGTTTACCAAAGCACAGGCAAAAATCAATTTTAATTAGTATTTTTGGCTTTAATGAAAAGTGATTACAAAATTGGCATTTAGCTAATACCGTTGAGATTTATGGTGAGCGGATACTAATTAATTTTCTGTTGAAAGACTGTGAGCCTTGAGTATCTGCAATAAAATGCTATACTTGCTGATACAAGGGCTGCATCTGCATTTTAGAGTTCTATTACAAAAGACCTCCCAATGCTTTGTAGGTATCCTCTGCACTATTGCTCCTAGGCTGGAGCAGTATTATTTTTTTTCCATAAAAGACTGTTATAGGCAATCAAATTTCATACCATTTTATAAAATTAGGGCCATTTTATTTTAATGTGTCTTGAATGCAAGCCAAAGAACCTTTTATTTCCAATGCAGCCTTCTTTTGTCTAGTTACATGTGGGGAAAGGGGGCCTAGGATACTTAATTGCAGAGCATTTAGTAAATTATTTCCCTTTACTCCCCAATTTTTCTTTTTTCTTGGTTATATTGATGATAAGTTGGATTCTATGCCTGGCTACGTGTTTTAGATACAGTTGGACGGAGGAACTCAGAAAGAATGAAGCTTTATGATAATCCACTCTTGTATGATTCAAGTTCTTTAGCCAGCTTTCATTGGAATTATTATCATTGTTTTAAAAATAAAACATTCCAAAGGCTCTGGAAGCTATGTAACATTTTCCAACAGACTGAATATCTTAATTTTTGCATTGTTTTCGACCTGTGTTTGGAAAGTCATTTGTTAAATGTTTGTTGCTAGCTATCACTGAAAGACTAACCAATGGTTCTCAACCTTCCTAGTGCTGCAATCCTTTAATGCAGTTCCTCATAAAAAAATAAAATTATTTTTGTTGCTACTCCATAACTAAAATTTTGCTACTGGTCTTGTTTGTGAAGCCATTCCTATGGGAGACTACTTCACCGCAGGTTTCCTACGATTCTGGCTCTTATATTCTTTCCAACGCATCTTCTAAGATGTCCTCTGAGCCATAAATAAAGTGTGAGCTAAATGTATCTGTTGAGGTTGGACACCCCATGGTCTGTTGATCGCTGCATTGTATTCAGTTGTGCTTTTTTTGTGATGGTCTCTATTTGCTGCAGAGGGAGGCTCTTTTGATGAGAAGAGGTAGCTACGCTTGCCTTTTTATTGATTATCTAATTCAGAATGGTCAGCCATGAATATTAATATTCATACCACCAATAAAAATTGACTCATTAGGTTGTATTTATATATAACTATATACAATTATATGAAACTGTAATAATTTTAAAAAGAGGTTATCTGAAGACGTAAGTCACAAACAATCCCACACCAGTTTGGAATTATGACCAATAGAGAAGCTATTTATTTAAAGGGGAAAAACTTACAGATCACCATCCCACACAACAGCCCTCTGCTCAATCAGGAAGGGAGCCTCATCGCCAGAAGAGAAGCCAGAAGCCAGAGCACGAGCAGAGGGAAGTGGCCGCTTTTTTAAAGGGAGAGAGGCCACGCGCCCAGTGGGCTGGTATCTCAGCAGCTATTGGCTGAAGGAGCAGAAGCAGCTCTCACAACACCGCCCCCTTTTGTTCAAGTAAGAAAGTTCTAAACCTACTATGAAATTATATACAATAAGTACAAATATCCTATTCTAACTAGCTTAAGTCTCGTATAATAAATAACTTGGCCAAGTCATCAACTCCATCAAAGATATGAGAAGGGAAATAATGTTATACAACAAATCACAGAGATAACTACCTGGGCAATCACCCAAGGTCACTTTTGCAGATTTGAAGCAACCAACTTTGGCTAAGGCCTAACATAACTGACATTCCATTTTCAAAGGCAAGAAACTTTTCAAAACTATCTTACCCTGTCTTGGCAGGATATGACAGTCCTGTTTTATCCATGTATGGATACTCTGTATCTCTGTCAGTGGTTGAGGCATGGGCATTTCTTTGCCCAAAGGCCAGTTCTGCCAAAAAGAAAGGCTCCAGGTGGAGTGTCTTTGGTGCTCAACATTCTCTCGGGAATAGATCAGTGTTGCCAGGAGCAATTGTGTCTCACTACCACGAAACTCTGAGTTAGATTAAAGGCCATTTTCTGCAGCTTTTTGAAGAAGTTGAAGATTATCTATCTATACTGAATATAATCTCTATGTATTTAAAAAACCTGATTAGTCTAATTATAAATGACAAACTTAGATGACTATTGATCTATATAATTCTCAATACCTATCTAATTTAAAGACTAAGACAATGAACAACTGTGCAATAAATGAGGACAATATGACCTCCAAATATAAACAATGTACAAATATACAATGCAATATGGTAAATATATATCAATACATAAACAATATATAAGTATCTTAATCAGAGGTAGAAATGTACACTGCAATATGGTAAATTTATACAATATATATATCAATACATAAAAATGTTTTAAACAGAGGTAGAAGCATGCATGCATACAATAGTCAATATAATTTAACTTTGTATCAATATACAAGAATCAATACCAATATATTTGTCTAAAAAGAGTAACTCACAATTACAAATCTATTATCCCATCATCCGTTTATCCCTCTTCTTTTTTTTCCCAAAAAGATCCCTGAGCTTATAAAATTCCTTCCCCAACCCTCAACCGTATACTAATTATAATCAACCTCTAAATGATGTCCCTAAACCCAAGGACAAACTTTACTGGGAGAGGGGAACACCTGGCACCACCATAAGCCAGGAAGAGGAAAGAATGGTCCCCTGCTCATTCAGAGGAAGCCCAGTCCTGATCACACGTTAACTGTGAGATTTTTCCTCTCATTGTGCACGACAATATATTTTGTTATTTTTATCCATTGAGTTGGTTGAATGGGACCAGGTGGAGGAGGCAAAGAGGAGATTAGGGAAACAGCAGAGGCAAACACTGGCAGGTTCCTGGGGTTTGACTCGAGTAGTCACAGGAAGCCATGGATGGGTCTTGAGGTGCCATTTAGTCTACATCGAACTGCATTACAGAGAGTGCATAATCAGGACGAGAGTCCGTCTGAAACTAGAGTGGATGACTAAGGGATGAGATTGCATAGGTAGGCTGCTAGTCCCAGAGGTAGATTTTGAGGTGGAAGTGACAGAACTCGGTAAGGAACTAGCTGTGAGAGGACTCAAAGATGTGCTTTGAGGTTCAGAGCAAATGGGCAACAAGAATATCATTTATCAAAATAGCAACAGCTACGAGAAGATAGATACCCATCGTTGAGAGTGGGAGTAGGGAGTTTTGTCAGAGCACAAAGGGATTAGGAATTTGAATGCACAGGCAACTAATGGATGCCCAGAGAGGAAGAATCAGTCTTCTCCACAGATGTACTCCTTGATGTGTTATTCAATCCTAAATGGTCAGCTTTAAACACATCATGTTCATATATGAATGACACTAATGGACTAAACAGGGTTTTTATTGTGTGCGTGTCTGTGTGTGCATGCATGTAACAATAATAATTTGAGAAAGAGTGGGAGAGGTCACTGGAGGAATGGAAGGTGGGGAAAGAAGAATGGAGATTTAAATACAGTACTCATATATTAAATTCTCAAATATTTAAGTAATAAGGAATCTGATTGCAAATGTCAGATAGATAGAATTAGTTGCGATAATGTATTCTCAAGGCATACTTAATTTCATGAATAGATTGCTCTAAAATGACTGAGTCCCTTGATATTTAATATTGACTTGATTTTTCTTTTAATTTTAGTGGTCACAAAACCACTTTCCTCTTGGCGACTCCCTCTGAACTGCTAACACTATCTCAATTAGTTATTAGCTTCAGGATTAGAGTAGACTAATGTTATTTGAGGGCAAATTTCCAAGATACAAGCTAATTTTCATGTTCCCTTTTTATTATTTTTACATGAATCCATAGAACTTAATTGTAAATGTGGGGATAATGTGAATTGAAAATTAACAATGATTCTGTTTAAAGGAAGCTGCTCCCTGAAGTGGGAGTGGAAGGGAGGTGGGAAGGAAGAGAGGGAAGGAAGGAAAGGAGGGAGGGAAAGAAAGGGGTTAAGATGTTTTCTTGAGTGCTCAATCTACAAACTAGAAGAAATGCAAGAATCAATTTTTTGTCTAGATGCTAATTTTGGCTCAAAAAGCCTGAAAATCTGGTCTTAGGGATGCTCTTTCTAACCCTTTTACATTTAATCAATAATGACTTTGGCAGAAAGAGAAAGCATATCTTTTCCCCTAACACAGACAATTGAATATTGCCTAATTAAATTAATGGCATTACTTTGATGCCATAGAGACTGGTGATATATAAGAGACCTGGCAATGATTATTGTGTAAGAAATTAGTTAATATAGAATGAAAGGTATTGGACCTAGAGGCTGTAGTTTTAATGTAGACTTGAATACAGTCTCCTATTTTTCTTTTGAAGTTTAGGTTTATATTTTTATTTAAAAAATGAAATCTTTTGAACTATCAAAATATGTTCAACATTTTATGACTTCTACCTTTATCTACCTTATATTTAATTACTTTAGAGTGCTAGAATGATTTCTGGTTGGCTCTGAGTCATTGTCTTATTTCCTTTCTAATCAACAGAGGGAAGACTATACCACTGGCCACCTCCACATTAATCTTCACATTGCAGTAAATGTAAAACAAATACTGAAGAAGACCAGTGCACCACATACAGTTATCAGTCTAGGCTCATTTTCATTTGATGCAGGTACAACAATCAGTGTTCTATATGTTTGTGGTAGCTGTCATGAGAAATACACTTGATATAGAGAACGACTCGGAGAAAAGCGACTGCCTTAGGTGTAATGTACTCTTGGCTGACATAGAATGCTTTGATGGAAGATGACAATAGCAAAACCACATGAAGACTTACGGTTTGAATAGTGAAGACAGGAGGTCTTCCACCCCAAAAGGATGAGACAAATTCTTTGAGGCAAGTGAGCATAAAGAATAGTTTATGAATATAGGACTCTGCTTGGCTAGGGGTATACACATACCTCTCTCCAAACACGCACCTGTTAGCAGTCTAGGGCCCCTATCTGCACTGAATGCACATATGCCTGCTTTAAGAAATGGCAATAAATCACACTCTGCTCCTTTTAGTGATGCTTCAGTAACACTGTTTCTATTCAAGCACATCCTGGAACACAGTCTGATTGACTGTAGGCAATATATGCACAATAGGGCAAAACTCTGCCTTTAAGTGAGGCTTTTATACATGTATTCAATGAAATATAGTCATCGCTACCCTTCATTTTCTCCCTCCACCTCACCTTCCCTTATTCTAAATCAGCACTCATGTGAACTTCATGTGTTATTTCTATTTTGATAACCCACTAAGTCCAGCCAGTACTGTCCTTATCTACATGTATATGGGAATATCCATTGGAACATGGGAAACCTACCAGTGGCTGCATCTTGAAAAAGAAAAGAAAGAGCCCTCCTCACCCCCCAGCAACTATTCACTTCCATTAGCTCCTCAGTAAGGGGTGGGGCCTAGGGGTCTTATATCTCATCTCTGTTGGAATTTCAGTTGGTTTGATTGTGTGTGAGTCTTCAGTAGTTGATGTAGTATCCCTCTCTGTATGCCATGAATGTGTTTTATTATCATTGGTTATTAAAGAAGCTGCTTTGGCCTATGGCAGGGTAGAATATAACAAGGCAGGAAATCTGAACAGAGATATATAAAATGATTAGGAAGAGTCAAAGAGACTACTGAAGGAGAGAGACACCGGAACCTTACCTGTAGGCCACAGCCTTGTGGTGATATACAGATTAATAGAAATGGATAAATTTAAGATGTAAGAGCTAGCTAGGAATACACCTGAATCATAGGCCAAACAATGTTGTGATTAATATAGTTTCTCTGTGATTATTCAGGTCTGGGAGACGGGAATGAATGTAATAACCACAGCTACTGTTATCCCACAATTGTGAAGGCATGTCATATCCAGAAGATAACATGTCACAGCACTCCTCTCCATCCTTTGGTACTTAAATTCTTTCCACACCTCTTTCTGTGATAAACCCCAAGCTTTGGCAATGTATGTATGTGTATGTGGGGTTAATGCAGATGTCCTTTTTAGTTATTGGTCTTTATTCTCTTGTGCTTAGCACTTTGATCAGTTATGTCAAGTGTAGAGAATACCCTATTTTCTATCTTGATGTCCATGCATAATTGGGCATACATATCATCAAATTAGATATATGGTGGGAAGGGACATGTGCAGTAGAAAAAGAGATAAAATGAGCTAATATGTTGATCAAAATAAAGAACCACCAGGACTCCTTTCCAAAGTAACTAACCCCTCTTTTCTTGAGATGCCACAGAAAGAAATCAGAGTTCTCTAGTGTCTTCACTAGTATGGTCAGTTATTAATCTTTTAAAATGTTTATTTATTTATTTATTTATTACTCGCCAGCCACAGTTTCCCCTCCCTTCTCTCCTCATAATCTCTCCCCCTACTCCTCCTCTGTTTCTGTTTAGAAAATGGCAGGACTCCCATGGATAGCAACAAAACATGGCATATCAAGTTGCAAGAAGAGTAACCACCTCTCCTTGTGTTAAGGCTGGACAAGGCAACTCAGGATGATGACTAGGTTCCTAGGTTCTGGTATTCCAGTCAATGTCAGAGGTGGACTCACTCTCCTGGCATGGGTCTCAAGCTGAACCTGTCATTTGTTGGCCACTCCCAGAATTTCTGTGCTACTTACACACCCAGCACATCCAATAGGCAAATTGTAGGTTGAAGGTTATGTGGCTGGGTAGGTGTCCCTTTTCCTACACTGGACATCTTGCCTGGTCACAGGAGATAGCCAGTTCAGCCTATGTATGCCTTATTGCGTGGGATCTTAGCTGGGGTCACCTTGTAGATTCCTTAGTTTCCCTTTGCACTAGGTTTCTGCTTCACCCTGAAATGCACTCTTTTTCAGTTTTCTCTTTCCGTACTCTTCTTTCCCACCCCCAACCTGATCCTCATGTTCCCATCCACTCATGAAATCTATTATAGCTCCCCTTTACAGTGAGATTCTTTTGCACTTCCCTGTCCTCATTTTTACCTAACCCCTCTGGGTCTGGGAATTGTACCATGGATATCCTTTACTTTACAGTTAATATCCACTAATAAGGGAGTACATACCATTTTTGTCTTTTCTGGTTCTGGGCTACCTCACTCAGAATGATTTTTTTCCTAGTTCCATTCATTTGACTGCAAATTTCATGATGTCATTGTTTTTAACAGTTGAATAATACTCCATTGTGTAACTATATCACACTTTATTTATCCATTTGTTGGTTGAGGGACATCTAGGTTGTTTCCAGACTCTAGCTATTACAAATAAATCTGCTACGAACATACTTGAACAATTGTCCTTCTGATATAATTGAATATTGTTTGAATATATTCCCTGGAGTTGTATAGCTGGATATTGAAGTGGGTTGATTCCCAGTTTCCGGAGAAACTACTATATTTATTTACAAAGTAACTATCCAAGTTTGTGCCCCCACTGGCAATGGGGGCATGTTTTGCTTGCTCCACATCCTCTCCAGCCTGAGTTGTCATTTGTGTTTTTGGAATTTAGCTATTCTTATAGGTGTAAGTTGGAATCTCAGAGTTATTTTGATTTGCATTTCCCTTATGGCTAAGGATGTTGAATATTTCTTTAAGTGTTTCTTCGCCTTGTATGGTTCCTCTTTTGGAAATTCTGTTTAGTTCTGTACCCATTATTCAATTGTTTTATTTGGTTTTATGATGCCTAGTTTCTTGACTTGTTTATATATTTTGGAAATTAGCCCTTTGTCAGATGTGGGGTTGGTGAAGATCTTTTCCCATTCTGTAGGCTGCTGTTTTGTCTTATTGACAGTTTCTTTTGCCTTATAGAGGCTTTTCAATTAATAATGTTTTTCTAAACAGTACTCTTACTTTATATCAAAGAACTAGAAACATACTATCCAGATTTTGACCACCAGTAACATTTGTACTTTACGACAGCTTAAGTGACTTCTATGCTATCTTAGGGTCACGCCAAACCCTCAGTGCCAAAGGCATTGTGTTTACCTCGGTCATTTTCCCTAGACCCCTATCTTGAGCATTGTTTCTTAGTCAACAATAGTCCATCTTATGGATGAAGCCTTATGCATTTTATAAAGAGCTTTAGTGCTGTTGTACTCTCAGGACTGAGCTCATTGTTATCTGGAAATCTTTTTTTCCCCAAAGTTGTGCTATGCTTAAATATGGCAAAAATAAATGACCTAATGTTAGACTTAGGATGTCAGCTGATGTTAGTCTGGGCCCAGCAGTGGCACCTAAACTCGGGCTGAACCAAATTTTAATCTTGTCCCTTTCCTTCCTGCTAGAGAAAACTACCCTTCCCACTGCCAATTTTTCTCAGTTGCTCAGAGTTCTTTAGGTAGGGAGGCCTCATGGGTTTTTCCTGTCCAGTTTGGCATCTCTGTTGGTGTTGTTCAACTCATGTTTGGGCATTCATGTTGGTGAGACATTATGGGTGTAGCTTCTGATATTACCAGGACATAATCTCACAGCAAATGTACTGTTCCTATGGTTCTCACAATTTTTCTGCCACTTCTCCTGAAATGTTCCCAGAGTCTTAAGCTTGGGAGTATTTTGTAGATATACCCACTGAGACTGGGGTTCACAACTCTGCATTTCAATTGCTTTTGTTTTTCTGTAGTGGTCTCTGTCTGTTGCAAAGAGAAGTTTTCTTTTCTTTTTCTTTTTTTTTTATTGAAAGAAAAAAAAAGAAATTCCCGCCTCCTCCCAGCCTCCCATTTCCTTCCCCCTCCTCCCCCTCTCCTCCTCCTCCCCCCACTCCTCTCCCCCTCCCTCTCCAGTCCGAAGAGCAGTGAGCTCCCAAGTTACCAATGAAGAGAAGAAGGAGGGAGAACATGAACAAGGAAGTCAGGACCACGAGGGGTGCACCCACTCACTGAGACAGTGGGGCTGATCTATTGGGAGTTCACCAAGGTCAGCTGGACTGTGACTGAAAAAGCATGGGATAAAACCGGACTCTTTGAACATTGGCGGACAATGAGGGCTGATGAGAAGCCAAAGACAATGGCACGGGGTTTTGATCCTACTTCATGTTCTGGCTTTGTGGGAGCCTAGCCAGTTTGGATGTTCACCTTCCTAGACCTGGATGGAGCCAGGAGGACCTTGGACTTTCCACAGGGCAGGGAACCCTGACTGCTCTTCGGACAAAAGGGAAGTTTTCTTAATGGAATTTTGTATTCTTCACTTTAACCAGCCATTTTAGAGAGATTGCATAACAATTTATCTTTTTTTTTTCCACTTGAGCTGTATGCCCATAGTCTTCAAGACAGCATTACACCTTTTTATATTACCTATGTCCCTAAGCTCATGGGGAATGTGCAGGTTTGTATTACTTGGTCATGTGATAGTTTGGTATATGGGGGAAGTACAAAATGGTTGGTGAGTTATCAAGTGAGAGAGACAGAAATTAAAATACTATCATCCTGAGCATAAGGTAAATTCATTTGTTTGTCTAATAATGGAGCTTTCTTTTTCACCCTAAAGTTCAAGATATAGGTTCAGAATAAATGTTAAAAAAGAATTTGAAAACCCCTCTTGAAGTCTATTGTATTCTTAACTTTGGGGACAGATATTAAGACATTTCAGAGCTCAACTAGCTTTTCCTTTGCAAATTTAGATAATTTATTGGTTGCCAATTTGAATAGAAAGGCAAAAATTACATGCAGCTGAGGTAACTAAATACAAAGATACATGGCTTCCTATGTCCATATGGTGTGAAAATTCCTTGTTTTTGCTGTGTCTCCATGAAATTAGGAAGCCATTGCACTTAGCTGAGAATTGAGAAGTGTGATACCCATTACCACTTACTGGCAAACATAATTGGCAATATATCTGTATATGCATTTAAAATTTATGACAAAATCTATTTGCTACATTTGAACTTCTAAACAAATATCACTGCCAAATGGCTGAGTAATGTTTTAAATTGGTGAGTAGTTATGAGTATTGGAATGTTTTGATGATGGGAGATTAAGAATATTTTCCTGGATCCATTTTAGATTCACAGAAAAGAGAGATGCTCCTTTAATTTTAATGGGGCCATGCCCTAGCTTTAAAGGAGTGTAAACAGAAAATGCATTAGTCCACCTAATGTGCTTTGTATCATAACCTCACAGTACAGCATGCTGCAGAGCATGCAACTTTCCCCTTGTGACTGCATGGGTGGTTGGGAGTTGTGACTTTCTATACTGCCAGGCCTTACCGTCTGTCACTTTCAGAAATCATGAGAGGATCATGTGGTATTTCTACTTGTCTCTTTTTTTGACTTTTAAGTGTATTTTAATTTTTAAATTGATTTTATTTGAGCTATATGTTTTTTTCTCAGAGAGAAAAATCTACTCAGCACTTAAGATCAAAATTCAGATTTAAAGATTAGTCTCAGCTGGAAGTATATTTCTTGAACACAACTTGAAAGTTTGTAAGTCAAATCAAAATAACTGTGAACTATCCGTGGGTATTGCAACAACCACTGCATGCAAATTATATTGGATGTCTGTTCTTAGATGGTAAAGATCAGGGATGAGAAATACAATCCAGTCTAACTTTAGACTGTTGAGAATTGTTATGATTTCATAACTTCAAGTTTTTGAAAAGATAGAATTTTGGTTTAATAATGATTTGCAGATGAAAATAGGGAGTACTTCGGCTTCTAAATCATTTTAAGTTTGAATATTGAGGCAAATACAATTGTAGAAAAATATAAATATTTTTGTATTCTGCCTTTAAGGACTTAGATGATGCACATTATTCTTGTACTACCTATGTAATATAGACAGAGCATTGCCAGCTTCAACTTCAGTAAGAGCTGTCAGTGATCCATTTGAATAATCTCACCACTAGTGCATGGATGAAGGTTTTTCAATATTTTGCTGAAACATGCCATTATTCAATATTGTCATTCAGTGAATCAGAATGAGTAAATCTGAGAAACAGTGACAAATCTATTTGACAATTTTTACAACTTCTCTGTCTCTATCAGCCAAGTTAATGGTGCAGTGGCCAGACTTGAGTTTACTATGATGGAATTGTGAATTCAAGACCACATATGATCAAATACATAGTAATATGACTTAAGAAAAGCAGAGATTTTATTTTTCAATGTACATTTCAATTCTATTTGTGTTAGTTTATTAGAGTTGACAGATGAAAATATTATCAATTGTGTGGCTTAAATCATGGAAACATATTTTCATAATTCTGATGGTTTGAAGTCTAAGGTCAAGGTGTTGGCAAACTGGTTTCTTAGGGAGGCTTCTGTTTATGGTGGGTAGATGGCTGCCTTCTTGTCCTACTTTCTCATGTTTATTTCTGCATATTTGTGAATATCCTTAATATCCCTTTGTATGTCTATGTTTTCAAAAAATGGCACTGGTCAGCTGTGTTGAAAACCAACCCTATTTTAAACTAATAGCTTTTCAAGCCAGTGAAGAGGCTCAGTAACAGCTTGGCGCACAAGCCTTGTGACCCAGGTGAGATGCCCAGAATCTGGAAAGGCAGAAGGAGGAGATGTACTATCGAGGGTTGTCTTCTGACCTCAACATACCAGAAGTATAGGATGGCCTACACACACTCACCAATTTTACATGCATACACACATATATGCACACATGCACACACACACACACACACACACACACACACACACACACACAGAGAGAGAGAGAGAGAGAGAGAGAGAGAAACAGAGACAGAGAATAATAAATATATAAAATAAATTCATTAGTTCTTTAAAGACCTTGGTTTGAAATATAGTTACATTTCACAATATAGGTAATGAAGTCCAATTGGAGGATTAGAAGGAACACAAGTCAGTCTTTAACATCAATACACCTACCCATATTTGTTGTATCTCTTTTAGGTACTTCACTGATCAAGATCAAATGACGTAGTGGAGATGAGATCTTTTCTCTCTTGGAGTTAATAGTGGAATGGAGGAGAAGATCAATTAAGCTGTAAGGGAGCAAACCACTATGTGATTACAAATATTGTCAGTTCTTAATAGAAGAATAAAATGAAAGTGTGGTGGAGATCAGAGCAGTGTGAGTGGAGGATGACATAGAGAAAATTACCCCACATAAAGTTACACAGGATCCTTGGGAAACATGCCACAGAACACTTCCTATTAAGTAGGAAAAGCCAAAAAGGTAAAGGAGGATGAAGTCAAGAGAGAAACGGGAATTAGATCTACAAGAGATGACCAGTTGTTTGGATTTATAGGTCTTTGTAGGTCATGGAAAGAAATCTGAGCGTTATTGAATTTCAGTGTGAAGTCCTTGAATGTCTTAAGCAAGAATGCTATTACTGTTTTAAAAATTTATACTGGCTGTCATGCTGCAGGACAGAAGACACATAGTGGACAGAGGGAACCCACTTAAAAATTGTCGTAGTGGCAAAAACCTTTAATCCTAGCACTGGGGAGGCAGAGGAAGGCAGATCTCTGAGTTCAAGACCAGCCTGAACTACAAATCGAGTTCTAGGAGAAACAGACTGTTACACAGAGAAAACCTATCTTGAGAATCCACCAAAAATTTGCTGCAATAGTTCATCACAGTGACTACAGTTATTTGGTCCAAAACTATTAGCACGACAGAGGTGTGGGCTATGATGCTGCAGTATCCTTTTCTCAATTAATCAAAACAAAGTTCGTTCAAAGCATGACAGGGCAGCACAAACTTGTATCTTGCTGGGACCTCAGTCAGAGTTCAGGCTCTGACACTGTGACACTGAGAGGAGCTCAAGTCTCTTCTTATTTTAAAAATTTATTTAAGTAACATTTTTCATTTATTTTCTACACTGACCATGGTTTTCCCTCCCTCCTCTCCTCCTAGTTCCTCCCCAGTTCCCTTCTATTCTCCTTCCACTCCTCTGTCTCCATTCAGAAAGGGGCAGGCCTCCCATGCTTAAACAAAGCATGGCAATGCTGCAATATTTTGAGAATGGAGAGGACGTGACTTGAAGATAAGGTGGATTGCAGAGTAAGAATCAGGGTCTTGGGGAAAAGGGAGGTGATGTGGAGAGGATTGGGAAGAGTAGAGGGAGAGGAAAATGTTTTCAGGATCTAATGCATGAGAGAAGAATAAAAAAAAAAAATCAGGAATGGCTCCCAGGTCTAAACTGCACATTGTATGTCAGCAAAATTTACTGTGAAAAAAAAAAGACAAGGGAGGGGACAACTTACCCTGGGAGAAGGTTGAGGAATGGTGAGATACAAGTTAAGCCTGCCATGTTGATTTTGAGGTGTCAGTAGCTTATTCTAGAAGTGATGTAGAGAGACTCAGTTCAGAAGTTATTAAGCAATAAAAAATGCCCTTTTAAGTTGTAATGAGAAAAACTCATTTGCAATTGATCACCAGTGACCCAGAATGTGGGGTTGCATCTTTAAATGTGTTTTTCAATTGTTTTGACTAAATGAAAAAGTTTTCTTTTTAGGGTGGGATATGTGTAGGGCATTGACAGGAGGCATTGTTGATAGGAAGCATGGATTCTAGAGTGAGTTAAATGATTTCATATTTGTGTTATACCAAATTTAATGATGCATTGATTAAGAATGTGCTGGGGGGGGTCAATGTCAATTTAAACTGATGGCCACCATGCTTACTTTTGATGTGTAATGGAATAGTCATTTAGATCCTCCATGACAGAGACAAGCAAAATGCTTTTAGTGTGACTTTGCAAATTGTAAATCTGGCAGGGATTTTAGAAGTGTTTGGCTCCCGTGGCTCTGGTGATTTAGTAATTTAGTAGAGACTCTGTGTTAACAGTTTCTTAAATATTTAATGCTTTAGGCAGAATGATAGGATGATAAAATGTTTGCTGTGTCTGAGAAAAGTAAATCATGGAGTTTGACCCCAAACTACTGAAGTCTTAAAAAGAGCCTTGTTTTGGATATTAAGAAACATTTTCCTGTTTCTTTTAAATGCCTTATAATTTTGAAAACAATTATTTTTGGAAAGGGTCGCAATCCTGTCTCAACACCACAAATGCTGAAATTACAGAGCTGTAGTATTATGCCTGGATTTAAAATAAATTTTAATGAAAAATACTGAGCAGGAAAATGCAAAAGGTGGGAGTTTACCTTTCACTGTGCATCTTAGATTTGATGAGGATTTGACCATGACTTTCAAGTAAGGGAAAAAGAAATTTAACTATGATATCATTATTAGCTTTCCTGAAGTTCTTTTTCCACAGGAGAAGACTACTTTCGGTACTACAGTTGTTCTTAAGGATAAAGTAAGGCTTACCAGGGGACACTCAATGAGCAAAATTCTTGGTGTTTCTGTATATTAAAGGATAATCCTAACTTACCTCAGAAGAGACCCATTCTGATGGTGTTACATGTGACTACCGCCCTAGAACAATTTGTTCCAAAAGATAGGCAGGGAATGAAGACTACCATGGGCAACTAGACATTCGGGAGGAGAAAGATATAATCATGTAAAGTGAAACTTGGCAAAGAAGGGTAAATATTTTTTTGTTCTGCCAAAGAACCATGGGATTCTTACATCATCTACTCTGGCATCACAGACTCCTGGTGCTATTTATTGAAATGCTGGGGCAGCAACTCTCCCCTGACCTCAGAAGACATTCTGTTGCTCAGAGAATTGCCAACACCAGAGACAGCCAGGACATCTTTTTGTTGGGTAGCCATTAAGTTGATGACCTGATCTGACACTATTTCTTTTGTGGTGGCTAGACAACCAAAATTTTACATTAACTTCACTGTAAATTACAAGAATTTAAGAAACCAAGATCTGTTTTGTGAAAAAACTCAAAGTTGTCTTTTGTGAGACACAGCCTTGGCCTCCTCTGAGCACAGCTGTGTATGTTGACCCAGCTTGTGTATGCTGCAATACCTGGAGATATCAACTCAATGGTGCTGGTCTTTTGTTAACCACAGCTGAATTTTCATTCCCAGATAACCAGAATCAATTATTTCAGTAAATCAAAAGTTTCACTTCCATGATGTTGGTGAAGTAGAAATGATTATTCCCCAAATACCAAAAGCCATGGATTCTTTGATGGCTTCAGTTGAATCTTTACTACGTTATAAGATGTTACAAACTTGGCTTACATCATCTTCACTGCTCTCATCATTATCTTCCAAGATCCCACAACAGAAGCTCATCAAACACTGGCCATGAATACTTTTTCCAGTCCATTATTTCACTGTACAAAATGGTAGGGTCTTTTGTGGAAATATCCCACCCATGGTACTGATTTCTGTTTAGTTTGCTTCTAATTGTTGTGATAAACACCACAACCCAAAGTAACTCATGGAGGACAGGGTTTATTTAGCTTACATATCCTGGTCATGGTGTATCACTGAAGGAAACCCCAAACAAGAACTTAAGCAATGACTGAGGAGGGATGCTGCTTGCTGACTTGCTCAGATTTGGCTAGCTCAGCTCTTCTTCCTAGACATCCAAGGCCCACCTGCCTAGAGATGGTACAGAGTACAGAATGCTGGCTCCTCCTATATTAATTAGCAATCAGTAAAATGCCCACAGACATATCCACAGGCAAACCTGATGGAGGCAATTCTTTAGTTGAAGCTC
Source organism: Microtus oregoni (assembly GCF_018167655.1). NCBI lineage: Eukaryota > Metazoa > Chordata > Mammalia > Rodentia > Cricetidae > Microtus > Microtus oregoni. The sequence goes on along the minus strand of NW_024543089.1, from coordinate 10,890,275 downwards.
CTTCTTCCCAGGTATATTGACAATGAAGGTTAGTCATCCCAAGAGGCAAGAATATCCAGGTTTTCTACTCTCTTTCTAACTTAATCTTTCCTATTTTTCATTCTCACCGATTTTCTTAAATATCTTCTGATAAAGATATCTCAAATCAAATACAAAATTATTTTGAAGGGGCCTCTAATTCTATTTTGTTTAAGTATCTCTACTGCTATCTATTTTCTCCAAGCTTATGGTTTTCATTATTCTCATTTCTGATTTCTTTTTTACCATAATCCTCTCATAACTACTCATGATGCACTTGGTTCTGCTTGTTGGCTTTTCTCTTCTTTTCTATGTACTTCTACGAAACCCATGATATGAGTATGATTCATGAAATTAGATCCCTGATTTGAACACTCAGGGATTTGATCATGTAATATGTATTCATATGTGTTATATCTCCTCCAAAATCTTACCCTGGATCTTTAATTGCTTATATCTGTATTTGAACATAGATAGCTAAGGAAATGATTAAGGTTAGATAAAGGTCCAGACAGCTTGCTATCATTTCCTTGTTTTTAATATTTATCAGAGGTACAGGGAAGAGCACTCCCACTGTTAACTCACCATGCTCAGTCATTACTTTGGATTTAGGAATCGTAACTACAGATTGAGTTTGCCAAATAAATTGGGGGAACAAACCTAGAGGGTAGATGCTAATATGATGTCACAAAGGGGAAAATTAAGTTTCAGAAGCATTTCAAATATTTACATATTTGAAAACCCAGAATTTACATAGTGAACAAACAAACCAGAGACATAATGTGACTTTCTGCAGTAAAAGAGTCACAGTGGTTTTGACAAAATTCAGAGGAAACACAGCAGCACAAACCGTGAGAGTCCTGAGGAAAGTAAGAGATGCATCACAATTTTACTTCATAGAGAAGTAACACAATATTGAGTTTTGATGAAGATGTGGAGTGACTAATTTGCCATATCAATAGGGGTAAATGTTGCTCAGAGGGGTCACCATTCACAACTTCTTCATGTAGACTTAAAACCACAACCCCAAAGACAAATAAAATGGAAATGTCAAGATTTTGTTAAAGCCCTTCAGTGCTGCTCTTGATCTGACAAAGAGATCTTTAGCTGTGTACAAAGATGGGATAGAAACAGAGGCCATAAAAAGAAAAGACTTTCCACATCCGGGCAGCAGCAGTGACATTGGTGAGGATGATGAGTACGAATGCACATGTAGGTGTCTGTGAAGATATAACCGCTGACAGATGCGGTTATTGCATGGATAACAGATCTAATACAGTCTAATGATGACACAACTGTAAAGGGAATTAATTCTCTTTCACTCATTCTCACTGGTACTCTTAAATCAGGTATCTGAAGTAATGAAAAGAATGATGGCACTGTGTTTTGTAGAGCACAGTGCTTAACAGAAACAATGGTTTCAAATAATAAAAAAATTTATGTAGAAGGAAGTGGAATATGGATTCTTGGGACAATATGTCATATAAAATACATTGTTTGGCATTGAAATTATCCCTGGAGGGAGGTATGATATAAGAGGAGAAAGAAACCGCTGAGCTACATGAGGAAGGAGAAGTGGGAGTAAATGAAAATGAAAAATTACCAGACAGCAAAGATGATAAACAATGAGAGTTAGTGGAAAAGATGGCTCAGCAGGTGGACATGGTTGAAGCTTTTGAGAATGAGAAGTAACTGGAGTATCCCTGAGAGGGCAGGTGGGGACATTGATTTTGTAGGCAAAATACATTTGAGAAGAAAAATTCATGTCTAGAATTTTAAAAAAAGATCTACCCCTCAAATTACCCTCCTAAATGGAGTCTTCATAGAGAACTATAAATCCTGGATCCTTAAATAAAATATGTGGGAAATTCCCATTAAACCTATAGGAAAAAAGGAGAAAAAAATTATCCATTAACAGCATTTCAAATGTTATGGCGGGAATCTAGTATAATTTAAAAAACTATCACGTTTCTCAAAAATGTCTACAAGAAAAACAGCAGAAGCACTTATATTATTAGATATTTTCTTACATTCCTAAGTTGTTCCTATGGTTGCTGGACCCTTGAGGAGCAAAGGAAAGGAATAAATACAGAATTACAGAGTTCTTAAGTCTCTGAGTTCATAAAGATGAACTTAGGTAAGATGAGAGGAAAGGATGGAAGGATGTGTCAGCAGGAAAACAAACTGTTAAGATACAGTAAGCTGACTGCCAAACTTTACTCACTTTTTAAATTTATTAGTGAGGATACTTTGAAGATGAATAGCATGACATTAATTAATTTAAAGTGGCTATCACTGTTCATACACAGTTTCTCCATGCTCTGGGGAAAAATTGATTTAAGAGGAAATCAATCATTTACTCTTGGGGTAAAAATATGTGTGTTTGCAAGAATTGCACCCGGGTCATATATCTTGGGTGCTGTTGATGCAAACTCAAACCTTCATGCATGTACATCAGGTACTATTTCCCAATAATTCATCTTCTATATCTAATAATCATTTGTTTCAGTGTTTCCATTTTTAAAATCTTTTTTTCCTCCCATCTCCAGAAAGACTAGAACTAAAATCTATAATTTATTTTCAACTGTATTACTTCTCAGTTTATTTTCAGTGCCTGATATAAAGGTAAACACAAAGTGCAACAAAGAATTTTTGGTAAAATGATTAAAAACATTAAGTTCCGTCCAGTGCTCCAGTGTGGGTCTCTGTCTCTATCTCCATCCATAGAACATGAGCAAAGAAGTCGGGACCACGAGGGGTGCACCCACCCACTGAGACAGTGGAGCTGATCTATTGGGAGCTCACCAAGGCCAGCTGGACTGTGACTGAAAAAGCATGGGATAAAACTGGACTCTCTGAACATGGCGAACAATGAGAGCTGATGAGACGCCAAGGATAATGGCACGGGGTTTTGATCCTACTTAATGTGCTGGCTTTGTGGGAGCCTAGCCAGTTTGGATGTTCACCTTCCTAGATATGGACAGAGTGGGGAGGACCTAGGACTTTCCACAGGGCAGGGAACCCTGACTGCTCTTTGGACTGGAGAGGGAGGGGGAAAGGAGTGGGGGGAGGGAGAAAAGGGTGGGCGGAGGGGGAGAAGGGTGGGAGGAGGGGGAGGGAAATGGGAGGCTGGGAGGAGTTGGAAACTTGTTTTTTTTTTTCCTCCTTTTCTCAATAAAAAAAAAAGAAAAAAAACATTAAGTTCAAAATGAACTATGATTGTCTTGTTTTGTAGCTACATATGACGGTTCATGGCCAAGCAGAAATATTTTCCCTTTGAATGGCATGAACCAGGACATTGACTTTTCCTAAATTCAATTTTGAAAAGTTTTTGTGTTTGAACTAAAACATCCACTCATTTGGATTTTGCAGTTGCCAGAATGAAAATGAAACCATCATTTCTTCTTCTCAGTCACTTGCACTTGACCCGAACTGCAAGTTCTATTAACTATTAACATTCTTGAATTCTCAGTTTGACATCTGTGGATCTTGTGATATTCAGCTCTGTAATCATTTGAGCCATTTCCTTGTAACACATTTCCTTTGTGTATGTGTGTGTTTCTGTCTGTCTATCTGTCTAATGACATCATGCATATATCATCAACATTTGTTTTAGGAAAACAAAAGAATCATGCATTCACAAATGCACACACACACACTTACACACATTCTCTTTTTGTAGTCAACCTTCCGATTTTTGAATTCAAGTTAGAACTGACAGTCCTGCATCATGATGGACATTTCTAAGTGCTGTAAGTCCTGTGACTATAGATCATATCTTTTTAAGTTTGTCCTTTTATTTCTCCATAAACATTTTTGATGACATTCTACATTAGGACCTATCTTAGTCTTTGAGATCACAAAACATAGCAAGGAATGATCCCTGTTTATGAATTTATAACAGACTTTAGTGCTTCTCAAATCTGTCTGCTCATCAATGGTAAGTTTCTTTGTATTTTGGTTACTTTATTTTATCGAAAATTTGTTCTTTTCTCATCCAATGCACCCTGACCATACTTTTCCCTCCCCCTGCTCCTCCTAGGTCTCCCCTCCCTTCTCACCTTCCATGTCTTCTCTGTTTCCCTTCAGAAAAGAGCAGGCCTTTAAGAGAAAACAACCATCTGCTCCTGATTTGGACCTTGAGATTTCTGTCCGGTGCTCCAATGTGGGTCTCCGTCTCTGTCTCCTTTCATCGCCAGATGAAGGTTAATATTCAGGGGGATGCCTATATGTTTTTCTTTGGGTTCTCCTTCTTAGTTAGCTTCTCTAGGATCACAAATTATAGGCTCAATGTCCTTTATTTATGGCTAGAAACAAAATATGAGTGAGTACATCCCATGTTCTTCTTTTTGGGTCTGGCTTACCTCACTCAGGATAGTGTTTTCTATTTCCATCCATTTGCATGCAAAATTCAAGAAATCCTTGTTTTTTACTGCTGAGTATTACTCTAATATGTATATATTCCATACTTTCTTCATCCATTCTTCCATTGAAGGGCATCTAGGTTGTTTCCAGGTTCTGGCTATTACAAACACTACTGCTATGAACATATTTGAGCATATACTTTTGTTGTATGATAGGGCATCTCTTGGGTTTATAGGAGAGAGAGCACGAGCAAGGAACTCAGGACCGCGAGGGGTGCACCCACACACTGAGACAATGGGGATGTTCTACTGGGAACTCACCAAGGCCAGCTGGCCTGGGTCTGAAAAAGCCTGGGATAAAACCGGACTCTCTGAACATAGCGGACAATGAGGACTACTGAGAACTCAAGAACAATGGCAATGGGTCTTTGATCCTACTGCACATACTGGCTATGTGGGAGCCTAGGCAGTTTGGATGCTCACCTTACTAGACCTGGATGGAGGTGGGTGGTCCTTGGACTTCCCACAGGGCAGGGAACCCTGATTGCTCTTTGGGCTGATGAGGGAGGGGGACTTTATTGGGGGAGGGAAATGGGAGGCAGTGATGGGGAAGAGACAGAAATTTTTAATAAATAAATAAATAAATAAATAATTTTTTTTTAAAAAAGAGAGACAACAATCAAACACAACAAAACAAGATACAATAAGACAAGGTGAAAGCCCTCAAATGGAGGCTAGACAAGGCCACCCAGTAGGAGCCAAAGAGTCTCTGGAGCAGTCCAAAGAGTTTAATTTAAATATTCTGCTTTGTCCACCAAAAATCCTAAAATATTGTATGGCAAAGGTGTGAAATTAATGTATAAATGGGTACGTAGATATCATTGTTTTCTATTATAATACACATAGTTCAGTAAAATACATAAAAATAAATCCAGAGATGCATGTATTTGGATATTTAACATTTTGTGCTAATGGTAAGAATTCTTGCATAGTAGAATAATGATCAGAGTGTTATTTAATAAGTGAAGAATTCTAACTAAAACATTGAACCCCTGGAGGTTGCAATCAAGATGCTGATAAAGCCTGAGAGAACCACAAAGACTGTGGTTACATGCTGTTGCTACATTTAACTGTTTTAGGACACTTAGAAGAACACCAGTGTTTTGGTGAATGGTCATTTATCATTCAGAGGTACTTATGAGATATAGGACTCTAGACAAGTTTTATAGAATATAAGAGGCCATGACACTTTCGGTTTTCTTGGCAGAGAAAGTTCAAAAGGAGTTCTGCTTAATTGTTTGAGGGTATTAAGAAATGCATTAAAACTTTGAACTAGAGTGCTGTGATGGCACATTGGAGGGAGAAAGCCCGTGCCGGATAGTAATGCATTGCTGTTTAGCATAAGCAACAAATCCAATTTAGCTGCTTCATCAGCAAATTTAGAAGACAAATATTCCTTCAGTTTCAGTGCCCACCTCTTCTATAAAGCTATAACAAATTTTGATAGAGAATATATAAAGAGTTTTCATATTGATTGCTGATTCTAAGTCTGGGCCAAAGGTAAATTTATTTGGAAACTTATACTTTCTTTTTTTCAGGCTCTCAAATTATAATTCAGACTGTTCAGTTATATTTTCTGTGAAATATTAGGTTGTATATTTCACTTGTGCTTTTAAAAAACTGAGAAATTATGCACTTGATTTCCAATGTTATTTCATAAATATTCAATGTTTATTTTCCTGTAAACTGATATTTTCAGGTTGGAAGTTACTCAATCCTAAGAAGACTCTTCAGTAACTTTATATCTTTTAATCACATACATAATTTTGTATTGAATTTATATGCTACAACATGAGAAAAGCTCTTGGTCTAATTTATATCTGGTATTTTATTTATCACCGTTGTTTGTTTCTTATGGGAAGTTGTAGGTGTGTATATGAGAGATAGACATGTGTGCTTATGTGTGTGCATGTGCATATGTGTGAATGCAGATGCACGTGTGTACTATAGTACATGCTGAGGCTGGAGAACAATCTTGGGTATCCATGTTAACCTTTCTCCTTGTCTGTGATGAGGTCTCTTTGTTGTTCAACAGTTCATGTTCTGGTCTAGATGGCTCACGAGTTTCTGGAGATCTTGTCTCCACTTCTCATCTCACTAGAATTGTTAGGTTTACAGACATATGCTTTATGTGGATTATGGAGATAGAAAACTCAGTTTTTCATTCTTGTTAGGCAAGTTCTTTACCCATGGAGCCATCTTCATAACACTAGAGTCATTACATCTTGTGTTAGGGGTAGTAATCCTGCTAAGGCTTTGTCTAACAGGGAGAAAACAATACCCAGACTGGAAAATACAATATCCATCTTATCTGAGGAGAGAGCTACTGTCTGTTTACTCTGAGATGGGCTGAAATTTAATCTTTGCGATCTTTATTTTACTTCACCTGATAATAAACACGTGTCTGTGTGTTAGTACTATTTAATACCCAAATGAAGTTTTATCTTTACATATTTGCATGCCAAATAGTTCACAATGCTCTCTAAATACCCAATTACTTTTGTTTTAAGGCTTCCTTATACTTTGTTTGCACTGGTAAGAACTTTGTTAAGAATTATAATGTGATTCAATATATATATTTTGGACTAAGAATTTTTAATACAGCCGGGTGGTGGTGGCGCATACCTTTAATCCCAGCACTCAGGAGGCAGTGGCAGGCAGATCTCTGTGAGTTCGAGGCCAGCCTGTTCTACAAGAGCTAGTTCCAGGATAGGAACCAAAAGCTATGGAGAAACCCTGTCACGAAAATCAAAAAAAAAAAAAAAAAAAAGAAAGAAAGAAAAAAAGAAAAAAGAAAAAAAAAGAATTTTTAATACAATCTTTTCTCATTTTACATAGCTACCCCATTTCCCCTCCCTCTCCTTCTGCTACTTCCCCCTTCCCACTCCTCAGAGAGGATGAGGCTTCTCATGGGGAGTCAACAAAGTCTGACACCTCACTTAGAGGCAAGAACAAGATCCTCCCCTCTATCTTTAGGTTGAATAAAGTATCTCTCCAAAGAGAATGTGCTCCTAGTCGCCAGTACAAGCACTAGGGACAAATCCTGGTCCCACTGCTAGTGGCCCCACAGACTGCCCATGCCTCACAACTGTCTTCTGTATTCAATGGGCCTAATTTGGTCCTATGTAGGTTTCCCCACTATCAGTTGAGAGTCAGTGAGCTCTCACTAGCTCAGGTCAGCTGTTTCTGTGGGTATCACCATCATGGTCTTGACCCTTTTGCTTCTCCCTCTCTTGGGCTGGTCTCTGGTAGCTTGACTCAGTGGTTCACTGTAGATCTCTGTATTTGCTTCCATTAATTGCTGGATGAAGGTTCTATGATGACAATTAAGGTAGTCATCAATCTGATTACAGTTCAAGGTCAGTTTAGGAGTCCTCTCCACTGTTGCTTAGAGTCTTAACTGGGGTCATTCTTATAAATTCCTGGGAATTCCCCTAGTGCCATGTGTCTAGCTAGTCCTTTAATGGTTCCCTCAATCAAGATTTCTTTTCTTTCTCTTCTTCACTGTCCGTACCCCTTCTTGAGCATCCTGTTTCCTCGTGTTCTCCTGCTCCTGTCCCTTCTTTTCTCCCTTTCTCCTTTCACCCTCTCTTTTCTGCCCGCTCCTAATTTTCTCAGGAGGTCCTGTCTGTTTCTCCATCCCAGGGAAATCCTTGTATGTTTCTCTTAGGATTCTCCTTGCTACCTAACTTACCTGAGCTTGTGGACTATAGGCTTTTTGTCCTTTGCTTTATGTCCACTTATGTGCGAGTACATACCATGTTTGTCTATCTGGGTCTGGATTACCTTTCTCGGGATGTTTTTTTTTCTAATTCCATCCATTTGTATGAAAATTTCAAGATGTTATTTTTTTTAACCACTGAGTGGTACTCCATTATATAAATGTATCAAATTTTCTTTATCCATTCTTCAGTGGAGGGACATCTAGGTTGTTTTCAGGTTCTGGCTATTACAAATAATGCTGTTATGACCATAGTTGAGAACATGTCCTTGTGGTATGAGTATGCATTCTTTGGGTAGTATCCATGAGTAGTATTGCTGGGTCCTTAGGTAGATTGATTCCCAATTTTCTGAGAAACTGCCACACTGATTTCTAAAATGAATGTACAAGTTTGCATTTGCACCAGCAATGGAGGAGTTTTCCCCTTACTCCACATCCTCTCCAGCATAAGCAATCATTGGTGGTTTTTATCTTAGCCATTCTGACCATGTAAGATGGTACATTAGAGTCATTTTTATTTGCATTTCCCTGGTGGCTAAGGATGCTGAGCAGTTCCTTAAGTGTCTTTCAACCATTTGCAATTCCTCTGTTGAGATTTCTGTTTAGATCCGTACTCAATTTTTTGATTGTATTATTTGGTAATTTGATGCCTAGTTTCTTAGTTCATTACATATTTTGGAGATCAGTCCTCTGTCCTATGTGGGATTAGTGAAGATCTTTTCCCATTAACTGGACTTCTGTTTTGTCTTACTGACTGTATCTTTTGCCTTACAGAAGCTCCTCAGTTTCAGGAGGTCCTGTTTATTAATTGTTGCTCTCAGTGTCTGTGCTACTGGTGCTGTATTTAAGAAGTGGTCTCCTGTGCCCTTATGTTCAAGGCTACTTAGCACTTTCTCTTAAATAAGGTTCAGTGTGGCTGGATTTATGTTGAGGTCTTTGATACATTTGGACTTCAGTTTTGTGCATGGGCATAGATAGGGATCTATTTGCATTTTTTTACATGTTGACATCCAATTATGATAACACAATTTGTTGAATATGCTTTCTATTTTCCATTGTATAATTTTAGCTGCTTTGTTAAATATCAGGTGTTCATAGGTGTGTGGATAAATATCAGGGTCTTCAATTTCATTTCATTGGTCCACCTGTCTGTTTTGATGCCAATACCAAGTTGTTTTCACTACTGTGGTTCTATAATAGAGCTTGATGTCAGATATTGTGATGCCTCTGTAAGTGCCTTTATTGAAGAGAATTGTTTAGGCTTTTCTGGGTTTTGTTTTTCCATATGAACTTGAGTATTGTTCCTTGGAGGTATGAGAAGAATTGTGCTGGGATTTTGATGGGGATTACATTGAATCTGTAGATTACATTTGGTAGAATTGCCATTTTTATTATGTTGATCCCACCTATTCAATAGCATGGGAGATCTTTCCATATTCTGATACCTTCTTCAATTTCTTTCTTTTTTGTTGTTTTTTTTTCTTTTTCTTTTTTTCCTTTTTTTATTGAGAAAAGGAAGAAAAAAAAAAAGTTTCCACCTCCTCCCAGCCTCCCATTTCCCTCCCCCTCCTCCCACCCTTCTCCCCCTCCTCCCATTCTTCTCCCCCTCCTCCCACTCCTCTCCCCCTCCCTCGCCAGTCCAAAGAGCAGTCAGGGTTCCCTGCCCTGTGGTAAGTCCTAGGTCCTCCCTCCTCTGTCCATATCTAGGAAGGTGAACATCCAAACTGGCTAGGCTCCCACAAAGCCAGCACATTGCGTTGGATCAAAACCCCGTGCCATTGTCCTTGGCTTCTCATCAGCCCTCATTGTTCGCCATGTTCAGAGAGTCCAGTTTTAACCCATGCTTTTTCAGTTACAGTCCAGCTGGCCTTGGTGAGCTCCCAGTAGATCAGCTCCACTGTCTCAGTGGGTGGGTGCACCCCTCGTGGTCCCGACTTCTTTGCTCATGTTCTCCCTCCTTCTGCTCCTCATTGGGACCTTGGGAGCTCAGTCCAGTGCTCCAGTGTGGGTCTCTGTCTCTATCTTTAAAATGCTAAATAACCCAATTAAAAAATGGGCAACTGAAGTGAACAGAGAATTCTCAGCAGAGGAAGTTCAAATGGCCAAAAGACACTTAAGGTCATGCTCAACCTCCTTAGCGATCAGGGAAATGCAAATCAAAACAACTTTGAGATATAATCTTACACCTGTCAGAATGGCTAGAATAAAAACTCCAATGATAGCCTTTGCTGGAGAGACTGTGGAGGAAGGGGTACCCTCATCCATTGCTGGTGGGAATGCAAACTTGTGCAACCACTTTGGAAAGCAGTGTTTTGGTTTCTCAGGAAATTCGGGATCAACCTACCCCTGGACCCAGCAATACCACTCCTGGGAATATACCCAAGAGATGCCTTATCATATGACAAGAGCATTTGTTCAACCATGTTCATAGCAGTATTATTTGTAATAGCCAGAACCTGGAAACAACCTAGATGCCCCTCAATGGAAGAATGGATGAAGAAAGTGTGGAATATCTACACATTAGAGTACTACGCTGCGGTAAAAAACAATGACTTCTCGAATTTTGCATGCAAATGGATGGAAATAGAAAACACTATTCTGAGTGAGGTAACCCAGACCCAAAAAGATGAACATGGGATGTACTCACTCATAATTGTTTTCTAGCCATAAATAAGGGTCACGGAGTCTACATTTGGTGATCCTAAAGAAGCTAAATAAGAAGGTGAACCCAAGGAAAAACATATAGTTAGCCTCTTGGTTATGGGAAGTAGACCAAATTGCCGGGGAGAAAATTGGGGTCTTGGGGGTGGGGTGGGATGGGGGTAAGGGGAGATGGGGAGAAAAAAGGGAGAAGGGGAGGATGGGGGGAACTTGGGGAAAAAGGAAGATTGGGATAAAGGAGGGTAGGATAGGGGAGCACGGAAGCACAATTCTTAGTTAAGGGAGCCACCTTAGGGTTGGCAAGAGACTTGAGCCTAAAGTGGTTCCCAGGAGCCCAAGCCGAGGTCCCCAGTTAGTTCCTTGGGCAGCTGAGGATAGGGAACCGGAAATGACCCTAACCTATAGAAATACTGACGAATATCTTGCATATCATCATAGAACCTGCAATTTCTTTCTTTAAAGACTTAAAGTTCTTGTTGTATAGGTCTTTCCCTTCTTTGGTTAGTGTTACCCCAAGATATTTTATGTTATTTGTGGCTATTGTAAATGGTGATGTTTCTCTGATTTCTTTCTCAGTCCCTTTATCGTTTGTATTTAGGAGGGCTACTGATTTTTTTTTTTTTTGAGTTGATCTTGTGTCCTGCCACATTTCTAAAACTGTTTATCACCTGTAGGTGTTCCCTAGTCAATTTTGGGGGTTGCTTACATATACTGTCATATAATCTTCAAATAGCGAAAGTTTCACTTCTTCCTTTCCAATTTGTATCCCCTGATTTCCTTTTGTTGTCTTATTGCTCTATCTAGAATTTCGAGTACTATGTTGGATAGGTATGGAGAACAGCCTTTCTTATTCCTGATTTTACTGGAATTGCTTTGAGTTTCTCTCCATTTAATTTGATGTTTGCTGTCAGCTTGTTGTATATTGCTTTTATTATGCTTAGATACTTTTCATCTGTTCTCGACTTAATTTTGTTATGTGGTATCTATCCAGAAAATTACTCATTTCCTTTAAATTTTCCAATTTTGTGGAGTACTGATTTTTGAAGTACAACCTGATCATTCTCTGGATTTCCTCTGTGTCTGTTGTTATGTCCCCTTTTCATTTCTGATTTTATTAATTTGCATATTCCCTTTCTACCTTCTGGTTAGTTTGGATAAGAGTTTGTTTATCTTGTTGAGTTATTTTTCTCAAAAAACCAATTCTTTGCCTCATTGATTCTTTGTAGTGCTTTCTTTGTTTCTATTTTATATATTTTAGCCCTTAATTTGATTATTTTTTGGCATCCAGTCCTCCTGGGTGAGTTTGTTTTTGTTTTAGAGCTTTCAGGTTTGCTGTTAAGTCACTTGTGTGACTTCAGGTTCTTTATCTAGGCACTTAGTGTTATGAAATTTCCAGTAGCACTGCTTTCAAAGTGTTCCATAAGTTTGGGTATGTTGTGCATTCATTTTCATTGAATTCTAGAAAATTTTTACTCTCTTTCTTTATCTCTTCCTTGACACAAGAGTGATTCAGTTGTGCACTGTTCAATTTCAATGAGTTTGTAGGTTTTCTATTAGTGTCATTTTTGTATTCTAACTTTAAGTCATGGTGATCGAATAAGATACAGAAGGATGGATTCTGTTTTTGTATTCATTCTGTTAATCTGTGTCTTTTTATAGATGAATTGAGCCCATTGATATTAGAAGATAATAGTTACCAGTTATTGTTTATTTCTGTTATTTTTTGATGATAGTTTGTGTGTTTCCCTTCTTTGGGGTTTGTTAATGTGAGGTGTGGTTACTTGTTGCCTGCATTTTTGTGGGTGCAGCTAACTTCCTTTCTGTAGGGCTGGCTTTGTGGGTGGGTTTTGTATAAATCTGATTTTGCCATAGAATATCTTGGTTATTCCATCGATGATGATTGAAGCTTTACTGGGTATAGTAGTCTGGGTTTATATCTGTAATCTCTTAGTGTCTGCAGCATATCTGACCAGGACCTTCTGGCTTTCAGAGGTTTTAGGTTTGATCTTTTCATGGTGTCCCAGATTTCTTGAATGTTTTGTGTTAAGAATTTGTTGGGTTTAACATTTTCTTTGACTCATGAATCTAATTCCTCTATCATATCTTCAACTCCTAATATTCTCTCTTCCATTTTTGTGATCTCTTGGTTATGCTTACACTGTAGTTCCTGTTTGTTTACCCAGATTTCCCATTTCCAGAATTCCCTCTACTTGTGTTTTCTTTATTGCCTCTATTTCAGTTTACAAGTCTTGAACTTTTTGAGCTGTTTGCTGCACTTGTTTGTTTTTTCTTGGGTTTCTTAAAGAGATTTACTGATTTCTTCCAGTTTTTGTTTGTCTTTTCCTCTGTTTCTTTAAGGGAAGTTTTCATTTCCTCTTTAAGGATAACTATGATCTTCATAAAGTTATATCGTAGGTCGTTTTCTTCTATTTCTTCTGGGTTAGGATGTTTAGGTCTTGCTGCTGTAGGACTGCTAGGTTCTGGTGGTGCCATATTAATCCTTATGTTGTTAGATGTGTTCTTACTCTTCCATCTGCCCATCTCTTCCTTCAGTGTTGTAGGTGGAGCCTGTTGCTTAGGTGGTAGCTCTTCCTCTGGGTGCAGGCAAGTTCGTGCCTCTAGAGGATGCTGATAAGGTTCTGGGCTTCCTCTCCATCAGCAGTCTGGGTGAAGCCTGTGGTGGTCACAGATGTGGTCGAGGATGGTAGCACGTGTGTGGAGGCTGCTCGGTGTCTCCAGGAGTTGGCGGGTGGGGATGGGGGAGTGGGATGACCCTCCCCAGGCAAGGGCATAGAGATCTGAGTCCTCTAAGCAGAAACCCAGACACTTCTCCAAGAGCAGTCTGGGTCCAGGCTTCAGAGGTGACAAATGTGGTGAAGGATTATAGTGGAGTGTGGATCCTGCTAGGTGTCTTTAGGGGTTGGTGGGTGGGGGTGGGAGAATGGGATATTCCTCCTTGAGCAAGGGCCTGTAGAACTGAGCCCTCTACGGGAACCCAGATGCTTACCTCTTCAGGGGCAGTCTGAGCCTTGGTCACAGACGTGTCAAGACATGTTTTTTTTTTTATAAATTTATTTATTTATTTATTAAGGATTTCTGCCTCTTCCCCGCCACCTCCCATTTCCCTCCCCCTCCCCCGATCAAGTCCCCCTCCCTCATCAGCTCGAAGAGCAATCAGGGTTCCCTGACCTGTGCGAAGTCCAAGGACCACCCACCTCCATCCAGGTCCAGTAAGGTGAGCGTCCAAACTGCCTAGGCTCCCCCAAAGCCAGTACGTGCAGTAGGATCAAAAACATGTTTTTCAGTCAGTTGAACTGGGCTCTACAACTCTGTTGCTGAGTGTTCAGCTGGTAGTGGACATTAAAGTACTTAGTCTTTTTGGTTCAAATTGACAACCAAGGAGCCTGCATGGGGGATGACCTAGACCCTGTGCAGATGTGTGACAGTTGTATAGGTTGGTGTATTTGTCAGATACCTAACTGTTGGGAGCAGTGGGACCCCAGATCCTGAATTTCTTGTAATCCCCTGATCTGAGTGCCTACAGCTGCTCTGAGCAGGAGACCTTCAGGAGTTTCTGATGGCAGGAGAGTGGTTTCTGGTGGGTTTAGCTGGGGCATGGCTATCTCTATATAATCTGTCCCTGAACACAATAAAGGGGGCATTCTTGGGGAATTCAAGGATGACCTGTGTCGCTGTCTCTCTGTCTCTCTGTGTGTGTTTGTGTATTTTAACCTCCAGCTCCCTTGCTGCGGCACCTAACAGTGGGAGTAGGGGCTGTTCCTAACACATTAGCTGGCTTTGAGAACCTATTACTCATACTGGGTTGCCTTGCCCAGCCTTAATACAAGGGAAAGAGCTTAGTCCTACAACTTGAAATGACATGCTTTGTTGATAACCATGGGAGGCCTGCCCCTTTCTGAACAAAGACAGAGGAAGAGTGGATGGAGGGGTATAGAGGAGGTGGGGGAAGAAAATGGGAGGAGAAGAGGGAAGGGAAACTGGTTGGAATGTAAAAATCAATCAATAAATTTAAGTAATAGAAAATAAATCATGAAATGCTTAGATAAGCCCCCAGCTCAAATACATGAAAATAAAAATAGTCTAAATGAAAAAATTTTAGCCTTTAAAATATTCTCAATATTAAACACAGTTTTATAAATTGTAAGTCTAATTGAAAAGCAATTTTGAAGACATCTGATTAGTTAGAAGTATTCCTTTAGATGTGACAGTGATTTCTGTCACATTGCTTTTAGTGAGCAACAGTAAAGGAACCACTTTAACTTTGCAGTTTGAAATTGCAGTGAAAAATACTTTGGGGCATCATTGCCAATAACATGGATGCAGCCTCCTTTTTGAAGGAATTGGAAATGTTAAATACAAAGATTTTTTTTCAACTTGAGTCATAATAGAAATGAGACCTAGCAGAAGTGTTTGAAAATATTTTAGAAGTTATGCTGTATTTCAGGACATTTCAATAACAACCCTTTGACAGCTATTATAAATTTCAGTCATGTAAAATTAACTATAAACTGCCTTCAGAATCATGTGTATATCTACTAATGATTGTTCAATCAATTTCTTTCAACTTTCCTTTTTGTGAAAAGAAAAACTGAATCAATGAAAAGAAAAGAAAAATTAGGCTGACAAGATGTCTCAGCTCCTAAGGGCACTTGCCACCAATCCTTACAGTTAGAATTTAATCTTCAGAATACACATGATGAAAAAAGAAAGCCAACTTTTGCAAGTTCTCTACTAATACCTACTCTTATGCCATTGTGTACACATGCAGCCTGCTACACCCACAAATAAATAAATGTAGAACTTTAGTTCTACATTTGCTTAAAACAACACATACAACATATGAGGTATTAGACACCATTATGGCCTTTTCCAAGAAAATGTGTTTAGTTTTCCTTGACTTTTATCCCCCACAATGACCTCAGACTCTTTAATCTTTGTAACCCCCCTGTCAGACTGTTTTCCCTTTTCCTCTTCCATATGATCTTTTCCCCATCATCTTTCTCCCTATTCATCTATTTACCGTCTCTTGGTCTCTTTTACGGCTTTGTAGGTTTTACTTACATTTACACCCATTTACATATGTGCAGTTTGAGAAATAGACCTGGTCAGTCATCTCATCAACTTAGACCATGAAACCCAATATGGACAAGTTCAGCAGAACTGTTGTACATGGGCTGCCCATGCATGCTTGCTTCAGCATTTCCAGGGCATAAGTTTCATTTCATGTTCAAACATATGTAATATCTTACCGTTAGGATCTACATATGAGAGACAACATGTCGGTTTGCCTTTCTGAATTTGGGTCATCTTGTATAATATTATACTTTCTAGATCCCATTCTTATTATGAAAATTTCATTTTTCTTTACAACTGAATGAAATTCTGTTTTTTTGTTTTGTTTTGTTTTTTGGTTTCATGAGACAGGGTTTTACAGTAGCTTTGAAGCCTGTTCTAGAACTATCTATTGTAGACTAGGCTGGCCTCAAACTTACAGAGATATGCCTATCTCTGCCTCCTGAGTGCTGGAATTAAAAGCATGCGCCACCACTGCCCGGCTCTGAAATTCTATTTTCTATATGAACCACATATTTATAATCCATGAGTTTTTCCATGGATATTTAGGCTTGTTCCATTTCCTAGCTAGTGTTAATAGAAGAACAGCAAAAAATATAGATAAATAAGTATCTCTATGAAAGGAAATGGTATGGAATATCTAGGTTAGATGATAGTTCTGTTTTTAATTCTTCGAGAAATCTCTTAACTGACTCCAAAATGATTATACTATTTCATACTTTCACCAGCAATTATTAAGGTTTCTCTATACTCTAATCCTTTCCATCAATGGTACATTGGTGTCATATTTCTTGATGATAACCATGTTGATTAATTATTTTTAATTTTTTTTTTGTTTGTGTACATGTATGCCTGAGGTACTGAATCTCTCTAGAGCTCTCTAGAGCTGAAATTATGTGGGACTGTGAGCATTCTGACATGGGGACTGGAAGTAAAACTCAGGTCCTCTGAAAGGACATACATATAACCAATGTGCCTTTCTGTGGTCCATGTTTAACATTTTTAAAATTGTATTGACCATCTGTGTTTCTTCTTTTCTGAACTGTCTATTTATTTCATTAACCTATTTTTTGATTGGCAGTTTTTTATTTTAAATTTGCTGTTTAAAAAATTAAATTATGTTCCGGGCAGTGGTGGCGCACACCTTTAATCCCAGCACTTGGGAGGCAGAGGTAGGCGGATCTCTGCGAGTTTGAGGCCAGCCTGGTCTACAAGAGCTATTTCGAGGACAGGCTCCAAAGCTACAGAGAAACCCTTCCCCCCCCCCTTCGTGAAACTAAATTATGTATACTACGCCCTGTCTAAAGAATAAAGGTAACAAAGACTTTTTCCATCTTTTGGGCTGCCTATTTGCCCTGTCCTGCTGATAGTTTTTCTTGATGTGCAGAGACATTTTAATTTAATGATGTCCTATCTGTTGGTTCTTAGAGCCAGATCCTGGAATGTTGATATCTATGCAGAAAGTTCTTGACTACACTCTGTTGATGCTCATTGCCTATGTTTTCTTCTAGAAGTTTCAGCATTTCAGGTTAAGGACTTGGATCCATTTTGAGTTGATTGATTGCAGTGCTGCTTCTTCTTATTTATTTATTTATTTATTTATATTCATTTTTATTGAGCTCTACATTTTTCTCTGCTCCCCTCCTTGTCTCTCCCCTCCCCTTCAACCCTCTTCCAAGGTCACCATGCTCCCAATTACTCAGGAGATCTTGTCTTTTTCTACTTTCCATGAAGATTAGATCTATGTATATCTCTTAAGGTCGTCATTATTGTCTAGGTTCTCTGGGATTGTAATTTGCGGGCTAGTTTTCTTTGCTTTATGTTTAAAAACCACTTATGAGTAAGTACATCTGATAACTATCTTTCTGAGTCTTAAGAAATGCATTAGCCACTGTCTGAAGGGGCATCTTTAGTCATCATCAACAGCTGTCTTTTCATCAATAAAAATTATGGCATGGCATGGAACCCTTTTGTACTTCCAATGATTGTAGGAAGTTGACACAAACTTTCAGTAAGATTCTATGTGTTTTTTCCCCTCCATTTGACTACTGCCATACACTAGAAACAAAACCCCATTTCCGTTTTTTTCTTACTCTGTGATTTCTGATGATTGACCACTCAGCACTACCCTAAATAATAAATTGAATCATACATGTTGGCATTCCAGTTCATATCTACACATTAAGTAGAAAACAATAGCTCAGCTATAGAATGGCTTCAACTGAGAGTGTTGTCCCGAACTCAGACTCTTCAAAGAAGATATTATCATTATTAATGATTTATTATTTATAATTGATCATTCAAATCATTTATATAACATATCACATATGTTTGTGTTAGGTTATGTGTAGGTTATTATATATAATTTATTAAAATAGATTTTTTAAGAACAAAAAATGAAAAATAAATCTTAGAAGGTTTAGTTTGGAATAACAGATTGTTTTATTTCCTTTGGTAGAATTTTTAATTGATATATCTTATAGATGAAGATAGATTGACGTATGTTGGAAAAAAAATCTTTTGAGCATTTTTATTTGTAAGACAGTAAATCTGATTAATGCTGAATGAGCTTTGAGATACTGTCCATCCTAATGGCTGAGAGAATTGATTACGTAGAAAATAACTACTCCTTTTCTAATGATTGGGTAAGGTGAAGCTCTCATTATCTTGAAAGAAGTCTTAACAGTCTATGGAAACAGCTCTTAGGATAATGAGAAATCATTGCTAAGTAGCTTCTGACTTAGATATGGTTACTTGCCACATAAGACAAACTTAACAGAATTGAGCCTGTCACTCCAGGCACCACCATCCTGTCCATCCATAACTATCTATTCTATTTTCCTTTACTTGAGTGATGTCTCCCTGACTTCTTCCAGCCTCTTGCTCTGCATCTAACCTCTGGTCTGTCGTTATATGGACTGTAGCCCATTCATCAAAGACTTAACAGCTAACATTCACATATAATTGAATACATATCATATTTGTCTTTTTGGGTCTGTTCTGGGTTTTCTCACTCAAATGATTTTCTTCTCGCTCAATCTATTTACCTGTGTATTTCATGATTTCAGTTTTTTTCTTTGTTTTTGTTTCTTTTTGACATAATTTGTATACTTGGCCATTTTATTAACCTGATAATTTAAAGACTCTACTTATTTTTATCTTTTTTCTTTTTATTATTATTATTACTTAAAAATACCAATCCAAATTACCACTCCCTCTTCTACTCCCAGTCCCCTCCCTCCCCTCCACAGACCTTCCCACCCCAGCCCTCTAACCCTAAGGGAAGGGACCATGCACCCCGCCCTGTGGAAAGTCCAAGGCCCTCCCTACTACATCTAGGTTGAGTAAGGTTTACATCCAAAGAGAATAGAATCCCATGAAGCCAGTATATGTAGCACAGACACATCCCAGTGTCACTATCAGTGGCCCCTCACTCTGCTCCAACTGTCAACCTCCTTGAGAGGGGCTTTGTTGTTCTCATGCTCATTCACTCCCAGTCCTGTTGGAAGAGCTACCATTAGCTCAAGCAAACTGTCTCAGTGAACGACCCCCCTCATGGTCCTGAATTCCTTGCTCATACTTTCACTTCACCCACTCTTCAACTGGATCTTGGGAGCTCAGTCCAGTGCTCCAATGTGGGTCATTGCCTCTGTTCCCATCTGTTGTTGGACAAAGGTTCTATGGTGATATTTAAGATAATCATCAGTCTAACTACAGCATAAGGTCAGTTCAGTTTTTTAAAAGGTAAGTAATATTCCATTATGTAAACATATTGCATTCTCTTTATCCATTCGTCCTTTGATGGATATCTACACTGCTTTCAATTCCTACCTGTTATGAATAGAGCAGCAATAAACATGTTTGAGCAAGAGTTTCTGTAGTAGAATGCAGAGTCCTTTGTATGTATGTCCAAGAGTGGTATTGCTGGATCTTGAGGTAGATACATTGTCAGCTTTCTGAAGGATAGCTATACTGATTTCCAGTGTGGCTATAAAAGTTTGCATTCCCACCAGTATTGACTGGGGTTTTCTGTCCCGCTCTGATCCCACAGTTGTTAAGTTCCAAAGAAATACAGAGGTCTATGTTAATCATAAACTGATTGGACTATTAACTCAGGCTTCTTATTAACTCTTATAATTTATATTAGCCCGCAATTCTTATCTGTTAGTCACATGGCTTGGTACCTTTTTTGGTGAGTCAATCACATCTTGCTTGCACTATGTCTGGCTTCCTCTGTGTCTGGGTGATGACTGCAGACAGACTTTTTCCTCTTCCCAGAATTCTCCTGTTCTCACCTCACCTATACCTCCTGCCTGGTTGCCCCACCAATACTTCCTGCCTGGCTACTGGCCAATCAGCATTTTATTAAAATACAATTGACAGGGTACAGACCATTGTCCCACAGCACACCAGCAATCGATGACTGTTTCACTTATTGCACATCCTTGCCAGCATGAGCTGTCTTTTGTTTCATGGATCTTAGTCATTTTGACTAGTGTAAGAAGAATTCCCAAAGTAGTTTTGACTTGCATTTCCCTGAAGCCTAAGGATGGTGACTATTTAAGTGTTTCTGAATATTTGTGTTTCATCTTTTGAGAATTGTGTTTGTATATGTCCCAATTTTAAATTGTGTTATTTGTTATTTGATGTTTAGTTTTTGGAGTTCTTTCTATATTTTGAATATAAGCCCTCTGTTGGATGTTGAGTTGGTGAAAATCTTTTCCCTTTCTGTAGCTGCTGTTTTCCGAATGATGGTGCCCTTTGCCAGAAGCAGGTTTTCAGTTTCATGAGGTCTCATGTTTTAATTGGTGAAAATTGTCATTATTCTATATCCTTCTTTTGGCTGGATGGTTGTTTTCACTGTATTAATCCTACCAATCTATAAGCATGGGGATTTTTCTATTATTTGACATTTTCTTAAGTTTCTTTATTTCATGTCTTACACTTCCTTTGTTAGGGTTACCCCAGATATTATTTTGAGGCCACTATGAAATGCACCACAGTTTCTTTGGTTTCTTTCTCAGTCCATTTGCAATTCATAGATAGGAATGATACTGATATGGTAAGCAATAATAGATAACCTAGAAATGAATAAATGTACTGTATTTCCTCATGCTTTCTAATATAGTCACTTGAATTCATTTCAACATTTGAGAAAGAAAAGGAGATTTATAACTTGTAATGTAGTATTTTTTTGGATAATATCCAAAAATTTCCCTGAAATTTCTTCATTTTTCTTATATATTTTACTATCAGGATTTTTATATTTTCTGCTTAAAATGAAAATATACAGAGTAAGATTAATAACTTTTATGCAAAGATGGAATAGAAAAGTTACACAAGTTCCAGAGAATTTCTTTTTTTCTTTTTTCTGTTTTTTTGTTTTGTTTTGTTTTTTGAGACAGGGTTTTTTTTTTTTTTTGTAGGTTTGGAGCTTGTGTAGGAACTAGCTCTTGTAGACCAGGCTGACCTCGAACTCACAGAGATCCACCTGCCTCTGCCTCCTGAGTGCTAGGATTAAAGGTGTGCGCCACCACTGCCCAGCCGAGAATTTCTTTTAAAAGTCTAGATCTTTTGGTTCAGGTTCTCTAAATTCCAAAGACTAGCTTGTGGGATTAAGAAGAGGAGACTTAAGGAAGTTTACAAAAAGAGGAAAGTTGGAGAGTCTTTAGATCTCAGCACTGAGGAATAGAAGTGAAGGTGTGTCTGTGCAGAGCCCTTGGTGCTTCAACAGAGAGGTGGCTACTCTTAGGATGCTCCCCATCTACCTCCTTCAACAGAGAGGTAGCTACTCTTAGGATGATCCCCATCTACCTCCTTCAACAGAGAGGTAGCTACTCTTAGGATGCTCCTATCTACCTCCTTCAACAGAGAGGTAGCTACTCTTAGGATGCTCCCCATCTACCTCCTTAAGTTAAATGTAACACAAAGAAAGGGGGTTGATTTTTTATGCTTGGAAAATTGTGACGTTTTCTTGCACATGTGAGCTGTGAGGTGATACTCAGAGTTTCTTCTGATTCAAAATGACAAACAAAGAAGGCAGAGAGTTTTCCTTCCCACATATTACAAGTGCTATAGATGTGGCCTCATTCAGTTCTCAAAGATCCTTGTGAGGCAGGCAGCATTTTCCACAGCTCCGGGAGGAATGCTAGCTCTCTGACATGTTACTGTGCTGAAAGCCATGTAGTGGTCATGGAGCTGACACCGGTGAGCTCTCTGGAAGCACGGGTCAAAGCCTATGCTTCTGATCACTTTCCCACATGATTTCTACTTGTTCTTAAAGAAGGACAAAGGTGCGATTATTTTATAGAATTTTATGACTGATGTGTCATATGAGCTGTCTTACAACCATCACCATTTCCCTTTTATCTTCTTACATCACTTTTGCTTAAATTGCTGGCTAACTATTTTCCAACGATGATGAGAAATTTTATTCACACATTGTATTGAATATCTCTGAACATGTGAGTTCAGGGCTGCTATATGTAAGGCTACAATACATACATATATATGTATACACACACATATATATATATACCTGTATACATAAAACTATGCATACATATATAGGCTGTTTTTATCTAATGGTGTAATAAGCATTCATATTAATTCTTTCTCTGATCTGTCCTGTATCAGGAGCTATAGATATGTAGGGACTTTACTACCTAGCATCCCTTATTGGCACAGTTAAGATTTCAGGTTTAACAGTGAAAGCACTTGTATGAGAATAGGAAGGTTTAAGTGGAGATAAAGCTGTGTCTCTACTCCCTTGTGTGCAGTATGTTGATCTGTGAGCTTTCACAGGGAAAAGGCTTCCTGGTGGCTCCTGGAAGTTCCATTGTTAGGCAACCTCCTTGTTGTAATCATCAGGAATAACCAATCGGCCCTCTGAAAGCTGATAATCACCTGAAGTTTTCAGGTCATTCTTTCTCAGCGTCAACTCTGTAGCCATTACATGAATTTTATAAATAATTTATTTTATTAGGGTTCCTTCTTGATTGAGGTACCAGCCATGTCTTCTATTTCCTGTTTTGGATTATATACCCCAAAGAAATCTCTCTCTCTTTTTTTTAGAATTTATTCTTCCCTCATACAATAGATCTTCATCTCAGTTTCTTGATCCTCTGCTCCTCCCTATTCCCCACCTGTGTTCTTCCCCAGACCCACTCTTCCTCTGTTTTGATTCAGAAAAAAAAAAAACAAAAACAAAACAGGACTCCCAGGGACATCAACTGAACATTGCACAGAAAGTTACAATAAGACAAGGCACTAACCCACATTTTAAGATTGGACTAAGCATCCCAATGGGAGAAAACGGATCCCAAGAACAGGTGAGAGTCAGCGTTACCCCCCACTCCTGTGCTTAGGAGTTTCACTTAAACACCAAGCTAATAATTATAACATAAATGCAGCGGTCCTAGTACACATCCATGCAGGCTTTGTAATTACCTCTTCAGTCTTTGAGAACTGCTATGAGCCCTGCTTAGTTGATTCTGTGGGCCATGTTCTCCTGGTGTCCTGGACCCCTACCTCTGGCTCCTACAGTTCTTCCCCCACGTCTAAAGAAATCTTTACACATCAGATTACTACTCAGTGGTAAAAAACAATGACATTTTGAGTTTTGAATGCAAATGGATGGAACTAGAAAACACCATCCTGAGTGAGGTAAGCCAGACCCAAAAAGATGAATATGCTATATATTCACTCATAAGTGGATACTAGCCATAAACAAAGGATATTGCACATATAGTTCACGATCCTAGAGAAGCTAAATAACAACATGAACCCTAAGAAACATATATATAAATTCACTTGAAAAATTGTAATAGACAAGATCAGCTGACAAAATTGGGAATATAGGGTTAGGGGAAAAGAGAGGATGAAAGGGGAAGAAGAAGGGAAAGAGAAAGGACGAGAAGAACTTGAGGGAATGGGATAGTAGAGATGGAGGAAGAACAGAAATGAGAGCAAGGAAAGAGATATCCTGATTGAGGGAGTCATTGTGGGGTTAGCAACAAACCTCATATAGAGAAATTTCCAGGAATCCACAAGGATGACCCCAACTAAGACTCTGAGCAATAGAGAAGAGGGTACCTGAACTGGCCTTACCCTGTAGTCAGACTGATGAATATCTTAAATATCACCATAGAACATTCATCCGGCAACTGATGGAGACGGAGGCACAGACCTGCATCGGAGCACTGGGCTGAGCTCCCAAAGTCCAGTTGAAGAGTGGGAGGAATGAGAATATGTGCAAAGAGGTCAAGATTATGATGGGTACACCCACTGAAATAGTGTACCTGAGCTAATGGGAGTTCAACAACACCAGCCAGACTGGGAAAGAACAAACATAGGACCAAAGTAGTCCCTCTTAATGTGGTTGAGAGTTGCATGGCTGGGGCGGACTGAGGGGCCACTGGAAGTGGCACCAAAATTTATCCCTACTGCTTGCACTGGCTTTTGGGGAACCTATTCTCTCTGGATGGATATCTTGCTCAGCCTAGACATAGTAGGGATGGTCTTGGACCTTCCCCAAAGCAATGTGCCTTGCCCTCTTAGAAGAGTAGATGGGGGAGGAGTAGAGGGTAGATGGAGGGAATGGGAGGAGGGGAGGAAGTAAAAACTTGGATTGGTATGTATAATGAAAAAGGATAGTTTTTTCTTTTTTAAAAAAATTAAATAAAAAAGAAATCTTATATGCACAAAACCTATATGTAAAACAGGAGAGTAAATACAGGCCTTTACTAATACATCTAAAAATGATCAAATATATTTATGTTAAAATGCTATCTTTTGTATTTATGTGTACATGTTCATGTGCATATGTGTGTTCAAGAAGTTATATCTGGGGATCAGAGACCGACACTGGATGTCTTATTTAATCCCTTTCCAAGTTTATTTTCAGACAGGATATCTCAATTGATATGGTGCTTATCAATTCAGGCAGACAGTCTGGCTAGTAAGCACCAGGGGTCCTTCTGTCTCCATCCTCCCAGCTGTGGACTTGCATGCGCATTCTGGTACATCCAACTTCTTAAGTGGGCGCTATGGATATGAGCTTCAGTTTTCATGCTTACAAGGCAGGAACTTTGCTCACAGAGTCAGCTACACAGCACCTCTTTTATTAACTAGTGTTTTCTAATTATCTTATCAATTGTACCTATTTATGGGAGTACTATGGTATTTGAAATGCATTGCCTGATGTCAGAGTAATCATGTTTATCTCCACAGATGCTTATCACATCTTTCTGGTGAAAACAGTCAGAATCTTTTCCTCTTGTCTTTTGAAATACAGTGAATATTACCATGGAAGGTTACCCCACTGTGTAATAGGACAACCGAACTTGCTTCTAGTATCTAACTGTAACTTAATATCTATTTACCCAACCCCTCCTTACCTACATGCACCTCAGCCTCAGGAAACCTTTATTTCATTAACTTCTTTTAGATTAACTCCACATTCTACATGTCAGTGTTTGTATTTCTGCCTTATTTCATTCCATGTAATGATCTTTATTCAGCAAAAATTGTTGCAAATCAAGATTTCATCCTTATTCTGAATGACCAGATAATATTCCAATATGCATGTCTTTATTCCTGTGGTTTCAAGACAGTACAGCTTGATCAAGGCAGCCTTTCCCAATGTACCCTGAGGGTTGAGCCACCCTCATCTCACCATCCCCTTCTGAATTCTGGGCTCCAGCTCAAGGATATGATACAGACCTTTACTTCTGTTCTTCAGCATGCTTATCTTGTTATCCATTTCTTCTTCCTAGATATCCTCGATTCTCCTCCATTTTCTCTTCCATTTCTTCTAAAATTTAAAAATATATATGCTGCTATTTCATAATGTTGTACCACCTGTTACTTTTAAAAATATTATTTAAAATCCAGTTTCTCTTCTGTTTATAATTTTTCAATGAGTAGAAGCAGTTTACTTACATTTTATGGTTAAATCATGTTAGTCATATAGTGATTTATAACTCACTAACCCATTTTGTTGGTTATAGCAGCTAAAATATGAAAAGCAACACGCAGAATCCCATAGTGTTTTTCCTCTTTTAAATGAATTCATGAATACATTATATTTTTTAAAACCTGTCTTACATTACTTCTACCAAACTACAATTTATTCTAGGATATTGAATAAATTGTAGTTTTAGTTTCAAGAGTACAGATTGAGCTATGTAGTACATATATTTTCTTTCCAAAACATCGTAAAAATGACAATAAAGAAATAAAAAGCTTTTAATCTTATAGCAAAGTAAAGAGGATGTGGGTGGCTATCTGAACACAAGATAGCTCAACACATTTATTGCAAACGGAAGTCAGATGGATGATTTTATCCTGATGAGCCAAAGTAAAGGAAGCTTCCAACGTAAATATTTATGAAAATTTTTAAGTGGAAGAGAGTTGTAGAGTAAGAGATTGCAAGATAAATGAATGTCAGCAGTGAAAAATGAATCCACAGTCAATGTCATTAGAGAAAATACTTAACAATTGATCCCAAAGATTGTTGACCACTCAGAATGAACATTGAAAGTAAACATTGACCAATAACCTTGTCAGTGCATACTGTTTAGCTATAACTCATATATCCTTTAAATGTAACAGTGCACTTACAGTATACTTGAGCTTAGAATGGGTAGAAGCTAGAAGCGTGATGTTATATATACCAGACCAATGCAGGTCTCTTCTCTAAAGAAACAGAGTAAAATGTACAGTGCTAGAAAAGGAAGACAAATGTGTCCTCCTAGGGGATACTCTGTATGCCAAGGATTCCTATTTACACTGCAGCAGAGAGGCTGTTGGTGAACAAAGTCTATAAGAAAGCTGAAAGATTAGACACTTGAGAAAGACCCAACACACACACACACTCTCTCTCTCTCTCTCTCTCTCTCTCTCTGTTCTCCAACAATTAAATGACTTTGTAGATATGTATTTTAATTATGCTTAAAACAGTGGTTCTTATTTCAGCTTTATGAGATTTTTTCTTTCTTTTCTTCCCCCACCTTCCTCTCTCTTTTTTGTTGTTTTTGTCCTAGAGATTGAACACAGACCGCCCATGCACTAGATAAGAGCTCAATAACTGAGTTACACTCCATCCTGCTCTTACTTAGAAGTCCTAGTGTTTTACTGTGCCTTACCGATATGAGGCTTGCTTATATAGTGCACCTGTTTTCTTATTCCCTTTAATCAGTTTTAGAAGATTTTAGATTTAAGTGTATAAAAATTTCTTTCCTAATTAGAAGATTGGTAAATATATTTGACACAGTCATTAAAAATGCCTGACTTTCATTTGAAATATAACCTTGTAATATATTGGAAGATATAATACTAAAAAAAGAAGATAAGAAATGAAGCCAACAGATATTTTCAATATTATAGTATATTTCCAGTTACCACATTTTTTGCTGATGTTTATGCTTAAAACTATATTAAAAATTTCTTATCCTGAATAAAGAGCATTACTGAAATTACTGTATGCCACTCTGAAAAATGAGAAGAACCCATATTTAGTTTCCATAATGAAATCCATAGTTGCTTGGTTATGATCCAAATTGGTTTTGAAAAGTATATATTTAATTGAGGCAGATGAAGTGGTCCAAAATTTAATAAGGATAAAAAGAAAGGAAAATTTAAAGAGAAAACTATCCAATTAAAGATGAGTAACTGATGATTGTTCAGCTCCAAGAATTAATATTGATTAATGTTCTCTAATTTAGTGGGTCTTGCCAGGATAGAGATGCAAGAGTGTAAACTCAGCACCATATCAAGCAGTTATGCTGTAACTTGCATCTTTCCAGATATTGCAAAGTTGGGATCAAGTTCTTGGGACCGTTTGATAAGTTGGGACTCAGTTGAAGCAACATTACCACTTTAGGGGAATTAGTCCTTACAACTTCTGGGTTATTATTGTCATTTTCCTAGAAAATGGCCCAAACATTCTTCTACCAATATAAGAATCTGTTTTCTGTTCCTTTACCTGAATAGTTTCTAGATATGCTATTCATAGTAAGTCACTACTGTAAACTGTATATTAAATGCTGGTAGGTTTGGGATGTCTTTTAATTATACAAAGTGGTGAAACACATTTGATATTTGCTACATCATTGTCCTAGTCAGTGTTCTATTGCTATGAAGATACCATGCCCACAGTAACTCTTATAAAAGAGAGCATTTGATAGGGGCTTGCTTACAGTTTCAGAGGTATAGTCCATTATCATCATAGCACAGAGTATGCCTGGAGAGGTAGCTAAGAATTCTACATATGAATACACAGGGAACAGGAAGAGAGTGATTGGGCCTGGCATGGGCTTTTAAAACCTCAAAGTCAACCCCTATTGACAGATTTCTGCTACAAGGCCATACTTACTCCAAAAAGGCCACAACTCAGGTTCTTTCTCAAACAGAGCCATTCCCCGGTGAGTAAGCATTTAAAGATATGAGCAGAAGGGGTCCATTATTATTCAAACCACCACAATCATGAAGTGAGACCTGAAAGATGAGCAGGCATTAACTGGGCAGTTTATCATCTATAGAAAATATGTAAAGAGTAGAATTCTTCTATCGTAGTTTATCTGCATTTTTCTTTGACTCATGTTTGGGATAGCTATAAAGCCATTAGCAATAGCTCTAAAGGGAGTGCTTCTCCGATGCATTTGTGCTGGTGTCATCACATTCCAGATAGAAAGATCCCTTTTGTCCCACAGTTCCAGAGCTCTCAGTGGTGGGGAGGGCATGTGGGAGTTCATGTTCACATCCTGGCAGGACAGGAAGCAGAGACACGCGGTAACATTCAATAGTCCCACCCTAGTCATCTACTTCAAACAGTGTGACTCTATTTCTTCACACCTGCAACACTCCCACTTCCCAGACAGGGCTCAAACCATGAGCCCATGAGGGATATCTCACTATTCAAATAATAGCACGACATTAAACAATGACCAAGAAGTGTTCATAATGATAATTTCTAAAGAAATGCCTTTTTTTTTTGTTCTGCACGTTGTGCATTGGTTTCACAGTTTGAGGTAAGTGATACCAACTACAACAATGAATGTTGGAGGAGCATAGTGAACACTTTGATGATAGACAGGCTTTCAGATTGTCGGTGCTGAGCAGCAAGATAGCAGACTCTTAGTATATTTGAGGGACAACTTCAGATAACTGGAATGTTATAACAATGAAAGTAAGAATTGGAACTAAAAGCAATAGCATTAACTTCTTTGGCATAAGTTTCTGCTTTTTCATCCTGAAATTTTATTTTGGCACAAAGATAGCAATAACACTAAGCCCTCTACTGGAATCCAAACAGAAGATAGATTATTTTCCTTTAAAATTTCATTATAACGGACTAACTATGGAACAAGTGAAAAGCATTTTAATTTAATGGGAAGAGCATCGACACCCGAGGAGGGTAGCCTGTATTTAAGATGCAACTTTACTTATTTGTCACCTCTTCTTTAAAAAAGTAGAAATAATAAGATTTTAGTCAAATAAATCATGAGAATGAGAACAACAAAATATTAAAAATACTTTGAATTATAAATTCTTATAAAAATATGAAAATTTAGAATAGCAAAATTTGACATTTCTTCTGTTTAAAAAAGTAGGTTTGAAGCTTATACACCCTATCTTTTCATTTTAGGGATATTATATGAATAAATTACAGACCACACGGATGTGGGAGCACAGAGCCTGACTTAGAATCAGAATCTAAGTTAGTTATGGGAAACAGCCAATGTATTGCTGTCTTTTAAGTAGAAAGATTATTCATAATCACAGTGTTCTTGTAGCTCATGATTTTGTGGTCACGTACTCAAAATGGATATAGATTAGGATTCCTGATCAGTGTTTATTTAAGTGGATGCACTTTGGGATTCAAACTTTATCTATATGGTTTCAGGGATGACCTTTTTTGATAATCAATTGATGAGTTCTTCCCTAGGGAAGACTATTTTTCCTGTTCCTGTTCTCAGGATTCCTTAGCTACTTGTAAGTAGTTCTGTTACTAGGGTTGATCCCTCCTGAGCTTTCACCAACATGTTAGCATGACTTTTGATGTTGTCTTTGTTCAGTTCATGTTTAGACATCCATGTTGGTAAAACTTCATGGGTATGATTTTTGATACTACAACCACACAACAGATTCCATGATCTTCTTATAACATCCCTTTCCACAGTGTTATCTGAGAATTAGTTGCAGGAGTGTTTTGTAGATGTATCGACCAGGACTTGGTTACACACCTCTCATTTTGATTCGTGATTGTGTGATTTTAGTAAAGTGTTGGTTGTAGGTTCTCCTCCAAGCTCCATGGCTTCAACAATTCTGTGTCACTCTCTAGGTTTCCATCACCAGACATAATTTCTATCTTATTGAACAGGTCTTTAGTCCGATTGAAATTCTACTGGTTACTTCTAAGGTGTGAATGCCACTATTGTACTCTTAGGGTAATTGGGCCAAAATGGTCATTGTTGTGGTTCATAGACATCATAGCTGGATTGGACTTTGGGTTGCATCTTTCCTTCATTTGGAAGTTTGCATAACACTTTCTGGTACTAAGAAAGATAGTAGGCACAGAGAAAGCTTTCAGGCCCAGTTCCAGCTCAGAGAACTCTTCCTGTGACTGAAGTGCATGGTGCCTTTAGCAACAGAGATTTAACTTCCGACTATGGGAGAGAGCAAGGGAAATAGCAATAGAATATAATGTTCTGGGAGTCTCTGGACCAACTACTCAAAAGGAAGCTGCCCATGACTTGTATTATGAATTTTTAGGGTATCTATATCTAATATATATATATATATATGTATATATATATACATATATATATATACATATAAATGCTATTTTTAGGTAGGTAGTTGATGGTGTGATTCTTTATGACTTTCACAAGCATATTTACTGCTCTTTACTCTTCTCTACTCTTCTATCCTTCCCCTCCCTTAATCAGAGTTTCTCTTATTTTTTCATCCCTCTGTTTAGATTACTTGTACCATGATATTCTCTTGTTTATTGCTCCCCAACTTCCTGACCCCACAATGGTCACTTTTGACTCTTCTGGTCAACCTAGAATAGTGGCAGAGACCTAATTTTATTTAAAGATATGTTTTTGTAAATTTTGAATATGAGTTAGACCAAGAGCATCTTCTAAAAAGAAGCTGAAAATCAGATATTTCTTCTCCCTCTTGGCAACTAGAATAAGCCCAGAATATAGGCTTAAGTAATCACAATGATTCTATACAAGTCATTACTGATGTGGGGATTTCCCTCTGAATGCTGTGATTACCATTGGTTAATAAAGGAACTACTTTAGACCTATAGAAGAGCTATAGGGAACAGAGTTAGGTGGAGAAAACTAAACTGAATCCTGGGAAAAAGAAGAGTGAAGTCAGAGAGCAGCCATGTAGCCCCACCAGAGACAGACACCAGTTGGAATTTTGCCCATAAGCCACAGCCATGGGGCAATACATAGATTACTAGAGATGGGTAAAATAATTACAGTGCAGTTTTACCAGGATGAGCATTCACTTAGCAGAACTCCCAAACAGGCTAAGGCATGTTAGATTTAATGAAATTTTGTAGAACCTCTATGATTTCCTTTCCTTGTCCGGTATATCAGTCCATCTTAATTGTCTGGTGAATTCTTAATTTGGGAAACTGACACACAGTCAAATGCACCAAGTCTGTCTTTAATGTAACTTTTATCTCTCAATATTTAAAGTTTGCACTGCTATTCTTCTGATCAGACATTTTATTCTGTACACCACTGACCCATGCTCTAGGTAAAGTTAATGTTTCTGTTTCTTTGTTGAATGTTTCTTCTATGTTATCAAACTTAGGGACAATTTTGCTGTGAGATCAATGATTTTTTGCAGGCCTCTCTAGATTAGCATGTTTTAGCTTTGACACTGCATTAGCTGTAGGCATCAAAGTTTCTTTCTTCCCTCTATTGGCTGTTGAAAGGGAATTGATGACATGCTGAGTGATTGTACACACAGGATACATTTGGTGGTATTGGATGGTCTTGACCAGTCTTCAAAATATTCTTTAATATTTATCTTACTTTTCTCTTTAAGAATACTGGAACCCAGCCAGGCTGTGGTGTTTACTTTAATCCCAGCCCTCCAGAAGCAGAGGCAGGCAGATCTTTGTGAGTTTCAGGCCATCCAGGTATACAAGAGCTAGTTCCAGGACAGGCTCCAAAGCCAGAGAGAAACCATGTCTGGAAAAACCACACACAAAACAAACAAACAAATAAATATTGGAACCCATTCTCTTTGAAATGATAATTTAGTCAACCTAGATATAGTGGGGAGGGCCATGGTCCTACATCAAAGCAATGTGGTAGATTTTGTTGACTCCCCAGGAGAAGCCTTAACCTCTCAGAGCAGTGTATGGGACATGGGATGGGAGGGTATGGGAGGAGGGGAGGTGTAGTATGGAGGTCTCTTGTTCGTTTACTGGCTGCCCAGACTCCTGAATAACCACACAGAAACTGTATTAATTAAATCACTGGTTGGCCTCTTAGCTCTAACTTCTTATTGGCTAGCTTTTACATCTTAATTTAACCCATTTCCATTATTTTATATTTTACCACAAGGGTCGTGGCCTACCACCAAGTTTTCAGTCTGTCTGTCTTCACTGGCAGTTTTATGGCTTCTCCTGGGGAGTCAACTTCTCCTGGGGAGTCTGCTCTTCTTTCTCCCAGCATTCAGTTTAGTTTTCTCAGCCTAGCTCTGTGCTACCCTATCAGACCAAGCCAGTTTCTTTATTAACCAATGGTATTCACAGCATACATAGGGGAATCCCACATCAGGCAGAGAGTGGGAACTGGGCTTGTTATGTAAAATGAGAAAAGATAGGTTTTTTAAAAAATAATTAATTAAAAAGAATAGTTTATATATTCATTATTCCCTGCCTGTTCTTCAAACTCTACCCTTTCAAGGAATGCAGAATTTTTTTTTTTTTACTTTTTATATAATTTGTAAAGCTTCTTGGGTGATCAAAAGTTGTCATGCCTTCAGTTAAAAACTGTATATCAATGGCTTTTTAAAAAAAAAATTACTGCTGGTATCTGTGATGGCAATTGGTAGTTTTCAACTTAAATACAGCTGGAATTAACAAAAATCCTAAAAGAAAGGATACACCTCTGAATGATTTTTACTGTTTTTTTTTATTGTATCAAACTTAGGGACAATTGTGCTATGAAATCAAAGTAGGAAGATCTACATCTAATACAGATCTTTGAGGTAAGAAGTCACACCTTTGATCCATATCTTTAATTCAGATTCGATTTGGACCATGTCTTTCACTGGGAGTCTAAATAAGGAACTGAAAGAAGGAAGCATTTGCTCTTTTCCTCCTTGCACTCACCTTGTAATAAGTCCATTTCTTCACTGTCATTAGAGTCAAATTCTTCAGGATTCTTGAATATACTAAAAACCAGCTGAAGCATCCCGCCTGGGGACTGAGAAACTATGGGATTCTTGGACTTTCCATTCATTCTGGCCATTGTTGGATTAGCTGGACTACAGCCTGTAAATCATTCTTATAGATCTCATTAAATTTTATCTACGTATCTATGAATGTATGTATGAATGTATGTATGTATGTATGTATGTATCGGTCTGTCTGTCTATACAAAGAGAAAGAGAGAGATTGATTTTATAAGTTATGTTACTCTAGAGAATCATGAGTAATACAGTATCTGATTCATTTCATATCCATGTATTCATATTTCAGGTTTAAGTGAAGTCAAATCTCTTTTGAAGACATATTTTTTCTCTTTATTTTTCATTGCACCCTTTTTTTAAATTGACATTACCAAAATTTTTCACATGGTTACACAATCTAGTTGAGTGAATGTGCAAGGATGCCAACAGAAGATGAAAAGCTGATGGAATCCAGAGTGGACTGGTCCATTGATGGAGGAAGGTCATTGGCAAATAAAGGAACTGCCCTGGCCCATTTTATTGGTTAGAGGATAGGTGGGAGGAGTAAACAGAACAGAACGCTGGGAGGAAGAGGAAGTGAGCTCAGAGTCTCGACAGCTCTCCTCTCGGGAGCAGACGCCTGAGAGAGACGCCATGCCCCGCTCCCGGGATGAAGCTCCGACCCAGGATGGACATAGGCTAGAATCTTCCCGGTAAGCGCACCTTGGGGTGCTACCCACAGATGATTAGAAATGGGCTAAATTAATATGTGAGAATTAGCCTAGAAGAGGTTAGATAGAAATGGGCCAAGCGGTGTTTAAATGAATACAGTTTGTGTGTTGTTATTTCGGGCATAAGCTAGCTGGGCAGGCGGCTGGGGGTGCTGAGAACGCAGCCCTGCCGCTCTTATTACTACAGTCCATTGAAGGCATCTTTTGTAGATGTCCAGATCTTCAGCAAGAAGTGGCCTTGCTGTGCTTTACTGAAGGGTTCATCCAGATGGCACCAGTTGCCAGTGCCGGAGGAACCTTGTCAGGCTGTCACAGTGTTCCATTATCAAGAGCAGAACAGTGGTGTAGTAGGTGATGCGTCTGTGACCAATACGAGCTGCCATAACAGAAGAAGCTGTGAATGAGAGCTTCCCAGCCTGGAGCGAATGTTTACTGATGGGTTATTGGTCCCCTTAGTCCAGAGGATGGCTGGGCAGAGATTTGGACAGCTGGAGCCCCCAGGACAGTTGTGTTGGATCATTTATTCTAACATTGTAAACAGTATAATTTTCCATGGTGCTATGATGAGATAAATATTAGGAAGTGTTGTGATTTAAGGAACCACCAACCATCTGCTAGATGCAGTGCCAATTCCAGCCCTCTAATGTTACATACTGAGTGATGCCTCATGTGGTCTGAAGCTCACGGCTCAGAGGCTGTCTCTGCCTCCTGGTTTCCTGACCAAGAATGTAAAATAGAGTCCATTGTGTTTGCTTCTGTTTAATTCTGTTTATACAAGTATTTAAGAATAAGTCCTTCCCTGGGAAGTAGATTGATAGCCAAAATCATGAATTTTGTACTGTGATGTAGCTTATAACTTAGTAGGAGGGGGGTGGATTTATAAACAGATGCATTGTAAGTTTGACATTAATCAAGAATTCCATTATACAGTTAGATAGACATTTTAAAATGAAGATGATTACATGATACAAATACTTTTGAATTATGGATTTAATGATTGTTTAATGAGTATACTTAAATTGGCTTTAAGCAAAATTCCTATTTAAACCATAAAAAATTGTGGAGTCATGGAGATAGCTTGGTTGGTAAAGTTTTGCCTTGTGAACATGAAACTTTGAGTGAGTTCAGTTTGAAGAATCTAAGAACATTAAAACAGGGGTACAGTCTATTTGCAATCTCATCACTGGGGAGGATGTCTAGAGCTTGATGGTCTTCTGGCTTTGCCCAGTCAATCAGTAAGTCTCAGGCAAGTTAGAGACCCTATCTCAGAAAACAAAGCGGACACCACTTAAAAAACAATGTTTGAGGTTGACTTCAGGCTACCACATGATTGTGCATGTTTACACATGTACATTCATGAACACACAGGTAAACATACACACACAGATACAAAACAAAAATTTAAATATCTTCTGTGTTTTTCTTATTGCACAACAATATTTAACTTTTAATTCCACTTTAAGGAAATGTGAAATTTTGGAATGTAAATGCAATTGTTAAAGCATAGCTAGGTTTGAAGTGAACTGGGATATTGATGTGCATGGACACCCTCTCCATTACAGCACAGTCACTCAAGTACACAAATACCCTATTTTAATTATTTTTAGCCTTGACTGAGTTTGAGACTACATAAATTAATTTAGACAAGAGAACTTGTGTCCTAATTCACTTAATAAATGTTTATAGCACATCAACTCTATAAAGAATCTAGGATAGCCTGAAAGATGCAAAAATGAAGAAAAACTCTTTTTAGTGGGTTAGTTTGAGTTGTACTAATGCAAATATCTAAGAGGTGGTGGATAGTAGAATAGATAATTTCTTCTAATCATGTGTCTTTAAAAATTTCAATTTACATTCTTAGACATTTCTCAAAAGTCTTACCTTGGAAATGCTTCTTTTAAAGTTATAATCTCCTTTCTGTTATCTGACTGAGCCTTATTCAGCTCATCATTACATTATTATCATGTAATAATTACATTATTGCCATGTAATCAGAAACCTTTCTTCCAGTAAGGGTATGAAGCAGAGTCCAATACTGGAATACTTCAAAGATTTTAACAAATGCAACTTAAATATGTCCTATATTTCATATAATCTATATGGCGTTGTTCTTGTATTGGACCAATAATTCTTTTCTAAATAATTAACCCAGTAAGTAATGGAACAGTCTCTTCAATACTCAAATGCAGAACAATTGACTCTAAATTCCCCTAGCACTTGTCTGTACCCACTCTATTCTCTATTACTTCTTTTCATTAATCATATGCTTTCTTCCATAGCTGTTTGAGAGTCAGTTGCTATAGTTTAACTACAGTTGTGCATTCTGCATCTAGCAGCACAAGGCTCAGTCTCTGCTCCAGAGAACTCTTTTAGGTTTTGCAATTTCCTACACATTTCTTTCAGGTTGATGTTCTGCAAGTGTTATAAAAGAGATAACCTAGTCTTTCTACCTCTTTATTTTATATTGTAGAGGCTTCATTTTTAATTCTATGAGGTAAAATCATATAATGAACCATGTATGTTTAGTGCATACTATTCAGAACTACACTAGTGAAATATTACTATCATTACTTATAGAAACAAGTGGTTTTTCAATAATTCCTCATGACTTTTTAATGTTTTCTTCTCAATATCCTATGCTTCCCTAGTCTTCATCAGTTGATGACCTATTCTGTTTCAGATCTTGAAGTTTGGGTGAAATAAAGCAGAATAGGAATCATGAGCTAAGTACAGAAAGACATTTTATTGTACAGGCTGCTAAGTTAAACCAAAATATATATTTTAAAGGACTCTTGACTTCAAAATTTGTTTCTAAGAATATGTTGTTTTGGAAAAGAGATTCTGTTTTTGTTTCCACAGAAGGTGAGAACCTGTGGATTCCTTTCAGGTTAATGTGGTTTGAGGGATAAAGACCCCCTGAAAGTTTTCCATGAACCCCAAAATTACTTTATCCCCCCCAAAACAATGAGCAGTTTCAAGAGAACTATGCCCAAATTATTAAAAATTGTCTACAAATATTTGTTTACATTTAAAGGGGGATATGTTATAGTCATGAATACTTTGCATTGGTATGAATCTTGGTTCACTGATACAAATTCAAGGTCAATTTTATTATATGTATATTTCTACTCTTGATTAAAGTATTATGTTTGTGTAGCTCATTAAAAATATAATGTATAATTAAGAAATGCAGATTAATAGTCATTTATAATAGGTAAACTTATGGCCATGTTAGTTAGGTTTTCTACATGTACAAGGATATATTTCAGATGGCTAGGCATTCTTCAAACCTTTCAAAGGCCAACATAATATGGCATTTAAAATGTTTTATGCACACAGGACTTTTCATGACAATGAGACACATCTGTTTCTAGCAGCACCAATCTACTTCAAGAGAATAATGGACATTGAAGAGACTCATTATGGGGTTTGTTAGCCATTTGGGAAAGAAACTGCTCTTGCCTGAACTGCTTGATGTTATACTGTATGAAATGGACATGTAGGGACCCACAGAAAAATGACTTCTGAAGTTGCCTAAAGAAAGTAAGAAAGTTCTTCAAAGTTCCTGCTTCATGAAAGAAACTACCAAACATTCAGCAGGACACAGAAGAAAGTGACTGATAAACTGCCAATAGAGGCAAAAAAGCCTTTCAAATTTTTTGCTTCATGGAAAAGTCTTCCAGATACTATGGGCCTCTAGGCTAAAGACGGATACCTCAACTTTACAGAAGAACTTTGGATGACTTTCCAGGCAGTGAGATGTCTCATTTATTCTAGTGTTTTGGAAGTTGCTTACAATGCAGTTCCTGTTTACTTAGGTAATATTATATGATGTGGGATTCCCCTCTGTATGCTGTGAATGGGGGAGAAGGGTGGGAGGAGGGGGAGAAGGGTGGGAGGAGGGGGAGGGAAATGGGAGGCTGGGAGGAGGTGGAAACTTGTTTTTTTTCTCTTTTTTTTCTCCTTTTCTCAATAAAAAAAATAAATAAATCTAACACTCAACCTGGTACCTGAAAAAAAAAAGAAAAGAAAAAGAAAATGTCTCGGGCCTGCTCAGGGAATAAAGGTAGGCAGGGAAATGCTGGGAGGAAAAAAGGCGAAGTGAGAGAAAAGCCATGTAGCTCTGCCAGAGACATACAGAACTTTAACTGGTAATCCACAGCCACGTGGAGATACACAGATTACTAGAAATGGGTTAAATTAATATGTAAGAGTCAGCAAATAAGAAGCTAGAGCTAATGGAACAAGCAATGATTTAAATAGTACATTTTCTATGTGATTATTTTGGGGCTAAGTGGCCAGGAACTTACTAGCAGCCCCCTACAATGATTATATCCTCTTGGGGTCTTTGATGGAGTTGAAGATTAGATAGTTTTAATTATAGTTTTCCTTAGATATGATAAAAGATAAAGTAGATATATATGATGTAATTATAATTCTTGCTTGATAGCTGTTTTTTATATGTAATTTTAATATGTTAAAATTAAAACCTTCCTTTTTATTTGAGCAAGAAAGGGGAAATTATGTGGGACATCCTTCTGTATATATGTTGCTTTTATTCTTTAATGAATAAATCTGTTTCAGCCAGTGGCTTAGCAGAATAAAGCAAGATGGAAATTCCAAGCAGATAGAGAGGGGAAAAAGGCAGCGTCAGAGAGATACCATATAGCCACTGGAGGAGAAAGATGCCCGTGCACTGGTACCAGTAAATGATGAGCCTTGTGGTAAAATATAAAATAATAGAAATGGGTTAAGATGTAAGAGCTAACTAGAAATATGCTTAAGCTATTGGTTAAACAGTATTGCAATTAATACAGTTTCTGTGTGATTACTTTGAGTCTGGGTGGTTGGGAAATAAATGAGCAGCTTTCCATTACAATGGTAGGGCTTAGGAAATGCTGCATGTATATACTTATTCATCTACATGTATTCTGTGTTACCCCAAATGGATTATCCTTACCAAAGAGCTATTATCTTACCTTTGTTAAAAACTATCGTTTTGCTTTAGCCTTCTTCCTGAAGATATTTTGTGATAAATAACTCTTGCAGTTAGAGTTCTTAAACTATTTTAATTTAAATGATGTTTCCCCTTTTTATTGTTTCATTTTGGCAACGTCAAAAAAACTAATACATATATATATATATATGTATATGTATGTATATATATATATGATGGACTAGATTCAACGCTACTACCAGGTATGCACTCTTTTTAACTTAAGATATTTTATTATTATATACTTCTTTCAATCACTGGATAAGGTCCATATGTTCCATTATATTTTTATAAAATATGGATATTCTGCTGCAACACGGTAATTAATTTGTACAGTTTAAATGTAAAGTTAACATACTGTCACACCATTTTCTGGAAGAAGGCCCTTGTGCGTTAGAATGGCTAATTAAAAGGTTGTGCCAAAGTCTAACAACTCAAAAGCTACAAAGATTCCCTACCAACACATTTTTGTTGCACACTTGGTATAGTAATGGGCCTCTTAATACCAAAGAGGTCTATCACTTCAAGGTGGCTGTAGAAATAACATCAGCAAAGGCTAGAGCAGGTCTGAAATTGCTTAGAAATGAGGGAGGCTGACGAAGGAGACTACACATGTAGATCAGAAATGAAACACCACTACAGCTAATGGTGGGTTATTTAGAAATTCCATTCATCACATCAATGTTCATTTCCTGTCATCCTGAACGGTGATGCTTCCATTAGAGGCTTATTCGTTTACAAGTTTAAGCTGTCCATCAATTTAAAGTGCTTTCATTAATCTTTCTATGTTTATTGTTTGACAGAAAGCAGCATAGACTTTCCTATAGCCACATGTTTATTTTATTATTAATCTGTGTGTGTGCAAGTTTACAGTTCTATTTGGATGATTACTTTGGTTTCTCTATAGTATCACTGAGATAAGTGGTGGACTTTTCTTGTTAAACACTTTGAACTTGACATCAAAAGCACCTAACTGAGAAACACAGTGAGAAGCCCCGAATCTTTTCACTGCTAGGCTGCTTATTGAAGCACATCCCAGGAGCACGGATTCATGCAATGCAAGGCGTAATGGTCTGTTTAAGTTATTTTTTTTTTCTATTTCAAGTGTCAGCTACAGTGAATTTTGTAATGCAAACCTAAAAGTTACAATAAAATATTAAGTGCTTCTTTGTCATTTGGTGAAACCAGGTGGGCTCACTTTGATCCTCACACAAGTTCACTTTTCTCTTACAATACAGCAGTAAAGACATCCAGCCCAAATCTTCCCCCCTTTTGACAGGAACCCAATGCTATTTCTTCTTTTTTATAAGTAGGACACTTTTATTGCATGGTAGTCCATGGAACTATTCAAATAGTCCCTTTACCCATCTTCCATTGAATACAACAATTTACCTCACCCTTCCCACAGCTTCAGGCTGTCTACTCTTCTCCAGTGTGCAGCTCTGAGAGGTTTTGCACAGGTAACAAGTTCTATCCTTAGAGAGTATGCTCAAGTGATATGTAGCAATTGCTACTAATATTGTAGTTGCCTGAAAAGAAATACCAAATAGGGCCAAGATGAAACTAATTGAAAATAAGTAAAGGAAAAACCAGGAAGTGGGCTGTCCTTAAGTGGCTAATGAGGTCAGACATATTCTGAGGGTCTGGACATCCACATGCATTTGTGATGTAGTGTGTTTGTGCGGGAAGTTTTGACATATCAGCCAAAACTTCTCTTAGTTAAAGATAAATTTTTGAAATATTGAGAAATTATTTGAGTGCTTAAAAATTAAGACAAATTTATCACTAATTTTTTCCAAAAGTATAAAAAGATAAGGTAATTCTTATCTCATTCCATGTGGATGAGATGTAATATTGTAATAAGACTAACCCTAGAATAAAACAGCATAGCAAAACTATGTATTGATGTCCCATATGAGTATTTACACAAAAACAAAAAAATAGCACTCTGAGAATTCTAGAAATATATTAAATAAATTATAAATTGTGACCCAGTATTGTGTACCAAAGGAATTTTTTAAAAAGCCTCAGCAGGTAAAAGAACTTCAGAATATCCTATTTCTAAAAGAATAAAATAACAAGATTATGTCTTTAACTACAGAGAAACTGATAAAATCCAATGTTTTTTCATAATAAAAACACTCCTAAGTATAGAGGGAACCTGCTCAACACGATGAAGAGCATATCTGTGAGACACTTCCAACTTTCAGGTCAGTGTTAAAATGAAACACTGGAAGTTTTCCTCTAAGGTCATTACTAAGACGAAAAAGTCTACCCTTGCCTTCTAGTCCATAGCTTTCTGTGGGCTTTGAAAGTTCAGTCTGGAAGAAATTAATCAGATCATTTTTTTTAATTTATTTATTTATTAAAGATTTCTGCTTTCTCCCCGCCACCGCCTCCCATTTCCCTCTCCCTCCCCCGATCAAGTCCCCCTTCCTCATCAGTTCGAAGAGCAATCAGGGTTCCCTGATCTGTGGGAAGTCCAAGGACCACGCAGAGCATTTTTTAAAAATGATTTTATTCTTCATTGCATTGTTTTTTGAGAGGTATTATTAAATCCAGACTAGCCCTGAACTTTTTTCTGCTGCAGTCTCACAAGTCCTGGGATTGTGTGTACCAATACACAAAGTTCTCACATAAAACTTAAAAGCAATAAATAAAAGGACCCTTTTTCACAGTCAATATAAATTTATTCATAGAAGATAGGAAAGCTATTACAAATATTTGTATCTCTTAATAAGCTCTTAAGGTATAAACTATACAAGATGTAAAAGGCATAAAATACACAAGATAGAAAACACATAAAATCAATTATTGCAATGTACTGACAATAAACAATATGAAAATGTGGTTAATTCTTTTTATTGTAATAAAATAATGAAACATTTATAAATAAGTTAACAAAATAAATATAAACATTTTCTAAAAGCAATTGCAAACTATTGATGAAAGAAATTTAAAAGGACAAATAAATATAATGATTTATCTTTATGAATAATAAGACATAATTGAAGTGGAAATATTCTGCACTCTGTCTTACAGACTCAGTAGAATTCCTACCAAAATGTCTTATTTGTTTTGCAGAGTGGGATTAACTAAAGAACACATATATGAATAATTACAGATAATATATATATATTGGTATATATATATATATATTTTAATTTATGACTAATCAGTAATTTTACAGTAGTGCTAAGACAATGCAAAAGAATAATGAGTTTTCTTTAACTAAACAATGCCAAAATAATAAAAGAATCTGTGCCATAAATGAGATTAGAGTGCTATATCAAGCTGATGTAAAACTCATAGTTTGTAACTGAACTTACTAAAAGCAATAATTAAATTTCAATGTGATTAACAAAATGAATTTGAAACTGGCGTGACTATTCATGCCTTGAATCCTTGGGAAGCTGAGTCAGCAGGGTTGTTTTGTGCTGAATATGAGAACCTGTACAATGACTTTCCCATGTATAGAAGGTAGAAGAGATTGTATAATACCTTGTTGGAAGGGTCAGAGCTTCTCAGAAAAAATGTTTAGAATCAGAAGATTTATAGACTGCTACTGGCTTTGTGTCTGCCTTCAGCCTGTGACTAAACACACACTTCATTCCCTGGTAAGTGAGGTGATGGATCAGTCACTTGCCCCTCCAGGGTCTGGTCCTGAACTAGAAGCCAAAAAATATTATAAAAGACTAATCAGTTTTTCCCAGGATCCTGGGCTTATGTTCTGCCACAATCACCACCCTTGCCTTTTATACATAGTAGCTTTCAAGAGGACTTTTGTAGTGCGTGTGTGTGTGTGTGTGTGTTACACAGATTGTTCACCTGTGCATAGAACAGATGTTGATGTAAGGATTGCATACTCAATATTTCCTCACTATTTTTTTTCTGATGCAGGGTCTCTGCC
This sequence comes from Microtus oregoni, assembly GCF_018167655.1. NCBI lineage: Eukaryota > Metazoa > Chordata > Mammalia > Rodentia > Cricetidae > Microtus > Microtus oregoni. The sequence goes on along the minus strand of NW_024543089.1, from coordinate 10,847,287 downwards.
TCTTAACCTGAAACGTAGCATTTGGGCTCAATTAGTTGTTCAGCAAGTTCCTGTAATCTGCCTGTCTTCATCTGCTTAGCACTGTGGCTCCAAATGTGTGCCAGAGTGCCAAGCCATTTGCATGGTTACTTCTAAACTCAGATTCTCATACTTACATAGCAAGGACTTTATCCATGGAAACATCTCCCCAACCTCAGATTTTAAATTTTTTACATTTCTGTATAAAACTAAATGCTTAATATTTATACTAATATTTTTCCTTCCTTCCCTCATAGTGACAATAACTCAAGGTCGTTATCACAGAGACTGTTATGTTTATCTTTTATTATTGATGGTGATATTGTATTTGAATCTTGATTCAAACAAAAGATTATTTAAAATAGTATTATAAGATGTGAATTTATATTAATTGTAATATCATAAATTTTATTTAGGTAGCTATCATTAAAATGACATTTTTTACATAAATTCTATTTACAGAGATAAATAATGGTGTGTACAGGCAATATAAAATGTTTTACAGCATTAATTACTTGAACTGTACTATTAAAAAGTATATATAATATATACATAAAAAGATAGCCACAAGTTTATAATTTTTAAATTTGGGAACTGAGTACTTGGAGTTTATATAGTATTTTAACTGCCTCGGTATGTTCACAATTTCAAATAATAAGGTTTTGGTTTTTTTAAGACCATTACATCTTTATAAGTCATATGTACTATCAAGAAAGAAAAAGTCAATAAACAGCTTTGCAGGCATATGTCATAAAGTAGATGTCTGTTTCTCTCATATGCTGAAAATGTAGCCCTGTAAGTGGTGGGGTGATGTGGGAGTCCCCTCTGCATGCTGTGAATATCATTAATGAATAAAGAAACTGCCTTGGCCTATTGATAGGGCAGAACTTAGGTAGGCGCAGGGTGGGGGGGGGACTAAACAGAATGCTGGGAGAAGGAAGGTGAAGAAGGATGCACCATGAAGCAGCTGTGGGAGATAGACATGCTGAAACTTTAGCCTGTAAGCCACAACCATGTGGCCATACATAGACTAATAGAAATGGATTGAATTCAGATATAAGAGTTAGTCAATAGGAAAGTAGAGCTAATGCACCAAGCAGTGATTTAATTAATACAGTTTCTGGATGATTTTGGGGCCTAACAAGCGGCCTTCTTCCTACATTTAGGTCCTGAAGATGAGTGTGGATAAGGTTAGTCAGTTCATAAGACAAGACATAATAGTTTCCTGTCTCCTATTAGCCTTTATGAGAAGACACCATGAAAAGCTGGCCATCTGCAAATAAGGAAAGAGGACTTTCACCAGACACAGGACTGGCTGGGAACTTGACTTTGCACTTAGATAACCTAAGTGACAGCATAAAGTGGGTAGATGGTGGATTCAACAGCAGTCTCAGCAAGACATGAATTGCTAGATGGAAATATACCATCATACATCACTTCATGGGTACATTTCCGTTAATGTATTACCTACTTACTCATGGAAATAATTGATGTAAAATTATTTTGATATTTTATCCTTGCTAATAATACTTTTAAAGAATTTATTGTAGATTTATTAGACTGAATCACTCTTCACATCCATTAAAATCAAATTGCAGTACATTTGTTATCTACATAGCTGGGATCCACTCCAGTTCACTGTTCAACAGAACCAAGTTTGGCCATAGGACACACACACACACACACACACACACACACATATATATATATATATATATTTGAGTACATTTAATAAACAAGTCTGTTTTATTTCTTGTTGGTTTGTCCAGTGTTATTGGGTACATGTCAATAAAAACAGTGTCTACTAAGTTTATTTAACTATAAAAATAAAATGATTATGGTTTTATTTTAATATAATTCTGCAGTATAGAACATATTAAGAAATAAAAATTTTATTGTAATAATAGTTGATCTCTTTAATGCTCACCAAATTATGACAAAAGATTTTTTAAATCATGTGCCATTATTTTATGGAATTGCTTTCAGTCTATTGTCCTGTGACTGCAGTTGGAACCTGACATTTTCCATGACAAGCCTTATTAATTTACAGGAATTTTATTCCTCTGGGTAACATCTGTCCTAAATGCATTTCAGTAGAATGGCCAAAAGGCTGGAAGAAAGTATAGAAGTGAATAGTTTAATGTATTTAAAAAGAGAAAGTGATGCTGCAGAACCACAGAAAATTCCGTGAATTTGAATAATAGATGGCAAGATTCTGGAGTTCTTTAGAATGCTACTTTCTCCTTAATAGGACTGGACACCTGGAAGAGACCCCCACAGATATCTTGTACTACCTTACCTTCAACAGAACCTCAACAGAAACAGTTTAGACAGGAGAAGAAACCCATTAAAATCTCTCTGCAAGAAGACATTTATTAAACTCTCCCAATGGGCCACTTAACCTTGGGAAAATTATATTTAGCTAAGTTTCTGATAATGCAGAAATGGTGTGATCTTCCTGGAATGTGGCTGATGAATGCCTGGCAGTTTCATTGGATAGGTGTGTGTGTGTGTGTGTGTGTGTGTGTGTGTGTGTGTGTGTGTAAAATGTTGCCCTAGTAATTTCTTCTCCCTGCATTCTCATGCCTGTGTCTCTCTGTAAATATGTGTAAGAGCAATCCTAATAGAAAATCTCTCTCTCTCTCTCTCTCTCTCTCTCTCTCTCTCTCTCTCTCTCTCCCTCTCTCTCTCCCTGTTGATTCTCATCTATTCATGGAAACCAGACTAATTGGCCCACAAGTTCCTGGTGATTGCTCTGTCCTGACCTCACTTTTATCTACAGAACTGTCTCTCCGGCCCTACCATTCATGCTTTAAAAGAAAACACATTTAGGATGGCCCTCAAAAGAAATAGCTCTACAATTTTACTACAGCAAAGTGAAAGATCAGAGAGAAAATCAAATCTCTGTGTATCAATCATCACCCTACCCCCCATCTTAGTTTCTTTTTTAAGAGTTTAAGTCTGTGGAAGGTGAAAATACAAGTATTTACCTAACGCCTGTCAATTTCAGTCTTCCTGTTTGGAAATGGTAAGCTATCCCTCTTAGAAGGTTATTTTAGGGCTGAATTATTTTTTGTACCATGTTAGGAACATAGTAGACATGTTTATTAAATATTGCCTTTCTCTTTTTTCTTGTCTCTGGAACTCTTCCTCCGCATACTGGTGGCTGGTTTGGCTGATTCCAGTTGTCATTGTCTTTGTGCATGTCATTGTCTTGACCATTCAGCAGCCTGAAACACTTTGTTTTTCAAATAGCAGACATAGTGGATCTGCATAGATAAAATGCAGCATGAGAAAGTCAGTATGTCCATGAGGCCGATTCCTGGGAACTAACAGCACACCCTTAAAATGGCAGTGAGATCAGCCAGTGGGGCACATTGCAAGTGTCCTAATGGATTGGCCATAGTGACAGGTGGTGGTCAGTCTGTCTGAAAAGAATCTGTTCCTCAAATTAAAGAGAACACAAAGTCAGTTTTTAAAAAGACACATGGTATTACTCCCAGACTCCAGCTAGGCACAGGCTTGTACATTATTTGAATTGTTATTTATAATACTTCTTTTCATGTTATGATAGTGTAGTTTTAATTGACACATTCTTTTTGTATATATTTGTGGACTATATAACAGTTTAGAGTAGTGTTATGCATGCCTATGATGTTCTATGTGTGTGTGTATGATTTGTGTATGAATGTGGGAATGTGCATGCTTGACACAAGAGTGAGGTCAAAGGACCATCTCTGCCATCTGTCTCCACTTTCCCTTATGTTTGAGTCAGAGTATTTCTTTTGTTTACTGCCTCCCTATATACAACTTCCTTGCTGACCTTTCTCTGTTTCCCATCTTGATGGAGGAGTACAGAGATTACATACGTACACTACCACAGCTGGCCTTGTGCAGGTTCCGAAGGTTAGAATCTAAGACCTTTATCTTGTGCAGAAAATACTTTACCCACCAATCCATCTCCTCAGCCCTGCTTTAAATATTCTATATGCTTAATATTTCTTCCAAGTATTAAGAAAAGTTGAGGTGGATTTGTCATGTGCTGTATTTATACTACCTTACTGCCCCCACTGCTTCAAAGAGCATCATAGACTGGGTGACTTAACCAGTGATATTTATTTTCTGACAGCTTTAGAAGCGTGGATTTTGAGACCAGGGAGTCTGGGTGTCTGGTTGTTAGTGAGAGTACTCTTTTTGGCTTGCAGATATCCATCATCTTTCTGTTTCCTACAAGTTGGAAAAGAGAGAGAAAGGTTGTTTGATGGTATCTCTTCCTATATGAACACCAATACTACCCTAAGGGGCCCTTACTTCATGACATAATTGCTTTCAAGAGCACTGCCTTCTACTGTGGGAGAATAGGCTTCAAGATAGGCATATGGGGGAAGAGAGCCACATACATTAATCTGACACTATCTCTCTAAGTAATAAGATAGAACAAAACGTTTCATAGGCAGTGTCACAAATTTTTTGAAGCATTGCAGTATAAATCTATTCCCTAAACTCTGGTTTGCATTGTGATTCATAACCCTTTTATTTAATATATCAGTGATATTGAATCATATTGGTATGGGAAAAGAGTTGAATTTGCACTCAGGAAAAATTACTTTGGAATCCATATTTTTTCCAGTTGTTTCCATCATATAATTCCAGTATATAATATTTGGTCTTTTGTTGTCTTTAAGATATTTTTGGGTAATTTTCAATAACGATGAACACAATAGGACTTCAGACCCTATAACATGAAGAGAGATTGCTGCCTAGAAATTTATTATATATTTGTGGTAGACATGGCAGCAGGGTTTGTTTGTTTGTTTGTTTTCGAGACAGGGTTTCTCTGTAGTTTTGGAGCCTGCTGGAACTTGCCCTTGTAGATCAGCCTGGCCCCGAACTCATAAAGATCTGCCTACTTCTGCTTTCCAAGTGCTGGGATTAAAGTTGTGTGCCACCACTGCCAGCGGAGCAGGAGTTTTGCAGTGGTTTCTCTGCTTCCAGCCCTTCATTGGCATCACTGACACCATCCTTCTTTTTCTTTTCTTTCTTTTATATTTTTTCTCTTTCAGTATTTAAAAATTTGAAGTAAAATTACTTTTTCTCCCTTAGAAGTTTTATTGTCAAGACAGACAATAATATAAGAGTTCAAAAATAAATAGAAGGATAATTGACGAATGCTATCATACCAGAACATCAGTTCCCCATTGGAACTCATGACTTTTTTAGCTTTCTTTTGAGGGTAAGCACTCATATGGACACATATTTTTATGTGTGCACTTCAAAATGATTTTCTTTTACTATGTTTTGCTGTGTGCAAATCATCCTAAAGGAAACTGAGACATGACCCCCTTAAAAGTATATCATCATGCATCACTGAATATACACAGTGATAGGAAGAGACCAGAAATAAAGCAGATAAAGTAGTTGGTTTTGATTATGTGTACGGAGGAGTCTGGCTGTGAGGTGCACACAAAGAGCCTCTATGTTTTGTCTTTTCTATATTGTTTTTCTCCTACACAGTTAGAATAAATGTATCAATTACTTAGCTATGTACCAGAAAAATTCTCTCAAGATGCTGTGGCGGTATGAAGAACCCCAACACATCGACATATAACAATAGAATAATAATAATACCTCAACCAGCTGCATATCCTACTAGCAGAAAAGACATGAGGTTGCTTTGCAGTATAAGGTTAATAGCTCCTATAAGACAAAGATTAGGAAGTGGGCTTGCAGCCGCCTTTATTTGTGAAATTGGGGATTTCTAGGGCTCCTCAACTGTAAGACAAACTGACTTCATGTGTAGCAATCATCTAGGTATCACACCTGAGGACTTAGGAGAAGTATTATACTATATCAAGGTAACACTTCTAGCATTTTTTGCATCATTAATAATACATTTCTGCATCTCACATATAGAAGTCTCATACCTTCTACCATCATTTAAGAAAGTCTGCAAGTGAGTTAAAATTACAGACTTTTCGTAGTTCTTTCATGTATCTGTATCTACTTAATATATCATATATGAAAATATCTATCATCTTTCTAATAATGTATTAATCTTCACCTGTATATTATCTATCTACCTATGTATTATCTACTTATCCATGGTTAGAAATATCTCTCACAACTTTGTCACTGAGAATAATCTTTCTAAGTAAAATGTAAAATTCATGCAATGCTGAACACTCTCTGTGCAGGATAAAGAATACACTATACTCTACACCTTTGACCTCTGAGACATTTCCTTTAAAGGTACTTCATCTCTCACAAAGAATGAGGAGGTGCCACGCCAAGTCTTTTAAATTTTGATAATACTTTACTATTCGGTCAGTTCTTCATAGCTCTTGTTATTCAGGATTTAGGAAGGAAGTGCTACTTATTTTGGTTCTGATCCCCTGGAAGGAGAACTGTTTAGTTTGAAAAGCACCAAGGTTAAAAATTGTAAGAAAAAAATTGAGGAAAAAGGAAAATTTTCTGTTAGCCTGATTAATAGACACATCTCCCACTGTCAGAAAGTAGATTTTTTTTATTGTTATTGAGAATAGAAAATCTACTCTTTTATGAGATACCCAAGTCATGCATGGATTGTGGGAAAATCCACACTTAGTAGAAGCAAGAGGCTCTTTCTCTTTTAGTTTTATTGGGAAATGGTGGTGTCAGATTTGATCAGGGTCTCTCATCATTATGTCAAAGGGATGTTTCATTTCCCCCTTCTTACACCAGGTTTAATCAAGTTTACAATTTGCCCTTTGTCAATCTTGTTAACTTAATTTTGTGCCATTTTCACACATGGCCTCCCAGTTGGAGTAGAGCTTGTTCTAATTTCTTAGAGTGTCTTATAGCTTCTTGTCCATTTTGATTTTCACAAAACTTCATTAAAATAAATTTTTAGGGGAAACTCAGAATATAAAACAGATGAACACTGGGTGTTTGTGGAAGCAGGCTGTGAAGCAAACTTCTCTCAGCTGTCTTCTTCTAGCCGTGATGCACAGACTATTGTGTTTCTAGTGGATTTTATCTTTTTACCCTTTTCTTTATCTGGTCTATTTTTCTTATATCAACATTCTTCTCCCGTAAAGTCTTTTTAACTTTTCCTGATCACTGAGCTAACAGTGGTTTAGTCCTGTACATCTACTACAGCATGATATTGTGTTAGAGCATATGGCTCACTAAAGCAGACTCAGAGACCAGTTGAGAGAAAAAACAAAAAAAACAAAACAAAAACATCTTCTGTTTTATGTCCTCTGTGACTAGTGTGGTTACAAGTCATGGCTGTCATGAATGAATAAGTGTTTCTGACGGGAGCCATGTGATGGGAGCCTTCTTCAATGAACAATGCCTGAGAATAGCATGAACGAGTTCTCCTTTTGGCAAGACCTGGGAGAATTTAACCCATTTCTGAAAAGGCTGATAGATAGTTTGCTGTATACTTCTGGGCGTGACTCCAGGATCATGTGTGCTACCTGCTCTCTGCACTTCCCTTACACAAATTATTGCTGGCTGCCTCTGGTTTCATTTTCTTAGAGCCATACATGAAATGGCTATTCTATTAAGAAAAATTTCCCTTGATTATTCTCCTCTGGGTGAGCAGTATACAGTAATATACAGTAGTTCTGATTCACCCCCTAAAGCCTATGATGTTTCAAGTGTGACCATGAATTCAGGATCATCAAGAACATGATGCTGCCTTTTCAACGCACCTTGTGATTAGTTTGGAAGAGTCACAGTAGTTCAGGACATTACATATTTGCATTATTGTGCTGGAGAGAATGATTCTAATCACAGGACTCTAAGAGTAATGCAAATGAATGGATGATAACAAGAATTAATGGGAATAGTCTAAAATCAGGGAGTAAAGTGGAATCAGAAACTCGCAATGCCCTTATTTCTATAGCTGTGCCAATGCTGTAGGAAGCTGGAAGGAAGAGGGTGTGAGAAATAGGGATAAGCAGTGCCAATTATTAATAATAAGCCTTTTAGTTATGTCTTTTACAGGATACTAGGAAGAAATCTGGTATATCCCCTGTAAGAGATAGGGTAGCATAAGATAGAGAATGTAATGATATAGCCTTGGCTGATGAGTTGATTGTGAGAGTTTAGATGGAATTAGAGGTAAACATTAACCATTAGAGGCAAATCTTTCTTTCACTGTGCTTGATGCTATAACCACAAATGTTGCCAACTGAGCACACTGTTCGACCTGTTGGTGTGCCTAGTTAGAAAACTTCCTTTGTCACTTGCTATACTGTTTATGCTTCTAATATCAAGGCTACAAATCAAATAGATAATGATTACTGGTGAGGAAGCAGAGGGACTAAAAGGGAAGGAGATAAAAAAACAAACTAGCAATTATTGTAATTGTTATTAGAGACTTAAGGAAACAAACATGATTGTAAAACTGTTCATGCAAACTATTGAAACAAATAAAAACAGCTCAGGCTCTCCTGGGCCACTAGCTTGAAACAGGTGGTCAGATTTTTCTTCATTATACCGCCTTCACACATATGTCCCAGTGTATCAGACCCATTAAGAACAAGGCTCCCAGCATGTTTCTATGATACCATGTCTATTTTCATGTGCATCTCGATCATATGTTAGCTTTAGTTAAAATCAGGTAGCTTAGATTCTCCAGAATTCATGAAATAAGAGGAACTGGGTTCGGGATTTGGGTTCATTTTCATTCTTTTTGTAAGTATGTGGTTTTTTTTTGGGGGGGGGAAGGGAGGAAAGAGAGGGAGAGAAAGGAGAGAATATTTTTATGTCTATATGTATTTACATGTGTGAGTGGGGGCATGCACATACCATGGTCTGTGTATGGAGTCAGGGGACAACTTTGGTTGTTGGTCCCAGCTTTCTACTTTGAGATGGGTTCTCATGTTTTGTTGCTGTGATCTCTAGGCTAAGAATTTCAAAAGCTTCTTGGGGTTCTCCTGTCTCTGTCTCATTTTGCAATAGGATGGCCAGGGCTAAAAACACTATCAAGCCCAGCTTTGTGCAGGTTCCGGGGATTTGAACTCAGGTCCTCATACTTACATGACCAACATTTTTATCCACTAAGTGATGGAGGAGGGTCATTTGTTTATGTATTACTTTCATTGGTTAATAAAGAAACTGCCTTGGCTTTTGATAGGAGAGCAGCTTAGATAAGCAGAGTAGACAGGACAGAATGCTGAGAGAAAGAAGCAGATTCAGGCAGTCACCATGATTCTCTGACCTGAGACAGACATAGACTAGAACCCTTCCCGGTAAGCCACCACCTCGTGGTGCAACACAGATTAATAGAAATGGGTTAATCAAGATGTGAGAATTAGCCGGTAAGAGGTGAAAACTAATGGGCCAGACAGTGTTTAAAAGAATACAGTTTCTGTGTAATTATTTCAGGTCAAGCTAGCCGGGTGGCAGGACACAGCCCGCTCCTCATCACAACAACTAAGTTATTTCCACAGTCCTTGGTTCACTTTTCATTTCTAATGGATAGTGTTATTTTTATTTTTATAAAGCTCTGCTTAAAATAGTAGGTCCCAATGGTCAACTTACCAGTTGCAACAGTGCTCAATTTTACTGTTTATATTTTCTTTAAAATGACTTCTGGTATCATGTGTTTTAGAAACCCAGGACTCCATCTCTTAGGCGAATGGTAATTGCTATTCTAATGTGAGTTACCTCAAGAATAACACTAGAATGTGACAGACAAAAAACTATTAATCACTGTTGGGAGACATTCAAACACACTGTGATCCCAGAGTTTGCATTTGTATTAATTAAATAAAATTAACCCTGGGTCAGGAGGCTGGGGTAGCAACTAGTTGATAAAAAGTAATCATAGAGAGTCAGAGGGCATCTGGAATAGAGAGAGAGACACACACACAATGGAAGTAGTAGGGCAAAGGGCAGAATTTTGAGTGGGGCAGCTTTTTGTTTATTTGTTTGGAGGAAGAGATGGATGTGTGCTCTTGGGGAGACACCAGGAAGGGGAGAAGTTTAGCTAGCTGTTATTCAAACTCTCTGAGCTAGCAGATTTTTACCCTAGCTTGTGGGAACAGCCTCCTGACTGGCAGGGACACTGTAGGAGAAACAGGTTGGTAACTGCAGAGTCACAGTTTTGCTAGCTGAAACAGTAGTGGATTTAGGTGCAGTGGCTGTGCCGAAGTCAAAATTACACATCACAAGTTGCACTTTAACTTAATAGTAAATCTCTCTCTCTCTTTCTTTTTCTCTGTCTCTGCTTGTGCACATTTAGACAATTTGAAGGTTAAGTTGACAGGAAAATAAAATTTCTTCAGCCAACAATTAGAGCATATTATACATAAATTCACATATATATGATATACACAGATTGCTATTCATTTCACAATACATTAGCCACATGTTTTAGGTATAATATTATTATTATTGTTATAATTATTAGATATACTTAATTTGAAACATAAATACCATTATAATTTAAGAGACAGAAAAAAATTCTCTTCTGCTCATCTTATCCCAAACTTATCACACCTAATCATTAGTATTGATCCTTCTTATATTGCCAAGAATGGCTGGTGGATGCTTTGACTTTCTGAGTAGTCTACCCCTTTTCCCAGGACTCAACTGTCACAGACTCTCTGCCTATTTAGAGTATGAAACTAGCATTTTATTTATTAAACACTTAAAGGAGTTCCTACAGAAAGATGCCTCTCATTCTGCACTGTGTGTCCTACTGAGTTCTTATTTCTTCACTTCCTCATTGTCACTCCTGTGATGGCTGTTGCCTCTGCACTAATTTCTCCATGTGTGTATCAGCTTTACCCCTCATGCCTCGATTCCACAGAAACTGCTTGAAACGATGTCCCATGATTAGTATGTTTGAACCGAATGGTGAAGGAAAACGGGTAGAATGACAATATGGCTAGCGCCGTGCACTGTTCACTTGTCTGTGAAGTGCCCTTCCCCCATCACCTCCTCTGGCAGCATTCCCGCCTGCCGCTTTGCCCTGATGATTCAGCTGAACAACCAACATTTTCCTGACTTCTCTTCTGTCCTGTGTGTCAGGCTCCAAATCCGCTATTCTGTAGGGTAGTTTTATTCTCAGCCTTTCTCCTCCAGGAGACACTGAACAAAATCTGCAAATCTAAAAGTGCCATTAACAACTGTCTTATATAAAATTGTCATTCACCTTTGAAAAGTCTTTGCATTTCACTAAAGCAAATGGCAGCTGCTGTGTCTACATGCGTGTATGTTTGTGCTCTTGTGTGTATCCGCAGGTGTTGGCTTTCCTGGAATAAATGGTTCAATCAGGAGTCAGTTGTTTACTAGCACAATGGATTCTGGGTAGGAACCTGATCCTTATACATATGTGTGCAGCATACTGTGTAGTTTTAGGTTTACACATGATGAATAATTTCATTCAGAATAAAACTTTAATATCTTAATTTATCAGTGGAAATTCACCCACAAAAATTATTAAAAATATTTTTTTGTAAAATTTCATAGATTGATATATATATATATATATATATATATATATATATATATATCATTATATATTTCACTAGGCTGTATTTTGTCTTTCCATAAAAAACTTTTTTACTTTGTAGGTTTATAATTAGAACAAGATAATCTTCTTACACACCTAAAGATTTACATTTAGAATTATATTTTACTATCATAGTCCCAAAATTATAGGCATGATAATAAATGAAGCTTATATTCTGATTTATAGTGTAGAAATTCTCCTTATTCTATTTATCTCCTATTTTTTACATTTAAAATTTGATTATGTTTAAGCCAAAATTAGGAAAAATTTGCTCCATCTTTAGCTGGAATAAGTCACCTGAAATAGGTATAAGTAATATTCCATTAATTAAATAACCAAGTTTATTATTTTTGTGTCATTTACAAGATTTCTTTCAAGCAAAATTGTATTACCTTAGTAGAATTACCTCTCTTACATGTTCTTTGGTTTAAATAACTATCAATTAAAATATGACAAGGTTTTCTGTTATCGTATTTATAGTCATATTGATGGAGATTCATTTCATTTACAGAATTATATTGATCCTGTGAGTTCCTAAAAGGCACTTGGAAAGAACAGTAATGGAATGGATGGGTGCGTCGCCTTGCAGATCAATCAGTGAGAATTTCAGGGATTGTAAAGTGAGGGTAAATTTACTGAGGTCAGCATTTTGTTCCTGCTGCTTTTTCTGGAATTGCAGCCAGTGCTTATTAGGACTGGCTGCAGACTTTCTGGAACAGGGCGAATGTGGACACAATACAGAGGAGTTTCTTGGCAGGGCACTGCATTCCTTTAACGGCTTTAATTCCTCTGATTGCATTAGATGCAGTGTATCTCTGATGAAATGCTCTCAGCCAAGACCTGAGAATATATCAAATATGAGCCGGCGCCTCATCTCTGAGCAGGGCACTCCACTGCAGATGGGGGCATGGAAAACCTTTTGTCTAGTTGCAGGAGAACTGAAAAAGCTAACCAATAGTTTCAGTAATATTTTATTTTTTCCCTAAAATGTAGTTGGATGAAAGACAATAATGTTAGAACTTGACATGTGTGGGGGGGGTATGTTTGTCTCTGTGTGTGTGTGTGCATGTATGTATGCCTCTGTACATGTGTTTGTCTCTCTGTGTAAGGGGAGAGGTGTGTAAGTGTTAAAGTCTCTGATTAACTATGTGACTTACTGTATATATACTGTATACCCCAACTAAACTTCGTATCTGTTGGTTCATACACAGTTATTCCTATACAATTTTTGTTGATTGTCATCACTAAAAGTATACACAATGATCTTTACACTCTACTAAAATTACAAGTATATTAAGTGTTACTATTTGAATGAGAATGGACCCCATAAGTTCATATATTTGAAAATGTGGCCAATTTGAGAAAGATTAGGAAGTGTGGCCATATTGGGGAAGGTGTGTCATTGAGGGCCGCCTTTCTATCTGAGGTTACCATTCCTGGTTAGCTCTCCATGCCTCCTGCTTATGGATTAAGATATAAGCTCTCAGGTCCTGCTCCAGAGCCATACCTACCTGCCTGTTGCCATGCTTCCTGCCATGATGATCAAGGACCCACCCTCTGAAACTGTAATCTCTAAATCAACTCTTATTTTCCCCCTGAAAGTTGCTTTGGTCATGGTGTTTTATCACAACAATAAAGTAAGTAAAACATTAATGATGAGCTATACAGAAGTTCAATAACGTAAGAATGAACAGGGATAACCTGGAAATTTTCAGTACAGTATGCATAAAACATAATGCAACAATTATTTTCCACAAAAAAGAATGAACAGGGAGAAAGGACACCCACTGCACAACCCACTAAAGACAAAATTGATGCTATAGACTGAAACAAGGAGTCTAATGAGAAAACAAATGCCAGTCATCAATGGAATTGGAGTAATTCCTTCCACTGGAATAATGTTATAGAGTCCTATGGTTATAAAAATTATTATTTGTACTTGAGGTGTTATATTTACACTTCAGGTAGCCTGGAAGCAGAAATCTGTGCTAAAGGAAAGTCAACAACACAGAAATTGGCTCACCCAAAATATAGCTGATAATATGCATACTGTACCCTGCATGCAATCTTCTTCATGTTCCTGAGGATCCTGTGAAACTTAGGCACCTAAGTGGCTCCATTTAACAAAATCAATAAACCTTCAATAGCTTCAGATTCTTGCATCGAGGTTTGTAGCTAAAATCACCTAAGGAATTCCAATGTCTTTTCTAGACAACAGAGGTCTTTAGTATGTATTGTGTGGTGTTTTCTATTAATGTTATTTCTTGGTTAATTTTTAAAAAGGAGTACTATGCTTAAATATCCAGAATCAATGGGAGCAAGGATGGGTATGGAACTGGAAAACTCTACCAGTATTTTTTGAGCATATATCCAGTAGTTAGAATGACTGAGGAAATATCACATGGACTATGGCGCTAAAGGGGTTCTTATCTAATTAAATTAATTATGGTAAATTATTTCTTGATCTTTACTTCATTGTTCTGTTCCATCCCATCAGTTAAATACACAGAAAGCAAATACTGTGTCTTTACTTTTCTTGCCTCAGCAGACTAATTTAATAAAATTGTCTCCATTTCTAGGAAGAGGGCATTTTTTTCTGTAGTCTGCTCTTGGGGCACTGTCCAAAGGTCTGAAGGTAAATGGAAAGATGGAAAAGAAACTGAAGACCATGAAGACAGACCATCCTCTCTCCAACCTTTGTGCAATCTAGTTAACCTCATTAGACCACAATGCTTTCTTAAATAAAATGGGAAGGTAAACTGTGATCTCTGAAAGGCTTTAAATACTATGTAGCAATACAGTGGTAAACTTGGGACCATTTTACTTTCTAAATGCTAATAAAGTTATAATTTTAATATCTAATATCTAGTTTAATATCTAATATCTAATATAATATTTTATTTCAGGTACGAGTGTAAGACTTCTAGTGAGCCACTATTGGGCTCATAAATGCCTTGCCACTATTTCTCCCTTCCCGTTGCTCAGCTAGTGTGAAGAGCCACGATGGACTCAATGGACCCCAGAGGAGGAAAGAGCTATGAATCACAGAAGCTGGATGTACATTTGAAGTTGTTTTTAGATGGACCACTACCTAGTCTTGTGCTGAAAATTTTCAGGTACAAGAAAAGCTGTACAAACTGATCCATCAAATGAGACAAGGGATGCTGTTTGAGCAGTACAAATAATTCACATGATTTGTGTCTTAAATGGTAATGGTAGTAGTTTGGGGGATAAGGGCTTGACAGTTCTGAGCACTTGAATGTGAGGTAATTAAATTTACATTTCCAGCAGTTGGATAACATTACTGTGTGTGGTTCTCTTATCTCTCTTAAAAATGTGAGGTTAAGGATGGGCAGTGGTGGCACATGCCTTTAATCCCAGCACTTGGGAGGCAGAGGTAGGTGGATCTCTATGAGTTCGAGGCCCCAGCCTGGTCTACAAGAGATAGTTCCAGGACAGGCTCCAGAGCTACAGAGAAACCCTGTCTCGAAAGAAAAAGTGTGAGGTTAGATTAAAAAGATTTATGGATTTGTTGATATTTTTCACACCGTGTTTTAGACTAGATGTTTTGAATTTGCACTAGACTTTACAGTATGAGAGTCCCTTTTAAATTGGGACTTACTGAGTGAGACTAACCTGAGATTGGGGAGACTTCACTGGGTTCCATACTTAAGAGGATTTGACTTACCAATATTTTGTCACCTTGCTGTGAAAGCACATTCATTGTTCTTCACTTCTGGTACTATTGTAATGAGAAGCGGCAGGCTACATACCGCCATCCAGCTAGTTTATACCCCGAAATAACAACACACAAATTGGATTCATTTAAACACTGCCTGACCCATTAGTTCCAACTTCTTATTGGCTAGCTCTTACATATTGATTCAACCCATTTCTAATAATCTGTATCGCCACTTGACTGTGGCTTACCGGGATGAATCTAACCGGCATTCATCTAGGAGAAGTGAGCCATGGCATCTGCCTGACTCTGCTTTTTTCTCCCAGAATTCTGTTCTGTCTACTCTGCCTACCTAATTTTCTGCTCTATCAAAAAGCCAAGGCAGTTTCTTTATTTAACCAATGAAATCAACACAAAACAGAAGACCCTCCTACATCATGGTACAGTCCTCAACAAGTTACATGCCACACGCAGTGCTGTATTATAAAATGAAGACATCTCCATAGAGACTGGGGCTAAGAATGCTGGCTCCTCTTTCAGAGGACAGGGTTGGATTCCCAAGATCCTATTCAGGTAGCTTGCAACTATCTGTAGCTATAGCTCTAGGGAATCCCATATCTTCTTTTGCCTTCCATCAACACTGAACACACACAGTACACAGACATATGTGCAATCAATAAACCCATATATGTAAAATAAAAACAAATCATAAAAAAGAATAAAAATGTGCTTCATGTTAGATGGTTTTGCCCATCTCTATACTAGTGTTGGTGTATTGAGTGCATTTAAGGTAGTGTTACTTAATTAAAACATTGCACCTGGAAGGAGATGAGAAACCAGTAAGATTCTGAAAGAAAATGAAACAAACAAGGCTGAGGGCTCAAAGGATACTACAAGACTAAGGAAGCTGCTGAAAGTAACAAGATTCATAAGGTCCCACACTAAGGACACACACAGTAGCAATTGCTTGGGAGAGGAGATTTTCCTTTGCAGTGAGTTGCTTGCAAATTGTGTAAGGGTATATAGAGATGCAGGTCTATGAGTGTAGGCAGAGACTGCTTGTTCATTCCCAGCTGCCTAGACCAGAAAATAATCACACAGACGCTAATATTAATTAAAACACTGCTTGGCTAACACTTAAGCATATAGCTAGCTAGCTCTTATATCTTAAATTAACCCATTTACATTATTTTGTATATTACCATGAGGCTCATGGATTACAGGTAAGGTTTCCAGGTGTTTATTTTGGCAGTTACATCACATCTCTTTGACTCTGCCTTCTGTCATTTCTCTGTGTTTCAAATATATTTTTGAAGTTATGAGTGTGTGACTCCTGAAAGCAAGATGGTCTGCAATTTAATTTCAGCCTCAGAGCTGATGAATGGCTCAGCAGGCAGAGGCACTTGCTACCAAGCTTTCCTCCTCTATCTGCTTGGAATTCCTGTCTTGCCTATTCTGCCCTGCCAGAGACCCAAATCAGATTCTTTATTAACCAATGGTAACAAAGGGTACTTGACTTATGAGCAGAAGTATTTCTAGAAACTTCATAGGGGTATTTAATACATGAGTCAGTCCTTGGTATTAAATTCTGTGTCATTCATCAACCAATTGATCTAATTACCGACTATAAATATTGGAAATTGTATAATTATCCAAACATTATATTACACTCTGTCTTAGTGTTGAGTATTTCTTTGACTCCTGTGTCGTTTATCTGAAGGCAGTGTTAAACCTCAGTTTTTGACTTTGCAAGAACAGAGATCAGACTCCAAATAAAGGTCCATACACATGGATCATATCATTCTGGAAAGCTACTTCATTTGGAAGTTGTATTTAATGTACCTCCCTCCCTCTTTCTTTCTCCCTCCCTTGATTTCTTGCATCTTTTTAATGTGTCGCACTATGGATCAAACTTGTGCTAAGCAATTACTCTTCCACTAATCTATATCAAAGGTTCACTCCCCCTTTTCAAGATTCTACCATCAGTTTTCTATTCCAAGAATCTTTAATCTGGAATTTCCCAGTGATCAAATGTTCTTTTCCTATTAAATGTGTAGTCAGATCTGCCAGGACAGTAATCAGGCCCACTGTAGCTGGCTCCATGCCTAGAGCAATGTGTAGTAAACTGAGCGAAGTGACTGGGGTCTATTTGCATTTGGTGGCTGCCGAATGCTTAAGTGGTGTTATGTTCATTTCTATTCTCAGGCTGCTCAGATGTAGATACTTCTACGGGTTAGATATCCAGTATAAACAAATGTCCAAATGAGAGAAACATCGCTACCCTCTAGTCAAGATTCAACTAAAACGGAAGGAATCTGCACTTCTGGTAGCCCAATTAAATCAGCCATCTCCCCTTCTGTGTTGTGTCCTCTTTTAGTGAATAGAATGGATTGACTTTTAGGAAGCCCTAGAGGAAAACATTTTATAAATGAACTGAATGAGTTGCATAAATTTTCTATTTGTCAAGGCACTAAGTGCTGGGAGTTCAACTTCCAGGTTAAGCACCATAGCTATGAATACATTCTGTTGAAGTGTGTGTGTCAATTAATACAACTTACTTGCACTCAATATGAAAAATAGTTATTCTTCTGTCTAAGGTGTTGAACATTACAAAAAGTTGAAAAGTTATGATGAAAACATTCTGTGTACATCATTATTTTTATATATAGGAATGAATTTGTCATTTCTCTCAAACTGTGTTTCAAATACATTTTTATGAGTGTGTGACTCCTGAAGCAAGATGGTCTGCAGTTTAATTTCAGCTTCAGAGCTGATGAATGGGTCAGCAGGTAGAGGCACTTGATACCAAGTTTTACGAACTGCATTCCATCACTAGAGATCACACGACAGGAGAGACTCCTGCATCTTGTACTCATACCTACACACATACAAAAAAAAAACCTTAAGAAAATAAATCCTAGGTTTCTTATAGACTAGTTGCAGTATTTTGGATTATTTATTAAATTCAGTCTACTCAACTCTCAGACAAGGGTATAATAGGCTGCAGGTGTAGTTCAATGGTAGAGTGCTTTTCTAAAGGGCCTAGGTTTGTGCTCTTGTACATAAACAACAGGATAATTCTTATCTTTTAGTTCTACTTAGATAATAAGAATGGTTTAAAATATAGAAATATAATTTGTTTAATGTTATAGAATGGTTTGTCATTATTATTATGATGAATGTCTTTATTCATATATTCAGACAACTTACAAATACTTTTTCAGAGTAATAATAACCTAGCTTATGAAAAATTGCTTCCTGCAGGTGGTTATTAATTTAGGCATACTTTTACAATATTACATATTTGGCATTTATTCAATATAATCGAACATTTTCTCTCTTTTAATTTTTGGATTTTATATTTCCTTTAACTTATTTAACAACACCCAGATAAGTATATAGAGGCAACACCATATCCTAGATTGAAAATTTGTTTTAGTAATTAGTACTTAGCTACATTCATCTAAAATATTTTGTATATTATCTACCAAGATGCTTGAGTTTGGTTAATAATATTATTTCTACTCCATGGAATCTGAGACTGTCTATAGTTTACATGTATATTTACATTCAAAGTCATGTAATTTTAAATTTCTGGCATCATTTATTGCAAAGGAAATCATGTCAGCATTAATTGATATTTGAGAAAATAATTATTTATATTTTATAATAGTATTATATTGCACTATGACATTGCAGTTTTTAGTTACTATATAGCTTAAAGTATCTACTTGTGAGTAATGCATAATAGAAAGAATTTTATTTATCACTAGGAGAACTTGTGTGGCTTGGATTGCCTCATTTATCAGTCTTATTTTACACATACAGCTTACCTTGAGGCCACATTTACATGAAACTTGGTTCCCTACATCCCAGGTCCCTGTCACTTGCAATGATTTTTAGGCAATATCACACAAAGCAATTTTAGGTAGTGATTAAGTTAAGGTGATTTGCATCCACACAAAGGCCACTGGGACCCCATTTACAAATCCCAGCACACACAAGCTCTCACAACTCCATTTGTTTAGAAATTTCATTTTAAATATTTGCAATACATTTATTGTTTTAAATGCTGAATGTGATTTTCATGACTTCTTTCTCCTAAAAAATAGTGAGGAAAATATAACTGTCTCTACCCACAAATTAATATATTTTACTTTTTATTTCTACAAATGTTTGATTTGAGGATATTTGATATTTGAGAATGGAGACAAGTGTTAAGAAAGCGGTAAGTTATTGAAGAAGAAAGATAAAATGTCTCAAAAAAGCATGTTAAATTCAGAATCACATTTGTGAAGTAAAGAATTGAAAAATTATTTAAAATCACTATGGTTCTGAGGGTAAATTATACAAATTATAAGCTACATTATAATGAATTACATTAACAAAGTTCATTTTTTTTCTGTGAAGGAACAAAACCATAGAAGAGTGATATTTGTCTTGTTGACCATTTAATTTAAAGCAGGGGGTGTGCTCAGTGGTAGACCATTTCCCTGGTATAGACGAGGTCATGGGTTCAATCTCTACCTGTACAAACAAGAATGCTTTTATTTTCTATGAATACTTTGTACCTTAGGAAGGACAGTTGCATGGCTGAAGTAGAACATGCCCATGTTTGTAGCAATTGTCATCCTATGATTTTTGTCGATATGAGTCTTGCTGTATTCCAAAGAAACATTCTCTGAGCATCAGAAAAGAGTTTAAAAATGGAGATGAAGGACATAACTATTTTGCATGACAGATACTCATCACTTTTTTTAAAAAAAGAAAACAGTTATTCTGAGGCTCTTACTTCCTGATGGATCCAAATTATAAAGAAGAAAGCTTGAAATCTACCTTTTCTTTATTTGTCTCGAGATAAAGATATTTCCAGCTTGTTGGCACTGTAGTTTCTGATTAATGTTATTTGACCAAATCTGAAATGTCTACCTTCTCGCTAGCTTGTGTTTCAGGATTTTGGAAGAGAGGGAAAGGAACTCACCAGTTTTCCAATCACATTCTCATCTTTTAAGATCCACTTTTTTGTCCTTGTGTACTCTGCTTGATAAAAAGAGAGAGTAGCCTCGTGTTTTGATTACTGGAAGATAGGAGCAATATGTTGTGTACATTTTATGTTGCTCTATGGCCATCCTGCTAGGCAGAATTTACATTTGTCTGCACTCTTCCTCTTATTGCTGTGTCTGAGCTTCTGGGTCATTTATTAGAACAGTACCCTTGGTGAGCAATGTTTTGATTTGGCTGCTTGTACACAGAATAATGGCCTATTACACATGCAGAGAGCCAGGCTCTAGGAAGCTCTTGGCTAGTGTGTAAATAGCTAGCACAAAAGTAGCACTTGGCCTCTCCAAACGTTGATGGTCCTTACTCTGCTTCCTGGGTTGTAATTCTTCTGTACTCCAAACAAATTTCGAAGGCTTACTCTGCTAACAACAAGCTAAATATGTTAGTTAAAACATAAGACTCTAAAATCAGTGAGTCCTCTATATTAGGCTTCTAGTATTAATCAGAGAGGCATCTCTTGACAGTAATGGTGGTGAAAGTAGAGACTCAAGTTTGTAAAGAATGCTTAGACTAAGTGGCAGATGAGTAATTAGCTTTAAAGAATGTTGCAGGAGGTCCTTCCGCTCCTCCAGCCTATAGGCGCTGAGATACCAGCCCATTGGGGTGTGATCTCTCTCCCTTTAAAAAAGCGGCTACTTCCCTTCTCACTCTCTTCACTTCCTGCTCCATTTCTGGTGACTAGACTCCTTCCTGATTGCACAGAGGGCTGTTGTCTGGGATGGTTATCTGTAAGTTTTTTTCCCATTAAATAAATACCACCCTATTAATCATAATTCCAAACTGGTGTGGCATTGTTTGTGACTTACGCCTTCACCTGGCGCCTGACGTGGTAGCAGCAATTTCTCGGGTCTGCTCTGCTTGCTAGAAGCAAACAAGTGCTCTCATCTAAGAGAGACTTTCTGACTCAGCTTCAGCTGCAAAACCCTGCAGCTCTTAAGAGGTCCTGCCACGAAACACTTAAACGGTGTTGATGAAAGCCGACTGAATGCTTGTTTTCAGCAGTAGCAGGAAAAAAAACCTGTGTTGTTTTAAAATGCTGGCTTTCTGGGCTGTCCTGCCAGGGCAAACTCTGACTGTTTGAGGCAGGAGGGCCGAGTACAGAGAGAGGACTTGAGTGTTGTCTGTTGCAGCTCGCTTGCTGGCAAGGACCTTGAAATGCCATAGAGTTGTGGCTATAAACATGGCTACAGCCACTGGTACCTCTGCCATGAGGCTGAAAGCTAAAGAATGGGCTGGATCCAGCCATCAAAGCCACAGCTTTAGTCCTACTGAGATTGCTTGGTAAATTAAAGACTCATGTGGTCAGAGAAAGAGAGGGAGATACAGTAAAGAGAGATCCAAAAACAAACTTTAAATGATTTACAGTGTTTTTAAAATATATGCAGGCTAAAAGTTAAAGTTCTTAAAGTAAAAAACAAAAAAAAAAGAAGAAAGAGAGTAGTTGGGTGTGGTAGGACACACCTTTAATCCCAACACTTGGGAGGCAGAGGAGATTGACCTCTGTGACTTCTAGGTGTGGTAGCACACGCTTTTAATCCCAATGCCTGGGAGGCAGAGACAGGCAGATCTCTGAGAGTTCAAGGACAGCCTGGTCTACAGAGTTATTTCAGGTCAAAGATATACAGAGAATATAAAATAAAAGTAAAAATAAACGAAATAGAGGTTAAAACATAGCTGCAAAAAGATGGAAAATACACAGAGAATCTTGATACTGTATGCTATTATGCTCTGTTTGAATTGTTTGAATGCTGACGAAGGAGCAACAGCTGCTAAAAGATATTTGTTTATAAATGCTGCTGAACTAATCCAACATAGATATTTTGAAAATGCCTTGACTTTGAAATTTGGATCTAAGGACATGATGCTTTGGAAAGGAGTTTCTTATTTTGTTTTCACAGAGGGTGAGAGTCTGTGGATTGTTTCTATCCCAATATGGTATGGTGGACCACGCCCTCCTGAGGGTTGCTGTGAACACCAAAAAATTACTTCACTCAAATGCCAACTGAGATGACCCTGGCACACAGGTTATACCATGAAAGACCCAATTAACAACGCCCCTGTACAGCAGGAAGCAGTTTGGAGAGAAAAAACTGTGCCCATGTTCCCAAATACGGTTTATAAATGTTCTTTTACATTTAAAGGGGGATATGATATAGGTATGAATAATTTGCATTGATATGGATTTTGCTTTAGTGATATAAATTTAAGGTCAATTTTGTTATATGTATATGTATATCTGATCTTGATTAAGGTATTGTGATTGTGTAGTTTATGTAAAAATGTAATGTATATAGGTTGTTAATAGATAATCATAATAGTCAAGTTTGTAGTCATGTTAGTTAAGATTTTCTAGATGTACATAGATATATTTTAGATAGGCATTCTTTATATCTTTCAAAGATTGTAGAATATGGCATTTAAAATGTTTGAATAACTTAGGACTTTTCATGACACTGAGACACAACTGCTCCTGACAGCACCAATCTACTTCAAGAAGAAGATGGGCATCGAAGAGGATCCTTATGGAGTTTGATAGCCATTTGGGCAAGAAAACTGCTCTTGCTTGGACTATTGCGTAAACTGGACACAGAGAACCTGCAGAGAGAGGGCTACTGAACTTGCCTAAAGGTGAGATGATCTTTCGGGGTTTCTGATTCATGAAAGAGTCTGCAAGACATTCTTCAGGACAAGCAGATTGTGACTGCCTTTGAAATTTCCTGCTTCATGGAAATGTCTGCTGGAAACTATGGGCCTGTAGGCCGAAGATGGATGCCCCAATGGTACAGAGGAACTTTGGGTGACTGTCCAGGCAGCAAGATGTCTCTGTCATTTCTAGAGTATGAAATAGAGTTGCTTATTTCTTGTTTGCTTAGGTAATATTGTATCTTTCTGGAGTCTTTGATGGGGTTAAGAATAGTTAGTTATAGTTATAGTTTTCCTTAGTTATGGTAAAGATTATTGTAATTTTTACTTGATATCTGTTTTGTTATATGTAATTTTGCTATGATAAAGTTAAAGCCTTCCTTTTTTTGTTTAAACAGAAAAAGGGGAAATGATGGAGGACGGTCATTGGTTAATTATAATAAAGAAACTGCGTGGCCCTCATAGGTTAAAACATAGGTAGGAGGAGTAAACAGAACAGAATGCTGGGAGGAAGAGGAAGTGAGCTCAGAGGCCATGCTCCCCTCTCCCGGGCAGACGCCATGAAGCAAGCTCCAGGTCAGACATGCTGAATCTTTCCCGGTAAGACTGATGCTACACAGATTATTAGAGATGGGTTGATCGGGATATGAGAATTAATGGACCAAGCAGTGTTTAAAAGAATACAGTTTGTGTGTTGTTATTTCTGGTGTAAAGCTAGCCGTGAGGGAGCTGGATGGGATGAAAAGCAGGCCCGCAGCTCCTACTACAAAAGAAGATATTTAAGTAATCTCTGAGGTCTAGGGAATGTTGGGGAAGAAAGGAACATAAAGTTTTAGAGCTGGGCAATAGCACTGAAAACTGTTATCTTCAGGGTAAGTCATGGTCATTGAGATCATGAACTCATTGTAGCTGTGGACACCTACAGTCGGACTGAACAACACGCGTGTAGGAGGGGCTAAGGGGCCCTTCTACTAAGTGAGATATTGAGTATTAAAGATTCAGGGAGAAAGGGAGTCATTGCCTTTAGTTTTGTACTAATTGGTAATTCCACAAGGCTCCAATGAGCAGTTCAAAAGCTATGGTCAAATAAATGACCATGGTTAAACTAAACAGTCAAAAACCAAAACATCAACCCAAAAAGTCATGAATTTGGGAAATGGACTAGTTAGGAGGAGGTGTGGTTGCTAGAGATAAAAGCTGGTGTGGGGTGAGAAAAACTGGAACACATTGTATACATCTATGAAATTGTCAAAAAACAAAATTAGTCATACAAAAATTGAGGTGCAGAACAATAGGATACAATATCTAAATTTGACTTTCAGACTACACACACACTCACACACATACACTCACACACATACTCATACAAACATTAGTAACAATAAAATCAATACTACTACTACTACTAAATTTAAAACTTTGACTATATTGGATAAAAGTTTATTTAGAGGCTTTTTTCTTTCTCAGTCGTCACAGATTAAAGCTACTGATGCCCATAAGAGCAAACTCTTCTGTCTCCATATTTTGTAATTAGGAAATCTATTTGTTCTTTTCCCAATATTCTGTTTGAATTTGTTTTTCTGTCTTGCTTAATTTCTTCCTGATTTATAAAAGCAAAACAACCACCAGAGTAGGTTTGGAATTCAGATTTAATAACATTTGAAGAGAAAGCCAGAAAAGGGAAACTGTCCTTCTGAGATGAACTGTTGTCTTCTTGCATGGCTCCTCCATCTGGATATAATTGGTGAGCCTGGCTAATCTCAAAATGAAAGGGGCTCATACTTAAGAGACCATCTGCATATGCCTATCTCCGAGGCTTAAACCACCAGATGAAGGAATGTGCTGGGGAAGCACATGTGTTAGAAGAGCTCTTGAGCCACATAAATGTTATAGAATCCTTAAAATCATATCTCACACAATTATAAGAAATATGAGAATCAAGTTTACATATCCACTGTTATGACATTCTTTGAAAAGTCTTGTGCCTGTCTCATGCAAATTAATATCACTGAATGGTTGTCAATGATTTAAGCTTTTGTTTGATAGACAAGATATTTAGCTTGCTTACTAAAATGAAGCAATGTCTTAGTTCAGTATCTTGAATGGCAGAAACAATATAAATAATAGAAATTTCTTTTGTCTTGGTATTGTTTGTACTTTCATTTTTATTCCTATTTTTGTGGTTATGGTTTTTTGACACATGTTTTCATGTAGAAGCAGACTAGCTTGAACTCTTGATACTCTTGTTTTCACTCCACCCTTCATTGGACTACAGACAAAAGTAAATTTATTGTACTTTTGAATTGTAATGTCCTTTTTGTTGTTTTAATTTAAAGATATTCTGTTGAGACCATCATACATGAGTGTTTATTTTAATCATTAACCCCTCTTAAAATCCTACCATGGATGGTCTCTTGGATCCCTCTACAATTCATGAACTCTTCTTTAATTTTTATTGTTGCACACACGTGTACACTCACATTTATATATACATTTGTATATACAAATGTCATCTGAGGAGTCCATTTAGTGTTGCTTATATGCATATATGTTTAGTGCTAACCGCTTCTTGGGCGCTTCAGCTTCAGAGGAGACTGGTCCTCCATCTTCCATCTTTTAACAGTCATTCATTGCATGTAGCTCTTCATCTAGGGGTAGAGCCTCAAAAGATTCACCCAATTATGTTGGCCTGCAAACTGCTGTTTATTTTTCTGGACTTATTTAGATGACCATCTTTTATGATGTCCTAGCTGTATCTTTCCTGATGTATATAAAGGACACTATTTTAAATCTTATGTCCTGTTTTCTGGCTCTTACAATCTTTTCAGCCCCATTTTGTGATATTACCTGAAATTTAGGTGTACAAGTTATGTTGTAGATATATAAATTAGGATTGGACACTGTAAGGTCACTTATTTTTGTTATTGTATGTTGAGTGAAAGTATTTTGTAGTTTCTAAAAGTAGACAAATTCTTTATCTCTCTTTTTTATTTTCAAAACAGAGTGACATAGTGATCATTCTTGTGCTTCAAATATTTGTAAGATAATATCTCTACTTTAAAGCAAAGGTGATCAGAATATGCCACTTTGACATAAAGACAATTTTGAGATGAAAGGAATTTAAATTCAACAGACATATCTACATTTCTGTTGCCTTGTCTATTTAAAAGTGGAATAAGAAATTTACCCTCAAGGTTGACGTACTCACTACTCTACCAAGGAGAAAAAGCACTCATTACCAAAATGGGGAGCTGATGCCAAAGTGAGTTTTCACAAGGAGTCTTTACTAAAATACTTTTTATGTTCCATTAGAACCAATATTTATGTACTACTCACTTCATAATTTATCATTCATTTAAATATTAATTAAATTGTGTATTTTATTTATTCTGTCCTTTGTTACTTTAATTCATAAGTCCTAAGAGGTTGAACTAAAAGCATAGAGGAACCATTATTCTTTCTCAACAATGTTAGCTGATAAGTAATCTTAACTCAGTCTCCCAAAGCCCTATACAGAGCTATTTACATGAATGTTTGATTGAATAAGGGACCAGAGACTAGAAACACAAGTATTTGCATAATTGTGCCTATCATAATATCTATACCTTAAATATAATAAACATTTATAGTATGACTTTTATGGTTTAATATTCTTTTTCAAATATTGTTGTATAATTTTGGGAAGACACAAGGAGAAATATAGAAATCTCATCCCAGAGAGAGCACCAGAAGACTAAAGAAACATTTCCTTTCAAATCCAGCTTGGCTAAACATGGAGTTTACTGGGATTACTTATAGAAACATAGGTAACTCATAGACAGGTACACCACCAGGAAGTTCTTTAGATGACTTATGGAAGTCTATCACATTGAGAGGGATCATTTATCCTAGTTGTTTGCCTGTTATACAGTAGTGATTAGGATTCTGGGAGGGGAACAATCCTCATGAACCCCACTAGCACCACAAGTGGATTTAATGGCCTTGATATCTCAAGGGTCCTGTGTGGATGATTTTCTCTACTTCAAGATAACAACGACTATGACAATGGTGGCTAAGACAGTGATAGCCATGATCATGAAGAGCATGACAGTAATGGTCATGTAAAGTCCAGAAGTGGTTTTGCTTCAAGTATAAAACATAAAAATGAGAATGTGTTCAATTTGTCTAAATGTTAATTTTATTGGAGAATAATCATTGCTAGAAAATGTTCTAAGAAGAAGATATATAGAAACTGACTTAACAAAGGCATAATAAGTAGTCTAAGTTTAGAAAGCTGTGCAGGGTCACAGTCCACATAGGACAGAACTGGATGTAGTATGAAGGAGCAATTTGAATGAGCATTGTGTAATGAAGGAATTGAGACAGTATTCTAGCAAATTTGCTCTATGAATTACCTTGTATCATTTAAGTCAGTCTGCTATTGATTTGTTCTTTTGGCCCCAGACATGATTATATGTATCTTTCTTTTCTATCAGAATTTGACACATAGTGCAACACAGAATGACTATTTAGTTGCAGAATAAAATAACAGTAACAATTGGGCTAGGCACCAA
Source organism: Microtus oregoni (assembly GCF_018167655.1). Lineage (NCBI taxonomy): Eukaryota > Metazoa > Chordata > Mammalia > Rodentia > Cricetidae > Microtus > Microtus oregoni. Next base: position 10,819,821 of record NW_024543089.1, on the reverse strand, counting down.
TCTATGAGTTCAGCAGAATGTCATTAGTAATGATTTCATTGGTTGTTTTCAACAGTTGTGTTTGGTTCTGTCCTAGTTCTCTATAGTATTTCTCCTCTGTGTCTTAGCCCTCAGGGTGAGCTTCTTCTGAGGATATGGGACTTCAGCTGTGCCAGTCATTAGTTGGGCATTCCCCCAATTTCTGTGCCATCTTTGTCCTTGCAGATCTTATAGGCAGAATAAATTGTAGGTCAAAGGGTTTATGGCTGGGTTGGTGTCCCAATCCATCAACAGGAAGTTTTGCCTGGTTACAAATAGGAAGGCAATGAAACGAGAACAGCAAAACAGTAACACTATCAATTATTATTAATTTTAAATCCAAGAACAGGCTATTAAATCAGTCTTCCTCAGTCACAGTTCCCAAGGTTGGCTATGCCTCTTGAACTCCGTTGGGATAACTTGCCATTCCTTGTAAGCCCAACATCATAGGAAAATGTGGGTTTTATGTTTCTGTAGATACAAGAAAGAAGGAAGGAAGAACAGAAAGAAGAAGGGAGCAAGAAAAAATGAAAGAAGGGACAGAGGGATGGAGGGAGGAAAGGAGGGAGGGAGGAAAGAAGAGAGTAGGAAGACTCTACAGGCACTGTTCTTGCTTAGCTTCTTCTACTATGAAACATGACCCACGAGGGACTACATGGTACCGACCAACACATTAATGAGAGTAATCTAAAAGTATCTTCCAGTAATAATTTGAAAATGGCATAGCAAAGAGACGAACTTTGAGAGTTTTCAGGAAATCATGAGGTATGACCACAACAGGCCATAAGTTTAGGAAAACTTTGTCCCTTGCATGTCTTCAAGTAGAAGAGGGGTCTTAAAGATTTTATTAGCACAAGAAAGGCAACCATGGAAACTATGTTCTTTATTGAAATTTGCCTTTTTTTTTTCAAATGTAGCCTTTAGACTTCAGTACTCAGTGTGTCAAGGAAGGTACTGATTCAATTCTTGTCTTTTCCAAGGCCAGAAAAAAATAGCTACTTAATATAGACAAGGCCTCTTATACTAAGTAGCTTTAAAGCCTCAAGGTCATCAGTCCACTAAAAGGAAATCCCGGAAGCAATGAATTTAAAGGCTTTGTGGGCATAGGGCACTCTTACAATAGATTGCAGGCCAATAGCCATGCTGCTCAGCTTTCTGTGGTGTTGGATACTCACATACAGGGAGAGAAAGTAAATGAGTTATTCTTCCTAGGAAAGCTGATAAGAATGCTGTTCTGTATGAACAAAGACATTATAAAATGCAGCTCATTCTCAATGTTCTGTATGAGTTTTGTATGTGTTTATGTGTATACATATAGTGTTCATGCTTTCAGATGTGTGTGTTTATGAATGAATAGTATGTCGGTTACTGTGTGTGTGTGTGTGTGTGTGTGTGTGTGTGTGTGTGTGTGTGTGATTGTGCATATGTGTGAATGTGTCTATGTGTGGAGGTCTGAAGTTGAAATTATGTTGATCTGAATCGCTAGATCACTCTCCCCTTAATTGATGCAGGATCTCTTATTCAACCTAGAGCTTGACAAGTCTGACTAGTCTAGCGTGCCAAGGCACATTTTGTCTCTGATGGGATTACAGGTGAACCACCATACTCTTCTGGCATTTAAGTGTGATCTGGAGATCTGAACTCTAGTCCTTACACTTGGGTAGCTTCTCAAAAGGACATCAAGTTCTTCATCTGTTTGAGACATCTTCCCAGACCCAGTTAATTTGTCTTCAAAAGAAAAAAAGAATCTTTTAAATCAAACTGACATTTACCCAAACTCCGGAATTCATCAGCTTTGTTGTTTATTAAAAACAACTTTTTTTTTTTTGATTTTTCGAGACAGGGTTTCTCCGTAGCTTTTTTGGTTCCTGTCCTGGAACTAGCTCTTGTAGACCAGGCTGGCCTCGAACTCACAGAGATCCGCCTGCCTCTGCCTCCCGAGTGCTGGGATTAAAGGCGTGCGCCACCACCGCCCGGCTAAAAACAACTTTAATTGAGGAATCACCTCATGCATTGACAAAGCAAAATCTGTAAGGACCCGGTTTTCAATTTTACTTTCCAGATCATAGATTGCTAAATAAGTTCATTGGACCCATGGTTTGTTGTTCTTGTTAAATCACCATAAATATAATACTGAAGTATGTTTGCTTATGACTTGTCCATTTGCTCTAATGGCTATTGTCATGAAACAAATCAGTCCAAATTTGCCTGAATAAAAAGCAGTGCTCATGGTTTCTGTGAGTCAGGAATTTCTGAAGAGTAAAACAGATATAGGCTTTGTCTGTTCTAAAATATCAAGGGGACTTAGGTGAAAGAGGTTTAACAGTGAAGTCTGGAATGACAGTTGTTAGTAAAATTATTTCCCTACCTACAAAAACACCTGAGTGTGACCACCAGAATCCACAGGAAATATTTCCTGTGGCTGCCTATTGTGTTCAACCCAGAACTAGGGAGGCAGAGAAAAAGATCCCCAGGAAGGAAACACTGACCAGCTCACCTGGCAGAATTTGTGAGTCCCAGGACATCTGAGAGGTCCTGTTTCAAACACCAAGCAGATGGCTCCTGAGGAAAAACATCTTAGTCTTACCTTTGACTCCATACAAAAAGATGCATTCACTGCCCACACACATCTGAGTAACCCCAGATAAACAAACACATATACACACAAAACCACATAGTATTTAGTAATTGTGAAGGGTGTCTAGAGTATAGTGTTTCCTGATTTACAGTTACTACAATAATAATGTCCCTGGACTGGAGATACTCAAAGTCTAAAACTGCCAACAATGTACACATCTCTGTCTTCTCCAAATGGGCGGACTTTCTGCATAGTATGGCAGCTTGCATGCAAGTTGAAGGTTGTAAGAACAAGTGATGAAGCAGAGAGGATAGAAGCATCATAGGTATCACGTGGTACTACCATCATCACTCTTTTAACTAATGTTGGTCACATATCCACTCACCATGCATTAAAACTAGATATCAGCAGCAACAAATGCTGCTCACATTCAAAGGGAATGTGGACAGGCCCTGCCTCTCACTTGGAGAAGCATTAGGACATGCTGAGGAATCAAGGCTGTGTGAGGATGTGTGAGATGGAAAGGATTGTATGGCTATCTTTAGAAATACGGTTTGCCATGCTGGTTATAGTCGTGTGCCTTTTTATTATCTGTTTGAGAGTATCTTTTTCTCTGCAGTGTGTCTTGCTTGCCTGCCCTTGTATGTTTGGGGACTATCAGAAAGAAATATTTATTGGTGGTCAAATATGAAATGAAATTGCATCTTCTAATATTTGTGATAAGAAGAACAAGATTTTAAAAGGTGATAATTTATTATTAAGCTTACCCCTAACACGACAGAAACATTTTATTTAAAATTCTACGTATTTTTTCAAGAATAGTTTATCTCTCATTATTCAGGGAGGTTGAGTTAGCCAAAGAGCAGATGGCATGCCCATAATGCCTTTAGGCAGATGTTCTCATTTGGGCCATAACATGTGAATATAAAATGCCCTATTCCAAACTGTCTCATCTTCTGCAGTAATTACTGGAGACTGTCCAATGTGTTCGGAGGCCTTTTATAGCTGTACATTATATTGGCCAGACCTACTGCTGGAGGCTGCATAGTCAGACTGTTTAGTTAAGTTCTGTGTAGATTATTTTACTTTATTCAATTAAGTATTTATAAAATTGTTAAAGTTCATATGTGCTTTACACATAAAATTAAGGGGTAGATTAAGACAACTATTTATTAATCCTAAATTTATTGTTTTACCATTTTAAATATTATTATTGCAACAAGTGAAAATAATTGTTTCCTCATATAATAGATTAGAAATCTGAAGATAAATCTATTCAAAAAATTTTGAGAGCCAATATGAAGTTGGACAATTGAAGATGCTAATGGAATTCTATAGTATGCTTTATTTAAGGACGAATTTCAACCACATAAGATTCCAAGAAGATTTTTTGTCATCAAATGCAGGTGTTCATCATTGGTAAAACTACAAATAAACCTTACTGGGTGTTGGGAGTGAACATGAAGTAGAATTATTCGAATCTAGAAAGAAGGAGGCATTCTGTGCCTGTTGCACAAAAGACTTTGTGGGGTTGTTTTCTTCTTCTCAATCTTGAATACAGTCGATCACTCAGACTTTCTTTATAGAACCTCTAGTTATAAGAATTCCAGTGCTTGCCTGGAACTTCAAAACCCATGATGGATGGAACTCTGTAAGAATCTCAAGCTGGCCTCTGATGCTTATTGACACTGAGTTCACAGATAAACAGGAGAAATCAGCACACAGACTCCAAGCACATTGCTCCTGCGTTCTTTCTGTATTCTGTTCACATCACCTGCACACCCAGGAGGAACTGCTGAGAAAACGACATTTTTGGGAAAACAAATATATCAGACAAATAAAAACTTCAGCATGTGTATTTTCATCAGTTTACTACTGTATCGGGTATTATACAAACAGAATATTGTATATTTCAAACACAGTTTCATGGTTTCATGAATAGTTCAGCAATGAGTCCTAGCTTTTTTAATGCTATTCTTCAAATATGCATGCATTAACTAGACAGCTTATATATTTTAATTCAGAGCACTGTTTCTCAACTGAAGGCAATTTTGACCCTCAAGGACATGTGGCAGTATCTGAAGACAATTTTGTTTGTCATAATTGAGGGAGAGGATGTGTTGCTGGCATTTGGAGGGGACAGGTCAGCAAGGCTGCTACATAAATTACAATGCACAGAACAGAGGGAAACCTCCCTCTCCTAGTAAGGAATTTGCATGGAATATAATGGAAGTTCTGTAGGGAAAGAAAAATCTTAGTATATATTTAAACACAAATTCGTGGAAGTGAGTTCACTGTTATGTGAGGGTGGAAATGTTAGTAGTGTGGACATTAGTTGGTGCTCTTGCACTTCTGTTTATCAAAAATTTTTCATCTATCTTGAGATGGTTTTATTTATTGATATTCCGAGAAAGGATTTTGTACAGTAGCCCAGGCTGGTATATAACTTTGTCTGTATCCCAGGTTGGCTTCTAACTTGTAGCAATCCTCCTGTTTGGGCCTCTAAAGTACTGGAATTATAGGCACACACCACCATGCCTTGAAAGTCAGTTTTGAAAAGAATCTGTGCTGAAACATTTCAGTTTCCAATGACACTACAGTGGATTGTCTATATGAACCCATGATTGAATTGCTCAGATTCTAACACATCAATGCTTATTGCAGGACTATTCACAATAGCTAAGTTACAGAACCAACCTAGGTGTACAATAGCAGAAAAATGGATCAAGAAATGTGGTACTCTCCCCACCTCCAGCTTTATAGAATGATAGAGCTATGTGGTTTGTAGAAAAATGGAGGCAACTGGAGATAATCACATTAACTGAATTAAGGCAATGTCAGAAAGGCGAATGTATGTTTTCTACTGTTTGTGGTTCTCAGAATTTATGTAGGTATATATAATTCTGAATACACACATATATGATATAAAGGTAGAAATGAGGCTGTCTGGGAGAAAGGGGGGTAGTTGGTGAGTGGATGGCAAGGGTAAGGGGTATTTGTTTAATGTGTATGAAAGTTAAAAACAATAATAAAGAAATTAAAATTAAGATGACAATTTAAGCTTTATGCTCAGGACCATAGTAAGCAGCATACTATCACCCCATGCCTACTTTCTCTTCCTGAGTGTCCCAGACTAGTCCTGGGAGTTTTTACATGCTCAGCGCCATTCCAGCTGTGACCCTAGCATGGGATGGCTATGGGCTCTAGGAGGTTTGGGCCTAGTTTGATTCCTGGGTGCTGCTGGATTTCAACATGGATGATGTCTCTCATGAGCCAGGAAAATGATATCATCTGGAACACAGAGTAGGGGAGAAAAGGGAGTCTTTCCTAGAGTCTTCAGAAAGGAACATATCTCTGCTGAAATCTTGATTTTGGTTTAGTGAGAGTCATTAGGGTTTGGAAAGTAGGTTCTAGAATATGTAAAAAGCTGTTTGTGTTAGGAATGTCTGTAATCTTAGGCACAGACAGGTTTAGTCAATGTTCAAGATAGTCTTTAAAAAGCCAGGGATTTGTTTGATTGGTAGGGTTGTTGCCTAGTGTTTACAAGGCAATGGGTTCAATTTCCAGTAAGAAATGTTCCTTTAACCCATCAAGTTTGTGCCAACCTATCATGATGCGAGAATAATTTAATGAAAGTATGTTTCTATACATGTATGTTACTATACAAGTTTGCATATCTCATTTATTATTTCAAAACCCCAAGGAGAAAGAAAGTGATACAGATGAGATAAGAATGTGTGGAAAGAGAAATCTCTCTTTGTCTTACACTGCTAGTAAGTGACAAGAGTGGTCTCAAAGGCAGATGCACTTAACTGAAAATTCAGTCATTTTACAAATCTCCCAAAGGAGTGAAAAATACGGGGGTTTTGACCATAGAACATCTGCCAACAAACTCTCCTTTCCTTTACATTTTCACTAAATTTTATTTTGTGTGTGTGCATGGGTATGCCTGCATGTATCCTCTTTTCCTTAATTTTTTATTAAATTTCATTTCAGTTTTTTGTGTATATATTCCTGCACATATGCACAGCCATGTCTTATACACTCCATTTCTTATTTGTGTAGGGAGTATTTTAAAATTTTGTGGCCTCGTTTGTATTGCACAGTTAATACGTGAAGAAGAATATGTTTGCATGCACAGGTCTTCTGTGATACAATTAAAAGAAACACTCTGCCCATAAAAAAGAAATTCTACCCAGAATTGTGATTCATGAAGTAGGGCTAAGCACATGTTGTCATTTCACTGATCACGGGTTGATAAATCTTTAGGAAGGAGGAAGAACCCCATTTCAATTCCCTGTTCAGCTTCCTTCTTAGCAGCAATGGATTAAATGCTTGCAAGAGGAGTTGTTGCTATTGTGTGTCTTGAAAGAATTAAATTTTAATCGCCAAGTGCATTAAACCTGTATATTAATTAAATGGTTTGGACTGCAATGATTCGGGCATCAGCACTTTTTCTGATGTATCATTTTGCTGACTGCAGTCTGAAGGGAAGCCCAGTTGAGACTGCAGCAAGAGGACAGGGTTGCCAAGCAGCAGTAGGGCCAAGCGCAAGGCCTGCACCCCAATTAAGTTAAAAGTCTCCGAGGTGCTCTTCAATCCCAGATGGCAAGTAAGTTCAAATCTACAGGAGGAACTTTTTTCTTATTAAATTTATTTATTTATTTATTAAAGATTTCTGCCTCCTCCCCGCCATCGCCTCCCATTTCCCTCCCCCTCCCGCAATCAAGTCTCCCTCCCTCGTCAGCCCAAAGAGCAATCAGTGTTCCCTGCCCTGTGGGAAGTCCAAGGGCCACCCACCTCCATCCAGTTCTAGTAAGGTGAGCATCCAAACTGCCTAGGCTCCCACAAAGCCAGTACATGCAGTAGTATCAAATCCCAGTGCCATTGTTCTTGAGTTACAGGAGGAATTTTATTAAGATATGTTGATGGCCAGGATGACAGAAAGAAAAAATTCAGTCTCCACCAAGCCCAGGAAAGAATGCACTTGTGCTTAACTACGATTGCAGTGTCCCTGTGAGCTAGACCAGCCATAAGCATAGAATTGGTACCCACGAGTGCCTTCACTGTGGATGCTTTATTGTTTTGACAACTTAGAAGGCTGGAGTATTGGCTTCAATAATCACTTCAGGCTCTTTATCTTTCTTTTTGTTCTTGAAGGCTAAAAGTAGAGTCTCTTGAATTCTGTGCTTTTTTTTCAAAGACTATCCTTACCTAGTTGCTTCTGGCTTTTCCCAGACCCTTTATTACTCAACTGTTGGATGAATAAAAGTTTCTTTTTTATAACAAAGCAGTGGGGATTGTAGAAGAGATATCCTAACAGTGCTAAGACATGTCATCAGCCAGAGTTTTTTGGAAAGTACAGCCTTACCTACCTAGTTGCTTAGTTTTCAGTTTTAACTTGGATTGTAGCAGGCATTACCCCAAAACAAAAACAAACAAACAAAAAACCAACCAACCAACCAACCAACCAACAGCAACAAAAACCATAAAAAGCTATTGATCATCATAAATGCAAAACTGTTTTTTCCGCATTCGTTATTGTCATTGACAGTCCCAGGTGTCATTCCCTCTCCAGCTTCAGAGCCAGCAATTATTGTTCCTGACTTTCCATTGTCTCCTGGTGTAGGAGATTCTTCTGTCTATGTGTTGCCTTCATTGGTTGAATAAAGAAACTGCCTTGTCCTTTTGATAGGACAGAACTGAATGCTGGGAAGAAGGGCAGAGGAAGAGCTGCCCTGGAGCTGCCAGGTCAGACATGCTGAATCTTTCCTAGTAAGCCACGACCTCGTGGTGACATACAGCTTATTAGAAATGGGTTAAATCAAGATGTGAGAGTTAGCCAATAAGAGGCTAGAGATAGTGGGCCAGACACTAATTTAATTATTACAGTTTCTGTGTGATTATTTCAGGTGTAATTCCGGGGTAGCCGGAACAAGGGGACCGCTCCCTGTAACAGTATGTTGTGGCTATTACTTCAGGGGTTGTTATGCCAACAATGTTGGTGTTTAGAAGAAAGATAATACTTTAGTGTGAGAAATGTTCTGTGTATGTTCATCGGTCCATCAGCGTCCCTGCCCAATATAGCACAATTGTGTAGGTTCATAGGTCCATCAGCATCCCTGTCCACTACAGAGCCATTTGTGTGGGTTCATCTGTCCATCAACATCCCTGTTCACTACAGCACCATTTGTTTAGGTTCATCTGTCCATCAGCATCTCTGTTCACTATAGCACCATTTGGTGGGTACATCTTTCCATCAGCATCCCTACCCATTACAGGACCATTTGGTGGGCTCATCTGTCCATCAGCATCCCTGTTCACTACAATACCAGAAGAACAGTTGGGTTCTGAAAAGAAATCCCAGTGGAGAATCATCCATCTCATATGGAATGTCATTACTCCATTTAAATTTGTGTTTTATTTTCTTAGTGACTTGTTTAGATTCAAGGTCTTACACTACACAGCTCAAGTTTACATTGAAATCTTGGGCATCTTGCCTTACCATCCTAGGTGTAACATGCCTGACTCAATTGGTACTTTTTTTTTTGAAATTGCACAACCAAGGATTGATTCTATCGTCTTGGACATATCAGGCATGCACACACTCTGTCCATGCCTCAGTTCATCAATACATTTTAATGCACACAATAAGTGTTGTAGAGTTTATCTGAAGTATTTCAATTTTATATTTGCTGCAAAGATCTACTTACATTTTTTTCTGTTACATAATCATGTAATTTATCATTTTAATAAAAAATAATTTTTGTCTCCTTTCAAATTTCAGTGCATTTTTCCTTGGATTTTATTATTTGTTCCCCCATTGTTGCCACATAAAATAGTCTTAATGGTTTAAAACATTAATAACAATAATTGTTTTTCTCATAATCCTACAATTTGAGCAGCCTACAAATCAGGAAGAACAGCTCTTCTCTGCTCTGTGGCCGGGGGTAGGGAGTAGTTAGTAGTCTTGACATAGGTAACTAGCTTCTAAAGGTTACTCTCATGAGTAAAGCCAGGCACAACCACAGCTCCCTCACCGGACCTACTTTCACAGTTTAAAGAGTGGTGGTGTCAGCTCTTTAGTCCTCTTGTATAATAAGGGAATCATAGATACTTGCCTCATTGACTAACACCTGTCGCTGAGCTGGAGGAGTGTTCAAAGCAACTGCTTTGACCTGCTTACTATTATACTGTCTACTACTTTACTATTTTAAGATGAATATGAGGTTGGATAGTTTGTTTCTCTCTTTAATGGGATTTAGTGTTTAATTGTGTGGGCTGAGGAGATGAATCAGTAGTTAGAACACAATTTCAGTTCAAAGCCCTTACCTGCTGGCACACAACTAGTTGTAATCTTAGTTTAGGTACCCTCTATTCTGACCTTGACAGACACCAGGTTTGCATATGATGATTGTATATGCATTCAGTCACTATACTTATGCACAATCATATCATATATAGAATCCACTTTTTATCATTAGGCCCCCTATAGTTTAAGATAGATGTCATGAATATTTATTTGCTCAATTACTTTGTTATTGATAAAACATCAAGTTAATCCCACATTTATGATCCTATTGCTAAAATTAAGTCACTATTGGCTCACAGTAAATAATATCTAAAAGTAGAGTAGATGTAATCTTTTTTTTAACTGATAAATGAAGACTGACTAAAGGGTAAAGGTATAAAAATTAAAAAGAAAATGTTATTAAAATTAAAAATGAATAAGCCTAAATTTTTTAAAAGAACAAAACTAAAAGTTATTATGAACACTAGATAACAAATGATAGTAAGAGAAACCAGGAAAATTACAATTTCTAAACAAAGTTTACTTGGGAGACTCTGAGGACTGTGATCCTTAGGCTTCGTGGAAAGAGAATAAACACGATTCTGTCATGTACGCTAAGCCTCTCAGAACCCTGTTGCAACTTGTTTTCTTTTATTATGACAGTAGATCGTTTTGAGGAACAACATCAAAAAGCATTGCACCACTGGATTCAAAGATTGTAATTGAAGCTATATGCAAGTAATTATTTTTCATAATTTTTAATACTAGGTAAAGTGCATTTCTAAGAATTATATTAATTATCTACCAGTATTCGTTGACTCTTAAAGCTACAATTCTGATTACATGAAAAATTTATGGCAGGATTATTCTCACATTCCTGGGTCCATATTAGACTACTGAGCATGGTCATTCAGAGACATTAAGTTCCTGACTTGAGGACAAGTTTATAATCCTCCCTTAACTTGCTATTTTTGAATATATAATAATTTCTAACAGAGTTTAACTAATAGATGGAGGTGTAATTATATGAAGATATGGTAAGATGATTAAATGTTCATTTGAAATCAGAGACTGATGACCCAAGAAGTGCCACTTAAATCAGAAGGAAATACATTCTCACATGTTGAGGAGAGAGCGGGCCCTTTGTTCCATCCCGCCCGGCTAGCTTACACCCTAAATAATCACACAAAAACTATATTCATTTAAACACTGCCTGTCCCATTAAATCTAGCCTCTTTTTGGGTAATTCTTACATCTTGCTTCAACACATTTTTAATAATCTGTGTAGAACCATGAGGTCATGGCTTACAAGGAAAGATTCAGTATGCCTGACTCTGGCGACTTCATGGTGGCTTTCTTTCTCTGCCTGCCTTCTTCCTCCCAGCAATTTGTTCAGTCTTCCCCGTCTATTTAAGTGCTTGGCCCTATCGAAAGGCCAAGGCAGTTTCTTTATTCAACCAATGAAATCAGCACAAATACAGAACCTCCTACACCACTCACACCCTCCCGCCTTAGAACCTTAGTGTTACGTGGGATCAGGAAGTAGCTCACTTTCTTTGATACTGCATTTAGAGATCTGAGGGTGAATTTGTGCTTGTATTTTCAAATCCAATGTTATTTAAGATGCTAAGAAAGATGCTTAAACATAGAAGCATTTTCATATACTTTTAGAGTAAATTGTCGTTTGGCGTGAAAACACTACAAGTTTGATAATGTCTCTCCTCAAATGTTGTGACTTTGGCTTTTAACTATGTGGATGTTTAGCAAAACATAAACTTCCTCCTCAGTTATTTTATGCATAAAACATACATTGTATGAGTTACTTTTCTCTACACTTGTAAAAAGGATTGGGCAAATACTGAGTAAATATTGCCAGAAGCAGTTATCACCTTTTGTTAAAATGATTTCTATAGTTTGACTTTTCTGGTTTATATATTGGCATTTGTAAATTCTAAGCAAATACTGTGCAAGTAGTTGGCATGAAAACCCTCATCCATATGGTGTTTTGCATGTTCATTTCATGTCTTTGTTTTTGCATTGTTGAACAAAGGTTTTATAGATATCACTATGTGCTAGATGTTGAGCTAGATGATTAACCTACAAATATATGGACTCTGCCCTTATGGAATTTGCAGTTGATCAAAGAGAAAGAAGTAACCAATACTTGAAATATTTAAAACTTGTAGCAATTTCAGTGAAAGGGTCTAATAGAGCTGAGACAGTGTTTGGTGGAACCAGCAGAGGTGCTCAGAAGATCAGTGTAAATGAAGAAAACATGGAAGATGTGGTATCCGCTTCTTTAGGCCCATTGCCAGGGAAGAGGCTAAACCTAATGTGCAGTGTCTTAGTTATATAAATGTAGAAGAACTTCGGGCTGCATTCCTGCCACCTGGCTCCCGGCCGCCTGGCTAGCTCATGCCCCGAAATAATTACACGGAAACTGTATTCTTTTAAACACTGCTTGGCCCATTAGTTCTAGCCTCTTAATGGCTAATTCTCACATTTTGCCTAACTCATATTTAGTAATCTGTGTAGCACCAGTCTTACCGGGAAAGATTCAGCGTGTCTGACCTGGCGGCTTGCTTTATTGCGGCTGCCCTGGAGAGGGGCGGCATGGCATCTGCCTCACTTTCTCTTCTTCCCAGCATTCTGTTCTGTTTACTCCACCCACCTATGTTCTAACCTATAAGGCCAAGCAGTTTCTGTATTAACCAATGAAATTAACTCTTCCATTATATAAACTTCAAAACATCAGAGACCAGAGTTGGTTACAGCAGACATGGGGAATTTCATGGTCATGCACCATATCCTCAAACCTCCAGTAGGTGCTATCAACAGGAGATTAAAAATTAGGAACACATCTTGAAACATTGTTATTTGTTTCTAAAATGATACAAACACAAAGGAACTTCACTTTCTTTGTACTCAAAAGCATAATTCACTTTTCTTTGCTCAGAAGCTTCAAATTTTAAACTATTTGTTGTCTCAATTAGGGGCTTATTTATAGTTTCAGAGGGTTAGTCTATAATCATCATGGCAGCAAGTGACAAGCATGGCACTGGAGCAGTATCTGAAAGTTTTACATTCTGATCCACAGGCAGCAGGAGGGATGTGGAGAGAAGAGACAGGATGTGGTGTTGGCTTTTGAACATCAAAGTCCACGCCTTCCCATACACCAACTACAATAAGGACATGCCTGCTAATCCTACTCAAACAGTATATCAGCTGGGGACCAACATTCAAACATGCCAGCTTAGGAGACCATTCTCATCCAAACTACCCCAGTAAATATTCCAAAAAATATTTTTTTAAAACAAATATATTGATTGTGTTTCCTTTTTTGTTTGTTTTCTTTTTATTGTTTTGCTAGGGATTAAGCCTAGGATCTCCTGCATACTATATCCCTAGACCAGCACATAGATTTTTAAAGCAAAACTAAATATATTAAATTTTATTCTTGGTTGGGAAACAGGTTTTTTTTATTGAAATGGAGAAAAGTTATGATCAAAGTTATGATTCAGTAAATTTATTGTAGAGACAATATGATGTTTAATTATGTCTGTCAATTAACTGAAATGAGGGATCTTACATATTGGCAAATCACAGCTCGAGATATGTCTGCAAATAGATCTCCAGCGTTGGTTAGTTAAGGTTGGAAAATCTGCCAAGAAGGTTGTTAGCAACATCCCAGAGTTTGAGGTAATAGGTAGGATAAAAGGGACAACTTGCCAGCTGGTGCAGACATTTTCTCTGCTTCTCACCCACTGTGGTATGAGTTGCCTGCCATGCTGTGCTCATATCACCGCAGTGGATGAGACCTCAGAACTGTGACCCCAAATTAATCTTTTTCCGTTTTAGTTGACTTACTTGGGTATTTGATCACAGGGATGGATAAATTGATACCGGCAGCATTGAAAGGGTATTAATACAAATGAGATTGCAAGTGGGCATGATAACTAAGAGGAAGGTCAAGAGATAAGGGTGTGATCCAAAGGCAGCCTCAGATGGAACTCAAATGGATGGAAATAGGTGGAACATTCCTATCTATAGGAAATAAACATAGATTGATTTTAGTTTGAAGTCAAGGTCTAGAAGGTACTAATTATTTCTAGAGATGATAAAACAATGATATGGCTAATAACCCACAAACACAGTAGGATAAACAGGTTTGAAGAATGGAGTTATAAGGTAAATCCCACGGTTAAATAAAGATGGTGTCCTCTGGAACTTCTGGAAGCTATTCATAAAAGAGGACTTTGGATCTCCATCAGGAAGGAGGTCAGTCTGTTCTTACTGTGGGAATGTCCATAGGCAATCCACAGAATGGTAATTATTTTGTTTTGAGAAGAAATATGTATTGTATCCAAGTCCTTTAATGTTTGTTGTTAATAATTTTTTAAAATTTTTTTTTAAGAATCAGATTTTTTTTGCCATTTTTCATGATACTTATTCTGATTATCAGCTTCTCTCCCTAATTTATAGTATTACCAGAACAAACACTATTTTACTAATTTCATTTTTATCTGTTACATTCTTCAGTTTTTGTAGAGAGCTGCGTGGAGCCGCACCTTAAAGATGGCGCAGGCTTCCGCCCTCCGCGATTCTGAAAGCTAGTGCTCTCTAGGATAAACAACTCCATATATGGCTAAGGCCAGGCTCACGCTATCATCATGCGAGGATCGTAAGCTGCTTGCATACGCGTGAACCTATGGGTGATGCCCACATGGCGATCCAGAATTGGTGGCCCAGGCCTTCTTAAGGGCTGGGAGAGGCTTGCCCCGGGAGAGAGATTTGATTGTCAAGAAGGTCCTGAATAAACTGTTTGCAAGAACAGCTCCGGTGTCGCGTCATCCTTGCTGGTCGAGGCGGTCGCGACAAGTTTTTATCAAAAAACAAGTAACTAATATATTCTCCTGGTATCTATGATTCTCTATAGCACATGAAATTAACATCTGTATTTCACACTGTACTATAAACCCCGAGAAAACAAACATGTTTCTTTTGTCTCACAAAATCCTATAGCCTCATATGTTGCTTGGGGCATGCACTCAGGATGATTATTAAGAAAATGAAGGAAAATTAAGACCATATGTATTAATAAATACAAACATGTTTGATATTGAAATAGTGCACAGTGATACTATAAGTAATAAAACTGTGTTGTAAGAAAACTTAAAAAGACTCTAAATATGGAAGCCCATAAAAAGAAGCACAATTGTTAAAAATAGAGTTATAGTTGGGAAGAGATTCAATACTTGTTTATGAGAGAGAGTTAAAGAGCTTGGACACTAATAACATATGATGCCATTAAATTAGATTGTAGAAAAGAATTGAAATTAAAGTTGCAACACAATTTCCGACTTATCAAAACAGCTCAAACTGTTACTCAGCAAGCTTAGCAGGAGCAGACATTTCACAGCTTCCATTATGTACCAAGATAAATATCTGTCATCTATGTGTTCATCCAACTATCATCTTTATGTGTCTATTTAATCTGTCTGTCTTTCTGTCTGTCTGTGTGTCTATCTGTCTGTCTATCTATCTATTATCTATCATCTATCTATCTATCTATCTATCACCTATATGTCTATTGCCTATTAATACAGCCATCATTTATTTTCTTGCAACAACCCATAAGGAAAACATTACTAAGCCTATTCTTTAGTTTACTGAAGCTAGAAATGATTTTGAATTTTTTTAAAAAAATTAAGTTTTAAAGATGTTAAAGAGATAAGATTTGATTATTTTTTGATATTGGGTTTCATGTACTCTACGAATTTGTAATATAACTGAGGATGACTGTGAACTTCTAAGCTTCCTGCTCTGTCTCCTGATTTCCAAGGTTGTAGGACTGTGCTACCACACTTTATTTATGTGTTGGTGAAAATCAAATCATGGGCTTTGTGCATCCTAGGCAAGCACTCTGCCAACTGAGTTATAGCCCCTGCTCAAAGAGGTGAGATTTAAATAGCTTAATCTCATAACATTCTATGTCTTGTGTAGATATTTATCATTGAATTCTTTCATATTGTTCGTGGCTGTACCTTTGTAAGAATTCCTGATACGTAGAATTTGTAAACTCATACTTTGTAACTCAGTAAAATATATGAAGATATGACACATTGGACAACCTTTACTGATCAACTATACAGAAGGGACTTTGTTTAACTCACAGTCTCATTTTCCTGCTATTTTACAGACCGTAAGATAACACCACAAACTTTGGTCATTCATGAATAAATGCTTCCAGTCTCAATAATTATAAAATTTTGTTTGCTTCAAAATGTACTTAAAACTGTTACAGTTATCTGGGCTATTAAGAACATTCTGTAGCAAAGGTAATCACTGCAAAGTCTGATGAGCCCAGTTCAGTTAGGGGAAGACACATGCTGGAAGTAGAAAATTGACTCTAGCAACTTATTTTCTGGTTTGAGTATGTACACTGTGCCATGTTCCTGCCTATACTTTCCTTCCCCACACACAATTAAAGAAAACTTTATTAGTTAATATAGTTTATTGGTAATTTACTTAAATATTTTATAGAAAAAGTAGTTGCATTTATTAAGATATATTTAGCATAGCACATCACCAGTCAATTATGCAGAATACATTTTCAGGGAAACTTAATTGAACTTACCAGATTGATTTAGATTACCAGTACATAAACAAATGTGCTAATCTTGAAAAGTCTATGAACTTGAGTCCAAGTGAAAATATTTATTTTACATGAGTGCCCTGCAGTGATGTTTCTCAGTATTTCCATTTTCTCTCCAGTTCCAAGAATTATATGTAAACTTAAGAAAGTGGCCTGGGATAAGTCTCAGTTGCAGGTTTATAGCTGGAATAATTACTATGGATATCTATTTGCTACACAAAAATAGCCACTCTTTAATAAAACTTAAGAATAATTTAAATTATGCCTTAAAGTACATATTTCATGACTAGATACCAGGTTTTACCTTTTAAGAGGATTCTTGGATAATACATCATAATTGCTGTGAAATTTTTATTAACAATTGCAGTGATTAGTACTAATATTATTTATGACATTGAATAACATTTATAAAGGGAACTTGTCACCATTTATCTATTCTCTTCCTATTCTGAGGTAAGGAAACAATAAGAAAGTGAAGTGAGGTTTATGTGTAAATTTTGACCTGGAACAAATGTTGAGCTGTTTCACTGCTTTGAGAAATGAAGCTGCTTTGATCATGTGTGGCTGCACTTTTGTAAGGAGATATGTTTTCAGTTCTCCTGGGTATATATCCTAGACTCAGTATTGATGGGTCATATGTTAATTCTGTTTGCGGTTTGAAGATGCTCCAGATGTTTTTCCAGGTTGGATGTTTGATGCCCTCATCATCAGTATACAAACACCATTATCATTCATGGGAGCTCTACTTTGAAAACCACTATTGGAGGTCACTATGAATGAACCACCTTATGCTCTGGTAATTTCAGACAATGATCCATGGATATGTCAAAAGAATGAAGGGCTTGGGCATCTGGGAGCCACTCTAGGTTCAAGTCTCTTGCCAACTCTAAGGTGGCTCCCTTAACTAAGAATTGTGCTTCCGTGCTCCCCTATCTAACCTTCCTTTATCCCAATCCTCCTTTTTCCCCAAGTTCCCCCCATTCTCCCCTTCTCCCTTTTCTCTCCCCATCTCCCTTTACCCCCATCCCACCCCACCCCCAAGATCTAAATTTTCTCCCCGGCAATTTTGTCTACTTCCCATAGCCAAGAGGACAACTATATGTTTTTCCTTTGGTTCACCTTCTTACTTAGCTTCTTTGGGATCACCAATTGTAGACTCCATGACCCTTGTTTATGGCTAGAAACCAATTATGAGTGAGTACATCCCATATTCATCTTTTTGGGTCTGGGTTACCTCACTCATGATAGTGTTTTCTATTTCCATCCATTTGCATGCAAATTTGAGAAGTCATTGTTTTTTACCGCAGCGTAGTACTCTAATGTGTAGATATTCCACACTTTCTTCATCCATTCTTCCATTGAAGGGCATCTAGGTTGTTTCCAGGTTCTGGCTATTACAAATAATACTGCTATGAACATAGTTGAAAAATGACCCTATCCTATAGAAATACTGATGAATATCTTGCATATCACCATAGAACCTTCATCTGCTGATGGATGGAGACAGAGACAGAGACCCACACTGGAGCACTGGACTGAGCTCCCAAGGTCCCAATGAGGAGCAGAAGGAGGGAGAACATGAGCAAAGAAGTCGGGACCACGAGGGGTGCACCCACCCACTGAGACAGTGGAGCTGATCTATTATGAGCTCACCAAGGCCAGCTGGACTGTGACTGAAAAAGCATGGGATAAAACTGGACTCTCTGAGCATGGCGAACAATGAGGGCTGATGAGAAGCCAAGGACAATGGCACGGGGTTTTGAACCTACGTAATGTGCTGGCTTTGTGGGAGCCTAGCCAGTTTGGATGTTCACCTTCCTAGGAATGGACGGAGAGGGGAGGACCTAGGACTTACCACAGGGCAGGGAACCCTGACTGCTCTTTGGACTGGAGAGGGAGGGGGAGAGGAGTGGGGGGAGGGGGAGAAGGGTGGGAGGAGGGGAGAAGGGTGGGAGGAGGGGGAGGGAAATGGGAGACTGGGAGGAGGTGGAAACTTGTTTTTTTTTTGTTGTTGTTGTTGTTTTTCTCCTTTTCTCAATAAAAAAAAGATGGAAAAAAAAAAAGAATGAAGGGAATTCACAAGTCACCTTTTGAGCCCAGAACAGGCTGGGTCCAGTGCTTTCGCTTTTGCTCCTCTTGAGTTCTAGCAATGGATTCTGAGAGGACTGAGTTTCAGTGAGAATTTGTCAGGCAGGGCTGACTTTTGCTTCTTGTTCATCTATGTTTAGTCATTCTGTAGATTAAGGAGCGGGATGAAAGTCACGTTCATTTTCACCTGTGCCTTTTAATCACAATTATTTTTCTTTCTTTTGTGTTAGTGCTTTGGCTGAATTTGTGTTCACCGTGTGTGTGCCTGGTTTCACCAGAGGCAAGAAGATGATGTAACATGCTCAGGAGCTTGAGTTTAGATGGTTGTGAGCTGCTATTTGAGTGTTGGGAGCTAACTTAGGTACTTGCATGAGTAGTAAACACTCTTAATTCCTCAATTGTCTTCTAAATTTCTTTCACTTTTATGTTCCTTAAATAATGTTCCTTTAACATTGCACAAAAATGTAAAACATCCATACACACTCATTTGAATGAAAACTGATTTCAAGATGAAAGGGAAGAGAATTAGTAGATCTTGTTCTCTACTTTTTAAAATGTTAAACAAAAATCTTCATTTATGCTTTCTATTCTATTCTACAGACAAGGTATTCTTGTTGCTACTTGCTACACTGACTCTTCCATATTTGCACTACAATATCAGTTCCTCGGAGATGGTAAAGTACTGGCCTCTCAAGCACGAAGACCCCATTTCAACACTAGAGCCCAGATAAAAATGCTGCTTGAAGATATTGGATTTGGTATCCTGCTGCTGAAGGCGTGGATACAGCTGGAGCACTGAGACTTGTTGATCAGGAATACAACATGCATTCCTGAGTCTCAGGCCATTGAGAAAGAGTCTGTCTCAAAGGAAATGGGCCATATTCCTTGTAATAAAAGGTCACTAATACAAAGGACACAATAGATCTATGAGGATTAAATGCAAACGTCATTCTTCAAAAGGTTCATAATTAAAAATGCATCTTAATGTTTTGGAGTAAAAAAAATCCTATATTTTCATCATATTGATTCTACAATATTTAGAGCTTTCCTTGCAACTCATCTCTATTCCATATCTATGCTTACATAAATTACCACCATATATTTTGATGGTAAGGACACTGGATTCAACCTTCTACAACCACAGCCCTTTCTCAGAGCTGATCACACAAAATGCCAGCTGCAATTTGGGAACAATTGAACATGTTAGGAATTGTAGTATTGTGATTAAGAAAAGGTATTAGGAAGGAGGAAAAAGAGGAGGAGGAGGAGGAGGAGGAGGAGGAGGAGGAGGAAGAAGAGGAGGAGGATAGACAGAGAGAGAGAAGGAGAGAGAGAGAGAGATTCTTGTTCTCTTGGAGAAACTAAATCTTCATTTATTTGGACATTTTGACCATTATTGTCCCAACCCCTTTGCCACTAGCCCTGGCTGGCAACCATAGAAAACGAATCTTATCCATTTTTAGTACTTTATTATTCAAGCGATGTCTTTGAGTTTTATAATAAATTTTTCCCTAATCTTCTTCCTGAGGTAGCTTGAGGAGTTTCTATAACTTGTCCCTAAAATGTATCAAGGACTCTCTAGGTTTATAGAAACTGCAAACAAGTCTTTCTCACTGTTTGCCTTGAAGTTACTGATGAGATTGTGAACAGTTTTGTGTTTCTAACATAGCAGAGAGAAGTCCTTCAGAAAGGATTTGTTTGGCATAGCATCGGCATCATTGGCTGGCAACCCTATGTTTAACATCTAAAATTGATTAAATACAATTTTGTTTGGGTTTGTAGTGATTAGCCTCATTGAAACGTGAATTTTCTTACCACAACACTCGACAGTTGTGGAACCCATCATGCTTTTTTCCCACAAGAAAACACACTTTTTTTTTGTCATGACATGAAAATATTATTAAAAACATAATACTAAAAGTTACTTTCCCACAGTCCTTGTTTTAGTTTTGGACTCAAAATTAGATTTAACCACATGAATTATTCATTATTTGGAATTAGTTTACTGCTTCAAATAATTGACTTTGTAACCATTTACACATTCTTTTAATTTTGAATTACCTTAATTATCGTAAAAGGAAACCTCAAAAATCCAGTAACTCAGTAAAATTTGGGAAAAGAAAAGGAATTTGAATAAAATAAAAGTGGCAATAAAAAGGTTGTTCTGTTCAAAGATGACTAGTTTCAATGTTTGAGAAATTCTTTACAAAAATGGACTTTTGGCAATTATAAAATCTGGGTGACAACTTTTATTTTTGAATCACAGAATATATGTAAACTTTGTTAGTATAGTCCTACGTGATGAGGGACTCACTGAGAAAAATCAGTCTTGAATGTTTATTGTTATTAAAATATCGTTGATAAAGAATTAGAACAAACATATTCTGTTTCAATTGTACAAAGTCATACCCAGGCAGTGGTTTTAAACTAACATTTGAATGTGAATTTTCTCAATGAACCCCAAGTATATAGAACAGTAAGAAATTGTTCTTTGAACCTGGATTTAGTCTGAGTCTTAGTTCAAATTCAGTAGAATTTTCACAGTGCACTCTGTCAATCTTGGGAAGTGAGAAACTTCTTCAGTTTGTGTGATTGTTTGCTATGATTGATGGTTTGCAATGGTTACCAATCTGACAGAATCTTATGAGAAGCTAACCCAGCAGGGATGGGTATCTGGATTAAGCCAGTCTCTGGTCATTCCTGTGAGGGATGTTCTAGGTTCACCGAGGTGGGAAACCTCAGTTCAGCTGTTGGCAGAGCCTTGCTATGGGCGATGTCCTGAGCTGAATGAATGGGAGAAAGACTGCAGAGGCATGCATCACACTTTCCTCCACCATGGCAGACGTATGACCAGCTGCCGCCATGACCTCCCCACTGCAGATGACTGAAAACAGGGGCCGAGAGAAAACTTTTGTTCCTCAAGTTGTTGTTGTCAGGATGTTATATCATAAA
Source organism: Microtus oregoni (assembly GCF_018167655.1). Classification (NCBI taxonomy): domain Eukaryota; kingdom Metazoa; phylum Chordata; class Mammalia; order Rodentia; family Cricetidae; genus Microtus; species Microtus oregoni. The sequence continues at coordinate 10,798,239 of NW_024543089.1, read as the reverse complement.
AATGAGACTATTGGCTAGTGCAGTTACAGCTGGATCCAGTGCTCCTTCATTTACAGAGACTTTGAAACCTTTGTTATCAAGTCATTCTTATTCTTTCATCTCCCTTATCCAGGGAAATCCCAGTGTTGGTTTCTCTCTTTTCTGACTGAATCTCTCCTGCTATCATCCCCTTGCAGTTTCCTTTGGCTGCAGCATACAAAAATGGAGCCAATGAGGGGTAAATGGGTCTGTAATGGAATTGGTAGCTCTTAAGCATTACATTGGTGTTTCTCAACAGTTTGATGATTGGGAAGACTGAGATCGGGACACTGAATGATGCACTGCATTCTGAACCATTACCTCATATTATGGAAAAGGATGGGACCCACTACATAGTCACCAGTTAAAGGGGGCACATCTCATTCTCTTGTGTGAGGATGAAACCTTTGTGGGCTAGTCATCTTCCTGAGACCCATCCTTCCTTAAGATAGAAACGTTGGTGCTATTTGTGTGTGTGTGTGTGTGTGTGTGTGTGTGTGTGTGTGTGTGTGTGGTTTGTCAATGTAAGACAAGGTCTTATCTAACATGGAAAAAACTTGACCTCTGCACCCTTCTCTCAGCCTCCATGGTGATGAGATTGTATAACTGTATTATACAACTGAATTTTCTATTTGTTTTTTGGTAGTGGGGTCATTTCAAAGCCCCAGGTTCCCCAAATTCCCTATTCTCAAATAGAGGTTAGAATTCCTATAATTAAATATTAGAGTATTTATAGAAAAGCATAAACACTCAGATCAAAGTAATAGACTGAGAACTTCTTAGCTACCACTGACTTCAGTGTTACTACATGCAAAGGTTGAGATGATATCCCTCCATCTCTGCTCTGTGTTCTGATTTTCTCCTTGATAGATTTATTTCCACAGTGTATTACTGCACTGGAGATAAAGCTGGCTTCTAGCAGCCCTTGGATGATTGATTCTTGTCAATTTTATAAGATCTAATCTAATGCTCTGGCTGGTGTGAGTGTAGGCTCATCCTTAAAGTAACTTCTGTGACTAGGGAAGAAAACACCAGGACTTGCCAGGCCAGAAGACACAAAGTAAGCCAGGCTCCATTTGGATTATGTGAATATGGAAGAGGATGGCCCTTTGGAAAGGAAGATGAGAACAGTGGTGGTAGACAATGTGTTCCTCTAGGAATTTATTTCTTGGATTCCTTGATTTAAAGAATGCTCTTATTTCCTTTGTATTTTTAGATAATTATGTTAGTTTCTCTTTACCGAGACACAGATCTTAAACCTGGAAGATAGCTGTTGAACTATTTACCAGGATAGGAAGGACAAGAGTAATTTTTGATTTTATATCTTTAATAGCAAAACCAAACTACATACATATATCTCAATTGCTTGCTTGTCTTTCATAATATCTTAAAGTGGGTTGTATACTTTGAGAGTATCAGGGATGGCAAATACCTAAACTATTCTATTTGCTATCATTATGCTTGAGTCATATTAAGCACACAGAATATTACTCTAGAGTTAGTTTAGAATCCTCTCACCAGCACTTATGAATTACTTTCTACCCAGTCACAATTCTTTTGGATGCTTTCATTTAAAATGCAATCAATGATTGTTGCTGGGCATATCCATATATCTACTGCTATTTGTTTTCAAAATCAAATTTACAATGTCAAATTTATTATTCATTTATTATGTTCTGAGAAAAAAGTGAAAAGCCTGGGGACTAGACTTTGGAGAGCTATCAGTATGTTGAAAACGACAGGCTGGTGATTAGAATCCAAGTAATAAAGTAAAGGTATTTTAACAAAAATAGTGATGCCATGTTAGAACAGAGCAGGGGTTGTCTGAGAATTCTCTTACACTAAACTGAAATTCGGAATTATTAACTTGGAGTCTTTAGAATCCCTTACCACAGCTCAAGTTTTCCTCTCACAGCTGGGAGGCCTTTCAGGCCCTGGACTACAGTTAGATTGGAACTGGCTGCTGGAATCTGATTCTTTATATTCCAAACTACATATATCTCTTCATTCTGTCCCTGCCCCAGGCTCTTCTTCTCATACCATGATTTTCTCTAAGCGTTCCCTTCATTAATACATAACTAAAGGCTTTTCTTTTCTTGAGGCTCCTTCTCCTTTCTCCTTCTCCCCTACCCTTCCTTAATTTTGAACCCAATGTGTTGCTCTTATGACAATAAATCATCCTGTGTTATCTCTCACGGTATTTGTCACCATTTTCTCTGTGTTAGAAATGGCACAGATTGTGGTACCCCACTTTCTTAATTTTTACCCACCTACTCCAAACTCCAACTTTGATCCATTCCTTAACTAAAAAAAAAAAGTGTTTCTGTTTTCTTGCAGAAGCTAGAAATTTCCTCAGAGTTTCCCTGTTCCTACCAATCAGATTCTCCACCTTTCTTCTAGCTTCTACAATGAAGACGTTTGTTCTCTTGTGAATCTCAGTCCTTAATCATCTACCACAGGCTCCAATCATGATGTCATTACTGCTGTCCTTATCTCATCAGCTCTTCCCCTTCTATTTAAGAAAAGAGAGATATTTCTTGAGCATCAGAACATTTCTTGCTAGTCTGTGCATTGTTTTGCGAAGGTGCCATCTCTTTTTTTTGGTTAGCTTTATGAGAAACTTCTCAAAAATGTTTACCATAATCTCCATTCACTTATTATATAGACTCAAACCAGAGCAGTAAAATAAAAAAAAAATAATGATCATTTTTCAAAGTTTGTTTGTTGCTTGGCAATTTCACAGATGTAGAAAGTGTATTCTAACTATTGTGACTCCTCCCACACTGTCTAATCTCCTTCCCATCCTTATCAATGCCTCCTGCAATTCCCATTCAAACATTTTTATCTCTTTGCTTTGACATCTTCCATAATCATCTTTGTGACCATGGTTTGAAACTATACATAGTGGGTACTTCAATGGGCATGCAACTGAAGGCACTGACTGTTCAACCCCAGAATGCATCAGGTGTCACCACTTCAGTAGGAAGTAATAGGACCGAAGAGTCCTCCCCAAACAATGAGTGACAGTTGACTGACTAAGTGTTGTGCAGCCTATTGTAGGAAACCAGAGCTATAGTGGCTGAGTTGGTTCTGCAAGCCCAGAGGTCAGCATTTTATAGCTCTTCTCACTATCTTCTGGCTCTTGCATTCTTTCTGTCCACTATTCCTCAATGATCCCTAAACTATACAGGTGGTGGTATAAACGTTCTGCTTAGGACTGATCACTTATTCTTGGCAGCTTGAGGAGCTATGATGGACATTCACTGCTCTTCATACAAAGGGAAGTTTCTCTGCTTAAGGCGAGGTGCAGCATTTATTTACGGCATGAAAACAAATCTTTAGAAGGCAGCTTGGTGCTATGACAGTTTAGACAAACAGTAATAGAAAATTCACCAGTAGGGCTTAAGGTTTAATCAGCTAAGTGTTCTGACTGGATTTAGATTCCTGATGTAAATTTCCTCTTGTGAAGTAGGATTCAGGTCCAATCACAGAGCAGTTGGTAATCCCCACAACACTTGTGCCACTGCTGTGTGTGTTCGCATATATTACCTGGTAGATTAGCATCATAGATTTTAGTCTCTGTAGAAGGAGCGGTGGGCTGCGTCCCACCACCCGGCTAGATTTACACCCGAAATAATTACACAGAAACTGTATTCATTTCAACACTGCCTGGCCCGTTAGTTCTAGCCTCTTATTGGCTAATTCTCACATCTTGATTAACCCATTTCTAATAATCTGTGTAGCACCACGAAGTGGTGGTTTACAGGGAAGATTCTAGCCTGTGTCCATCTCGGAGAGGAGAGCTATGGTGTCTGCCTCATTGCCTTCTTCCCAGCATTCTGTTCTGTCTTTCCCACCTACCTATGTTCTGACCTATCAGGCCAAGCAGTTTTCTTTATTAATTAACCAATGAAAGCAACAGATAGATAGAAGACTCACCTACATCATTTCCCCTTTTTCGGTTTAAACAAAAAATAAAGGCTTTAACTTTAACATAGTACAATTACATTTAACAAAACAGTTATAAAGCAAGAATTACAGTTACAATATTTATATCTATTTTATCTTTTATCATAACTAAAGAAAACTATAATGATAACTAACCATTAGGACTAACAGCTGGTCCAGATAACTGGTGCCTTTTCTCCCCTTGCACTTCTTACACAAGACTTTTTTTCTTGGAGTTTGCTCACTTCCTAACTGGAAGACTACCTTGCATCTTGATTTCATTTATTTCATCCTTAAAGTACTACAATTCCAAAAGCTTCATTCTTGGACTTTGGAAATCCATGTTATTTAATTCACTTGTGTGCATTTAGAGCCAGATGTCCTGTAATGGTGGAAATATATTCTAAATTGGGTGACTGACTCACAAAAGTGATTTCACTATTCAAACATCAATTACAAAGACTAAGTTACAACATTATTGGATGATATAATCTTATGGGGCCTCTTAATATGCCTGTGGTCATTGACTAGAATATTTTATAGGCATCTCTATCATCTATATATCTAGTACTCGTCATTAATCAATCAATCAATCAACAATCATTCAATCATATTCAGAGTATAACTAGAACTCCAGGCTAGCAAACCCAGGTGCTCAGTTGCCATGTCTACACAGATATTTAATAAGCAATTCAAACTTAAGGGAAGCAAAATAAAGCATTTATTTCTGTTTGTCTTATCACCAGTGGCTAAATTGTCAATCTGATATATGCAATATAAGAATCATCCTCAGAAATAAACATCAAAAATTCAAGTGTCAAAAAGAAATAATTAGTATAAAAATTCCAATATGGTCATTTTACACCATTAGGGAAAGTATTTTGAATCTTTTCTTAAAGTAGGGACATATTTTGACAATTTGGGAAGTGAGTGACTGGAACACTTGCTACCAGAATTAGAGGCCATGTGGAGAAAACCATTTTACTATTGAAATTAAACATTTAGACATGGCCACTTTTATTCTTATGATAGCATATCTATAAAATCAAAATATTTTATGTTTATAAAGCATTTTTCTTTTTGACTGCAAACAATTTAGTCATTATCTTATTAATCAAAGTTTCACAAACCATTAGAGCTGAACAAGAAATTGCATTACAAATGTATTTTGTTGAATTGTGCAAGCATTCATGTTAGTATTCATGTTGAAGGTCAAGTTTATGAATGATAAGAGTACTTCATTATCAGAGTATATAGAAGGATCATTCTTAATTTAATCTTTTCAAAGAGTCTTTGAAACAATGGGAAATCCATTGGTAACTGACAAGGGCTGAGCTATGTGGAGAGGTTGTTGACCTGATGCTGTAAGCCCATCAGTCACAGAGTACTTCCTACAACCTGTCCTGTGTACTGCAGAAAAAGAGGAGTGAGCAAACACGGGAGAAATGAGGATTTGAAAGAGCGCTCTCATTAAAAGAAGTTTCTGTGTTGTTTTCTGGACGTTTGTTTTGTGACTGAGCTGCCTCATTACTGATTGGTTGTTAGAAACATTTGCAGATATGAAAATGCAAAACTTGGAAAGCTTTTATATTGTAGAGAGTTTTTATATTTGTCAATTTTTCACCACCATATCATTATATCATAACTGTTCAAGCATGTCTTATAGTCTTTTTAATGTGGTGATTTTAAAAGACATGTGAGCTGGATAAGGACTATTTGAGAACTAAATGCACAAGCAGTGCTAAGAATAATTACAGGAGCCAGGATGGCTCAGCGGTAATGGCATCTGAGGCCAAGTCTGATCACTTGTGTTTGATCCTGGAGCTCCCGTGGTAGAAGAGAGAACTGCCTCCTGAAGATGTCCTCTGATCACTGGATCTGAACCTTGGTGCAGGCGCGCACACACAGCCATGGGAATAAACACAATTACTTTGCAATTAAAGCTACTCGTCATTGTTATTTTTACTCATAATTCAAATTATCCTCTGACAATATGCCTTGCTTACAGAAACTGTTGTGAGGTATGTCAATAATATGATCAAGCTTGAAGACACTTCACCACAAATCACTCAACACACATATGAAAATTTTCAAGTAGCTATTTGTACTTTCAAAAGGTTAAAAAAAAACTTTACTTAATAGAAAAACTTGGAATGTCATAGTTACAACTCCAGACTGTAAGCACAATTTATTCTGTTTCTAAACTAGCAAGTCTTATGCATTTTTACAGTCACATAAACAGATTAAGATACCTGTCATTTAGTAACAGAACTACACTCATCTCTCAAAGAAAATCATGTTATCACCAAGAATTTGAACATTTTCAAAATTTATAAAAATATTATAGAAAATTGAGTACAATAGTTGAAGACTGTTGTATTCTGACTTTGTATGATTTTTGATTGAAAGGGTTTGGTGTTGCTATTGATCAAAGTATTTCTGGCTCAGCCCATTTCTGGGCAAGACTGGTAATATAAATTTTATTGGAGAGCCAAATGATGGATGATAACTGAATGCAACAAATTATCCTCTGTCCTACACACACACACACACACACACACACACACACACACACACACACACAAATAAGCAAATATATCTAAAAAATATTCATTTTTTGACAAGCAAGATAGTTCAGTGGGTTCAGACAATTTCCAACAAGACCCACAATCTTAGTTTGATCCCAGGACCCACATGGTGGAAGGGGAGAACCAGCTGTCACAAATTATCATCTGACTTTAGCACATATCCCTACTCCAGCACACAAGTAAGTAAACCTTTAAAAAATCATATTTAGTTTGATAAGGGCATAGATTTCATCAGTTTTTCATATGTGGCATTTGAAAAATTTGTAGTATGATGTGAAATTCAGATTTATTCTCTGAAAAGAGTGGTCTAGGATTAGCTCCATCTAAGGAAGATGTGATGATCAATCCTGTCTTGAGGGATCCTTGCATGTGCCAACGGTGAAGCTGACTTATCAATGTTGCTCCTTGAAAGACTGGTCTTTAGTATAAAAAAAATCTCAACACAATCTGAGCACCTTGCTTTCTTTAGAGAGGATTTTACATGAAAATTATTAGAGATAAAATATAAAAATGTATTCAGAATAATGACAACAGCTTGTTAGCTTTATAGTTTTATTACCATTATTAATTTTTATTAATGTTGTTTTGACTCAGTAATAATTTCCAGAAGCATAGAAAAACCCATATTAAGAATACACTGTTATCGTACTAGGGGAGTCTGGCATTTTAGTAGAGGCAGAGCTCTGATGGATCACTTGTAGGAAGACTTTTTTTCTGAGACAGGGTTTTTCTGTGTAATCTTGGCTGTCTTAGAACTCACTTTGTAGTCTAGGTTGGCCTTGAACTCAGAGATCAGCCTACCTTTGCCTCCTGAGTGCTGTGATTAAAGGCCTATGCCACCACCTGGCAAAAAAAAAAAAAAAAAAAAAAAAAAGAATTTTAAAAATATTTTAAAAGTGTGTGTATGTGGTTTTTATTTTTCAGCTTGTTTATATGGTGGATTATATTGACAGATTTTCATATGTTGAATCATCCCTGCATCTCTGAGATGAAGCCGACTTGATCATGGTGGATGATAGTCGGATGTGTTCTTGGTTTCAATTTGCCAGTATTTTATTTAGTAAGTTTGCAACAATGTTCATGAGTGAGATTTGTCTGTAATTCTCTTTCTTAGTAATGTCTTTCTGTGGTTTGGGTATCAGAGTAATTGTAGCCTCATAAAAAGAGTTTGGCAATGTTCCCTCTGTTTCTATTGTGTAGAATAATTTGAGGAGTATTTGTATTAGTTCTTCTTTGAAAGTCTTGTAGAATTCTGAGCTGAAACCATCTGGTCCTGGGCTTTTTTTTTTTTTTTCTTTTTTGGTTGGGAGACTTTTGATGACTGTTTCTATTTCTTCAACAGTTAGAGGTCTGTTTAATTTGCTTATCTGGTCTTGATCTAATTTTGGTAAGAGATATTTATCCAGAAAGTTGTCCATTTCCTTTAAGTTTTCCAATTATGTGGAGTACAGGTTTTTGAAATATGACCTGAAGATTCTCTCTCTGCCTTTTGGTTAGTTTGGATAAAGGTTTGTCTATTTTGTTGATTTTCTCGAAGAACCATTTCTTGGTCTCATTGATTCTTTGTATTGTTTTCTTTGTTTCTATTTTGTTGATTTCAGCTCTCAATTTGATTATTTCCTGTCGTCTCGTTCTCTTAGGTGAGTTTGCTTCTTTTAGTTCTAAAGTTTTCAAATGTTCTGTTAATTCACTAATATGGGATTTTTCCAGCTTCTTTATGTAGAGGTTTAGTGCTATGAATTTTTCTCTTAACACTGTTTTCATTGTGTCCCATAAATAAGGTATGTAGTGTGGTCATTTTCATTGAATTTTAGGAAGTCTATAATTTCTCCTTTTTATTTCTTCCTTGATGGTTCAGGTGAGCATTGTTTAATTTCCATGTGTTTGTGCATTTTCTGGAATTAGTATTGCTGTTGACTTCTAGATTTAAACCATGGTAATCTGACAAGGTACATTGGTTATTCCATTTTTTTTTGTTTTGTTGATGTTTGTTTTGTGTTCGAATTTTGAGAAGGTTCCATGAGGTACTGGTGGGAATGCAAGCTGGTCCAACCCCTTTGGATGTCAGTGTAGCGATTTCTCAGAAATTTCTTTTTCAAGACCCAGTAATACCACACTTTTGGGTATATATTCAAAGGATGCTCAATCGTGCCACAAGGACATGTGCTCATAGCAGCTTTGTTTGTCATAGCCAGAACCTGGAAACAACCTAAATGCCCCTTGACCAAAGAGTGGATAAGGAAAATATGGTACATTTACACAATGGAATACTATAAAGCAGAAAAAATTAATGACATCTTGAATTTTGCAGGAAAATGGATGGAGCTAGAAAATATTATTTTGAGTGAGGTAATCCAGACACACAAAGACAATTATCACATGCAACTCACTCAGAGGTGGATTTTAAACATAAAGCAAAGAAAACCAGCCTACAAACCACAATCCCAGAGAACCTAGACAACAGTGAGGACACCAAGAGAGACTTACATAGATCTAATCTACATGGGAAGTAGAAAAAGACAAGATCTGAGTAAATTGGATGCATGGGGACCTTGGGGGAGGGTTAAAGTGAGGAGAGGAGAGAGGGAGGGGAGCAGAGAAAAACGTAGAGCTCAGTAAAAATCAATAAAAAGAGTGTGTGCGCGCGTGTGTTTGTAAAGTGCTTTGTACAGGCAGTTATGAGCAACTCAAAGACGTTGATGCTGGAAACGAAACACCAGTTCTCTGGAAGAGCAGAAAATGTTTTTAACTACTGAGTCATTTCCTCAGCCCCATGTACGGAGACCTTTAAGGGAAAAGTAGGCCAGATTTGTTTAGTCCTTTGAATTTAAAAACCAGGTACAGAAAGCACCTCACTCAGCAAATGCATGCTATGTGAACCAATTTCCAGTTCTCTGCAAGATCCTAAGGAAGAACAAATATTTGGACTACATGTGAAATAATTCTTGGATGCAAAGAAACTCTGGCAACTGTCATCCATACAGAAGATTATGTCTAATCATGGTCTCAGTTGTGTCTCTCTTTGATGATTAATGATAGTAATCATCTTTTGGTAGGATTTACTGGTTATTTGTACATTGGTTATTCAATGAAAAAAAAAAGGTTAAATAATTTAGCCCATTTAAAAAAGATTAAAGTTTTAATGATATTTTTCATTTATTTGTATGGTTGTTTTGACTGCATGCATGTCTGTGTACTTCATTAGTACAGTACCCAGAGAGGCAGAAGAAGGCCATGTGTGTGAGTGTTGGGCAGGAAACAAGTTCTCTGAAAGAGTAATCACTCTTAACCACTGACAGAGTCAGCTCCCAGCTCCAGTCCACTTTTTAAGCAACAGGCTACTAGAATTTTGTAATTGAGGTATATAGTTACTATCTAAAATACATGAGCCACAGAAGTACAAATGTCACGTGATTCTACTTATATAAAGTTTTCAAAGCAGTCTCTTACAATTAGGGAGTAGTATTGGTAGTAATGAAAGGAGGAAAAGACCTGGAAGTGGTTCTGGGGGGGGGTATTTTATTTTTAAATTGTTTTTATTGAGCTATATATATATATTTTCTTGCTTCCCTTCTTTCCCCCCCTTCTATCCTCTTCCATGGTCCCCATGCTCGCAATTTACTCAGGAGATCTTGTCTTTTCCACTTCCAATGTAGATTAGATCCATGTATGTCTCTCTTGGGGTCCTCTTTGTTGTCTAGGTTCTCAGGGATTATGAATTTTAGGCTGGTTTTTCTTTGCTTTCTGTCTAAAAGCCTCTTACAAATGAGTATATGTTATATTTGTCTTTCTGGGTCTGGATTACTTCACTCAATATGATGTTTTCTAGATTCATCCATTTGTTCACAAATTTCAAGATTTTTTTTTTTTGCCGTGTAGTACAAATAGTGCTGAAATAACTGGATATCAACATGTAGAAGAATGCAAATAGATCCATATATATTGCCTTGCACAAAATGCAAGTCCAAATGAATCAAAGATCTCAATATAAAACCACCTACACTGAACCTCATAGAAGAGAAAGTGATAAGTACACTGAGAGTAACAATTAATAAATAGGACCTCCTGAAACTGAGAAATTTCTGTAAAACCAAGGACACGGTCAACAAGACAAAATGGCAACCTACAAAATGTGAAAAAAAAAAAACTTCACCAACCCATCATTGGGGGATAAGATTTTAAAATGTTTTTGATAGCTAATGCTAGAGATGTTCTGTATAATGTTATGCTTAAAGTTAAAAATACATCCACCATTAAGTTTTTGTTGAGTGTTTAAAAATGAAATCAGTACTTCATGAGAGACATGTAGCAAATAAAAATCTTGGAACATTGCTACTGTGGCTTAAATTTGGAAGGGGAAAGTCAGTGTTTAAGAGAGGCACAGAGTAGCTCACTTTCTTTGCATTGTATTTGTGTTTGATGATGAGTGCTCCCAACTTCTTGCTGCTTTGCCTGCAACTTGTTTTTATGCTTCCTTGCCATGATTACTTCTTGTCCCTCTAGAGCCATAGACCCAAATAAACACCTTGGTCATGGTACTTTATCACGGCATCAGAAGAATAATTTCTTCACTGACTTTTCTCCTTAGCCTGGAACTGTAACTTTTCGGGGAGGAATAAGCCTGAGTATAAATGTAGATAGTTGTCTCTAGACGAATGAGGGCAGCTAAGGCAGCTAACTATCCATTCATTGGAGAGCAATAAGTTCTTTGCCTCAGGTTCCAATTTGTTGCATGGATGAAAATGAGTTTTCTTTATGAACATTAGCAACACGAAAGGAAATTATCATTTCATATGAAAGTTAAATGTGTGTGCTTATCTTGTCAGTCCCCAATTAAATTATTCAGTAAAAAGTACAGTTTTGACATTCAAAATGTAAGCTTATGTCTTCCTTTTAGTTTAAAGCATAATTTTTTCCAGGTTATATTCTAATTTAATATATAAAGAAACTTGTATATTTTTATAGGTTTGTTAGCCCTACTTTTTATTTTAAATATATCATAGATCATTCAGTAAAAAAGTCAGTTTTCCAAGTCTTATAAAAGACACATTAGCCTATAGGTATGTTCATGTTTCTTGCAACCTGGGATTTCGTACTATTTTTCAATGTATTTAGTTAGATTTAGAATTCATGTATTGTTTTTTTTTAAAATAATGTTTACTTACTAAAGAAAGAGCATCCCCTTTGATTTAAGCTTGTATGTAGTATTTTCTTATGTGTTTTTTAAATGTATTCAAATAATGAGATTAATTTCAAAAACAACAAAACGAACTCTTACTTAATAGTAGAGGTTAACTTTAAAGCAATGGAAATTGGAAGAAAAATGACTATTGTATTACATATACTATGCTGTCCACTATGAATTTGTTTAGTAAAATTATTTAATAAGATTTTTTGTTCCATTAAAGTAAAAATGCCATTATAAATTCAATAAAATAATAGGCAATTTTTTTTTCTGTCCAAATACTGACCCACTTCAGAGCTATATCTGTGGATTAAAGAAAAAAGGAATAAGTCAAACAAAACTGATGCATGTGGTATTATTGAGTTATTATCCTTATTACAAAACACGTATTACATATCATGGTTAATTTGTAAATTTTTGAAATAATAGTATTTATGTAACGTTTCTCTGAGATCTGTATTATTATTAATGGTTTCCCCAGGATAAAAGTTTGAGAAATACTAATCCAAGTGGCCAGAATTATAAAATTTAGAACATTTTTTGGAAATCATTATGTAGTGAGTGCTAGAAGACCCTTGTGGTATTTTCCACTAGTCAATTCATCAGTCAGGATTGACAAGGCCCCAAGACCCCTCCATGTGTTGAGATGGGAATTCCAAGTGCAGACCTATAATGATAATTTTCTTATTCTACCTGGAAAGTGGCACCTGAGAGCTTCTGCTCACATCGGATGTCACTATCATTCATCTGCAACTTCCAAGTTGAATAGAAATCTCTTTGTCTCCCACTCTCCCATACGTTACACAGGGCAAATCCAATTCCATTTATCTCTACTACCAACCCATAGTCCCCAGAAACTACTCTCTACTGCCATGTTCATCATCCTATGCAACTCAAACCTATATTATTACCTTGATTATATGAAGTATGCCTGCATTAGACTGTCTCCCTTGGATCTCCTATTGGTCTTTATAAAGAAACTGAATGTTCTTAAAATTCTCAGATTAGATGCTGTCTTTGATTTCCTAATCCCCCACAGGTCAATACTTGTCCATGGCTTTCCATATTTAAAATAAAAAATGAATGCTCTCCTTAAACCCTGTCTGATTAACCAACTGCCTGCTTCTGTGACTTCATTTCCTAGGTTATATCTCTCCTTTGGTTCCCACACTCCAGTGAGCTGTCCTCCTGACTCTGCAAAGAAGGTGAGTTTATTCTTTCTAATTTCTTTATTTCTACATTCTGGCATTTCCGATCTTCTGGGACTACCTACTTCTATCAGGAGTTTCCCCAAGACCCAACTTAAAGTACATACTGAGTAACTGCTTTAAAAGTGAAAGGTATATTTCACTAATAAAATCTGTATGTATTTGTGATGTATGATAGCATGTATTTGATATAGTTATGCATTGTAAAATGGTTAAATCAAGTGTAATAGCATAATAGCATGTTGATCATGTTGCATACTTTTTGGTGTAGGGAGGAATTTTTGAGAACTGTTCTCTTAGCAATTTTCAAGCACAGAATGTATTTTTCTTCTATATTGAAAAAACCTTGGACATATTTACATAACATTTTAAAAAATAGAATGCTATTTATAATGACTAAACAGGTCTAAAGAAGTTATGTACTTTAACATTTATTTTTTTTATTTGAGGATACATCTACTCTTTGCATTTTTCAAGAATCCTACAGACTGTTTTGAATGAAGTGTGTTATTATTAACTAGCATCTCTATGAAGTGTAGCAGTTCTTTTAAATGCATCCACACTGTCTGTGAAACTTCCAGCCATTCCACCAACATTCCCTACCCTTTCACCCCATTCATGGCTCCTGAAACTTAGCATTCAATATTCGGTGTCTAGGATTTTGACATTGTACGAGTCTGTGTACCAGTGAGATTAGCACTTTCCTCTTTGTACTTTGTCTTACCTAGTGTGTCTGATTTTATCCGTGTTGTTACAGATGACAGGATTTCTTTTTCTATTATTCTATTTCAGTTCTCTGTGGGGCGCTTGGTTTAGTGACAATTTCCAAGTTAAATATTATTTGTTTGCTTTTCATTTCCTCTGAATATAAGGTAAACTTAATGAAAGCCGAGAGCTCATGCATTGTTTGTGTGGTTCCTCTACGCGCTCTTGACTAATGATAGCGCCTAAAACTGGAAGTACTCAAATGATGAATAAACAAACATTTTAACGGCTACGGTGAAGGAATGTAAACCGAGGATGGTGACTGGCATTTCATTATCATATGGTTACCCTTCTGAACATGGTAAACATCAAATGACATAGCAAGCTTGAGGTAAGTCCTGTTACTGCAGGCTTTTAATACCTAATATGAGGATTCCAAATTAGAATTATGTTCAAGACCTTGTTAGCACTCCAAACATACATTATATAGTGAACAGCTGTCAATTTGTTTAGGCTTCCAGTGGCATCAACCCCTGAGCTAAACTATCACAGCAATACCAGCACACATGCAACTAACATGCACACCCTTGATGAATCTGATATTTTCTAACCACACCAAATTGCATTCCCTTATAATATTACTTATTAAAAACGTCATAAACACCAGTTGTTAAAATGTTTTGATAGAAACTTTTATCTAGACAAAGAAAAAAAACTACCTAAGTTTCAGGACATTTTTCTCCTTTGTTGTTTTGGGGAATGTAAAAAATGCATTTTCTACTTTCTTCTGGAATGCTTATTTGCTTCATTCAAAATTGCTATGTCACAAATAACAGGAAGATGTACCTGGTAGTTATTACAGAGAGAAACACATTATTTTTGTGAGGAGGCATTCATAAGAAATCAATGTGAGTCCATTTGGAAAAGTGGAATTGTTTAGAGAAATATCATCTTCACTCAGTTTTTGTCCATTTTCTGAAGACATAGTATGACAATCAATTTGAGAGGGCAATTTTTTTTCTAAAAATCTGCCATTGTATTATACCAGATAAAATGGCTTTATTACTGTTATTGCAAGTTCTTCTGCCATATCCCACTGCTCCAACATTGCCTTGTTATTGACTTTATCCCTGCATTAGCAAGACTTCTTTAAAAGAAATTTGCCAATTTTATATAGGATCTTAAAACTCTTTATTTAACATGTTAACAGTGTAACATTAACTATTCTTATAGGTGAAAATAGAAAAAAATGTGTTGATTAGAATTATTTTTGTACTTTAGAATAAATGTTTGTTTTCTTAGAATAATTAACAATATTCTTCTGTAATAGTTGCTTTATAAAAAATTCCCCTCATTCCACTATAACAACAGAGAGTGAAATGCCATCTTGTTTTCCATGAAGACAAAAATCATTCATTTTGTAATAAGCACTGACATCTCTGTATATATATATATATATAAAACTTCTTGCTATTGTTTTTCCAATATTGTAATAACTTCATTTGCTTTTATCACTTCTATGTTCACCCACATTTTCGTGGTTAAATTTGTCTCTACAATCAATAGCTTAACTCTGTTTTTCCAGTTCTCTATTGTATATGCCCCTTAAGATGCTCAGTAAGGCTTTAAACTCAATTAATTCTTAAGGTGAAATAGCATGGCTATCCTTGAAATTATCTTCCAGTGTTAATATTACCACACCTGTTAATCATACATTACACACCCACACCACCCCCTTCACATGAGATACTAGTGTATATAATGTTACATATTCCATATATATATACATATATACATAATACACACATACATAAATGGCTGAACAATTACTAGATGAACTAAACAATGAATGCAACATAGGCAAGATTACTGTAAGCACGACATTATCTGTGGGCATAAAGAAAATTATTTAGAGTGTAGTTAAGGATTGTGCTGATTTAGTAAAGTGGCACTTGTAGGTCCTCTTCCAAGATCCATGACTTCACTAGTCTTAGGTGGTTGACTAGGTTCCTAGGAATTATTTCTCTCTTTATTGGTTCCTTTATAGACCTCCAAGAGAGCTTTTGGTTGTTATTAAGGGTCACATGCCACTCCTGCACACTTAGGCCTATTGTGGCTTGCTAGCTGTTGTATTTCATAGGCACAATACCTGGGCCACACTGTGGGTTGACTCTCTTCTTTGAAACTTGCTTGTCAGCTTCTCAGACCTTATGGAAAAGTGATGTTTAAGGACTTATTGTTTCCACTATTTCAAATGGGAAGGCATTTTGCACATTACATATTCACCAATACTATAAACAAATTTACAAAAACATAGCCTTAAAATTTGGAATCATGTTCAGATGTCAAATGCTTAGAATTCTTTCTGATTTACCACCTAATATTTTAAAGCTGTTTGTATGCATTAACATGTAAAATTTATATATTGAACCACTATCTTTATAGACATATTATGTGACTTTTAATGTAATTCCAATCAATAAATCAATTTATTTTGACAACCAGACAATCTATATAAATAATATATAAATATAAGCCATTGCATCTAATAAATATTCTCCCTTAAGTGAAGTTGAAATCTAAAACTTGAACAAAAATAAAAAATAAATAAGAAATTTGATGATAACATTATTATTATTATTAGGTGATAATTGTGGTGAAAGCAATAAAATCAAACAAAAATATCAAATGAAGAAGAACTGAGAGTCTCTGATTTTTAAATAAACATTTAAGGTGATAATGCAGATTCATATCACGAAGGCTTTCTTACAACTTCAAGAGCTTACCTCCTTAGAAATTTAAACTGGCTAAATATTTCTTCACAGGAAGTCTATTACAACTTGATGGGCACTTGAAAAAAGGAAGGCATCCCATGGTTAATGCCAAAATACAAAATGAATTTCTTCTTCCTTTGAGAAATTGTTTCATGTGTTTATTTGTAAGGAGACAGGAGGCTCATTTAAAAAGAGATTTGAAGGATGTTTATAATGCTGGCTTTTGCATTCACGGAACATCAATTCCTCTTCAGATTCAGATCTCAGACATATTACTGTGCAGATAGGTTGGCATTCTTTTAAAAATATCTTTATATAGTTTGTCTTACTTGTATCTGTGTTGTAATTCTTGATTTTTTCCAACACTTAATTTTGTCATTGATTTTGAAGGTTCAGTTATCAACTTCTATACCAACAATAGTAACTTCACAGATTGTGAGAAAATGTACATCCTCTAGCATTCAGATACTAAAATCTAAGTGTATGAAAAAAATTACCCAAAGATATTCTATGTATTGGATATTTATCATTCCCATGTTACTTGATGGTGTTATTGGTATCGGTCACATATATTATGAGAGAATATGCATAGCTATTTTGAGTAAGTTACTACTTATAGAAGGTATACTTTAAGATGTCAGACTCCATATAAGCATTTGCTATGGTTACTGAGAGTACCAAATACATTTTGTCTTAATTGTTCATCACTAAGGTGTAAACAAGGCAGTAACCATGTCAACAGAGTAAGGGTAATACAAATAGAAACCTTATGATTACTGAAGCTTGATCTGGAATAAGCATCTTTATATAAAAATTAAATTTACCTGACAAATATATGCTCTTGCTCAATGATGGCAACAGAGGACTAAATGAGCTTTCTATTTGGAAGCCACTCCCTGGGGAAGACTGCTCCAT
The DNA here is from genome assembly GCF_018167655.1 of Microtus oregoni. NCBI lineage: Eukaryota > Metazoa > Chordata > Mammalia > Rodentia > Cricetidae > Microtus > Microtus oregoni. Next base: position 10,780,898 of record NW_024543089.1, on the reverse strand, counting down.
TTTACAGAATGATTCTGTATTTGGAATATAAAATGTAACTAGGGATATCATAATGGAAGCAGATAAACAACAAAATGACAGCCACTCATGCCTATAAAATTTTGAGAATATCTTCTTATAATTGCCTTGGGGAAGTCAATATACAAATATTAATTGTCTTTGCAAATTAAATTGAGTTAGACACAGGTTTGAAATCCAAGTTGCATTTTAGTACTGTGAAGGTAAAATCCAGAGCCATGTCTAGTGTCTTCCTTTGCTGATCCTCATGTAGAGACCTTGTCAATAAAAGGGAAGGAGCTAAACTTCTTTAATATCCTTGAAGAACCTGTCTCTCTAAAGTTGGTTCAGTTACACACAGGCTTCTTATTTACAAAACCAGTTTTCTTACATGCTGGGCTGTTAAAAAAGACTAATGAATTAATAAGACAAACACTTAAAATTGTCATAACACAGTCCTAATTAAGACCAAGTTTAAGAAAGGAATGAATTCTCAACTTGTAGAGTAGTACTTGCGTTCAGTTTTTATGCTTGCAGAACTCAGTACCTATTGCAGGGACTCAATGGTATGTAAAACTATTTTCTCAGTGTTGTAGTCCCTAGGAGCTCAGTAGCTTCCATTTGCCCTAAATCTACAGTTTGAAGATGAAATCAAACTCCATTGGCCCAACTTTCCTTTGGCACTAAAGATCTATAGTAACTGGACAATAAATAACTCATGGATATGTCCACTCTTTTCACTCAAAGAAGACATTTAAACAGAAATCCATTGCTAGATGCTATCAAAAGTATTACCTGGTTTCTTGCTTTCCCATCAGCATACTTGAAAAATAATATACATTTTTTTCATAAGCCTGCTTTTGTTGTCCCTGAAATATTGACCTGAGTGTGGCTTAGATCTTCACATCAAGACTTGGCTATCTACAGAGATCAGCACACATTTTTTAGTCCTCCTGTGACAGATTGGCTTTTCATTCACTACCTCTTTCCAAAGAAGCACTTAAGCCTGATAAGTCTATGTCTTTGGAAAGTTTACTCTCTCATTTATAATAAAGCTATTTAGAAAATCAAGATCATATGGCCAAATGATCTTTCAGTCTCTGCACGTGGAAGAAAACATAAAATTTATCCCCTCCAAAGTTAATTTCTAGTCATTGGCTCTAAAGATAGATCAAGATAAAATGAGAGAGTTATCTTAAATTGGAGTTCTTTGCTGACGCCATCATAATTCAACATTGCTAATTTCTTGTAGGTAGTGTCTCTTTATTTCCCTTTCCATGTTCCAGTCATTCTTTCTTAGACACAACATGGTTTGTGTTATCAGTACTCCAGTACCTGAATCTGGGACTACTTATGTTTGGTGAAGAGTTATACACTTGAAATCCTTCTGGTCTTATCCATTGCTTGCTAGTATACGTTGCTATACTGGTTAGTTTTTTCTTTCTTTCTTTCTTTCTTTTTTTTTTTTTTTTTAGATTTTCGAGACAGGGTTTCTCCATAGTGTAGCTTTTGGTTCCTGTCCTGGAACTAGCTCTTGTAGATCAGGCTGGCCTTGAACTCACAGAGATCCACCTGCCTCTGCCTCCCGAGTGCTGTGATTAAAGGCGCGCGCCACCACCGCCCGGCCTACTGGTTAGTTTTTTTTTTTTTTTTTTTTTTTTTTTTGTCAGCTTGATACAAACTACAGTTATCTTAGAGGAAAGACGCTTATTTGAGAAAATGCCTCCATGGACTGACATATTGGTAAATCTATGGGTCATTTTTTGTTGGTGGTGCCATCTCTGGCAGTACTAGGTAGTTTAAGAAAGCAGGTTTAATAAGCTATGAGGAACAAGCTACTAAGCAGCATTCTTCCATGGCATCTGCTTCAGTTTCCATCACACACACAGACACACACACACGTGCATGCACACACAATGTGTCCAAGACACTTGTTTACACACACAGACATATACACATATATGCATTATACATGCATGCATATGTGTGTTTGAAAGGCTTGTATATGTATATGCACATGGGAAATACCACTAGTTATCCAAAAAAGTCCATTCTCCCTTTTCTCCATAGATCAGAACGACTATGCAACCTGTTTAACATAATCAGATTCCTCTATGCATATTTTGTCATGTGAACACTGTGCTTTGTATTCCCTATAAAACGGAAATAGGGCAATAGCTACAACAGCCAGGACTGAGGCATAGTAGAGTGGTTTTGTCTTTTAATATGTTATTCTCTGAGAGAACCTTATAATTGGTATATCTCATAGACCTGGCTTTCACCTGATGTGAAAACCATGATTAAAGTTATGACTGAGATAAAGATAGATAAAAGTTAGACCTCATTTTTTCCATATAATTATATGAACCAGATGTTCCTGTCATTAGGTAACATTTTACTTTTCTGGGATCTTTTACAGAGCTGAAGACTAGACAGTCGTTGTTAAAGTTTTCTTTAGTCATGATAAAAGGTAAGTAAGGTATGATACTAGAAAATCGTAAAAATAGGCTATTTTTCTCTAACTTTGCCAAATAAAAATGGACTGGATATTGTAACTGTAATTCTTAATTAATAACTGTTTTGTTACACATAATTTTACCGTGCTGTTGATGTACAAAAGAGTTCCACATTAGCTCAGAATGAAGTATAACAAAGGTGTATTTATTAGAGGGTAAACTCACCAAAAAGGTAGTGATCCACAGTCCTCTGCGTGCATGGAAACCTGAAACCAAATCTAACAGCCAATGGGTCCACACGCGCTTTGCATCTACATTTATAGTATATGAGAGACCACACCCAAAGTGGGCCAGTATCTTAAAGGCTATTGGCTGAATGGGTTCCTAGAGCACTATGTTAATATTAAAACCTTTCCTTTTTATGTAGACCAAAATTGGGAAGTACTGTGTAATATCCTTCTGTACACTGTGAATATATATTCTTTCATTAGTTAATAAAGATCCCATGGCCAGTAGCCAGACTGGAAATATAGGTAGAACCACCAAACTCAGAATGTTGGGAGGAAGAAGGGCTGAATCAGAGAGCTGATAGTCAGAAGTAGAATGAGTCAGACACACAAAATGGGATAAAGGTAAAAGCCCCAAGAAAGAATGTAGATGAATAGAAATGGGTTGATTTAAGTTATAAAAGCTAATTTCTAACAAGTCTGAGATATCAACCAAGCATTTTAATTAATATAAAGCCTCTGTGTCAGTTATTTGATAATTGGTGGGTGGGACAGAAGCTTCCTCCAACAAAATAAGCCAGGCTCAGACAGGCCCCTGGGTGAACTTAGACATGAAATTTTAAGTTGTTGAATACAAAATCAGAGAGTAGAATGATAGGTAACGGGGATGGGGAAGGAAAATGAAGCAATGTTAATAAAAAAGGGTCCCAATTTTTCATTATGCATGCAAAATTTCTTTTAGAGATTTACTAGAGAGTGCAGTGACTATTTTTAAGGAATATGTAAATTTTGCTTCTAAATTAGATCTTATATATACAAGAGCACAGGATTTCTCTCTCTCTCTCACACATATACATATACATACACACTATCTCACATATATTTTCTCTCTTTTACACAATCATATATTCACTTACTTTCTCTCTCTTATACACATAGATGCTCTCTCTCACATGGAACCAAGTGAAGGGGTGATGTGTCAATTATCTTGAGAGTGTTAATTATTTTCAAGTATAGATTTATAACAAAATATTACCTAAAACATGTTAAATGTGTATAATCTTGTCATTTATATTGTAATAAAGTTGGGATAAAATATAAGCACACACACACACACACACACACACACACATATATATATATATATATATATATATATATATAGTTAGATGGATATAAATTTAAGTATGGACCCAAATAAAATTTGAGTATGGTGTCAAATAACTAACATGTAGTATGAAGAGTATTGTACAAAATACTTACCTCCTATTTAAACTAGAGCACATTGGTTTTTAAAATAAGTTGTTGTTCCTCATTGGGTGACAAAATAATGAGATGTAATATAGAAGATGTTTGTAAAATCACAAGAGGGTAGAGAAACAGCACTCAAGAATGCCATTTGGAATAGTACAAGATGAAACCATCAAATTAGTGAAACTGTGCTTAATCCTAAGTATAAAGAAGCTTGTTAACATTTCTATTATTTGCAGTAACTTTAACTTTCAATATTATAATCACATTACTGGCTAAACATTTTTTAAGTTGAGATTTCAACAAATGGAAAATTACTAAACTGCTACAATAGGAAGCTAAATGATAGAAGGGCAACCAAATAAGAAAAAGTACAAGAAGCTGTAAAACTTGAAAACGAAGCTTGGTCGACTTCACAGTTACCCACATGAATATAAAACTTGCAAATGCAGCTGAATAAATATTTCATGATATTTTAAACTTACCTAGGCATTTTGAATCCCTATTAAGAGGAAAGATACACGGTTGACTTGGCAATCACAAGGCATTTACTTAATGAAAAGCCATTGTTATTAGTGGACTTTATTATTTATTTGAAGATAGAAAGCTGAAAGTTATCTGCAGGTCAGCGAATAACACAGACAATTGAAAGCACAAAGGTTCTTTGGCATCTATGGTTTTTACTTAATTAGATTTTCAGTTAGACGCTAGGCTGTGCATTATACAAAGGTCTTCTATATTCCCTAGGTGGATATAATAGTATATGGAGGTTTTGCATGCTATTAATCTTGGCATAACTATAGATCAGCAATGAGATTATGCTCCATTCCATAGCAGATCATGTAATTTTTTCCAATAACACTAAAATAAAACGCATCTTAGGCAACTATCTGTGTTATTTCCTCCTGTTCACAAATAACATATTATTAAAAATTAATAAAGTAAAAAGAATAGAAGTTAGCATTATTGTTATTTAAAGCAAAGAATGGTTTGATGTCATAGGAGAACACAATAATTTAATTCATATATTTAATATTGTTGTTTGACATATTTCTAAGTACAAGCAAACAGACAAATAAAACAATGACAAAATCCCCTCCCATATTATATTTCTATGAATTCCAAGGTGAAGTTAATTACATTGGCATGCTATATTTTATTATACAAGCATTGGAAATAAAGGAAATAATAACACCATAAGACTAAAAGCAAAGATCCAATGGCACAAGACAGCCTTTCCCTTTAGTTAGACCAGATGAGGAGGGACAAATGAACGCAAACCCATATTGAGTCAGATACCATCACTGAGCATTTATATATTTGTTGTGGAATAAAAATAATATAAAATCCCTAGGAAATACCATTTCAAATCAAATTTCAATATCAAAGCTGAAATTTCTTTCCATCTCATACAATTTTAAAAATGTTTAGTGAGATCCTAAAGGCAAAGAATTAGAATAAGTTTATTAAATACTTTCCTGTTTAATAGAAAACCAAAAATGTTTCTTGGCTTTTATATACTGTTGCAAATTGGATCTGGTAAGTATGAAGGACAGAAGTGATCATAGACCAGGGATAATTTCATATAACTTTTGAAGGTTGACTTGCTAAAATCAAATCTAAATTAGGATAAAGAGGAAATCAACTTCATTACTTAACTTTAATTTATTAGTTTTAATTTTTCTATCCATACTAGATTAATTAATTTAAGTAGTCAGACTTAACCATTCTACAATGCATGACAATATTTTACGTGTTTTTTTTAAAGTAAAGAAACTTTAAAAACAATGTTTTAAAAAATATTTAAACATAGAGAATCAGATATATAGGGCATAGAATTCCCTTCCCATAGGCTCTCTCCTTTCAGTTTCTATTGTTATTAGTATCTTCATTACCATAATACCTCTTACAATTGACAAACCATGTTAAATGAAATCTAGAAATACAATAGGGTTCACTTTTATTGTGTAGCTTATAGTTTCTGAAAATCATCCTATCATGTCAATTATTATTACTTTAACAAAGATAATTCAACAAACTTAAAAATGCCATATGCTTAGCTTCCCATCATGTTCTACCTTTAAATTCTCTAGCAATAGGACTACAAGCCTTTCCTTTTTCTCCTTCTTTCCCATTTACAAGGTTGTATTACTTTGATATTACTCTGGTAAGATAACATAAATAACTTTATAAAAGGGGAATTTATTTTGGGCTTTTGGGTCTAGACAACACTCATGATGGTGGAGCAGAGGGCTGGTGGATGGAGCCACAATTGAGAGCTTTATCAGCAAGCAGGAAACAGAGAGCAAAGTAGGCATGGCATTGGCTTTTGAAAACTCAAAACCCGTCTCCAGTGACACACCTCTTCCAATAAGGCCACAACTCCTAATCCTTTCCAAACAGTTTCAACAACTATTGGCTAAGTATTCAGTATATAAATATATTGAGTTCATATTCAAATCAGCAAAGAGTGGAAAGTATTGTTTACTACACACTCCCACTATGATTCCTCCCCCAGGCCTCAAAACAAAGATTCAATTGGTAAAGAACTGAAACCTTAATCCATCGCCCCAAGGTTTTACTATCAGTTGTGAGCCTTGGGTACTTAATATGGTGACAGAAAATTAGCATAGGAAATCAACACCAAGAACTGTGGCTGTTGTTGATGCCCTGATGGGATGTAGGGAGACCTTCATGGTTAGTTTACAGGAAGATTTTAGAAAAGGTTAGAGACCCGAGGCATGGTGGATGCACACTTGTATTCCCAGCTGTCTACAAATCAGGTAGAGAATTATCAACAGAAAACTGAATTTGTCTGTCTTCGAGACATGTGCTTCTAACATCTGTACTATGAGAAAATATATCTCTGTTGTACAAGTAACCAACTCTTTAGTATCTCATCCTTGTAGCCACAATGTGTGCATGATCCCAGGATTGATTAGTGCTTAACTCAGTTCTTCACATTCCGTAGGAACTTTATATAAATCTTATTACCATAGACATTGAAGCTAATAGAAAGTAATTTGTTTTCTTGATAAAACATCTTTGTCTTCAAAGGTACAACAATTGTTGTATATACAAAAGTTACTCATTGCCCAATATCATTTTGATTAATTTAAAATGACAGTTTATCTTAAAACGTTATATGCTGTCTGATATAAAGAAAAAATAATAGCTCAGGTGTAAAGGTCAATTAATCACTAAATAAATTCTGTATTTTAAAATCAGCATTTTTTGTATTTGTGATCTAAGATATTATACTATGAAAATAATTCACTTATATTATTTAATATGCCTGGTGTCATAAGTACTTTATTTTGCTTAAAATTAGAAGATCCTGGGTCAGATAAATTTGGGGGACCATTAAAAGAAGAAGAAAAACAGAAGTGAAATTTATAAGGACCAATTTGAGTATTTGTGGCTTTTAATACCTGAGTGAAAAGTCAACTCGTAAGGATGATCTATGTTCTTAAATAAAATCTTGAGAGAAATTATTTTTAAATAATGTCTAAAATGCTTATTTATAGAAATGTAAGTAAAGATGTTTATGCACTACCCTTTAAAATTGCAAGCACTCTCCTATGTTGCACTTAAATCTCCACAGACAACAATAACATGGATTTATGACTTTGTGTTTTGTTGCTAACTACACACTCTATTTCGTTATTATAATTGAGAGTGTCAGGGGCTTTCAGTGATAGCAATTTGGGGTATGTGTTATAGCTCCTTAAAGCTCTGCAAATTTTCACATGAAGAGTCTTTTTATTACTATTTTCCATTTACTCCATATTTTTAAAGGCCTTATGTACTCAATAACACTTAGAGAATAATATATGTCTAATTTGAAACTAATCAAAGAAACATCTCTTTGCATCCACTCTGCATGACACTGGAATTTTTCCACTTGACCACTACACTGATATGTTTGTTTAAAACAAAGCACTTCAGTATGGAAACAACAGGATAACTAGCTTGATCCACATAAAAACTTAGGAGGCATATGGTAAGAACGTATGATTCTGATTTGAAAACGTCATCTTGAAAACAACCATCTTGAGCCTTAGAATTCTATTGTTTGTTTTTCATCCTGAAGTGATTTATCCTTGTGGCTCCTATTACTTAAATGTTTTATTTCCACTCAAATGCTCATAGTATTGGGGGAAGAAATCCAACCGAACTTTTGAATAAAAATGAAAAATCAATCAAATGCTACTCTATTTTGCTATTTTTAGGCTTGATGGAAGTGATAACAAAATGCATTTCAAAATGAAAGAAATTAATTCTATATCCAGGATGATGCAATTGTTTAAATATTTACAAAAAGAACACTTGACAAAATTCAACAGGCTGACATGACAAAAACTTTCAACAAATTGGTATATGGAAGGAATATTTCTCAGTATGCTAAGACCATAGATAGCAAGCCCACAGCCAATGTCAAACTCAGTAATGGAAAGCCCAAACTTCCTTCTCTGATTAAGAAGGAGAAGGACACTCTCTGTCACCATTTATGTTCATCACAGTCTTGAAGTCCTAGGCAGAGCAATAAATCAAAGAAGAAATATAAAACTCATTCATACTAGGAAGGAAGAAAGATTGCCACTGTTTAAAGATTGATGTTGTATATATCAATAAATGACTCTAAAGACTCCACAAAATACTGTTAATACTAAAAAAAATAGTTTCCAAATACAAATTCAACACATAAAATTCTCTGTGTTTCTATAGATAGCATGTTATTTAACACTGAAATCAAGAAAACAATGACATTTATAATGTCACCCCAAAACAAACTAGAAATAATTTAATCAAATGGGTGAAATGTCTATACATTGAAAACCATAAAACCCTCACAAAAACTTGAGGAAATACAAATAAAGAAGGTATCTCATATTCACAAATAAAATATTGTAAATATACTCATTACTCTCAAAGAAACCTACAGATTCAATGAAGTTTGTATCTAAACGTCAATGATTTTTTTGTGCAGAAAATGAAAACAATAATCATATACAATGTGAGTGGCAGAAATCTGTGATCCCAACACTCAGAAGCCCAATAAAGATTGGGTGCAAGTATGAAGTCAGCTTGGACTATATTGTGAGATGTTGGAAATAAATGAAGAAAAAGGTAAAAGTCAATAGAGCTCACATAACCACAGAAGATACCAAATAATCAAAAGCATATCATGAAAAGAAACATACATGTTAAAAATAAATAAAGCCCAAAGCGCCATACTAATAATCCTAAAATACAAAAGTACTCTAGAGAAATCTAATAGCATGGCCTTGCCACAGAAACTGATTCTTGTTCAAATCAAACAGAACAGAAGCCACAAATAAATCCATGTGTTTACGGTTCACAACTGGGGTAGGTACATGACTGACAAAAGACAGTTTCTTCAGTTAACAGACTGTGAAAACCTGATGTTTATGTGAAGAAAAATGAAAAGGGGTTATTTTTTGTGTACGAATATCAATACAAATTTGATTAATGACATGATATACCCTATAAAACTATGAAATATTAGAAAAAAAAGGAGGAACAACTTTAGAACATCAGAAGGGAAGAAACACTGCTCCTGTGACACAGAGGATAAAACTGGGGAGACTGTGACAAGTGAAAAGGATATCAATTTTGAAGTCCTTAGATGCAGTTGTTACCAAGACTTGAATATGTATATCAAAATTCCTGTGCTAACAAGTGTCCAAGCCGCTTTATCATGACATATGCTCCTAGGCTTTCTTTCTAATATCCCAAACATAATGCCTGACACTGGATTACATTAGGATTATTAAACAGGGTCTTAGAAGGAGATGGGAAATATCTCAGTGGTAAAGTGCTGACCGAAAGCCTTGAGGACATGGCTTTTTTTTAGCACTGCAACACAGTAAATAATGAATAAAGGACTAAAGGAGGGGGAAGGGGTCCTCCACATTGGACAGCTGTATGACACAAGATGTGGCATCCTTTTAAAGGACTGAAGCAATAGATTGCATTCTTGGATGCAGAGGATGGGTAAGAACCAGGGTCATCAGACACCATTTCTGGAAGTACCTTAATTTTGGCATTTATAGCTTTTATAGCTGAGAAATAAACATGTTTTGTGTAAGTTATGTTCAAACTTTCTTATTAAACTATAAATGTATAATTTTCTTTCATTTTCCTCCCTCTTGCTCTTTTCATTTCTATATATATATATATATATATATATATATATATATATATATATACCTATTCACATAATACAAATATATGTGTATATATATGTAAAATATGATCGGCTCAGTCTACAATTTCAGTTGTATTTCTATAATTTTAAGGATGATCACTTACAGAAGTTGTTTGCACATTAAGATTTTTTCATAGCTGCAAAAATGAATTAAGGTAGTTATTGTACATCTTCTCCCTCTCAAAGCTGTTATGAATAATTAATTTTTATTATCATATTTTTATGGCTTGACACTTTCAGATATTCATGTAATATAATTTTAGTCACTTTGCCACTGATCCTTTCTCTTCTACCCCTCCATCACCCACTGGAACCCTTCCTTCTCAGTACATCCCAATATGACTTTTGTGCTTTCTGTTTATATGTGGCCCACTGAGTTTAATTGCATTTTCTTGCTTACGTTGAGTGGGAGGCTATTTGCTAGAGCAAGTACCCACTTGTTAGTGGTTATACCATATAAGTAAATGATGCTTGCCTTTCCAACAGCTGTTAACTTCCAGCATTTTCTCAGGGTCCATGAGAGCTACCCTATCCATGATGAAATGTTGATGGCCCCATAGCCAGTTTCTTGCATTTGTCATAGTCAAGTCATGTTCAGAATATGTCATTTTGCTGCATATTTCTCATCATCTGACTTTTGATAATCTTTCCAGACATTTTTACAAGATGGTCCCTGCATTTTGTAGGGGGTTATGCAGCTGCCCATGCAAGGTCCAGTATTGCACCATCACTTAGTTTGAACAGTTTTCAGTTGTTTTTCATCAAAAGTATATTCATTTGAAGATGTTTATGCTATGATGAGTAACTGAGAACTTCTCTGGAAGAGAGAACTGATAGAACCACTAAGGGAATCAGTGTGGGGATTTCTCAAAACACTGACCACATCCCCTCACAAGACCCCATCCCCTCAAGGCTCAAGAAGCAATAAAGAAGAGGCAGAAAGAACGTAAGAGCCAGAGGTGGTGGATGATTCCAAGAAAACAGTGTCTTCCAGATACAACAGAACTGATATACATATGAACTCATAGAGACTGTGATAGCGTACACAAGACTCACAGACTCAAAATTCACAAAATTTCAGCACTGAGAGGAGAAATGAACACAAATTGCCACTGGGAAGTTATTCTCAACTAATACCTCCGGGAAAAGGAAAAACCAATTGTCTCCAAAAGTATGTCACTGGGTATATCAACCACACTTCAGGGCAAGTTCCTTTCCCAGTAAGTAGTAGACCAACCCAGTAAGTAGTAGGCCAAAACAAAATTGGATTCTACATTTGTGTGTTATGTTTTCTTGTAGCATGAAAAATAAAAACCCAGACACAGAAATTGGGGTTCAGCCTGAAAACCAGAAAAGCAAGGCAGCCAAGCCGCTAGAGAAGTTTTACCTCTACTAAGGCTGTGTGACAACAGACTAAACAGACAGCCTCTCTCTCCTCTCATTTTATACCCCCCCCTAGTGCTGGGATTAAGAAGGTATGACTCTCTAATACTGGGATTAAAGATGTAGGCCCCTACCACCTGGATTTATTTGTGCAGTGATCTTTTGTCTCCTGGGGTGGTCTTGAACTCACAGGGATCCATCTGTCTCTGTCTCCCAAATCCTGGGATTAAAGGTATGTGTCACCATTGCCTGACCTCTTGTGGCTTTAGCTTTGCCTCTGGTTTTCAAGCAAGATTTATTTTTCAAAATACAAATAATTATACCACTACATTGCCTTTTGCCTTGCCTTACCTCCCTTCGTTCCTTCGTTCCTTCCTTATCTCCCCCTCTTCTTTTCATTGTGCCCTTTTTAGACAGGTCTTCTATGTAAACAAGGCTGGGCTTAAACTTACAGATATTTTCTTCCTTCTGCCACCCAAGTGCAGATTCAAGATGTGTACTACCATGCCTGCCTTGTTTGAATATTTTTTTTTAAATTAGTAGTTTTGTTTTGATTTTCATTTTGTTTTGTTTTTAGGGAGAAAGACCATGAAGTGGGGAGATGTAGAGCTTCTGGGAGAAATTGGGGAAGAATAAAAGTGGTCAAAATATATTGTATGTATGAAAAATTGTTAAATCAAAAATAAATTAGTATATATAGATACGCTGTAGATAAAAGGAAAACAGCTCCTCAAAGAAGCAAAGCCACAGTGATTAAGAATACATGGAGCCGGGCGGTGGTGGCGCACGCCTTTAATCCCAGCACTCGGGAGGCAGAGGCAGGCGGATCTCTGTGAGTTCGAAGCCAGCCTGGTCTACAAGAGCTAGTTCTAGGACAGGAACCAAAAGCTATGGAGAAACCCTGTCTCGAAAATTCAAAAAAAAAAAAAATACATGGGTTTATTTACTTAGAGCACTGCAAAATTCTGCAGGTTTGTGTGTGTACAAATAGACCTTGTACTCTTTACTAATCTAACTGATTATTTACAGTTTGGATATCAATCCATAAACTTTTGTTCTTATGTCCAGTAGTTTTGGTAGTGATAAATTGTAACAGATTGTTACAACTTAGTTACAATGGACTGATTAGTTAACTATCAGTTAATTATAATAGTTCTAATAATTTTCCTATAGTTCTTTTTTTAAACACTTTGTGTTTCATTTATCTATTTTCTCCCTAGGAAGGGAATGATGCCAAATTTGCATGTTTCTTAGTAAAGAAAACAGGCCGGAAGTTCAGAAAATAAAAGAAATTTAAGAAACTTAAAGTACACAAACAATTCTAAACCAAAATATTCCTGTAGTAAGTGTTCCATTAGAAGAACATATAAAATATTAAATGTACAGAAATAAAGTAGCAATTAATCTTGTGTTATGTACAAACATGGCCATGAAATATGTTTGAATATCTTTTTGCTAGAATCACAACTGTCAGAAAGAAAAAGCTGGGCTTTTGTGTTGAGTATATTTATATTTATTGTTGAAAAATGCCAATCAATATCAGTCTGACTGTTAAGTAATAGCATGACTCTGCCACTGTCCAAATAAAGTCATAGTTAATAGCAATTTTAATGTCTGAAACCACCATAATTGCTCTTAGAAATCAATAAATCAATGAAAGACCCTTTTTGGTTTTAGATACAAGTATTGAACAATACATCACATTTGGAAAGGTTCCTTCGATCTTGACAACCCAGACATATTTAGAATTGGTTTGAAAACTAAATAGAAACAAGTGAAATCCTTTTTCAACACCCATAAACGTAGACTTAAAGAAGTACCAACTCATATTTAAAGGTTTGGGTATATAGTAATTTAAGATCACTGAAGTTTTAATGTTTTTTTTTGTAAAAATAAATTCACTAAACTGAAAGAGCTTGTAGATGAAGAAAGGCTGAGTTAACATGTGTGCACATTGCGATATTTTCCTGTATATACACTCTGTTCAAAACAGTGGGTTGTCGGAATGTACTGAGAAAGTTAAAACTTCGTCAAAAACGCAGATCTATAGAAATCATTCTGTAAGGATTGTCTTGGACTTCAACAGTTTTCAACTCCTCTTTGTCTTGATTCTCTCACACAAAAGGGAAGAGGTTTTGCAGTAAAAGCTGTCAATACAATGCTCACCATATTTAAGCTGCAAACTGGGGGAAAGCAGGAAGCCCAAGGACAGAATGCTGTTTGTTGAAGTGATAGCATTGTCATCTCAGGAATAATCACCTGTGTTTACTGCATCCAGCATTCAGGAAACACTAATAGAGATACAATGATTTGTTTCTTTTCCAAACAGTTAATGTCAAGCAAATTATCTGTGACTTGGGGACAATGCTTCTTGTGGCATTTATTACTGCAATTGTGAGTAATGCTCTGATCGAAGATATGTCTGTTATGTCTTCCTTGTCATTTAGCCAGGCTCACTGGCTTAGATTGCTATCTGGGCATTTTGAACCCTTAATATCTGAATGACTTGCATGAAAACAGACTACTTTTACTTATAAAATGGTTATCACCACAATCAAAGGGCCTATAATCTTGAAGGAAGCAGAAAACTATCATTTCAGTAATAAGATACAAACTGTCCCATAGATGTTTGCCATCATGTCTTATTATGTCCCAACCAAAAATCAGATAACATTATTGCCTAATTTTGTCCTTTTCCTTGCTTTAGATTTAAAGCACACTTCTCTGTTTTGAAACCAGCATAGTTGTGTGCATGTTACCACGTTACAAAACATTTTGTGGATTGAATTTAGGTGCAGTGTATTTGAGTAGGAACAAATGAAATGGTGTGAGGTTGAAGGGAACCCAGCTGAAGCTGGGATATAAATTTGAACAGAGGCCAACAAGAGCAGAAGCTAAGAGCCAGGGGCAGTTAACTGAATGATCTTAGAATCAATGTAATAAAGGCTACTGTTGGGATGAGCAAGTACAAGGATTTGAGATTTAACACCAAGCCAGTGGAAAGGAACACTGAGCCCAGATAATGGAAAGTGGTTCATGCCATGATCAGTTGCCAGTGTCCAAATGGGGCAGCATTCCTATTACTACTTATGTTGGAGAAGTAGTCTGAAAAAGTTGGAGGGTGTCAGACCCTTGCAAGCTGAACAAGCTACATTCCTTCTGTATGGTGAATGTTACCATCTCAACAATTTTAAATATGTGTGGAGAAATGTCAGCATATTAACGTTGAATGAGTATACAGTTGTAGTAGGAGACCACTTGTTTGTTTCACTGCCGCCCAGATTCCTGAAATAACCACAAGTAAATTTATGAAGTCACTTTTAATTTATGAGTTTTAGTGTACATGTCATATTTTAACAATAGAAAAAAGGGAAGCCATGTATTTACAGGAGATTGAAAAGGAGCATATGGAAGGTTTTAGGTGAAAGAAAGGGAAGGAAGAAATGTTGTAATAAAATGACAGTCTCAAGGATAGGAAAAGAGAGGAAGAATGAAAACTTGGTTAGGAGCACAGTCTGTTCCTTCAAGATAATGCAAACTTTCTACTAGACTAAACATGTATACATGCATTTTCATATCCTTTATGATTTGTGATATAATATAAAATAGCTGTTGTCCTTAATGTAGAAATTTTAAGTATGCTATCATTGTGTATGATATATTTATTTGAGTTAAAGATGAATTATATTAGCAAAAATTATAATAATTCAAAAAATATAATAATTCTTGAAAAATATTTGGCCCTTTAGTTCATTTCGAGTATATATTTAGAGGGTTTGTTTATTCTGACTTTCAAAGGCAATTTCTTATCAACTATGGTTCTTACTTTATAGACATAAGTGTGCTCAGTCAGTAAGAGAGCAGATGAAGTGATTATGTACCTTAATACTGTTATTTTGTTTAACATCTCGCTGTTTTATTTTAAATTTTTATAACATAACTTGAGTGTTTACCTTTTTTTCTCTTGATGTAATGCACACAAGGAAGGCAGAGATTATGAATTTAATTGCAAATACAAATTCAGCTCCATTTGGATTTAGAAAACTTTAATTCAGACTTGGCTTCTCATTGCCAGTCAAGTGATGGACTGGTGAGATGGGCAAATTATTTGACTATTTCTCAGCCATCTTGTAGGTTGAATACAAAGGACAGTACTGAATAGTAGATATTTGATGAAATAATGAACAGAACACTTTATCAATTATAGTAATCTTTGACATATTATTTACTCCATTATTATAGTGATTTGAATGAGAAATATCCCCATAAACTTTGCAGTTGGTGATGCTGTTTGGGAGGAGACAAGGCTGGTTGGGTGAGGTACATTTCTAGGGCCGGGCTCTGAGAGTGAAAAGCCTTGCTTGTGTTCAGTGTACGCTTTCACCTTCCTGCTTTCAGTTCAGTGAGCCCGACATTTGTTGCCATGCCGTTCCCACTATTTTACAGATTCTAATTCTCTGGAAATGTAAGCCAAAATAATCCTTTTCGTCTATGAGTTGCATTAGGTAATATCTTATCACAACAACAGATCAGTACCTAATACAATTGTGTAGACTAAATAAGCTGGAAAAAATTCAAATATTTAGTGTTTTTTCTTTTTTAATTTGGAGATTTATTGGCAAAACAGAAGACACTGACAGTATTTGAATGAATGGTGTGGTTCATTGTTATAGAAGCAGACAATTGCCTAGTTTTCCAGGAGAGTAAGTTTTGTGTGTTGACATCACTGTTATGAGACTTGCTATTACATAACTACTGAGGATAACTTGAGTATTGTTGGGCAACACTGTGTTTTCAGATTTTCATCTTTTAATTTGATGAGCAAAATTAATCACTTCTGTGTATAAATGAGACTTGTTCGGTATGTTTGTAAACTATAGCTAGTTCTCTTATATCCTTATCAATATTTTACATTAATAATTTAAGTAATTTAGCGAATTTTGGTCTTGTCTGTGGCTTAAAATTTTGAAATTTAGGATTTCACACATGAGAATGTGGATGGCATAAAACAGGATTACATGGAGAATGAAGTTTCAAGTTTCTAAATGGCTAGTCATTATGCAGATTATGTGTGTCGGCATGCCATTGGAGCACTCTCTGTACACTGTTTCTCGTGTTCTTTTCTTTTTTTATTTCTTTCTCACTTTTCTTTCTTCCTCTCTTTCTTCCATCATTTCTTAATACACACCTGTAAGGAACAAAATAGTGGATGAGTAGCCAACAGATGGCTTTATCTTATAGCTGTACCTTGGGATGCATCATTAGTTTCACATTTGTGGTACCCAGGAATGCTAGCTTTTGTGTGCATCTGTCTGTCATTTCCTCAGGGGTTTGTCACACAAGTAATCCAAGTGTCTCAGCTGTGATTTTAATCCCCTAGAGTCTGCTCTACCGTGAAAAGGTATCTATGGGCCATTCTAATCCTCTTGCCACTTTTATGAGCAGCCAGAAGACATCTCTTAAATCTTAATGCCCTATTAACCACATGAACTTTCTTCTATCATTTAAAAAAGTTGATCTGTTGCTGATTCTCATTTTGGTTTGATTAATAAGATTTAGAGAATTATTGTTAAAATAAAAAAACTCCATTTCAACTAAAATATTGTTTATAAAGAGGTGGTACATATGAAGAGTAATAATTACTGAATGTGGCAATTACAGAATGCAATCACAAGTACCGTGGATGCTTTATGGCTTTAACACAGCAGATACAAAAAAAAAAAATCCATGTGCTTTTTCTCCATGCCTTTCTCATTTACCATATAACAAGCCCTGAAGATTAAAATTACAGAAAGTGTATTTGAGGAAAAGTCATATTAAAGACCTGAACTTGGTATTTCTGAATCCTGCCTGCATAATAAAAATGTTTGGTTAAAGAAAATTAGGTCCTTAACACTAGTATATCTTCGCCCTACATTAGAGTATATAAAATACATAAAAAGAGGAGATGGTTGAAAGAGGAACTATCAGGAGAAATCTTAGTTTTGCCTTCATCCAGTTGTAGACTGCTAATCTGATACTTGTAGAATTGTGTATTTATGAGATTTATCTAAAATAATTTAATGTAAGAAATCACTGCATTATTTTAATAGTGTAGGTGGAGGCTCCTTGTTTGTTTCCCAGCTGCCCAGCTCTTACGTCTTAAATTAATCCAGTGCTACTATTTTTATTTTACCATGAGGCTTGTGGTTTACTGGTAAGGTTTTGGCTGGCAGATTGCACCTTTCTCATTCAGCAGTTACAGGTCATCTCCTTGTCTCCACTTCCTCTCTCTCTCCATTTCTGTTCAGATTTTCTGCCTGGCTTTACTCTGTTAAGCCTTTGACAGATAGCAGCTTCTTTATTAAGCAATGGTAATACAACATATTCACAGCATACAGAGGGGAATCCCACACCACACTAGCTTATATATGAATGTCTTTATTTCCTCTTTACATGTCTGCATCTGGATTTATGCGTATCAGGTGCATTCAACTTAGCTTTCATTTGGAGATCTTCTCTGAACAAACACTCACTAGCAAAAATATTGTGTGTGCTAAAAGAGAGAGCTAAGTAGTCAAACTAAAACAGTGAAATGTATTTACAGTTTGGGTATGAGTAGGCCTGTGTTGCATCCTATTCCATTTTCTTGGTTGAAGCAAACAACATTATGAAGCCCATCACTAGTGGGCTTTGCCAGTGATGATTTGGGAAGAATAAAAATCATGATTATTAAACAATCTATAGTCCCTTTGTTTTCTAGACCACAAGTATTAATTTTCTATATCCCTTCCTTTAGTTATTAAAAGCTGGTTCAATGAAGGTTTTCTCTTTCTCTCAAAAATTCTTTTTCCTAGAATATTTTTTAAATTAAAATATAATTACACTATTTCTCTCCTTCCCTTCTTTCCTTCAAATTCTTCTCATGAGTCTTTCTGACAGCTGTTGCTGTGCTCCCCCATTTCCACTCAAATTCAAATTCATAGTTTTTTTATTATAGCATACATACACTAACATGCACACACAAAAAAAAAAAGAAGAAAAAGCTTACTGTATTCATTTAGTGTTGTTTGTATGCATGTGATTTCAGGGATAAGACTTCATATTCTATACTTAATTAGATTGTCTCTTCCTGTTGAAGACAAATTTTCTCTTTTTCAACAGCCATTAATCACTTACGATGTTTTGTATAGGTCAGGAATTATGCTGGCCTGCCCCCTGTCACCTGACTGGATGCACTCAGGCAGTGCCTTGGCCAACCCAGGGTCCTATGGCTGCTACATCATTATGTAGTCTGAGTGTATGTGCTATGTTTCCCTTTAAGAGACAAGTTGGGTCCATTCCTGCTCATTCCCATCACTCCTGTGAAAGAGGCAGGTAGGTCTCTGTGCCTCATGTCTCTCTGTCTCTCTCCCTCTCTCTTCCCAGGAGGCTAATCTGCACTACCCTTCTCTCCCTTTGCTCCTTTTCCCCCAATAAAACTCTCAACACAAGAGAGGTCTGTCTCTCACCCACTGTGGGACTCCGCGAACCTTCTAAGGTTCCTCTCATGCCGTATCATAGCACCCATGACATTTCTCCTTTGCATGACAGCATACATACTGGTGTCATCCTTATTCTGCTGGTATCATCCTTATTCAGATATTTTTCTAGGTATCTGTAATGTTAAGTCATCATGGGCATAGCTTCCCCGTCATATTTTGCAGACATCATCTCACGACAGACTTTATGGTCCTCTGGCTCATACACTCTTTCTGCCTCCTCCATGAAGCTTTCTGAGCCTTAGTTTTAGGAATTGAGCCACTGATGGGGTCCTTTGAGGCTTTGCAGATCAACATCAGTTAATTCCATTAGTTTACCAGTTGCACATCTTGGTTCTTTGATGGGGGTGAGAATTACACCTATTTGTGGGTATAGGATATAATATCCTAAGGATATTATAAGAACATCCTTATAATAAGGTTAAATATTATACTGGATAGTTTTATGTCAACTTGACACAAACCAGAGTCTTTAGAAAACAGGAAGCCTCCAACTGAGAAAATATCTCTGTACAATCCAGATGTAAGGAATTTTCTTAATTAACAATTGATGGGGGAGGGTCCGGTCCATCGTGGGTGGTGCCATGCCTCGACTGGTGGCCCTGGGTTCTATAAGAAGGCAGGCCCAGCAAGTCATGTAGAAGAAGACAGTAAGCAGCGTTCCTCTATGGCCTCTGCATCAGCTCCTGCCTTCAGGTTTCTGTCCTGTATGAGTTCCAGACCCCACTGTTTTTGATGATGAACTGTTATATGGAACTGTGGGTGAAATAAATCCCTTCTTCTCCAAGTTTCTTTTCATCATGGTATTCTGTCACAGCAATAGTAACCCTAACTAAGACAAATATTTAGAATGCATGTAGGAATGATGCTGATTTAGTTTAATTGGCAGTAGTAGGTTCTTCTCCGAGGTCCATTACCTACATAGGCCCAGGTAGTTATTTTGGTGTCTAGTGCCAGGCATGGTTTTCCTCCTGTTAAGCCTTGAATCAAATCCGATAGCTTTGGTTACCACAAAGACATGAGTACTACTTACTATCACATCTTTAGGAATACATTGCTGTGCTATTCATTGTGAGTCATAGACATCATAGAAGGGTAGAATGCCTTTCTCCTTTGACAGCTTGCATAGCACCTGATACTATGAGAGTTGGTTCTCAAGAAGGAGGCTTTCTGATCAGATCCCAGTTAAAAGCATATCAACCCTATGCTCAAATTATATGGTATATTTCATATCAGGGCCTTATGTCCACTTCTGTATGATAATCAGGGGAAATAGCAACAGACTATATTGTTTGGGGAATCTTTTGGACTCCCCTGACCAACAACTTGAAAGGAGGTTTCTTATGCCTGGTGTTGAGGTTTTGTTAGATGGTCCATAGCTCTGGATGGTAGCATTGTCAGCCCAAGGGTCACAGTTTCATTATACGTGTGTGTGTGTCTGTGTATATATATAATATACATTAATATGTGTGTTATTTCATTTTAGATACATATAAGATAATATAATTCCTAAGGCTTTTTCAATCACCCGTAATGCTATTTATCACTTCTTTTTCCTTCTCTCCCTCCTTAACTTCATCCCTCCCTCCACCTTTTCTTCTGTATTGACCTCCCTCATTCCTCAGCAATTAAAGCTTCCCTCTTAATTTCTTCTATTTCCCCTTCATATCAATGTATCTTTCTATTTCTTCCAAGTTTTCTTTTTTATTGTTTTAAGTTTGTTCTTTAAGAATTTCATACATGAATATCAGGTATACCCCTTACTCTCCAACATCTCTTAATTTCCTCCTACTTCTGTTTTCTGCCTTTCCTACAATACTCTTTCTCAGATTTCTGCCTCTGAGTTCTCGGAGACTCTCTGAGTTTAACCAGGGCCATCTGGGTGAACAGGAGTTTGAATCTACCTATTGGAGGTTAGTAGACTCAGCAGTGGGTGTACAACTGAAGAGAGTAACCTAGTCTTCCAGAATCTATAATAAATAGTAGCTGAGGAGATCTTTCCCTGCCCATGTCTGATAATTGACAGGATCAGTCTCTTATGTAGATGTAACGTAATAACCGAAGCTTCTGTGTCTTCCTGATTGCAATGATCGTGTCATGCCTAGACGATGTCGTTTTGCAGCTCTTTTCTTATCTCCCTCCTCTTACATTTGTCATGACACTTCTCTCTTCTGCAATGTTCCATGATCCTTTGAGAGTATGGTAGGAACATCTTATTTAAGGCTGGGCCATCAGCTGTCACTTATTCTCAGCATCCTGGTCAGCCATTGGGATTTTATATTTACTGCAACATATTTCAAAGAGAAGATTATTTGATTAAGCTTGAGAGGATATTTTGTCTATTGGTATAAATATAGATATCTAGAAGACAATTTGATGCAATGTCAATGTGCTTAAACAACATTATTGTTTTTTCCTATGGCATATGGTCCCCTTGTCATGTGGTATTAAGCATACTTACAATTTAAAGCATGGATTCTCCCATGGAATCGGCCAAATTAGTTCCATGTGTGCTATTCTTGCTATAATAGTTTAATGCAGGGGCTAATATAGGCACTTAATAATTGGGGTCACTGGAGGCCTAAAGAAACTTACCACTGTTCACTATGTAACATATATTTGAAGAGCTAACAAGACTTTTGATCTTAATTCTAATACCCTTTTTCTGACTTTCATTAGAAAAAAACAGGTTTCTAGGAGATAACAATCAAACATGACAAAATACAACAAAAGATAAAACAGAAAACATCACCACAAGGCTGGACAAGGTGACCTAACAGAAGGAAAGGAGCTCCAAAAGCAGGCACAAGAATCATAAACCTACTCAGTCACACCCATAAAATAATAACTAATAGCTATAATATATATGCAGAGGTCTTGTTGCAGACATGTGTAGATTCTGTTCTTACTGCTTCATTCTCTGTGAGTTCATATGAACCTTGCTCAATTATTTCAGAGGGCCTTGTTCTTCTTGTATCTTCCATCACCGGCTGCTCTTATACTCTTCCGGCCTTCTTCTTCCTCAGGGTTCATTGAGTCCTGAATGGAGGAATTTGATGGAGACCTCCCATTTAGAGCTTTGTATTCCAAGGTCTGTCTATCTGTGTAATGTCTGGCTATGGTTATTAGAAGTCATTTTAATTTTATTTTTACTTTCTTTAAATAGCAGTAATATTTGGTTTTACTCTAGGTCTCTCAGATATCTAGTCTGTAGTCCGTGGTCAGCCCAACAGTGTTGGGCATGGGTTCCTTCTCATGGAATGGGCCTTAAGTCAAATCAGACATTGGTTGGTTACTCCCACAGGTTCTATGCCACCATTGCCCTCACACATCCTTAAGACAGAACATATTATATATCAAAGGTTTTCTGGCTGGGAGAAAGGCATATCCTGTAGCTTACTTTTGGAAAAAAAATGACTCAGCTTTTAAGTTTAAAAATATAATAATCTGTGTTATAATAAAGTAGTCACACTTTTAATAAAGATTTCTGACAAGGTAAATGACTGTTGCACTCCTTGCCAGCCTACTAAAGTGCTCAATGTTTTGGATCTAACATCACAAAATGAAACTGCTTGAGGAGTGACCTGCAGTAACCCATTTCATTTTATATCCTACTCAGCAGAAATTGCTTCGATGGCTGCTAGCCATCAATTGTATGCTAACTTCGTGATTTGGCACACAGTGCTTCCATTTGACTTAATTTAAATGCATCTCTTCTCCAGCTATGCTGGAGAATGCTCAAGACTTTCCAGAAATGGTGGAGAAGTAGTCTTGCACTAGCTCATTGACTATCAGAGTGGTAGTTCTGGGTTCATGACTATAGCTAATCTTATATTATTTTAAGTCTGTGAGTCTAAATTAGACTATCTTTTTTGTGAATTTGAAGGCTTTATTAGTTTTTAATCTCTCTCTTTTTGTCTGTCTCTGTCTCTGTCTCCATTCTCTTCTTCAAAATATAAAATTGGTTCCAAATCACAAAACATTGTCTCAGTAGGCTGTTTGTTTGATGAGCTCAGGGTTGTTTTTTTTTTTTTTAATATCCAAAAAAGAAAATATTGTGCTTTTGTCTCAGCATCATTTGGTAGAATAACTTAGATAAAGCTGGGCAAGTATTCTCCCTTTGATCCCCCAGTTTCATCATGTGTCATTAGATTTACCCTTCTCTGTTCTGTAGTACTTTCCAAAGTGCTTGATTCGGTGTCCAGGTAATCTAAGTCCAACTCTGCTCCACACAGTGTAGATCCCACTTTGCTCTACGCAGTACCACAGATGGGTAAGGGGTAAAGCCACTACCTCTGTGATCCTTGATTCTGCTGGAAAGAGAAATCTTATGCTTCTATATAGTAAAATGGCCTATTTACTCTGTAGAATGCTCCAGTAACTCAGCTCCAGAGTTGGTGAGGAACTCCAGGGCTGGAGCACAGGGAAATTGCTTTTATAAATGACAACAGTGTTGAGGCCAATGTTTTTCAAATCTATATAAACCTTGTCATTCACACTTTTTTCTTCTCTCTCCCTCTTTCTCTTTCTGATAGTGTCTCACTGTATAGAGCAGTCTTATCTTTAAAGTGGTTTCTCCAGTAAGGTCATGCTGCATATTTTATCTCATTTGTGGACTGTAACTTTAAATGTTTTGTGTTGTGTCTTTAATCCGGAATGCATATGGAATCCCAGAAGCTGGAATCAGGCCTTTGTGATGGGGAATTCCTGAAGGAATGAGAGATAGTAGTGGGTTATGGTAGGAGAAAAGTAGAGAGGGGTGTTGTAGAATAGAAAGGTTCATGGAGGTAGTCGAGTGATGGGAAGGGGAAAAAATGATGTCTTAGTTAGGGTTTCTATTGCTGTGCAAAGATACCATGACCATGACTGTTGGAGACCAGGCTCGACAAACATACCACTTACCAGGGTAGCAGCAAGAGGATTAGAAAAATTAGTAAAGTGTATGAAGACACAATGAAAATAATAAAACACAGGATAATACAAGGAGGGCATTCCAGTGAATACTGAAATCATCCACATTTAATTTCCATATGCGTTAACATGATATAGTGAAATGAACATACCAGTTGAAGATTGCAGACCACATTCTTAGTTAAACATTCTGTAGCTAGAACAAGACAAGTTACACTCACACCCTAGACCAAAACATTCTGTAGGCAAACCACACCCTGGGTAGAATCCACTGTTACACCCTTAAGGGAGTAGGAACTTAGTTGGATCCTTAGATTTTTGTTTGGGGTAGAAACAGATCTACTTCTCTGTTCCTGAAATACAAGACCTGGATATTAGCCACACCTGTTGACAATAACCTTGAGAGAGTAGAACTCTCTGACCTAAATCTAGTTGGGACCTGTCTTTGAGGTAGAAACTAACAACAACCTTGAAGAAATAAAGGTAAATTCCAACTCTGTGACCTTTGGTCAAGGTGGAATGCAACAACTTTGAGCAAGCTGAAACTCTCTGAACTTCAGACAAAATGGAAATAAGCTCACATTTTCCAGCCTCCAAACATGACAATCTTATAAAGGAAAGCATTTAATTGGGGTGGCTTGCCTTCAGTTTCAGATGTTTAGTCCATTGTCATCATGCTAGGGAGCATGGAAGTCTGCAGGCAGACATTCTGTTAGAGAGGGAGCTGATACGTGTTGATATGCAGGCAACAGGAAGTAGGCTGTGCCACTGGGAGTAGCTTGAGTATAAAGGACATCAAACACCACCCCCACACTTCCTCCAACAAGACCACATCAATCCCCCAAAACCCACACATTCTAACAGTGCCATTCCCTTTGGGGGACATTTTCTTTCAAAGGTATAGGAAAGGTTAACCAAAATGAATTGTATATAAATAAACCTGAATAGAAACTGATGATCTCACAACTCGAGTAATGTACATATGAAGGAATAATAAAACATATAAGATACAGAAAAGGTGGGTAATGCTAGGGCCTAAATATTAACTAGGATCAGGGAGATAGGGGAAAAGCAGGAATAGGGGAGTGTTAACTAAACTAAAAATGTATGAAGGAAACCTTATGAAAATTCACAAATCTTGAAGCTAATTAAAAATAAAAGAATAAATTTGAAAAAAGGTACACTGTATTAATGAACAATGCTGCCTCCAGAAGAAATTGCTCACTAACTAAACATCTTAGTTCAAGGTATGGGTTACCCCTTTGAGTTATTTGTTCCGGATATTTGGCATCTAAAATTATACAGGCTATTGTTATTGATCTTTGGCATGGTTAGATGGCAAATATCTATTGCTATAGACACCACAGATTTTGGCCCAGGACACAGAAAAACCAATCTCAATTTGATCATGAAACTAACTGCAAAGATGCTACAGTTTTATAGCGATGGAAGTTGCTATGCTGTTGAGAGAGACAATACATCAATGGTTTTGCCCAAAGATGGACTCCGTAGGCAACTACATGGTCCTGGAAGACAGGATGTTCTCACTAGTACAATAGTGGCGAAACTGATTGAATTTTTGATTGAATTTGAAGTTCTATGTATGAGCATGCCTAATACTATGATTTATTTTTAAGCTGTTTTTATTAGTTATTTGAAAATTTCATACCACATATTTTGGTTATATGTGTTCTCCCAAACTCTTCCCAATCTTTTTATCCTGCCCAACCAACATATTGTCTTTTTTTTTTAAAAAAAAGTCCCAAATATTCCTAATTTTATACCTGTTCTACAATATGAGACTTATAATACTTTGCTCAATTATCAGACCAAAAACATATTTAGATAGTTCATTGACTCTATGGGAGGACCAACTAATATTATTTTGCTAAATGGATATAATATTAAAATGACTCCTAATAACTCATCTTTGTACCCATAGATCAATGCATCTCTCCACTTTCACAAGAGAAGCACCCATTTGCTGCATATGAATTAACACAGACTCACAAATGGCTAAGGTGCAGAAAATAAGGGACTAAAGAATATTCAGTCTCATCATTGAGGAAGAGAGGTCTGAAAGAATATGATAGCCATAGGCATTGGATGATGTGGTGGTCCAGATAAAATATATTCCACAGTCTCTGGCATTTGAATACTTTGTGCCCAGTTGGTGACTCTGTTTGAGGAGCCAGAGAAGGTGTGGCCTTGTTGGTAGAATTAAGTCCCTAGAGGTGGTCTTTAAGAGTGTATGAATATGTATCCCTTTGGGTGGTCACTGTTTCTTGCTTGCTGTTTGAGGTGTGAGTGCTCTCCATGTCAGGTACTTGCTGTCACACCTGCCTGCTGTGATGGTAATGAGCTCTTATCCCTATGGAACTGTAAGCCCAAGATAAACTGTGGGATACACCTGTATATGCTGTGAATTTTTTATATTACCGCTGGTTAATAAAGAAGTTGCTTTCAGCCAATGGCTTAACAGAGTGAAGCCAGGTGGAAAACTCAAACAGAGATGTAGTGAGAGAGTAGGCGGAGTCAAAGAGATGCCTCCTTGCTGCCAAAGGAGACAGTTGCCCCAACACCTTACTGGTAACCATGGTAAAATACAAAATAATAGAAATGGGTTAATTTAAGGTGTAAGAGTTAGTTAATAAGAAACCCAAGCTAATAGGCCAAGCGGTGTCTTAATTAATAAAGTTTTGTGGATTATTTTGGGTCTGGGCAGATGGGAATAACATGCAGCCACTGCCTACAATAAACCTTTCTTTCTTTAAGATGCCCTGGTCAGGGTCTTTTTTGTCACAGCAATAGAAAAGCAACTAATACAGATTTGTACAAAAAAGCATTTTCTTCTGCTCAGTTGAATATGTGAACTCACAATGGCTGTGACAGCATTCATAAGACCTATTCAAGCTCAAACAAGATCCCTGCGTGGAGAAGGCAGTTGGACACATAGTCCCACCCCTACTTGTTGGACTATTTGCAATTGGTAGCTACTGAGAGAGTAAGAGACAGTTTCTATCTAAGAATGTAGCCTGCTAAGTGGACTGCTCTTTAATGGAAGGCCACACAGTTTATTATTTTTAACTTTGATTTCTCAGAAAATTAGGAAACAACCTTCCTCAAGACCCAGTAATACCACTTTTGGATATATCTCCAAAGAATGCACAATCGTGCCACAAGGACATGTGCTCAACTATGTTCATAGCAGCTTTATTTGTCACAGCCAGAACCTGGAAACAACCTAAATGCCCCTTGACCAAAGAATGGATAAAAAAAATGTGGTACATTTACACAACGGAGTACTACACAGCAGAAAAAAATAACGACATCTTGAATTTTGCAGGAAAATAGATGGAACTAGAAAACATTATTTTGAGTGAGGTAACCCAGACACAGAAAGACAATTATTCCATGTAACTCACTCATGGGTGGTTTTTAAACATAAAACAAAGAAAATCAGCCTACAAATCACAATCCCAGAGAATTTAGACAACAATGAGAACACTAAGAGAGACTTCCATAGATCTAATCTACATGAGAATAGAAAAAGGCAAGATCTCCTGAGTAAATTAGGAGTGTGGAGACCTTGGGGGAAGGACTGAAGTGAGGAGGGGAGAGGCAGGGAGGAAAACAGAGAAGAATGTAGAGCTCAATAAAAATCAATAAAAACATTCAATAAGAAAGTTATTGAATGCATGTGAAAATGCATATATGCTGCTTTCATTTACTTGTGAACTCAGAGTTGTTCACAACATTTTTCCAGTACCTTGATAACAAAGGCAACACAGTGGAAAGGAGAACCAGAAATAATATTGTCCACCTCTTTCTCTTTGAAGCCCAGAGGTGTCCTATATGCTTAATGATGTCTGGGTGCTGTTTGAGTAACTAACAATGATACTGGAAGACAAGAAGGGAGACAACAAGGCTTCCTCGGGAAGCTCTGAGAAGAAACTTCAGTAAATACAGTAATACTAGTTTGTTTGTCATGGCTCACACTTTGGTTTATTTTACCCTTTAGATAAGAAAATAAAACATACGTATGCAAATAGTTTATGGAGTTACACCTTCTAGGGTTAATTTAAGGACTAGCCAGCTGGGAGTTTTCCACTTAAGGAAGGAAGGAGTCTGGTTTAAGATGTTTTCATTTTGTTGTGGAAAGAAAGGCTGGTGTTTGGGGTTGGTAGAATGAAGAAAACAGACACTACAAATACAGGGAAATTTTACAATGGCAGGTTAAGAAAAACACAGTGAAATGTGGTCAGTTGGTCATATTGGCTAATTCATGCAAGCAGACAATGTAAATACAGGTAGAAAGATAAAGAGATTTAGATTTTAGAAGACTTGAATGAAGGAATTATCTATTCTATTGGACAAACTACTAATTGAAAGCACACAAAATTATGCTCCTTAAAAATAAGACCTCTAGGGACTGGAGAGATAACTACATTTTTAAGATGACTTACTGCTCTTTCAAAGAACCCAAGTTCAGCTCCCAGCACATACTCACATGGACACAAACACATGCACACAATTATGAATACTACAAAAATAAAAAGAACTTTAAATTGTGTGTGTGTGTGTGTGTGTGTGTGTGTGTGTGTGTGTTTGGCTGCGGGGGGTGGGGTCGGAAACATGTCTCAGAAGTCAAGGGCACTTGCTTCTCTTACAGACAAATCAGGTTCCATTCCAAAATCCCATCATGACAACTTACAACTTCCTATAATTCCTGTTTTAGGGAATCCTATGATCTCTTTGTTCTTAGGATACTTGGCATGCATGCCTACATATAAATACATACAAGCACTCATACAGAAATAAAACAAAAATAAAGAGATCTTTAAAAAAACTGAAGCTTGATTTGACTTCCCTGCCTTCATCTCTGCAATGCTGCGGTTACAGGTGTGCTTCACCACACAGCTGGAAGGGATCTGTAATCATCTCTCTCTCTCTCTCTCTCTCTCTCTCTCTCTCTCTCTCTCTCTCTCTGTGTGTGTGTGTGTGTGTGTGTGTGTGTGTGTGTGTGTGTCTGTGTATCTGCATACCAACATGAATGCCTGAAGAGGTCAGAGACATTAGGTTTCTTCTTTTACCACCTTAATGTCTTTGAGACAGGGTCACAGAGTGGACCAAAATGATCATAAAACTTCAGCTATCTCTGGTTTGCTATGCAGTTGGAGATCTCTGTCGGTCTGCTTGTCTCTTTCCTCCCCAGTGCTAAGGTAGCAGGTACGTTCAGCCATGCCCAACCTTTTTTTATGTGGTTCCTGGGGATGTGGGCTAAGTCTTTATGTTTGCATAAAAAGTGCTTTCACCCACTGAGTGATCCCTCCAGCTTCACAGAAGTCTTTTCCAGTCTCATAGTAATGAGTCCCCCTGAAGATGAGCCTGAGGCCACAATACTTATGCTTGATTGGTAAGAACTTGGTGTATGTTTTGTTGTACTATTTAACTTCATAAATATTTAAAATCTTAAAAGTTATTTCAGTTATTTTAGTATCAGGTTAAATGATTTTCTCTCATTAGAAAAGTACTTGGGTAAAATATCCACGATGAACTCTTATTCCGCTGATGGTCTTTAAAGCTATTATAAATCAAGACTACTTTATTTTATATCTACTCTTCATAAGTAAATACTATAGCATTGATCCCTTATGTAACTTCTTCTCTGGTATAAAAATTTTGGCAATGGGGATGCACTTAATTTTATTCTTTTCTTTTTTGTTCAGCTTTATTCTGAAAGCATTTCTGTGGATGGCAGGCTATCCACCTCTCTGACAGCGTGCTCCTTATTATTTCTAACATTTCCACTTTGCTGTGCTGTAATGTACACATGGGATGGCATGTGAGCTGTTTACTAAACTAAATCCCGTTCTGAAACTGTAGCAAAGTGACAGGTGCGCATCCAGAAGGATATGCATATTGATGTTTCTTACAGATACCTTTGCATTTTCTCCACAAATTTCACTTGAACTTTATGTTCAAGCCAGACGATCCAATTCATTTGCTATTATGGTTAGCATCAGAATGATCACTTTTTAGTTGCTTGATATTTGTGAGCACACATTGATTATCGGGAAACATCGCAAATACATAATTTATGCTTTCCTAGTCCTTAGCTATTACACTTCCATTTGCCCTTTTCCTATTTTTCTCTTACAAAAAGAGTCAGAGATTTCAAATATTCATTAAAGTTTTATAGTCTCTTGTTTGGGTTATCTTTCCCTCAACCTGGTGCTCGGCTTAATTTTGCTTTGTTTGGGCTTCCTATTTATCTGATGCTCTGTGAGGTGATGACTTGCTGCTCAGAGGGCCACAGAAACAGCCATAGGACTTTGAGTTATTGGTAAGTTTGGAACTCTAGTAAGATGGTGCTCATTCATGATGACTTTGTACTGTCCTTCTTCTAGAAGAAGAGTGTGAAAAAGAAAGGAAGAAAGAAATGAAGGGAAAGAAGAGGGAAGTAGGGAGAACAAGGTGGAGCAAAAAGTGAAAAAAAAATGGAAGGAGTCATGAAAGTAGTTGGCTTTCCTGACTGAGGAAATAGCATTGGAAAGCTGCAGAGTTCAGAAGTAATCGATCCTGGTATATTCCAGATTCTCTGAGTATGAAGCCATTTGACTTTTATTTTTAATTTAATTTAATTTTTTAAGGAATGCACATAGTAGAAATTGCTCTTGGGGTTAATAATGATTAAATGTAGAGAGACTAGCTCTATAAATTTAATGGTATTTAACAATTAACTTTACTTTTCTTAGAAACAAAGACTACATACATTTAGAAAATTAGTGCAGACATCATACAACATTCTGGCAGGGAACAATGTTTAAAATTAGAACAATTTGTAAAATACAGTAGCAGCGTTTCAAAGGTAGAAAGAACACCAGGCCGTGGGAAAAACCAAACTTTTGCAACTCGTAAAATAGCAGGTAGAGACATTTGAGTAAGATAATATCTAAAGAATTATGTTTATTTTTCTGCCAATAAGATTATATCCTCTCTTTCTCCCTCCCTTCCAACCCCAACTTTGCAATCTCTCTCTGTCTCCTTCCCTCTCTTATTTTGTAGTTAATGTATTGCTATATTTTTATAAAAATCTTTCAAGCACTGCACAGTTCACCCTCAGAATAATTCAAATACAACTGTTTCCATGGGATTCCCTTTTATTTACAGCATTTAAACAATAACAAAGAGGTTTTTCATTCACTGTGTCTTTGCGCTTGATTGTTGTATACTTTATATACAACTATGTACTTTTTGTTACTTTGAGAGTTCCATACATGCAGAAACCCACAGCAGGTATGGTTACTTGTCCAATATGAAGCCAATCAGAATTCCAGCATGGATAAGGAAAGACTCAAATGTCCCACTCCAGGAACAGGAGCTACTGACGGCTGATAGCTACTGAGGGAAGGAAGACCATTTCCTTTGCGAATGTGCCAACTTATAGATTGCTCGCACTCCAGTGGATGGCTTCACAACCATACAGAGAAAGAACTGGCTGGATTCAGAGCATTATTAATAACAAAACAATACATTATAAAGAGGAAATAAAGTTGGGAGTGTGATAGGGTAAAGGACACTAGAGGGAGTTGGAAGGAGGTTTGATCATAATGAAGGAACTTGTCAATTATGTACCTAATAAAACTAGGCAGCTAAAGCAGAGGTAACTTTTGCCTTCTTGTTTTGATTTTTCACTTTTATTGTGTTGATGTATATTAAAACTAAATTTAATAATAAGAGAATTAGAATAAAAATGTTGATTCATTCTGGATTCATAACAGTACCATAATTGTTTTTATTTATTTCATTTTTGCAGCTGTATTGAAAATCTCATGCATGTATTTTGATCATATTTACTCCACCCCTCCGGCTAATTCCTCCCAGATCTGCTTCCACCTTCCTGCCTCACTCAACTTTATGCCCATCTTCTATTTAAATAAACTGTTGTTTCTAATGTGTTTCTGTATATGCCGGAGAGTGGGGTTATCCATTGGCGTAGGGTTGACCTACCAGGCGCTACTAAAAGAATATTTAATTAACGTTGACTTTAATTGAAATTGACCAGTTCTTCAGCTCTAATGCAAAATGTTCCATTAGTAGAGATCCATACTTTTAAAAAAAGTATTACCTGAATGGTCCTAATTTAGAACACAGTTAATGATTACTAAACTTAGAGGGATAGAAAAGCATCCTCCTGCTTGTGCAATTCTTCATTACATTTCTAGCATCCCTGTGAACCCGCGAACCCTGCTAGATAGCCCTATAAAAACAAATACTTCTGGAATTTCATGAGTGCATGAATTATTCCTCTCCCTGTTCACTTTCAGTTGTGCACTCGCCATGAGCATCTGACCCATTAGCTTATCTGCAGATAACCTGAACTCTAGACATTCCTTCAGAGTCAGTGGCTTTTGTATAGAACAAGTGTACAGGGTCACTTCTGCTTCTGTCACATCAGGGTTCGCTCATATGTGCTCCAGATAAGGAAGAGGATCATTGTCATCTCCAAAAGGAGCTACAAGAACTTTATTGATAAAATTGTGATGTTACCAAACCCAATATCATCGAATTTACTCATTTTGTCACACTTGACTGAAAATAGTGGATGACTCTTAAGCCACTGAAGCATGGGGAGATAGCTCTGGGGCTACACTTTTTGAGTTTCCAGAGAAAGCTGCATTTTGGATTTTGGGTCAGTGTTAGAGGTTTCACTCCACTCACTTTTCAGTTCTCATTTGAAATTTCACCATTTGGAAAGAGATTTAAGTTCACTGTTGTCATATATTAATTTACAGAAAATAACTGATTTCATTATGAGATTTTCATTCATGCGTAAGGTGGGGTCATATTCTCTTCTCTTCTCTTGTCTCCTACTGTTTCCAGATGATCTCTCTCCCCTGCAGTTCCCCTTTTACTTTCACATCATCGCTCTATTTTTCCAGATCTCACGAATCTCTCTTGATTGTTATTCACACCTTGTTTGCAGCTCACCGGACCCAGCTCTTCGCGTATACAAACAGATCCTCAAATACTCTTCTTCTGGCTTGCTCTCAAAGAAGCCTTTATTCTGATTATCGATACAAACCCAGTACTTAGATATCTAATTTTGATTGGGCAAGTAGGAACTAAACGATGTTTGCCATAAAAATTCCATTCTTTTACTGTCCCTTATGTGTATCTATAGAGGAAGTGAGTGAACACCATTTGTTAACAGAATACTTTAAAAATAATTTGTGCTTTCTACCAACTCCAATAACTGTGTAACCTTTCTGTCGCAAGTTTTTGTTTTTTCCTGAAATGGGTTCTACTATTTTGCCCAGGCTGGCCTCATCTTATGGGAAGCCTCCTGCTTCCCAAAGATCTCCCAGGATTTTGGAATTATTGGCATGAGCAACCATACTTGTCTATGGGATAGTTTTTGTTGTTACTTTATTTTTATTATTTAAAACAAAGCTTAAATTTAAATGTATTTTAATCATATTCATTACCTGTCCCAAGTCCTTCAAGATCCTCCCTCTCTACCCAATTTTAACTTATTTCTTAAAAAAACACAACCAAACACAACAACACAGCTATTCTGAACCAAAAGTGAAATAAAACATACCCAAAATGATAAAAGTAAACATCAACTGTAATCAAATAAAAACACACAATAAAATCTGTGAATTCCATTATATGGTGGTCAACTACTTATGAACATGAGGCGTGTACCGGAGTGGTTGATATGCCCAGTGTCACTCTCTTAAAGAAACTGGTCACCCAGCAGTTCTAAGAGACAGTTCAGTTGTTAACTTTAGTGCTGTTTTCATTTATTCATGGAAGATAATTATAGTATGGGCTCAGTTATATGTGATAACCAAACTACAGTCCATGGTACTGCAAGGGTAGATAGATACTCAGGGACTGATCCTCTCTTCATGGTGAACTGTGTGCCTGTGTCAGGCATCTCCTTGATCCAAGCTGCAGTCAATGATTCCACTGAGATGATTTCCAGGGTCACACTACAACTCATGACTTTGATTTTTGTTTTTTGTTTTTTTTATTTCCCATCTTCTGTTCAGAATCCCAATAGCCTCTCTTCCTTGAGGATGTGAACAAGTGATAAAAACAATAAAACCTCTATCAAAGCAA
Organism: Microtus oregoni; assembly: GCF_018167655.1. NCBI lineage: Eukaryota > Metazoa > Chordata > Mammalia > Rodentia > Cricetidae > Microtus > Microtus oregoni. The sequence goes on along the minus strand of NW_024543089.1, from coordinate 10,746,787 downwards.
CATTTATCAATTGCCCATTGCCCTACAATAAGGCAATAAACAGAATAACAAAGTGATACCTTACAATAAGGCAATAAACAGAATAACAAAGTGATACCTTACAATATATACTTAGACATATACATCATAATTATCTTTTAATTCTGTTTTCATTAGTATAGCAGAGTTAGTAGGTAAGGACCTCCCAATTGCAGAAATTCTGTGAAACTGGTTCTTATTGTGGTAGTACATACTGTTCTTTTCAGAAAAAAAAAAACAATCCAACAGATACTGTCCTTATTTCGTTTGAAAACCGAGGAGGAAAGTGTTGCCCATTAAAACAGAAAATGATCCGATTTAACAAATATTGGTGTATTTAAGCAACATAAAGGGTGCTGATGAAGTGGCTCAACAGTTAAAGCACTTGTCACTTAAGCAGAAGGTTAAGAGTTAAGATTCCCCAAACTCACTTAAGTGTCAGGTGGCTGCTGTGTCTCTCCTATGATCCAGCCTCTGAAGGTGGCGATGGGGACCCCTAAGCAAGCAGGCTAAGGAGGCAGGTCATGTGGACAAGGTCTGGGTTTCAGTGTGAGACCCTGCATCAGTGAATCAGATGAAAAAAAAAATTAAAGGAGATTCCTGATTGCAACTTTGAGCCTTCACATATGTAATCACACACACACACACACACACACACACACACGTATATACATGAAAAAACAAAGCTTTAAAAAAATCGATAATTAATTATGATAAAAAGCAACATAATAAAAATGCTAATTCTACTGAACCTTATTTTGAGAACCTGATTATAATTATCAGTGTTCCTTTTCCTGTTTATTCATATTGAGATATGAGTGTGTGTGTGTGTGTGTGTGTGTGTGTGTGTGTGTGTTATGAGAACTCTCATGAACTTCCCTGGACTCCACGAAAGAGGTAACCAGTCATTGACCTATTAGAGAAGAGGGGATCAGGTTTGCAAAGGTGTATATTCCTTAAAGTGAGACTTACATCTAATGGAAACCATATAGCACTGATAGAAGAATCCAAAGAAATACATTCATTTTACATCCATGAAGTTCCCAACAATTCAGTATATTTATTTTGTCTTGATTTTTTTCTCCCTCTGGAGTTGTGAACACTGAGCTTGAAATCAGTTGAGAGAAAACTTGTTTCCAAGATTCTTTTCAATTTGCTTCTGTGGCAATTTAGTCAAGCAACCTGTTTGGAAATAATCTATTTGCAGAAGCTAAGTGGGGGGAAAGCCGCCACATTATATAATTCACTGAGCAGGTTTTGGCTCCCCCTCTGCCAATCCATCTTAAATAGTGGCTAGTGCCCCTGCATCTCGCCATACATATGATCAAGCAATTTTGCAGAAAAAGAGAAAGGCCCTGCAACTTGGCATCCCCGTGGACATTTATCTTTGAGAAAACCAAATGGAGCCAACTTTTGCCAGAGTTTAATAGCAAAGCTGTCACATTTTACACAAATGAGTATTGAAGTCTGTTGGCAAATGGGAAAGGGGTGGGGATCAGGGGAGTGGAGGAGGAGGGACTGCTGACTGCACTCTTTTCAAAGTGGATCCAGTTTTTAGGGGAGGGGCCAGATGCTTCTCTTGGCAGTAGAGACGAAGTAGTTAAAATGATTAGTAGCTAGGGGTTGGAACCCCAGGCTCTGTGTGTATATAAGACGCTGCAGCCAGCACAGAGCTGCTGTTGCTGCTGCCGGAGCCAGGACCACGGTACACTCGCTCAGCCCCTTAGAACACAGAGACCTGAGAGGGAAGTTAAGAAGGCTGCTTAGGTCTGCGCTAGGGATCCTGGTTCACCTTTGCAATAGAGACAGACACAGGAATCCCGAACGCTCTCCCCTGCCCCCAGACACCCGCCCACAGACTCCTGCGCTCCAGACCAGTGCCACGCGGGGCAGCCTGGCAGCAGGTCCCCGCTGAAGGCGATGCTTATAGGGATCCTAGCTCCCGTGCTGGGAAGGAGGGAGTAGTACCTAGCAAGAAAGCGAGGAGGCTGCTGGTTAGAGCCTCCAGTGACTAACTGCTGCGGGAGGACGGGAGGACGCCGCCTTTACTCCACTGGACACCTGCTGCAGAAGTCTCGCCACCATGATCCGCATAGTCTCGCTGCTGCTGGGAGCTGCGCTGCTCTGTGGCCACGGAGCCTTTGCCCGACGGGTGGTCAGCGGTGAGTCAGGGCAGGGGTACTGTCCATCCAGCAGAAGACAAGGGATTTGGGACTCTGGGGCTGTAAGGGGCAATCTGTAACAGGGTGGGAACTCCTCAGAGAGTTGGAAAACTGTACTGAGTAGGACGACTAGAGAGATGGTGAAAAACATTTTATCCTTTTTTCTTTCACCTTCTCTCCGCAAACCAGAAAGTTTAAGTTCTTTGTTTTTTTGAAGCGACTTCTATAACTGCGAAGCAAGCTCTAGCTAAATCGGAGCAGCGCAGCATAGTCTCTTTCAGGCACCGGTTTCCACTTTCTTTGGAAGACCAGGAGTGGATAACAGGCAGGCAGGGTTGGGCACCTGCAAAAGGGGTGTGGTAGGGCTAGGCAGACAGAGCATGGAAGCTAAAGAGCTGCAGTATGAATGCCACCTCCTGTTGGTCTGGTTCCAGTCCAGCCAGGGTGCTCACAGGGGTGGTTTCTGGTCTGAGTTTGCAGCCTTTGTTCTCAGGACAACCTGCAAAGAACTGGGGAGAGTCCCTGCACTCTCCCTTTTCTTCTTTGCACATTACATTCCTAGTTCCTAGTTAAACAACTCAGGAAACAGTCAACTAGAGTTGGGGCGAGGTTTAGTTTGAGGTGTACTTGGTAACGAATTTGGGTCTGTGCATCTTGCAGATGCGTAATTAAGTTTCTCAAATCAGTACATAGGAAATAAGTCAAAATTACCAAGCTTCCTAGGTTTCTCTCTGTTTTTGTTGTTGTTGTTTGCTTGCTTGTTTGTTTTTTTCAGCGTCTGTGGTCTAATCATTGAACAATTCACCTCCTTTAGTTTGGGGAAGTCTCCTAAGGGGTATAGAGTGTTCAGGGACTGAGATGAATGTGAAGAGCATTGCGCATGGCAGCTGTACAGTTACCCATAGAGAAAGCTCTTAATACGTCCATCAGGCTGTTGCAGCGAGTTTGGTGAATGCGGGAGAGCAGTGTTTTAAGGGTAAAGTGTTTGCCTATCACATACAAGGCAAACGTGGTCCGCAGAAAGCTTGTCCATCTGCCCAATAGGTGTCACTGATAGATGCAAGACGGCAGCAACTTAGAGTTTAGAAAACACTTCTTTAGGATCTAGCTTATTTAAGCCTGCCTCTGAGCTCAGCAATTCATGTATGTCAGCCAGTCAGATACAGTCCTTAAATGTACAGGTAAGCAATTAGTCTCCACAGGATGTTCAGAGCCTATGAGTTTAAATCCTTTTCCTCCCCAGGTTAGCAGAGAATAAAGAACTGCATGGAGATGTAACTGGTGGAGCCAATCACATATTTCGCTACCTTTGTTTTCAAGAATTTTTCCTGCAAATAAATGAAGGAGAGACTATGCTTTGAACATATGGCATTTCCAAACAAACCGAAGCATCCCACTGACTTAAAGAATGTTTATTTGTTGGATTCTTACTTACATGCTTTAAAGTTCCAAGAGGAAAGGGACATATTGAGGGTAGAAAACAGAACTCAATTCCTTTGTTGATGAAGAGTTTAATTTTCATTGTACTTCTGCATAAATTATTCCAAAACTTTGGCTATGCTTTTCTTTAGCAATTCATAGGCATCTCGAGGGTGACATCTGGAAAATTTCTGAGTAACTGAGCATGATTTATTTGATTTAGTGTAAATGATGATGTTGACTTGAGATTAGAACAATTATTTAGTTATGTTTTTTATGAATAATTTGATTGTCCTCACATTGATGTCTATCTATAAACTGATTTATGAATCATAGGTTTTGAATAATTTTAGCTGTGATGGGCTAAGCAGAGAGCAGCCTAGAATCTGTTATTTTTGAAGCAATATTTCCTAACATGTCCACTGTCAGTCTGTTGTTACTTATTCTGCATTGTGCAGCAACCCTTTGATGCCACTAGGGACCAGGGGCCCAGTCTGTCCTCAAGTGTCTGAAGAGAATTGGAACAGCTTCTCTGCTTTCTGTTATTTGGAACATACTTAGAACACATAAAAACAATGACTGTTTACTACATTTGAAGACAACAATTCACAATTCTTGTGTAAGTGTAATAACAAATAATCTCTTACCCATCATATGCCCCAAAGACAGACGCTGACAAACTAAACCTCCAGATATACTTTTCATGTCTCAAAAAATTTGAGAAGGTACATTCTAATGCTTTTAAACGCATCATTTTAAGATGAAAATTGTTTAAGGATAAACACATTTCTAAGAACTTCACCATCAGGTGATCTACATAAGATTTAACAGTGTCCAATGTAACAAGGCTGTGCAGAGAGACACACAGAGAAGAATTATGATATTCAAAGATAATCATCTGATGATAATAATCAAGAACTCTGGGGGTAACAATCAGTGTATTTACTGAATTTGTGAGTCACAATGGGAAACTAATTTGAGGATCTGAATTGTATGGTGATTTCTTACTCCACACTGAAGAACAGTGAAGAACATCTGTTGCATCCTTTTAATTATTCAGTTCAGAAACTCACTGGCTGGTAAGGGCATTTTGCTTCTGGCAAAGTTTGAGATTTTTTCATTATGGTTTAAAATAAAAATAAGTGGTTAAGATTGAGGACTCTAGTTTGGGAGAATATGTTTGAAAACAAAGTGACATTTTATTTCAAAGCTTTTGAAATATTTTAATGAAATGTTTGCTTTTCCTTCTTTTTTTAAAAGAGTTTGGAGCACTAGTCCCCAACGACCTCGTGCTGCAATGTGGCATTAACCATATTCAAGGCACCCCTCAAATTTCTCCAGAAATCTCTTATACGTACAGTTTTAACTCTACTACAACTGAGATACACTTTAGGGACTAAGGGAAATGGACCTTTTGAAACAAAGCTATTAGGTCTGCTACTGACTTCCTTATAGCAATTCATGTGCTTCATGGAGTCAGGCATAGTTTCTAAATGTACAATTAACCAATCACTCTCCACTTTTACCAGTATGTTTTGAGTCTCTGACTGTAAGTCCCTTTCGTTCATAATTTAGCAGAGAATTAAGAGCTCACTGTAGAGAGATGTAGCCAGTGAAACCAATTCCATGCAGATTTTTCTTTTTGTCATGGAGAGAACATAGAATATTTAAAAAGTAATTTAATAGTAACGAAGATACAAGTGAAACTACAGAGCATAGTCTAGCTTACAGAAAAGTCCTATGACATCATCAAAACAGAAAATGATGACAGTGCAGGTTGCAAAGATGCAATTACTTTAAGTATCCGTTGGGCAAAAAGGGAGCAAATTAATCTTATTACTAGGCATTTAATAAACTACCCATTTATCAAGGCATTATTCCTTAGTGGCTGCTCATCATTCTTATATGGTGGCACTATCTATACATTAATGCTAAAACAGGATCTGTAATTTAAAAAGGGCTCTGGAAGGGGAAATACAGCTGATGCTTCATTAGGAATTTTTACTGCTTGCATTTCTTTTTTGTGCTAGATCTTCACGTACAGGCACAGTCATATCAACAACTGTGAAGTGAACTTTCTAAAAAACAGTCTTATGTACTACTGATGGCACAGCACACCATGATATGCTAATCATAGTGACAGTCTTTGTATTTGAGATGACACTCAGTTTACCCTTTAATTGTTCTACTGAGAAAATAAAAGAACATATAAGGCATAATACATAAATACACATATATGTATACACATATATGTACACACATACACATGTATGTATGTATGTATATACATACATATGTAATATACAGAGATATAAGTATCCTGAAATGAACTCTGCTCCTATTATTCAACATGGAAAATACACACTCAAAAACAAGTTCTCAATACACAATCCTGTGCTTATACCAGCAATCAATAACCAACCGATATCTATATTAGATTAATATCTCTAACTCAGAATAGATTCATGGCATGTACGTTTATCAGTCCCTTTATTCACAAAGCTTGAGACACGTGTGGAGAAGTATAGACATCATGGAAATGGGCAGCAGAACCAGTGAGCCTGGTTCCAAACCTGTTTGCAATTATGATCTGTGTGAACTTGGACAAAGTTTTAAACTCTGTCTATGTCCCTGTTTTTTATTTTAAATAAGGGGAAAGGAAATATACATCATACATTGACTTAGAGAGTTGAAAGGTATTGATGTAATTAGTACCTTGTGTATATGGCAGGGGTAGGAGAAAGGCAGCTTGGTAAGCCTTGTGTCTTGAGTTGAGTTTTGTAGAGGCAAAGGCAACTTTTCTAGTTGAATACCTGATAAGAAAAACCCCCTTAGTTATATGTCAGCAGATTCAATTTCCCCACTTCCTCTGATGGTGTGAATTCTACAGGAAGTGAGGTCTCATATTTCAAATTATTAATCAATATTAGACTTATTATCATTAGTTCAATGAAACATATAGCTTATGTCAGTTTTTAAAGAAACAAAAATGATCATGAAAGTTTTATTTTTTTATTCCAATTACCTATAGTTCTGCTGGACCCAAGGTACATCTTTCTGATTGGCTGTTTAAACTCTCAAGCCATATTATTACAAACCTTTATCATGAATGGTTTTCCACTCATAATCTTTACATCTGTTTCAAATATCAGGATGTAGACTATGAGGTCACTTCCTTCTCAGAAAGCCAGTGGTGTTTCTTGCCGGGATAAAGATGAAAGACTGTTGCCACCATCATCACCGAAGTGACCCATGGCTGCAGATTTGATTTTCTTCGTGTAAGAGAATGGATGTCAGCTGTAGAGCACTCTGCAATTAAGTGAACAATAAAACATATCTTGCATAAATAAGTTAATTTTAATAAGTCTGTCTTAACTTCAAATAAAAATTCTTAAGAAACTGGTATACTCTTGAGAATTGCAAATAGAACACTTGGAATAAATGACACTCTTTTACTTAGTTCAAGATAATTGGCTTCATTCTCAGAGATCATGCAATTTATATGTTTCAACACCATCCCATGTTTTAGTGTGTTTTGTGGGGGATAGGAAAGAATTATGGTAAAGATATATTTTTTTTGATTCTAGTAATGAATCTTAAGTTTATCCAATCTGGTTGAGATTTATCATATTGTCCTTTTGTATATTTTCATTTTCTTAAATTAAGGGTGGGTCATTACTGAAAAAAATTATTTCTTCTATGTTTTATTGAACAGCATGATCTATATGTAATAATTATTTAATGTTGGTTACAATTTATTATATTAAGAGGGATAATGAAAAGTTTGACAGCCTCACAATTCTAGAACATTCTTCAATAAATAATTTGAGTAAAGAAAAAACAACTTATTAATTCTATTCAAGAAGGAGACACAAATTGTCATAACTTCATGAGTTTACTCTTGGTTTTGTATCATCGCCAAAACCAAGCTTTGCCAACATTTATGATTTTTCATAACAATGAAAAACTAAAACCCTTATTTATAGAAATAACATCAGAATATTAATTGTGATAATGATAGCAATGTTTAATAGCTATTACTAAAAATCCTCGGTAAATAAAAGTTCATATCTAGGTTTGTGACTCAGTGTGGGTCCCTGACAAATCTGAGAGGGGTGAATATTTCTTTCTATAATTCTATGCAAATTTACTTGAGAAAATGTAAATACTTCTTAGATTTAGAGATTATTTAGTTCCAGGTGTACATCTGGAATATTTTTATAAAGGTATGTAAACAAAGCTATGTTGAGCTTCTCCTTTATCAATGTTTCTAGAATTGTGAGTGGAAAGTCTTTGTAGATAATCCAAAAACTATGTAATTTTCAACTTGAGATTCTGAATTGAGACTTCTTTATAGCTAGTCAGTATGCATGTAACTTTAGTGTAGCAGAAACCATTGTATAACTTACAGAAAAATTGCCCTCCCATAAAATATTTCTGAAAGATTTTATTAAAGTATGATGTTTAAAAGTAAAAGTCATGGAAACTTTTTGTGCGATCAACCAGGGTGAAGAGGGAGGTCATCATAACTGTTTTCTAGGGGGACTGGCTTTTCTGGGAGTTGAAAAAGTCACATCAGAAGATCTGTATTAGCAGAACTTGTCTGGGAAGCAGGGCACCATTTGTTTCCCAGCTGTTCAAGTTCCAGTGAGAGCACAGCCAAATGGGATCAGCTGAAGTGCAACAACAAGTTCGGTAGCTCCAGCTTCTGCTCATTTTGCTGCTGCTTGGGCCAAATGTGCACAATAAGGTAGAAAGCAGTAGTAAAGCAGACTTATATATTAAGGTATTCACCCTGTCAGCAGGAACTGATTCTATGCGAGCCATAATAATTGTGCAGTGTGCTTATAATTTCTTGCAAACTGCTTTGCTCTCCCTGACCTGGTAGTAGCTCTTGAGTTCAAACATGAAGACTCAGCGGATACTCACCGAATGTCCTTTGGGGTTAACAGATCTGTTCCAGCTGATAAAAGGCTTCTGTCTTCAGCCCCTCAGATGCTCTCTTTTCTGCAGCCATCATCATCTCTGTTCATTTATTGAAATCGTGGACTACTCACTTCATCTAAAGGGAAAGATTGCCTGGTATAGAGGGCCAAGGTTGGCGATTTTTCCTAGGCCCATGTAGCATTAGTTGTGAATTACTTGAAATGCAATTCTTTATTTGGCATCATTACTTATGTTTTTTTGCAATATAACATAATAGGATTAGGAATTTCTACATTATATTGAGAGCATTCTATGCATTTTATTGTAAGTGCCATCTTTCTTTTATAAATGAATAAATTTCAATCATATTGTATACCTTCACCATGTATAAACTAGAGATCAACTTATCTTTTAATATGTCAAAGATTATAAGTAGTGTATTTTAACATATAAATTATACCCAGGCAGTCTCTTAAGGTGCCCTGGTTTTGTTACATATAAATACAAGCTACTCACCAAAAACATCCTGTTATTCTGTTTTTCTTTCCACTAAGATCTTCCAAAGTAATCTTAAAAAATAAAAACAGTGTTAAATAAAAATGCTTAAGTGAAATACAGAGCTAAATGTATTAGGGGGTGAAAATTGGAATCTTGAAAACTCAAGGGAATGTAACTAAGATATATTTGGAAACTTAGAAATATGTAGAGGATGTACCAGATGAAAATAGGATGCGAGCTTGATTCTTAAAGACAATAATAAAATATAGGCTTGTAATAATCATTGGAATCTTACAAGGAACAACTATTTTAAACAATGAAAACATCACAAAACCTAATAATAAACAAGAGTAAACTTTCAAATTTATATGTGATTTATATTTGAACTATGCATTGGGATTTCCACTGCTTCCTGACAATGATTATTTCAGATTATTTGCCCTACTAAAGCCTCTTTAGCTAATATCCCATGGCCATTTCTACTGATATGTTAATTTTTGTTAAATTCGGTTTAGACTATCTATTAAGTTGTTTGTACTTTTTTCAGTATGCAGCTCCTAAGTTCAGATCCCTGTTAGCAGACTGGTTTGCATTTCTGGAATAACTATTTGTGTTTTCAGCTTTTGTCAAGATCCTGAATGCTTACCACTTAAAAGAATCTGTTGTGAGGTTAATGGTCTTTGGCCACCTTCTGTTTGCTCTAGCATTGAGAGTCATTCCTGATCACAAACTGAGTTTCAGGAGTTGGGGGAATGTTGTACTCTTGTTGTAACATAGTTGCTCAGCATGATGGCCTGTAATTAAGAGTACACACTGTAAATTCTGTACTTATCAAAGTATTTAAGCATGATTCCCCCTTCTACAACTGACAACTTTTCATATAGACTACAAAATTAAAAAGACACTGTAAGAGGATGTCAAACATTTTATGTGGGTGTTGGGAGTCAAAACTCAGGTCCTCATGCTTGAACGGCAAGCAATCTAACCTTCAGCATCTCCCAAGTTCCATCACTTTTATTACTAAAAGTAATAGACTACAAAAGCAAACTTTACAATATTATTGAATGAGAAAGCACTCATAAAATATTTTTGTTAATTCTTTGAGAACATCATACAATACATTTTAAATCATATTTAGCCAAATTCCTTAACGCCCCTCCATCTTACTCTTTCCCAACTTCAGATCCTCTTCTCTTTTAAATTAGTAATTCATTAATTCTAATATGTACTCTCCTTCTACTTCTTGGAGTGAGTGGGACTATCTACTCAAACATATTTGAGAAGCTAGAAGCATCACCATTAAAGAAAACTGACTCTCCTCCAAGAAACTTAATTGTCCATAGTTTCTCAGATTTAGAGCCTCATGAGATTCTCCCCACTGTGCTAAAATGCTGAATGACTTGACCTTGGGCAGACCTTGTGCAGGCACCTCACCTTCTGTGAATTCATGAGTATAGTGATTCTGCCCTGTCTCTAACACATGCCTTTGCTCTGGTCCTCCTTAAATTTGGCTCTCACATTCTTCCTACACCCTTTCCATGATGGTACCTAAGCCTTGGGGAGGAGGGTCTGATATAGATGTCCTATTTCTGACTGAGCACTCTCTTGTCACTCATTCTTTATATTCTGTTGTGAGTTTCTGTGCTCACCACCATGCACTACACAAAGAAACTTTCCTGGTGCAGTTTGAGAGTTGCACTTATCTATGGGTAGAAAGATATGAATTTAGAGAGAATCTTTGAAAACGTGTTGTTCATCCTGTGGCTTGTGAGCTCTCCCTTGACCAGATTTGCAATAGCAGGTATGCTTATCCTCTTGGAGAGGCAGAACTTAAGTCTAATCAGAGGGTAGTTGTTTACTCCCATAACTATCATGCCACTATTACACTCATAGACATACCTTGGATAAAAGAATTCTTGATAGTGTTTTTTATTATGAATTGTTCTTTTATTATAATTAATATCAAACTTATGAATAAAGACCTCAAGACCTGTTTATCTATATCTTGTTTGTTTGTTTTAGGTCAAAAGGTGTGTTTCGCTGATGTGAAACATCCCTGCTACAAAATGGCCTACTTCCATGAACTGTCTAGCCGAGTGAGCTTCCAGGAAGCGCGCCTGGCTTGTGAAAGTGAAGGAGGTGTCCTTCTCAGTCTTGAGAACGAGGCTGAACAAAAGTTAATAGAGAGCATGTTGCAGAACCTGACGAAACCTGGAACTGGGATTTCAGATGGTGACTTCTGGATCGGACTTTTGAGAAGTGGAGATGGCCAAAATTCTGGTGCCTGCCCAGATCTCTATCAGTGGTCTGATGGAAGCAGCTCCCAGTTCAGGTAAGCTGTGACTGGACCCTGAAGTGTCTATTGATGCCCTAGAGGAGTCGGAAGGGCAAAAGAAAAGCCCTGATACCTGGAACACTCAGAGCACATGTTGCTAAGTGTCCCTTTGGTTCTATATTTGTAGGAACTGGTACACTGATGAACCTTCATGTGGAAGCGAAAAGTGTGTTGTAATGTACCATCAGCCAACGGCCAATCCTGGTCTCGGAGGTCCCTACCTTTACCAGTGGAATGACGACAGGTGCAACATGAAGCACAATTACATCTGCAAGTACGAACCTGGTAAGAAGCCTCTGTAGCTGTAACCGATTCTGTGCATGTTTGCCATAGAAGGCCCCGTGTTTAAGGTTTCCAGCCATTTTCTAGATTGCGGAGAAACAGGCATCACCTCACAGTTTGCTCTGTTAATGTACTGAAGCACATTGTTTGTAGGAGAGCAAGCCTGCCAGTGTGTTTCATGGAAGGGAATGGGTAGATACATTTTTGGGGAGAGGCGTATCCAAGAGAAAATAATTTATACAAGAATCACACTGTGTTATTGTAATCATGTTTTGTAAATGTCTGTGTGAAAATATCTTAGAAGCTTATGAGACTGTGTGGAAAGTAGTTATAGGCTACCAAAGTGCCTATAGGCTTGCACACTTGTGAGCGACGGCTCCTTGGTTCATTCCTGCCGAGTTTAGGGGAGCAAACAGCTTTCTTTAGGCATATTATTTCAACATGTTATAGCATAATGTTTTCCATTTGGTTCTTTAGCTGAGTGTAAGTCCCTTTTCAATAGTTTAAAAGAGTAAGGCCACGTTACACATTCTTCATTTGATTTGCATCTTTTGAAAAATGACACTTTCATTAGTTTTCTTTTGAAATATTCTGTTACTTGACATACGCAGCCACTGGGAAAATTAGTTTGACCTAAGTCACATTAGTGTGGCTTCCCACTGAATGTAGTGAAATTGAGTTACTTTAATGAGACACCTCAATTGAATTGGGATTTAAACTACAAGAAGGACTAATCAAAGATGTGTAAATTTGATCATCTTAGACACTCAAGATAGATATTTAAGCCTTGACACACTTATTTTTCGATTTTTCTTCACAATGTTTGAAAGGGTCATTTTAACTTTTTTGAAGAACTGTCAGCGTGACCTCATAATATGTTCCCACAGAAGGCAATTACATCCAAGTACTCATGTTCCATTACTCTTTTGAAATTACACAGTTTCTTTTTTCATAAAGCAATGAAGCACAGGGGATTATTGGATTAGACTTACCCTTCTCTTATGTTTATTCTGCTCTTGAGTATATTAGCCAACTTTTTATATCCCTGGCGAGTTTATTCTTTGCCCTTGGTTGCTAAATCTGTCATTACACTCCTGGAAGCTCTTGCAAAGCTAAGTCTGTTGTTCAATTCCACTCTTTCTGATTGTGTCTTAGAGAAATACAGTTAAAGTTCTGTGATGTTTTACACCTGCTGCAACTCTTGGCATTTATTAATTAGAGGGTTAGAGGGATGAGTGCTATGTAATATGTATGTATGTATTTATGTATTATACCCATGATCACTTTGAAATGTATAATTTACTTTAATATGTAAGTATACTCCCATATACTATCTAATAGCATGATCAATGATGTTGAAAATGTTAAAAATTTACCCTGGTTATTAAATGAGATCATTCAATTTTATGTTGTCCTTCTCTATTGACATTTGTTTCCAAGTCTGAAAACTGAGTTCAGTCTTAGAGATTTATATGGTAGAAGGAGAAAACCTATTCCCTTAAGCTGTCTACTGGCCTCCACATACACACTATGACATTCAAGCTCTTAGTTACACACAAAACAGATTAACTCAAAAATTAACATTGCCTTAAGAGCTTTTTAAAGATAAAATAGCATATCTATGATTAAGTTATTAAGTTTTTACTTAATTAACAATCAAGCAAACAAACTTTAATTGAAGTTTGTTAGAAATATTTTAAATGTAGTTTGTTGCTAATATCATATCTTGATAATTGGTTCAAAATATCAGTCAACCACTTGCATTCATATACTAATGAAAATCTTTAGACAAATAGCTACATATTAGGAAGATTTTAAGTATCAGTTAAATTTAAAATTTATGAAATTTAAAATTGTTTGAAGATGGGTGTTTAAACTACCAGTGAATCCAGATTGTAGGATATTGTGAACAGTGAGAATTCTTTCAAACACTTTCATGTTCCAAAGACTACAGAAAATGCTCTATGTAGCTTTTTTATATGCATGCAATGACAAGAGTAAAGTGTCTAATTTTTGAGCAATTAAAACATTTGCATTTGTTTTTTTTGTTGCTTGTTTGTTTGTTTTTGAGGCAGAAGTTTACTCTATGACTTAGTCTAGTTGGAAACTCAAAATATAGCCCAGGATAACTTCAGAATCATAATGAACCGCTAGACTTAGAAATAAAAGGATGGTGTAGACTTACAGAGGGAAAGTGCAGTTTAATTCCCTACCACCAAAGAACTCCATTAAGAAAGAGACTGTCTTATGCCGTGATGGGGTTCCTGAAGAAGGAAACCCCCATTCGTCTCCAGTTCCCTAAGAAGAACTCCATTCAGAGTGATACAGGAGTTCTGAAGAAAAAGCTCCTTCAATTCCACTTACTTCTGCAATATTAGAGGAGTTATTGTATATAGCTCAGGGACCACAACAAGAGAGAGGATCACTTTGGCTCAGCATAAACAAAGGAAATTCCTTGCTGTCACAACTTTCCAGTTAAGAGGGTTGGAGCTCTCCCAGCCCCCAGGGCAGCAGCAGGTGGCCTAACCTGTGTGCCAGGAGTTTGAGTGTGTGGCACTAAATAAGGGTTCTCCTGGTTCAGGTTTGGGGGTGTGGGATGGAGCCTTGTAGTTGGGTACAAGTGGAAGGAGGATTCAAAGCCACAGTAGGCTTGCTTATCAATGCCATTGTGCTTCCCTGCAGCACATTCAGGTGCGCGGTGGGTAGGTGGGGTAGCTAGAAGATTTGTAACCTATTCATGCCTAACTAATACAATTACTTTGGCTAACCTGTTAATGTAACAACTGGTTTCTTAGGGGGAAAGTATATTCACTGATAGTACCAGAACCTGATAAGAAGTCTCAAGAGTTTCTCACCCATTTGGGAACTGAAAAATCTAATCACATAAAGCTAGAAAAGAAACAGCCTGCAAATCTTGACTTAATATTAATAAAAGGAGTATCCCTATTGGAATTTACATCTCAGAATGTCATTATTTGGGTAGAACAGACATAGTTTTCAGATGCTGCTTGAATCAGGTATTCCACAAGCAACGATGCAGCTCTCTGTTAATTATTATTGCACTCTAAAGGTTATTCCATAAAAAGTTTACCTTTGTTTTCTTTTGAATCATGTTTTATGTTTTACCACTTAGGTTTACAAATTACTGTTTACCATTGTAACTTTGGGTCCCTTAGTCATTACTGATTGTAGCAGGCTGCCTTCAGCACTCTACCAGTTTTGGTTGCTAAATGAAACTTGGGGTTATATATCAAATAGGCTGTTATATACAGACATAATTAAATATTGTTGGTTAATTCTATGTACATTTAAACTCAGAGTATATATTTGACTGTGAATTATTTAGAAATCCAAATCAACTTTTTAAAAACCATTTAATAACATTTATGTTGACATTTGCATTTTCCTAGTTCAATTATTATTTATTATTTCTATGTTAATTATTTACAGAGATTCAGCCAACAGACCCTGTTGAAAAGCCGAATCTTACTAATCAACCTGAAGACAAGCATGAGAATGTGGTTGTTACTGAAGCAGGTGAGTCCCTTCTGTCCCTCTCATCTAAAGAACTGGGCTTTGAACTAGCACTTCATGTTGACCCCATGGAAACCTTTCATGTGGTTCAAGGATGTGGTGTATTAGTTATGGGCGCATAGACATTTATTTTCGACCTACATTAGAAATAATTATGCAATGATACATTTTAAATAGAATAACCTTTAAAAAATTCCATTTCAGGTGGCAGTATCTAAGTGATCGACATTAACACCTGTATCTACAAAGCATTTCCCAATATAGTGTAGTGTGTACCATGTATACTAGCCTATATACATAGACACCTGGAATTGCAATTTGCTACTGAATGTTCAGGGCTTGTCTGGCAGTAGAGAGGAGGTATAACATAAGCCTCATTATAGTTTATGTAGCCTTCCCTGGTGTAAACACCTCTATCTGATCAATTTCAGACTATCACCATGATATCACAGTAGGACATGTTGGAAGGGGGTTCACATAGTGGGCCCTCTATCTTGCTGTCACCCCAAAAGACAGAGTAGAAAAATGCAATTACCAGTGCAAGATCCATGTTAGCTAGAAACTCCTCGACATTCCTTAAAACTACTTTTTTTGACATGAACTAAATACAGATGAACAAAAATTTTATCATATTTCTTTTGTGAATATTGATCCAAAGGTCCAAATGTTTCGAAATTAGTAACTCATACAGAGGCTCAGAAGGAAGACTGGGTACTCCACAATCACTATTCTCTGCATTTTGATCCTCTTTGTAGCCCTACACACACACACACACACACACACACACACACACACACACACGACATGAAGTAAGAAAGAAGTAAGTAGAGTGATTTGTGAGAATTTGGAGTGGAGAGTGAAGTGTGGGTTTTATTAGAATAAAAAGCATTAAAAATGATATAGTAGGGAGGGCTTTGGACCTTCCCCAAAGTAATGTGCCTTAACCTTTCTGAGGAGCGGATGGGAGCTGGAGTAGGGGGCTAGGTTGAGGGAAGGGGAGAAGGGGAGAGCATGGGAACTGGGATTGGTATGTAAAATTAAAGAAGTTTGTTTTCTTTTAAAAATAAAAACAATAAAAAATGTATTAAACAGCAGCAAACTTCTGAATAATCTATCCCTAAATCTCATAAAATATACCGCTGAGGAAAGAGAATAAACAAGGAGGTGAATAAATTATGGCCAACTTTTATCAGAATCATTAATATTTTTGATATTGTTAACTAACTTTTAGTTTGCAAGCCAAATGGAACTCAGTTTGTTTTCCTTATACAGAAATGCTCTTAAGATTTTGGGCTTTTTCTGTTTCATGTATCTGATTTTAACATCATCCATAATATCTAAACACAATTAAAGTTGCCAAAAAATAATTAAACTACAGACATTTTCCTCTTATTAAAAGTGTGGCTATAAAAGTCATTTCCTGATTTGTAGGTCTTGAGTGTTGGTGATTTTCCTTAGAATCTACTAAGAGCATCTGCCATCACTGAAAGTGAGAGAACAGGGTTAAAAGATGACCTATTTTCAGAATTTAATTCAATCATGCTATTGTCTACAGAGTCTTATGTCTCTGGGTTATGACGGCATCACCACCTAGTATGTGCTTATTTTTACTTAAGGCCAGATTCTTACATTTTCTCACGACAACGAGCTTATTGGCTAAGATAATTCATTATCTACTAAGTCAGCAATGATTATAGTAATTATTGTTCCCCAAATAAAGTCTTCACTTTTGCAATGATGCAGAAGAATTAATAAAACAAGACAGCTAAGATTATTAACATGTTATGAAAATTAGTCCGTGTCTGAATTGAAAATGTATTAGAACTTTAAAAGCACGCATATTTAATTGAGCATGTCAACCAGGGCATTAAAGTTTTATTTATAAGTTTTTTCAAAGTGTCTATGCATTTTTCATAAGCTCTTCTACTTGGAGTTTACTTTATGGTAACAACTCTATTTTACCTTATTCATTACAGAAATTTGTTCATAGCTGCTTTTGAGCTCCTTCATGAGCTATCATTGAACACTAAAACTGTTTTATTTTTGCAGGCATAATTCCCAATCTAATTTATGTTATCATACCAACAATTCCTCTGCTTTTACTGATCCTTGTTGCTTTCGGAACCTGCTGTTTCCAGATGTTGCATAAAAGGTAAAAACCATATTTTTGTCAAGATAATTAGGGTAAAAAAAACCCTGCAGTATATTTTGAAACATTTTTTGAAAATGTTACTATATCTTTAACTTACATTAAATAATTTTAATGTTCTTACCTGTCAGTAAAAATCCAGCACATGGAGAGTTATAGAATGTACTCGGATTATATGAGAAATCCAGTGTCTCCTTCACAGTTCATAAGTCCTATGAACTGCTTGCTTACTGTTTCTGTTTTTCATTCAGGAAAACGGTGGCTCAGTTGGGTCATCTTCAGTTGCCTTGTGGTGCACAGTTAGCATATGTGATGGATCTGAAGTGTGAGTGCTTGTAAGCTCACACGAGATACACTATACATATGCTCTCTGGATTGTTAAATTTAAAATAAGATTGATGTTAAATCTTTCAATCTGAACATCAACTTATACATAAGACTTGGTTTTATAGGTAGATATGTAGTATAGTTTCAAGATTCAAATAAAAAGCTTCTGTTTTAAGACATTTTAAAACCAGGAAATTAAGTGCATTTGTGAAGACAGTGAGCTGAGTATGGTGCCCCCGAGAGAGTGAGCAGCATTACCAGGAGTGCAAGGCCAGCATGAGTTAGTGAGTTCCAGGACAGTCTGAGCTACATCATGAGACTTTATCTCAAAAAACTTCATTCTTTTGCAAACATTCCTCATTTCTCTCTCTCTCTCTCTCTCTCTCTCTCTCTCTCTCTCCCCCCCCCCTCCCCCCCGCCTATGTACTGTCTGGCAGATATTTTGAAATAAAGTAATATATCTGAATAGCAAGACTTCTAGGAACTTGTCAAACACTTATTCATGCTTATTATTTCCCTTGAGCCTGTGAAGTAAACTTTTTTTGTGTGGTACGATCTGCCAATTAAATTTCAATAAATTAAGTATAAATAAGTATCAATGAAAACACTAGGAGATACATTTAAATAAGGACATATGTGCTGAAAAAAATGACCTATTTGTTTTATGGTCAAATAATTGATCAAATAATTGATTGTATGATATCATGACCTGAAATAATTTTTCCCTTTTTGTTTCATCATCTTCTTTTCCTTAAATAAATCCTAAAGAGCCTGAAAATTAGCAACCTGAAAGGATATAGATGATTAATGTGTATTAATAAGTGATCTAATCTAGGCATGATATGCCTATTGTCCCAAAACTCAGGAGGCTGGGGGACAGAAGGACTACAAATTTGAGTCCAGCTGGGGCTACATAACAAGAACATAAACAAACAAGCAAACACTTCCCATGAACCAAATCAAGCCAATAAAAAATATAAAACCAAAAGAGTCAAATAAAACAAAACATTAACATGATTGAAAATACAAAAATTATTTGAGCTAAAAATCAGGGCTGTTAAATGAAGTCTGGAAAATTAATATGTGTTGTGACCCTCTTGATTTTCATTGATAAACTTGTGAAACATTATAAAATTTATTTTCTAGTATTTTGTATATAATAAATACAGTATAAAAAGTGTCATTTCTTGCCCTAATTCAGAAGACTATAGATGAAATCATGTTAGATTTTTCATTGGGAAAACAATGGTGTAGGAGGAATGTTAATTCCCTCTTAGCCCAGACAGACTGTTAAAATGTCCATTTAAGTAGCAAACTGGTTAGTAAACATTAAACATATGCTTCAAACATTCTCACTTGCCTAGTAAAATGTGTTAGTGTGTTGAGCAACAGCATCTCCTCTAAGGATTGTTTTGCTTGTCTCCAAAAAGTGGTTGTATTCATTCAAAAGATCTGTGGCTGTCTTCATTTGTTTGAAAATTTCGGAGTGAAAAAATAAACCAAAATTGGGCACTTTCAGTTGCCGGGATGACCTGAAGTCCTTTGTTCACCGTTCTTAGATCCTGCCCTTTTCCTTTCTTCCAGGAAAGCAAGGAGAAACTTCATCAAAGACTCCACTCCATTATCATCTGAGGGCCTTGCAGAAAGTTTAAATTCCAATCTGGTACACACGGTGGTTTCTCTCATTCCATATCATTTTCAGAATAACTTTTCTTCCCTTAACTAGTAGAACTTTTAAATGACACTAATTATGATTAAAGCAACAATGATAACTTCTTTCCTTACCATTAATAGCACTCTGCTCTTCATAAGCTCTGCCTGGCTTATTTTCTCTTCATGCTAGCTATATTTGGTAGAATTAATTTATGTTGACCTGATTTATTTGAAGAACTATCCATACAACATATAATTTGCATTTTCATTAATCACAACAGCACTGAAATTGATATGAACAAACCATTTTTCACTGTAATGCTGTGGTTTTAGAATTAGTTCTTTTTCTTTAAGGAGTTTTGCAAATCTGCAGGATGATGGCACAGTGCAGAGGTGTGTCTGTGAGCGCTGTGAGGGTGGCAAAAGACATTAGAGGTGGAAGGAAGTGTGGGTACCTAGGGGTAGAAGTAAATACTAAACACAGGGAATGTGGCCAGACCAGGTGAGAGGCCATCCTCAGGAAACTAAAGCAAAGAAATGCAGATCTTGACGTGGAATCTGGTACAGGATGACTTGGGGAATCTTAGAAACAGACACTTCTGCAAGGGCCTGACTAGTGAGCACTGTAGGAGAAACCACCAGAATTCCAGGCACAGGCTACCATGAGAACAGAATTTCTGCATCAACCATGTCTTGGAAGAAGAGCTCACAAGCTCCCAAGTCACCAAACATGTGTCTGCTTTGGACTTAGGCTGATTTGAGAAAGAGGCCCAATGAAGCTTTCTGGACGCAAATGGCCTAAGTACAGCCTGGCAAAGCGAATGGTAGGAGGGGACAGACATTCCTGATATTTAGGGTCACAGCAGGCATTTGGATGATTGACACTAATTGTAACAGCCATTTTATTAGAGTACCCATAAAGCAAGATTTAGAAACCTTGGCCAAAGAAAACAAGGTTCATTGTGGGAAAATTAAAGTCTTAGTACTCTGTCAGGCATTGTGACGCTTGGGTGTTTAAACTCTACGGTGAGTCAACAGATGCCAGTGTGTTTGGAATTGTTTGTCATCTTCACACAGTGGGATAATCTAGACATTTTTTTGTAGGAATGGCAAATATGCCCATGAGAAAGAAGAACTCATAACAACTGTCTGAGCATCTCTTTTTGGATGAAGACACAGCCAGCCTGATATGATTCAGGAACTGAATTTATTTGTTTTTATGTTTTTCAGTAAAGGAAGAACAAAAACTAGCCCGAACCAGTCTACACTGTGGATTTCCAAGAGCACGAGAAAAGAAAGTGGCATGGAAGTCTAATAACTAACTGACTTTGCTCCAGAAAAAAAGATAGTTTTGTAATTCCCGGTCAGTGTAAGGAATGGCATCATTAGCTTGGAATGGCTTGAAATCTCAAAGGATCTACAAGATGAACTGTAAGCTCCCCCTTGAGGCTAATGTCAAAATAATTTTTATATGTTCATAGTTTAATTTACAAAATATGCTGTGTTTATCATGGAGTAAGACCTGCTTACTCAGCTAAAAAAATGCACCCAAACATCATGTAATTGAAATGGATCATGCAGATAAAACTTCAGTGGACACATCTGGAATTCCTGGGTTGGAAGTAGTTCCTTTTGCTTTTCATCACCTTCATCATTTTGATCTACTTCATGTAATATTAATTGTATTCAAATTTACGGTGTGCAAAAAATTTTACCTTTGCAAAAGTGTTTGATAAAAATGGATTGTTCTAATATTTATATTTATGGTATTTCATTTTTACATACATGCTGTTTGATTAAATACTGAATTTACACGGACATTGAAAACTATTTCCATAGGGAAAACATTTTTTCAGAAATAGTTCATGTTCTTTCCATTTTCCTCCTTTTGTTTGCATAAGGTTTAGGAAATATCTTCAGAAATAAGAAGCTGTTTCATTGGCTGTGCTATAAATCTCCTGAAACACTTTACTTAGAGGCAAGAACTGTCTAACATCAATTGTTGAAGACACGTGCCTTACAATTATTCTTAATTTAAAATTAAACTGATTTTTGTAATAAAATATCTTTACTAATAGTTGTATAGACACCAATGTAGTTTATCTTGAAAAAAAAAATGTGTCCACAGTACCAATCACAGTTCTTCACACGTTGCCTATAGAATTGCAAGTTGTTCTCTGAGTGTCTGGAATCAATGTGTGGTTCTTCCCTGTGTACCGAACAGGATGGCTGTTTGAGGGCTTGGATTGACCCTGGAGTCAGACAGCTGCACCTCGGCTAAGATTTTCCTAACTGAATTTAGCTTGTATTGATATAGAGGGCTGAATGGTTTTCAGCTGTGTGATGCTAGGCAGAGCACACTGATATTACAGATCAAGAACAAAACAAAAACTACAAATCACACTAATTAATGGGCCATGGGCTAGAGGCCATTGATGTTTGGATATCTTTGAAGAGGGTTTGTTTATGACTGTGCCCGTGGCTTTCTTCTGTCTGATAGAGTTTCTTCAACACGTAGCATTTGTTCTTCTCAAGAAAGAGTTGTAACTATTTTGTCTTCGAATGTCCCTGTGTTATTTTAACCAAATAAAAAGTTCTTATTTCTGAGGAATGATCTTTGATGTTGTCTAAATTCTTAAATCAACAGAACACAGATGTGTTTCATCACGACCTGAAGATGAAAACAAACATTACATGTGAAGAACATAGAAGGCAAGGCTATAGAATGAACAGGGAAACTTGATATTTTTAGTTTTTCAGTTGGACAATAGTTTCCTTAAGTAGATTTGGTTTTCCAAAACAAAAGGCAAAAAGGGACCTCAGATCTTTTTTCTGCAGCTTTGGGGCTGAGAACTGGCAACTGCATGCTAAGTTAGGCTGTCCTCATTCAGCCCCCCATCCGTTCTGTGGCTCTCCATAATTTGGATCAAAATATAGAGCTATTTGGATCTATGCAGCTGTTTGGATCTATGCTTTCCCTCGATGCCAACTCCACCCATTTCTCCCTTTAGTTAGAACTGTGAGAAGGGAAACTGGCTTTCCCTTTGTCTGTGCCACCCCAAACCCTAACAGCTGGAGGGTGGATGCACACAGTGAAAGGGGAAAGCTGTTGTTACCCTTTTATCATTATCCAGGTCAGGATAAACTCTGGTGTCAATGACAAACTCCATCTGTGATAAGGGTGGGAAAATACATTTCTTTGCTCTTAGGAGATGGTAACGATACCATTCTAAGTGTTTCTGGAAGCTTTCGCTGGCCCTTGAAAAACATACCGAAACATAATGTAATTGTTTTATATTTTCAGACCATAACTTAAATATATGTTGGGAAATGCCACTAAGTATTGAGCTACCTTAAAGTATTCAAAACAAATAAAACACCCCACTCTTTACTCCTTGCTAAGATTTAGGTTAGTAGTAAGTTTTTACTAAGAATGTGTTCTGAGACCCCTGATTATTTATGTTTTGTTATTTTTATTGTTATTTATTATGTTTATGGGAGCATTCAATCCTCAATCATCTTGTTGAATATTCTTTTAATATGTTTGCAAGCTCTGATGGTTTTAGGTACAGCATCATGATTATCTCTTGACCTCTGACCTCCACCAACCTTCCTACCTGCACAGCTTTTTCCAGTGTCTTTTAAGTGTGCTGACTGGAATCATTCTCTCTAAATGTACCTGAAGCTTCCTTCCTTCCACAAAGCAAACCATAGCAATTGCCCGTCTTTTTCTACTTGTTTGAACCCCATTCGTCCTTTTGTTGTTTCAGTTCATGCAAAAATGTGTATGTGTGCTTGAAAAATATGTCTCTGTGTGTGCATATGTACGTTTTATGTTATGTTGCTATATATTTTAGCAGATTCAGTGATGTGAGCTAAATTGACATTTGCAGCTACTCTGGAAATGATCCAAGAGATTAAAGTAGTAAAGCAAATTAATTTATTACACATTTTTAGCTTTAATGGGCAATTCAACTGTGTCTGAATGAGTTTTTCAAGCTAAAAATTTCTGTAAACGTTTAAACTAAGAAAAATTTTAGTAAGTGATTTCCTCAAGATACCTGCATATTTTTGCTATTTTTAAAAAAAATATCAGCTTGAAGTGACTGGTAAGTTAAAATGACCCTGATAAAGATTTCTTGTGTAGAATGATGGTATTAGGTAGTTTACTTTTTTGTTGATGCTAAGTCAAGAGAGAAATGTGGTTGTGTTTTCTTTACCTCAATGACAGACACAGTTATGATGTAATTATGCTTGTGATATGAGATTACAATAAATGTGTTTTTATGAGCAGAGAAAACATTACATATTAATATAAATGCATACAGATGGTAAGGCAAGAAAACAATGGTGACTCTTGAGGTACACTAAGCTGAAACTAGCTGAGTTACAACAGTTCATTTCAAACAACAACATATGTCAGGTAAACTATCACGGTTCATTTCTTTATGTAGTTTTGCTTAAATATATGTTAAAGTAAAAACCTTTACACAAGAGAAAAAGGTAAGAATGATTCAAAACAAAGAAAATGATAAAGTTCATAAAATAATAATTGTTTATTATCAAACAAAAATTCATTTTAGAGTTAATTCATGTTGCAGAGATTGATTTTAATTTCTTGTTTTTCTTTTCTTCTTCATCCCACTATTTAAATGATTCAATTTAATAGAAAGGCTTTTTCTTTCTTCTCATGAAACTCTCAGTTGCCATGCTATTTTGAATAAAAAGGAAAAACAAACAAATAAACCAAAACTTCCCAACTTTCATTCTTGGGTCAGGAAAATGACTAATGTAGAAAACTCTGTATCCACTCTACAAACTCTGAGACCCGGACATATACGCCAGGGCGATTAGGCAGTGCACATCTGACTCCAAATGATGTCACACCAACAAGAAACCACCTGTTGTTTTCTTGACACATTAACGGTCCTCCCGAATCACCCTAAAGAGTGAACAACCAAAAAAAAGTGTTAATCAGTATAAGCAAGTACAATTGGTGCTAAGATCACCAGTCAAAAAAATAAATGTCCTGACATATGATCGACTGCCAAATTCTCACCATATGGTGAGTCATCAGAAATTGGCTCCTGAAGGAGATGGGGCAAATGGTAACAAGAGAAAGTCTATCATTCTGATGGAGCATTTCTTAGCAAGTAGTTCCTGACTTTCATTATTGTGTTTCAACATAGTCAGACATTCTCTAAAATGCTGCAATAATAAGCCATGTCAACATCAACATGCCAATCACTATATGATGTAACATGTGAAGTATCAGACAAAGCCTCCCCACAAACAGCTACGCTATTCCACGTGATGATTTTAGGAGAATGAAGTGCTCACATGGCTTTGGATTTTGTTCCTTATGTGACTGCAAGTGTCAAGTACCAACCACATTCAAAAACCTTAAAATTTCAACCAAAATAAGCAAATCTCTTATTTTCTAGCAATCAGAACATGTGTTTTTATTTAGATTTTTGTCACAGTATAAGTAATAAGTATCACTTATATTACTTGTTAAGTAGTAAGTGATAGTTGATCCTGTAAAGTTAATCATATAGGTCTTATTTGTGCATAATGATTTCTCTCTAATACATATAAAAATAGTATGGACATAAAGCAGCCTTACTTAATTATAAAAAGATGAACAAATGTTTTCCCCATATTAGTTATGCAAAGGATTCTTGTTAATTATTTAATTGTCATTTCAGTTTTTGAGTAGCCTTTGTTGGCCTGAAACTGGCTATATAGATCTGGTTAGCACTGAACTCACAGAGATCTGCTGGCCTCTGCTGGAATTAAAGGCATATTGACCAAAATCACTGTTGTAATAGAGTATTTAAAATTTGGATCAATGTTAGAAATTTACCCTGAGAGACCTCTTGCCTGATATTTTAACCATCCTTAGGTGCTATATATAGAGAAAAAGGTGGCCTGTCAAAGCAAACCCTGCTCCATTGTTGGGCATAGAGGAACACAAGTGGCATTGGAAATCCCAGGTTACCTATATTCAAGGTTTAACAATTGTGCCAAAACTGTCTAGAGGAAAGACAGCAATTTTTCCTTTTGCATCCTAAGGACTTGATTTTAATATGAGAAATATTTATTTATTTATTTATTTTTTGGTTTTTCAAGACAGGGTTTCTCTGTGGTTTTGGAGCCTGTCCTGGAACTAGCTCTTGTAGACCAGGCTGGTCTCGAACTCACAGAGATCCGCCTGCCTCTGCCTCCCGAGTGCTGGGATTAAAGGCGTGCGCCACCACCGCCTGGCGGAGAAATATTTATTGATGTGGGAGTGTTATATATCTATCTGTTGATTTCATTGGTTAAGCAATAAAGAAACTGCTTGGTCCTCATAGGTTAAAACATAGGTGGGAGGAGTAAACAGAAGAGAAGGCTGGGAGAAAGAAGCTGAGTCAGGGAGTCGCCATGATTCTCCCACTCCAGGCAGACGCAGGTTAAGATCATTCCTGGTAAGCCAGCTCGTGGGCTACACAGATTATAAGAAATGGGCTAGTCCAGGTACGAGAGTTAGCCGAGAAAAGGCTAGATATAATGGGCCAAGTGGTGTTTAAAAGAATACAGTTTCCGTGTAATTATTTCGGGTAAAGCTAGCCGTGCGGGCGGCCGGGTGCAGGGGATGCAGCCCCGCGCCGCTCCTAACACAACAATTTATGGGAAGTTTATTGCTCACAATGTCTTATATATGATTTAGAAGTTAATCAGATGTTTTTAAAACAAGTTATCTAGTTCTTTCTATTTTATGAAAATAATTGACATTTTAATAGGAAAGTATAAGGTATTGATGTTAGGGTCAAATGTTTTAATTTACTTTGTGTATACTAAGTCTGTTGAGTGGCAGTGATCCATGAATCTTGAAGAAGGCTTGCTGCCTTTCTTCTGGGTGTCTACATGGCAGGGGGCCTTGGCTGTTTCAAATATATCACTTCCTATTATCTAACCTTATCATGTTATTTATATTATGTAAATTCTTATACTTGATTTTATAATTTGTGCAATTAGATTTCTTCTATTATTTCAAAGAAATGCAACTATTTAAATTATAAACTAATGCAAGAACATAAATATTAAAACTGATTCTATGTTTCTACTTTGACACTATTTATAGTATATAAGAATATGTAGTAACTAACTTCTTCAAATGTGAAAAGGTTAGTGACTATTTCTCCTTAGTTCAATGGTTCCCAAACTTTATTATATATTAAAGTCACCTGAAGACATAAGAAAGCATACATCATTGGTCCTCAATTTAAGATTCTAATTTTTTTATATATATTTTTGCTACAGGGTTTCTCTGTCGCTTTGGACCCTGTCCTGGAACTAGCTCTTGTAGACCAGGCTGGCTTCAAACTCACAGAAATCTGCCTGCCTCTGCCTCCTAAATGCTGGTGTTAAAGGCTAAGATTCTGATTTGCAGGTATGTGATGGACTTTTAAATTTGTAATTTGAACAAGTCCTAGGGGAAGCTCATCCATTTGATGCAGTGTAGGCTATGTTTGTGAAACATAGTGATGCAGTTTCTGAATGAAAAGTAAAATGTCATTAACTCTTTTTATCAATGAGAAGATATTCTATAGTCTCTTTTATTGACTTTGAATTCAGAAGACTACAATATGCTAACTATTGTCTGCCTGATTGGGCAAATTTTCAGGCTAAAATTCCAATGATGCAGTGAATGTATTCAAATAATGATATATTAAAAATTTGAAATGATGTTATTATTTCACCAGTTAATATTAATATTGAACCTAGAAAGTCATGTGGCAATCTAGAGTGATTGTTGCTCAATAAAACAGCATTGTATTGAATAAAATATTTCTATGCATTTGAAATTTAGTTCTTGCTAATGAGTAGCATGGTTAGACCCTGTAGAAAGAGAGCCAAGTAAAGATTTCACAGATCTGAAATGAGTTACTTGCATAATGTAACTCAAGATCAATAGCATTAGCCATCATATTTTCTACCTCATTTGTGAACTGTCTGCCATGCAACCCCCATTAACTATAATTGAAATTGCATAGCTGATTTCCCTCTTGCAAATAATTCTATAAATCATATCTTAAGTGGTAATGTTTCTTATCTTTAGCACATTTTTCATTTTATAAGGGAAGTATAAAGACCAACAGGTAAATTTTAAATAAGTGTAAAGCTGTTTTATTTTTAATGTTCATCAAGGCAGAAGAAATGTAAAACCAATCTGAAAGTTTAACATAATTGAGACATTGATTTAACTAGGGAAAAACCTACACATTTATCTGCCTGTCTGTCAAAAATAGTTGTCAAATTATGTTATATATATTTTACTGTGAAACAAGTTGCTACACTTTAACACAGTAAAATCATGTTCTAACAATATAAATGGTTACTTTCACATGTATGAATCATTTATTTATTCTGTAGTTTAATTTAATGCAGTCAATCTAGATGCATTGATATTTTATTAATTTCCAAATAATTAACACATGCCAGAAAAATGTATTTAGTAAGTCTCCTAATAAAATCCCCTAATTGGATTTTAATGTTTGCTGATTGCCTTATATGTGTTATCTTACTTAACCCTCTCAAAGTATAAGTGGCTTGTCTAGGGTCACTCATGGCCAATAATCCAATTTATCATGAAAGGAGTGGAGTTAAGGGTCCTTGGTGATTTCTTGACTCCCCAATTATGACTAAGCAAAGAAAATGCTGCCTTAAATGTATACTATGGCTGCTTTTCAGTAGTTACCTGACAAGAATCAATGCCTCCTTCTTCATATCCTGCACATATCATATTTCCAGTGATGTTGTATTCTGGCAGCTGTTGCTGGCACTTCTCATTGGATATAAGAGGAACATCAGCTTCTTGCTGCACATTAACAGTAGAACCTGCGCAAATGGGTGATGCAGACAGCGAGTCCGTAGTGATTAACAGGCCTCCTTGAGTGAAACACCATCCACCTTATATATTCCAGCGTTTTACTCTCATTATCAAGCACTGTGCGGCGGTACAATGGAACTAACCACTAACCTTGCACTTTCAACTACATGGCAAACCCACCTGCGCTCTTTGGCAAATGGATAGCAGCAACACGTTTCTTTCTTTCGTAAGGGGTAGTATGAATTATGGATTGATCTAGGGTAGTCTTTAGGCATTTTCAGTGATTTTAAAAGAGTTACGGTACTGCTCATAGAAACCAAGTCTGCCAGAACAAAGAGTTTATTCATGGAAATCAGCACCAACTTGGAGATTCAGAAGAGCTTTTCATTTAGCACCTGAGGAGGTGCTCTCTCCTGTATAATGGCATTCAGCTTCTTTGCGGTCCTTTGTGTATGAGCAGGTGCACACTGAGCAGAGGACAAAGCTCCGATGAACTGTGCTCTGCTAGGGGGCAATCAGCTTGCCATCCCATACAGGCGAAGAAAAGGGAAGTAGATTTCAGCATTGTGTATTTGCATTTGTTTTATGCAACTAATAATTCATTGGAAGTGTGAATCTCTGCTTACTGAACTGCTATCCCCAAGAGGCTTGGGAAACAAAACAGGTGCTAGTTCCTCCAGAAAAAGGCACTACATAAGCACTTCCTCATGATTAACAATTCTATTTGGTGTGGCAAAAGAGGTAGAAAGTTAAAGGTTATTTATTACATCTGTAAGGCAGCCTTGAAAAACATATGCAGTCTCAGTTTGAGCCAAGTTTCACTTATCCATTAAAAAAATTAAGATATTAAGAAAAGACCCAAGTGTGTGTTTATGTGTGTAACTTAAGTACAACAACATACTCATATATAAATACAAATAAATAGGTATAATACATATATATATGTATATATATATATATATATATATATATATATACTAAGTGCATATGACTCACATATGTTGGTAAACATGTAGCTAGCTATTTGTTATTTAGGGAAAAAATGTCCCAAATCTTCCCTCTTCTCTACTTATGGCAAACAGTTCTACCATGGATAATTTAACTCTATAGTGACAATGGTGAAAATCAAGTTGGAAAGAAAATGAACAAATCACTGTTGCTTCCATAGTGCCAATCAAGTCAACAATACAACCCACCATTAGCTCCTAAAAACTGACAGACAGCAAACATGAGAGATGGAAATAGAAAAGTTCAACCATTCTCTCTCATTGGCTCCATGAAGATCAAGGATAGGATAGGTGGACAGACCTTAGTTTTACAATAAAAACAGAAGCTTCTCCTTGTGTTTGTCACTGGATAGAAAATTAGTTTGAGTAACAGAGCTCTTTAGTAAAGGAAACTATGAGCAACATCTGTGTATTTAATATTTCTTTCTTTTATAAAATTTTACTTTTATCACTTTTGAGTTGCGAGTATGTGTGTGTGGATCCACATAATAGTGCAGGTGGCAGGGGAGCATAGCAGAGGCTGTCTCATCCCCTAGAGCTAGAGGTAAAGGCAGTGTGTTGTGAGCTAACGAGCCTGGGTACTGGGATGCGAACTCAGGTCCTCGGCAAGAACAGTGTACACTCTTAACTCTGAACCATCTCTCCAGCCATGTCTGTTTCCATGTGGATGATTGAGAACACACACACACACACACACACACACACACACACAATTATAAACAGATATATGGCCAAATTTGCTTATTTTAAAGTACTAATTGTCTAACTTTAAGAGTTATGTCCTCATTTCTTTCTAGTAAAAAATATACTCACAACTAGCTAATTAATTAGTAAAATAAACTTATAAAATCAGAAAATAGGATTTTATGAAGTTGCATAGATATAAATTATAAGATAAAATTAACAAAACTCATGAAAAATGCAAGGAGACACATGGTCTAGCCATTTCGCTCTAAGTGATTCTTTTGCTATTTTCCCCCTCCTGGCTCCACACTGCCTTTAGAGACATTTTAATTTAATTAAAATATATTTTAGGAATAATAAGCAAGCCATGCTTGCTCAGCTCCAAAAAAATCTTGCATTGAATAAAGAGTCTTAAATTTTGTTAGCAGATAATTTGTTTTTGATGTCTACATTGTGGCTATAAATTGTTCTCTTGAAATTTGAAAGATACAACATCTGTCTAGCAATAATTTTACTATTTCAGTTTCCAACTTAATAAGTCATGACATTTTTCAAGAAGAGAAAATAACAAAAATATAGTCTTCGACTTGAATATACTTTATGGACAGCGGTCATTAGCTACTGTCAGCCAGACAATGTGACTGTTGTGGATTATTATGTTGAGTTGCCAGGCAGGTGAGCACGGGCCTCAGAACTTGATGCTTTCTTTAATAAGCAAACATTTTTTCCATTTTTAAAGATCATTTGTATTTATTCTTTAACATGTTTATACACACACATTTCATCTCTTGGTCATACTGATGCAACTCCCCTCCCCCATTCCATTTAAAAAGTGAAATAAATAACTGGAAGGAATAAACATGTGCAGTGTATTTATACAGGCCAAGTAGGATGTGGTGATGAGGTTTCCTATTGCCACGTCTTACAGGAGCAAAGGCTGAAAACTACTGGGCCATCACATACATTTTCTCCACAGGGCATTTTCAAAGTGAAGGCTTTGATCCTTAGACTAGACATTTCCATAATATTTGTGTGTTTTTCTTAAATACACGTGGGTCATTTATCTATCATGGTTATAATTTATGACTATAAAAGTTACGTGATCCTGCCAGGCAGAAGTGTCCTTCCTTTTTGTGTGGCCCTACTGAACACTCAAAAACCTCTGTTCTAGATGGGGTAGTCCTGGAAGGAATCATATAGTCAAAGAGCCTTGTAATTGCATTTTGATGGCATGAATATCTTGGCTATAATATAAAATTTGTTCACACATACATACACATTCTGGTTAACTGTATTTTTAAATTTATTTCTCACTATATATTGAAATCAAGAAAATAATGATATCAATGTATTGGGGGAGGGGGCTGCCTCCTCTATGCTACACCAATGTGCATGTCATAATTTAGGATTCATGTATGCATTTCTTGATATTTAAGACATATCATCTATCTGTTTGAGTGTTTATCATTTTCTATGATAGACCTTCAGAGTCCTTTATTATGCACTTTGAAAAGAATAGAACTTTCTTGCTATTTATAATTCTCTTACTGTAGGGATCACACTGGAGTTCTTATTTCTGTATAATTATTGTGCATTTGATCAATATAACCTCCTCTACCGCTCCTCCTACCATCTAATAATCATTGGATGTCAACTTCTATGCCTTCAACTTTTAATGTTTTACAACGTAAGTTTCCCCATGTATTAGTGTGCTTAGTTTATTTCACTTAAAATAATTCTCAGTTTCAAACACGATGATGCAAATTTCAATATTTCACCATTTTATACCGGAATCTCATTCCATTGTGAATATATACTACATTTACTTATTTTCCTTTCTGTGTGTTTTTGACACAGTGACTCATCATGTATTCAGGCTAGCTTCAAACACCCAAAGCTCCTTCCTTAGTCTCCACCTTAGTCCAAATCACTCAGTCCAATTACCATCTTTTCTTTATCTGTTCATTAGTGCTATACACAGGTTGTTTCCTTTTCTTGCCTATTGAGAACAATGCTGCAGTGAACATGCTATGTGGAGGTCTTAGAATGGGCAAGCTAATTTCATTTCCTTTGGACATCATATACAGTAGTAGTACTTTTACATCATATGGTAGTTCTATTCTGAAATTTGGAGGAACATTTGTAACATTTCCCCAAAGGCTATACTAATTTAGATTCCCATGAAAAATAGTCATAATTCTCCTTTCTTTATTTATTCCTCTGCATATGTCTTTTGTTTTCTTGTTTTTAGCTGCTCTTCCTAGGGCTAATGTGATATCTATGTGGTTGTTGTGACTTCCATTCCCTGGGTAACTGGTGCTGTGACTTAAGGATATTTAAGGGGCATCAGATTTGTGTTTGGAAACATTCCATCAATAAATCTTAAGAAATCAATAATATACAAATGTATGATCTTATATTTATCTTATATTTGATACCCTTTGCCAATAGGTAGAAACAGCACATTTAACTTAACAGAGATCCTCTTCTCATTCTAGAGAATTTAATGTGAGACTATAACACCACAAATAATGACAACAGTGTTGATTGCAAAAATGTAAAAAGGCAATAACTTCGCTCTTGAGATGAGACTTCATTTGCACATGTGAACATAAAGTTATAGAAACTTGGGTTATAGTCATTTCAATATGTATATATTTATAATTCATCAGTGTTTTATTATGCCAAACTTACATATTGGTCTTTGAGTTTTCTGGGTTATGGTATTGGATTTGACACAATCTGAAAATATTTGGAGCTACTATATAAGTGTAAACATGAATATAATCCCAATAATTGTTTTAGAATATTCAGCAAAAAATAATAGGTTAAAATATGTAAAAATATTGAAAATATCCACAGCAAATTTCAATAGCATACTTTTTTTTTCTAGTATACATTTTCTCATTTTCAAATATGATAACTAACCTCCGTATTCAGTAGCTCCCCAGCCAGCAATTGAACAAATTCTCCCTGGACTGAATATTTGATTTTCTTCTGGTAAACAAATAGGCTGGATATAATCTGAAAAATCAAGCAAAACAAAATAAACATCAGAAATAAAACAGAACATCACTCATGTTTCTAGGAAATTTTTCAACAAACATTGCAACATTTAATATAAAAAGTTTGTATTTGAATTTCATTATACATGAACAACTTCAACTATTAAGGGACAAAGGCATTTGAGAACAGTCTTTATTTGTCTGTGTTAGATGGTATGGTGAACTCTGGATTCCTCTCCATCATTCTCTAATTAAACTTTTTAATATACACAATGCTTTAGTTCATGATTTATCATTTGATTTTTATTTTTTGTATTTGATTTTTTTTTTTTTGGATTTTCGAGAAAGGGTTTCTCCATAGCTTTTGGTTCCTGTCCTGGAACTAGCTCTTGTAGACCAGGCTGGCCTCAAACTCACAGAGATCCGCCTGCTTCTGCCTCCCGAGTGCTGGAATTAAAGGCGTGCGCCACCACCGCCGGGCTGTATTTGATTTTTAAATAACCATGGTACTCACTTTTTTGTAAAAAGTGAGGACTATTCTTTTAAATTTTTGTTTATTTTCATTGTATTAAATTTTTGTTTATTTTAATTATACGTGTACATGTACACATATGAATGCTTATATGCATTTATTGATATGTGTATGTACATGTATGTCAAATATCACACATTAGCATATTGAAGGCAGAGGACAACTCTAGAAAGCTAGTTCTTCCCCATCATCTTGTGGGACCCAGAAAGTGAACTATGGTCATCAGGCCTGTGTGAAAGTGCCTCTACCTGCCTGTCTTTGCCTGCTGAGGTATCTTGCTTATCTTTTTAATGTTCTTTCAAAAGGTTAGTTAAGAAAAAATATTGGATGGTGTTTTAAAATATTTTTGACACACTGAACCACATTAAAACTACTTTTCCTCCAATTGTTTTATTTGGATCCCGTGGAAGCATCATGTTTGACTATTCAGCATCAACTTACAAGTCCTTTGATTTTAGTAAGCTTCTGATGCCCACTGGATGCATGAAAGACGTAGAAACGAAGATTATCCTTGAGGACAGTGTGATGCTACTCAGGACTATAATGGCCTGCTTTTCCATAATCCATATGTGGACCAATTCCATGAATTTAACTCTCATAACAAACAAGAATATAATCCTGATAATTATTTTATAAGATTCTGCAAAAATAAGTTGATTTTATAGACAGCGACAATGTTGCCCAACCGGGCTTTAGAAAAGACTTCAGAGTAATGGCTTAGATTGAACAGAACTCTTTAGGAGAAATTTCACTTTATTGGGTAATAGTTTATAGGCATTTGAGACAATCCTTCATTGGTTGGTCCAGTGATATTTTTGGGTCTCATTTAAAATTGTCTCAACGTGTATAACATATTTCATTAACCTATCTCTTTTATCTTTGTATCTTGCTTCATGCATTTTGGCAGATAGACCTATGTTTCCACTGAATGACCTACTTGAAGAGGACGGGTTGAGATCCTGCTACTTCTCTATAAGAGTTCATTTAACCCTGAATTGCTACTGATGATATTTCAAGTCTCACTTTGGATTGCTATGAGCAGATTAGATGGCTAGATAGAGTTCTCTTACCTGTGTAATTCACTTTAAATTCAAGGTGCATCATAACAATGTCATTGAACTTTCTTCTCCTATCATAATGAGGACTGATGACAATTTGATCGATTACCCGTCTTTCTACTTGAGGAGAAGTCAGATTTGATTGCATATGCAGGCCCAAGACTGCTGTCCACCTGGTTGGATCTACATTTCGTCTGAAGATTGTGATAAGAAAATATTTTCAAGTAACTTTCCATCTAGAAGAGAACTTTCCAGACGTTATCTAACAAAAGCTAGAACTGACAACATTTCCATTTTATAGTATTCCTTGATTGCTCTAAGCAGTGTTTCTTTGAAGGTATTTTTTTTTCTTATTTTATTTCACTGATACAGAAATTGGGACATACTTAGGGACTGCCATTTCATATTTTGATACAGGTGTATATATGATGTTGAAATGTTTAAGTCAAAGTAAACAGTACATATCTCTAACATTTATTATTTTTGTAAAATTACTCAAGATGCTTACTTACACCTTTTTGAAACATATGTCACTATTATTTGTAGCCGTACTGTTGTTCAATAGAAAAATAACCTCTACTTTATGTCCTAGCCTTACTTTTTGATCAAATTTCCTCCAATTCTCCTCTGTTTGTGCTCCTTATCTTCTGATAATCACTATTGTATTATTAATTTCATGTAAATCAAATTTGCTGGGTTCCACTTGTGACTCCATTATAATATTCCTAATTAAGTTACAGAAGCTTAATTAATGTTATTTTTCTTCTACCATGTCTTCTCAAACATCTTGTGTTATTGTATTAGTTACTTTTCTATTGCTATAAATAAAACACTTTGGAAAAGGCGACTTATATAAGGAAGAGCTTATCTGGCTTCTGCTTCAGAGGAATAGATAGAAAAGCCTTCATAGGTATCATTTCTGTTGAAAAGGAGTGATTCTATGTGTTTTCATTTTTTTCTTTCTTCATAGATCCTAAATACTAGCCAAAGTGAAAGAACTGGGCTGGGAGTATAACTCAATGGTAGAATGCTTGGTTAGCATGTGCAAGGCCTTTAGATTGCTTGCTAGCTCTGAAGAAAAGAAGATAAGGGAAAATAATAGAATGTAATATAATAGAAAGAAGGAAGAAAGGAAAGGGAATGAAATGATAGGAGGGAAGGCAGAAGACAGAGGACAAGTGGGCAGGTGGTCATATTGATAGCAAACCCTAATTCTGTGGATGCTACTTGGATATTGCTTCTTCGGGTGTAGAAATTGACTTCTTTCTGTGAAATTTTACCTCTCTCTTCTAGGTGTGGTAAAACTGATTATCTTAGAATTTAAGGAAAGAGAAAGTTTGGGAGGGATCAGAAAGGCATGCCCTCCTGACCTGTCAACCCCAAAGACTAGCACACATCCTAGAACAACAATATTGCACCAGATAGGTAAAGTGAGCTCATCCCCAACTAGTGGTGTTGCCTCAGAAACCAATGTTCCCAGAAATAAAAATAGAATGAGAGACATGGAAGAGCAGCATGTTCGCGAAACAGACAACAGCATAGGTAGGATTTTGTAATTGTAACTGAACCCCTCCTCCATTCTAACATTACTATAAATGACTCAAGAACAGTCTCAGCAAGTTTGTCCATAACCCTGCTTTCTCCTAGCATAGGTTGTTGAATTCTAATTATTCTCTTCTGAATAAGATGAAGATCCAAAGAATACAGCCAATTATAATTTTAAAAAGTAAAATTTAAGGTATTTCTAAAATTGAAACTGCAGAGTAGAAAATCCTCCAAGAATTATCAAGAACAATTTGGAAAGCAACATCAGCCCAAATTGTATAAAATTGGTCAACTTTCAGCAACTTACACATCAATTAGTAATTATCGTGATTATTCTAGTCACTATAATAGCTTGGTAATGAAAGAGCATGAGGCTACAATAAGTACAAAAAGAAGTGTTAGTATTATGAAAAGTGAATAGAAAACTAGTGCATGCCTGATTTCTAGCCAGCTCCTGAGTAAGTATAAATATTGTTGAAGAGAATGAAAGCGAAGTAGAAGGTACTGGGAGGAAACCACAAAATTATCATTATCTGCCTGCGGACCATTCATAGAAACAAGGAATCATTTGGAACTCCCTCCTTTACATGACTTCCAGAACAGTCCATGCACTTGTGGTTTCTTTTTCACTTAACTCTACCCACTCCTGCTCTCTTTCTTGGCAACTCTAAGTGTTAGAATACTTTAGGATTCTGCTTTAGGCCTAAAAAAAAAATCAACCTATATTATACATTTAATCTATAGATAAAGTTATCCAGTGATACCATAAATTCAAAAATCAACAGCATGTTATTATACTTCAATCCTTGTTTTTCTAGAATTTAGAGCCAAATTGACCAGTATCAATAAAGACCTACAACCAGACATTATGTAGAGAGACAGTCTAAATTGGAGGTTGCCATTAGGCTCCTCCCTCTCAGCGCTTGGAGAACTCCAGAAGAGGAGGAGAAAATACTGTAGGAGTCAGTAGGGATGGAGGCCACTAGGAGAACATGGCCCACTGCATCAACCAAGCAGGGCTCATATGGGCTTACAGAGACTGAAGTGGAAAGCATAGGGGCCTGCATGGGTCTGCACCAGGCCCTCTGCATACATGTTATGATTGTTAGCTTGCTGTTTCTGTGGGAATCCAAACACATGGGCAGGTGTATCTCTTATTTTTTGCCTGCCCTTGAGACTCTTTTCGTCTATTAGGTGGCTTTGTACAGTTTCGATATGAGGGCTTTTTGCCTTGGGATATTGTGTCTTGTTTTGTCCTGTTTGGCTGTGGTCTCTTGGAGGCCTGTTCTTGGCTGAAGAGGAGATGGAGAAAGAGGAGGTCTGGGTGGTAGGGGAGATTTGGGGTATCTAGAATGAGGGGAAGGAGAGGAAGCTGTGATTGAGATGTATTATGTGAGAGAAGAACCTATTATTTAAAAAAAAGATAGTTGAGATATGTATAAAAACAAGAAACCTTAACATCCTTTATTTTTACTATGTTTATGTTTCCTCATCTCAACATTATCAATTATATCATACACTGTTACTTTTAGTCACCTCTGAATTATTCCTCATACCTTTTGCTTATGTGTCTTTCTTAATAAATTTCCATCATCTTCAGCTGTGATCCTAGGGTACCATCATCAATTTCTATTTGTTTTTATTTTTTTGCAATTTCAGTTTTTCTTGGCAGTTTTATTTCTATACATCAGCCTGATTAGATAAGGTTTTTCTTCAGCCTCTCCAAGGTTGTTCATCATTTATTATGGCCTTACGGTTCCTCATCTAGACTGTACTTCAATATCTAATGTTATTGTTGCCCCTTTAAGAACCACATCAAGTAGCAATATGATCAACAGTAAAAATGTTTACATGGTACGTTGGGCCTATACAAAATAAAATGCTCTTTTGTGCCTTCTCAGATGACCCTGTTTGCTCTAGGACACCTTGCTGAGGGAGGAAATAGCTCTCTATAGTTTGAAAAAGAAAAGGGTCCATGGTGGAAACTATCAGTTGCTCACACTATCAGGAAAGGATGCTAGAGATAAAAGGGAATATTATGGCTGAGGGATGAGAGCAGAGACATTAGTGATGAACAACAAAGAACTTGCAGTTGTGTAAGAGGCAACTAAGAAGTCTTGAAAGGAGGCAGGCTATGAAAATTAAGGTCGGTGTTAGCATGCCAGCTGGTTAGCTTTCCTGAGACCACATCCAAATTTCCCAGGAAAAGTGAGTGTTATTGCTTTATTACAGATTCTTATTTCTTCTGAAGGTAATTGAAACAATATCTAAGGGAACCTTCCTCTTTTTCAGTAACGAAATGCCAGCCTATCTTTTGTTAACCTGCTTATTGAGTGAATGGTGCATGAACAGTATACAATCAGTTCCCTGGTTGGGTTAGGGGATTATGCACAGAGCATATGGACTGAGAATTGGCTCAGGATCTGATAGCCCAGAGAACCAACCATTTCACAACAATTATCACAAGCATTGTTATGGCTGTACTGTGAGATCATAGCTTATTTCAAAAGCTTTTTCTTCTAGTTGGACCGACTCCCCCTCCCCACTCAACTATTGAGAGTTTTTCTCACTTTTTCTTAATTTGTCACATTTACTTAATATCTCTTAATAAAGCTTGCACTGTTTTTTGTTTACTCCTAGATGAATATGCATATTCTATCTTTATTAGCATCACACAGAGGACATGGAGACACTGTCTCAAGTCAATC
This sequence comes from Microtus oregoni, assembly GCF_018167655.1. Taxonomy (NCBI): domain Eukaryota; kingdom Metazoa; phylum Chordata; class Mammalia; order Rodentia; family Cricetidae; genus Microtus; species Microtus oregoni. Next base: position 10,708,070 of record NW_024543089.1, on the reverse strand, counting down.
TTTGGTGATGGTGAGGGTTTAGCACCCTGGCGTATGTATGATGCATGCACAGCTGGGCCCTTCATATCCATACTCACCCATAGACACAGTGTGCAGCAGACACTAGCCATTCACTGCTGACGAGAGACGCACCACAGAGCAGCTGGTCTCTGTAACTTTCTCTGTAATACAGAGCCACAAGCCAGGGCCACGACCCTGCCTCGGCATCACTTCCACCAACGATCTTTGGGTTGACATTCAAGGCCACCATTTTTTCTCCACATGCTATCACAATATTTGAAAAATGAGATATACCATATTTTTATATGAAAATTGAAGTGCTGACAAAATAACTTCAAGAGACATAAAATTCTGTCTGGAGTTTTAAATTGAAGGCTTAAAAGGTGACAAATACTTACATTTATGGTTACAATGTAGCATGATCAATAAATTTTGTGAGCACTGAAGACTACAACAGAAAATAAGTTTTTGTTAGTTAAATAGACATTTAAATATGTATAGCAGATATAAAATTCAGGAAAAGCTGAAATCCACAGAAGAAAATGGCCCACTGGAGGGAGGAGGGGAGGAAGTGTAAATTTTTGAATGGAAAAATAAATAAATAAGAAAATGGCCCACCTGAATATCAGATAGGGCTGTGTTTACATTTTGTAACTTATTCTTTATATAATTAAAAAAATTACTCAGTATCAACATGATTATAATAAAACCTAGTGTATTGGAATTTCATGGAGACTATGAGAATATTTTGCTTTGGAATTATCATGAATTAAAGATAATATTTGATCTATGATAGATATTGCCATTTTGCTAACACCAACCTTGAATTTCATTATTTTCTCATTCTTAGGGAATATGTTTCAATACCTCTAGTATTTATTTAAAACCAACTACCTATAACACATAACGGTTGTAAATTTTGAAGTTTTGGTGAGAGTAACGAAAAGTGGGTTTTTTTCCACAATTTTATGAATAGATAACGTTTACTACATGTTGTATATTTTTAGCATATGAATTTTCTTTCTTTACTATCCAGAAAAAAAACCTTAATGATATAAACTATTCCTTTATTTTGGTGACACTATTGAGCAAATTATGAAGTACTTGGAGAAAAATCACTTAATACTGCAAATAATTTTGAGAATTAAAATAACTTCTGAAGAATTAATGGGAAGAAAATGTATGCCTGGGTTATGTTGCACTAAGAGATGGTTCATTCAGGATATAGTAAAATTGGTTAGTGCTACCCAGATTGGCAATAATTGAAACTAATGAACGGTTCACATATGTATTTACCATTTAAAATATTTAGACTATGATTGGCCATTTAGACTATGATTGGCTGAAGTAACAGAAATTAAGACTGCCAATGAGGACCAACTGATGGCAATCAGCCTCAATATCATCAGTTTCAGTGCTATTTAGTGATGACTCATCCTGCTAGGCTGTGCACTTCCTTCTTCAAGTGAAAGATGAAAAACCACAGGCTATGTTTCCAAGAGAGCAGACGTGTGCACGGAAAGCATGGAATAATAAACAAGCACAGACTGCTGAAAAAGTATCACCTACAGTTTGGAAATTTGTTTTAGGAGCCAAAAACGTCCATAAAGAAAATTTGTTTGTAAGGTGTTGCACAATTCAACCAGCAGAGGGCAATGTTGCACCAGGAATCATGGTACTTCACACTTCTGCTGCTGCATTAAATAACACACGTTTGTATACATGTGCAGACATGTAGAATTAAACGTTGTGTCCTTAAGTATTTACCTGAATGAGGTGTGCAAATTGCTTAAGTTCGTTTACTTTGGGAAAAGGATAAAAGGAAAAGCACAGAAAAATGCTGTATGCTCAATCAAAGCACCTCCATGATTTTAGAACATGCTTGATAAAGCTTATTTATAAGCACATGAGCCTACATCCTATTAGTTATATTCTCTTTTAATGTACAAGACAATTTCAATAGAAATATAGGAAAATGTATTTTATTAATAATTAATATAAATATGTCTCTTTCTCTCTCTTCTCTCTCTCTCTCTCTCTCTCTATATATATATATATATATATACACACACACAAAATGCCTCAAAGTCCGTTTTCTTTATGATGCCCACATGTGTTTGAATGAAAAGTAGTTTATAGGATGTCTCATAGAATATTTTCAAGTCTCACAAAAACTCTTTTCAGATCTACAGTACTCAGCAATAAAAATCCATATTTAATATGGCTTCTAAGACATTGTTACTAGTCTTCAAAAGAATAAACAATGCCAAATTAATTTTTATCAAGCACAGGGTAGTTAGAAGTTCATTATCATTTTGACAAGACATTTCTATTTTTTTCTGGTAACTTCTTTCTAATATTTCTTTTTTAAAACAAGGATGCTCTTAAAGGCACCATTTTTATATGACACTGAATATAATAATTGTACAACAAATAAATAAAAGCATAAATTAGTTAGCTAAGGAAATGAATGAGTCGCTATGTCTCAGATTTGCCAGTGCAGCATAAAGCGGCCGATTAAGAAAAGGATTGAGGGCATCTAACTAATCTGTTTTTGTCTTGGTGTAAAGAAGGTAAAGAGTGCATCTATAAAGTCTTTGTTAAATGTCATGAATGTAGGTGTAATAATGGCATTGATATTACTTGATCCTGACACCATTTCATAAGAATGGAATGATATGCTCCTTTTCTGAAGCATGTATGCAATTATTTTGAATGACCTTTAACTATTTTTTTCTCTTTCTTGCTAATACTTAATCTATGAAACATGAGCAGGTAGAATTCTCAATCTACCAGAGAAACGTGAATTTGAGAATGTTTTATAGAAAAGAAGCTGGGAAACCTGTCTGAAAACTTCCAAATGGTTTAGCTCATTTCTGGTGAGACTCATGATATCATATCTGTCAACACTGATACAAAATACCACACTGCAAAACCCTTTTATTGATACTAAATATGGTCCTGACAAATTGGATTTACTGCTTGAGCTATGGGAGTGTTGGCGTTCACCAATAGTAGAATCACACGATGCTGTTTTTAACATTGAGTCTGTTAGACCAAATCCAGTGATAATAAGATGTTAATACGGAGTACAGTCCTAATGTCTCCTTGCAGTCATTTCTCCTCCACAGTTCATCTATAGTGAATTTATAAAGCTCAGAGGCCAATTTCATACAAAAATTGCCACTAATGCTAAATAGGAGAAATTACATAATTTATTCATGATATGCTTTTGAATAGAGGAAAGGTGTTGCCCTACTATACCCTACAAAGGGCTGCAGGAATAAACCCAACCTAAGAGAGAGAGAGAGAGAGAGAGAGAGAGAGAGAGAGAGAGAGAGAGAATATATAGGCCCAATTATACTATTTTAAAAGGATATTCATATTTATTTGCTATGAAATATAATATTTGATTCTCATCAAACCCCTTGCCTTTTGATAGTCGTCTGAGGAGTGTTGACCCTCATTCTAGGACTTACAATTTCTTTTTATGAAGTTTAAGGATTTAGAATATGAGAATAAGAAAGGTATTAAGGTACATCATCTCCCTTTCCGTATGCCAGAACTTTAGTTACTTACATTTCATTAGACTGTCTTATAAAAATGAGAATCAGACAATCCTATCAGAACAGACTAGTTAGATGGTGCTTTGCTTTACACAAATAAAGAAAAGGAACAACTTTCATGTCTGTGTGGTCAGTATATGGTACCACTGACATTGACTTCAAAATATTTTCTATCTAGTTCTGTTTACCAAATGAAAATAAAACATCTTAGTGCCCACCTGGGTGTTAGTGTCAAGCTGCCATTAGGGGCTTTGTTTAAACTCACAAAAGGTCCATCTCCATCAGAGAATGTTGTCATTGATGAGTTTGCACTTCTAAGGGAGGAAAAATGACATATAAACAGAAGATAAAACTACCAACAAAACATGTTACATTTTAAATCATTTAATGATGCATATCCTGAAATAAATTATTTGATGGCCTGGGAAGAGTAGAGGGAGGGGAAACTGTGGTTGGGATACATTGTATGAGAAAAGAATATTTTCAGTATAATACCAAGTGTTACTACTACAAACCGTTAGCAGAATTATTACTAAAGACATAAAAAGAAGTCAATTTTTGAGAAATGCCTTTATTTTATTTTTTTCTTCTGGTATTTCTTTAAATTTAAGGTCTGAGCAGTCTTAATTCAAAGACAGAACACACAAGGCTACTCTGAGGATCTCTGTCTGCATCCTGGATCTGTAGTTGCCAACTAGTGAGCTACCACAGGGTGGCGAAAGATACCTCCATGTAAACAAGGCACCCAATTCTCCTGGCTGAGTCCTGTGGTATCTGCATCATCTTCTGTGTGTCTTATTGACATTTTTTTTTTCCTCCAGTTTCCTTACTTGTACCTTAAAATTTAGCTAGAGACTCGACTTTCAATTCTCAATCTTGTTTCAGTTCTTTTTATTCATTCAAGACCATAATCAATATAAAACTATGCCTTTAAGTCTGGGAGGTAGTGGGTGGGACAAGGAAAAAAGGAGAGAGGGTTAAAATGATGCAATATGTAAGTGAAAAACCCCAACTGTTAACAACAACAATCCTTACCTTTGGATTGTAAACATCCTGATTTTACTGGTATTTATGGCTGTCAAGAGACAGTGTAGTTCTTACCCTTTCTTTCTTTTTTTGGAGAATGATAGTGGGGGTTTCAAGTCAGGTTTTCTCTGTGTTGCTTTGGAGCCTGTCCTGGAACTAAGTTGTAGACCAGGTAGGCTTCGAACGCACAGAGGTCTGCCTGCTTCTGCCTCCCGAGAGCTGGGATTAAAGGCATGCGACCCCTTTGCCCTGCTGTAGTTCTTATCTTTTGAAATGCCATGTTGGGTCTGCTGTTGCCTCGCTAGAATATTCAGTGTCTCCCTAAAATAATACCTAACAGCCATGGTGTGTTTGGGTGCACAGGGAATGTGCATGGAACAGTCAATATTCGCATAATCAATGAAAAGGAAAAATATTCATAGGGCAACTCCTCCTTCTTCTAGAGTTGACCATAGACTGAATATTCATTTGGCATTTTCCAGCCACTGGATAGAGGCTCTCTCTAATGCCCCAGAATTTGGTATATTACACTTTCCTTTAAAAAGCAGATAAATTTAATGAAAAAACACAAAGCCACTAATATTCCTTTAATAAAATCCGAAATCGATTTAGCAAAACAAAGAGAAGCATTGCTATTGTTATTTTTGGAGATTAAACTATCTCCTCATACCACATGAGCAGAAGAATTATTTTACTTAGGTAGCCATATGCACATGCATTTGCTGCAATTTAGATTAAAAAAAAAAGGTAGAGGCAGGCAGGGGAGCAGAGAAAAATGTAGAGCTCGATAAAAATTAATAAAAAAAAAAGGTAGAAGTGGATATAGAATTCTAAGGGTGTTCTAGTCCTAACAACCTTAATAATGTAACGTAGTTCTAGGTGAAGACTAACACATTCATGTGAGAAGAGAATGTAGATTAAGAGCTCTGGATTTTATCAGCATGTACTTTTTGGTAGTCATCAAATGAATTTAAAATGCTAGGCCTCCTGAATGAGAAGAGGCTTTGTTTTTCCCGCTGGCTGCAGGCTTCATACAACTGGAACTGATTAGTACACTTCTATGCTGTGAGGGTAAAGTCCATGGTGATAATTGCTCTCTAATCTCCCTCCAGACAGCTTTTTTCTTGTGTTTACTCATTGTTAAGAGTTTCTCATTCTGCTCAAGGTCTACCACCTTCGAGCATTCTTCCAAGAAATTTACTAAGTCTCTTGTTTTCCAGCAGACTTTCACAGGGTGCTTTGTCAACATCAGCAGCTGTCACTCCAGAAAATGTTAATTACCCAGATCTTTAGATCTATGGGATCAGGAAGTTGGGGTGCAGGCCCAGTGGGTTGCTGTAACCAGTTTATCAAATGATTTTAGTGTCTGCTACAGAACGGGGAGAAGGTCATGCTGAAATACAAGCACTGTTTATGATAGTTGTACAAGGTTTTGTCTCGATGCTTTCATCTTGATTTCCAGCTATTTGAATCTGTTTTCATGCAGAAAATGGAGAACACCATCAAGACATCTACATTAAAATGTATGATTGCAGATATGTAGATTTTTTAGACAACTCAATTTCCTTGCTCTTTCCCTGTTCCTTTGAAATTTCTTTAAGATATTTCAGGGCCTATCAATACCTGTGGAAAGGTAAGTAAAATAGAAAATACTGACTCATGATTTTTATAAATATCTTAACCTATCCTATTCATCATATATCTACTGTTGGTGATACATGGTTGAACTCTGCATAATGACTTTACCATATGGGTTCTAAAGGAAAAGAAAGCTAGAGGATGACTTTTAAGAATAATAGACAGATGTTCTTCCCTTGGGAATCAAAAACAGTGTTCCATGGTGATGTTGGTGCTGCCCCGAGATCAACTGGAGATATATTCACATGGAAAAAAATTGCATGTTCTTTTCTATGTGATTCAGGTGAAAATTAAACAATGAAACAGACTGCACTTAATTATGTAGCTATATTGACTGAGGCTTGCTATGTATCCCAGACTGGTGTTAGTTTTAATATACATCCCGAGTTAACCTTGGACTTTCAATACTCCTGTTTCAGTTCTGTGAGCTAGGATTTCAGGAACGCAGCATCTTACTGTCGCTGGTTTGCTAGAAAACAGTATACCTTTACAACAAAATCTATTAAAATAGTCACATAAGTAAAAAGTTTGATCTCCACATCAGAAACCTAAAAGAATTGTAGTTTGATTCACAATAAACAGAATATGAAACAGCAAAAGTTTAAGAGAAACTATTAATAATGGTCAAAACAGTAATCAATAAATGAAAAATAAAATATTAACAATCCTTTGTGATGTCATTGTAATGAGTCTTTTTCTGTCCCACCAACCAGCTCCCAAATGGCCTGGAGACTTATTATTAATTATGAAAGCTCAGCCTATAGTTTAGGATTGTGTTGCGGGAGGTCCTTCTGCTCCTCCAGCCAATAGCCTCTGAGATACCAGCCCATTGGGGCGTGGGTCTCTCTCTTTAAAAAAGCGGTGTCTTCCCTCCTTGCTCTGTCTTACTTCCTGCTTCGCTTCGGGTGACTAGACTCCTTCCTGATTGCACAGAGGGCTGTTGTCTGGGACGGTGATCTGTAAGTTTTTTCCCCTTTAAATAAATACCACCTTATTAATCATAATTCCAAACTGCTGTGGGATTGTTTGTGACTTACGCCTTCACCTGGCACCCAACGTAGGGCGCCATTTGTAGAAGGAGCAGCAGGCAGGCCTGCTTTTCATCCCACCCGGTTTCCACACAGCTAGCTTAGCCCTGGAAATAATAACACGGAAACTGTATTCTTTTAAACACTGCTTGGCCCATTAACTCTAGCACTTACAGGCTAATTCTCATATCCCAATCAACCGATCTCTAATAATCTGTGTAGCATCAGTCGTACCGGGAAAGATTCAGCATGTCTGACCTGGCAGCTTGCTTCATGGCGTCTGCCCGGCAGAGGGGAGCATGGCCTCTGTCTGAGGCGTCTGCCCCAGATAGCAGCGGCCTGGCATCTGAGCTCACTTCCTCTTCCTCCCAGCATTCTGTTCTGTTTACTCCACGTACCTATGTTTTAACCTCTGAGGGCCAAGCAGTTTCTTTATTATAATTAACCAATGACCTTCCTCCATCAGGATTGTTCCTAACTAGCTCTTGTAACTTAAATTAACCCATTTCTTTTAATCTGCCTTTTACCTTGTGGCTTTCTAATCTTTATTTCTGTATGTCCAGCTCTGTCTATGTCTTGTTTTCATCGCCTCTGCACCTCGATTATTTGCTACTGCTTCCTCTCTTTATCTGGAGGTTCCACCTATACTTTCTGCCTATCAATTCGCTGTTTAGCTCTTTATTAAGCCAATCACAGCTGTATCTTCACACAGTGTACAAATATTCTATAACATGTTGACACTTATTTTCAAAAAAGTTCTCCTAACCGGTATGAATGGAATCAAGATGATTACAATCAATTAAATTTTTATGATGATTTCCAGACCTATGGATTTTGGTAACTGCAGTGCCCATCTCTACAACTGACTGAAAAGATTAGATATTTAGTATCATACCATACAGTTTTACCTTATTTACATATTAGTGTCTTCCAGCAACCTATTTCTAAGCCGTTCTTATTATTTCTATGGCTTATATTCCCATAAAGGGCGCTTCTGACTTGCAGAAGTCTATTCTATGCGAGAAGAGAAGCATATACATGCAAACATTAACACTTTTTAGGTCATTGATGAATTATAAAAATACAAAAGATTCTAGGGAGAAAAAAGGGCTATCCCCAGGCTGCTTGGATGGTATTCAGTCTTCAGCCTCTCTTCTCAGGCCCTGCTTAGGTTGCCTCTCCTTTGTCTTGCTACTCAGACTGCATTTGCTGAGATAAGGATTCTTGCCTGCAGCCAGAGCTTAGGTAGAGATGTTTTAAGCCTTTAGACACACTAAAGCTGAAGGAATAATAATGCATGCTGCAAATACTGCAGCCCGGCCCTGTACCTCATTTCACACCCCAAATGGTTTAAACCGTGAATAGAGCCAGGTGGGATTAAGCTAAAAAAGCTTTTAGAGAATGAGGGTCTTTCTTTTCGGATTGGAGGGAAAGAAGGGGATTGAGTTGGCATTGAGTTCAGGACATTTTTAGACAGGGGGTTGGTGGTTGGAAGCGAGTCCGGACAAAGTATTGCACTCCGATAGTCTCAGCAGTGGGCACTTAGGTAACACTATGTCTGAACTGAATGTAACTCAACCGCAAATCTTATTCATTTACTACATTTATAGTACCACATCTACCATTCACCTAGAGAAACTTTTAGCGAGTAGGCGAACTTAATGAAGTTTAGTTTTTTCTGACCTAAGCTCTTTAAAGTTTGGGACATTTGCATAGAAGTAATGAAATGTCAGTAGAAGAGTTGTCTTGACCTAGCCAATCCCTCCTCTGTGCATTGCTCCATAGTCACAGCAAAAGAGAAAACAATGGGTCAATCTTGTCATTGCTTTCTACTGTCTTACAGAAGTAATGGTGTTTGGATGAAAACAGACTGCTGGCAATGCAACCAAAAAGGTGTCTGAGAGATGAGGTTTTTAGGAGCTTATCAAGGAGGCGAGTTCTCTGTAGACAGTATCTAGAGTATGTGAATAGCATGCTCTCCCTTAAGTTTATCTTCTCAGTGTTACTGGTTTTATTTTCATTAATTTTATTTATTGTATGTATTGATATTTGTGTGTGTGTGTGTGTGTGTGTGTGTGTGTGTGTGTTGTGAGCTAGACAACTGATGTATACCCAGACATGCATCCTGTCCTAGCTCTTGGATTATACCTTGTTGGCATCCCTTGCCTATGTGCCTTGACCAGCCCTGTAAGGTAATGAATTGATCAGATATGAATTTTGGAAGCTGTCAAAGTATTGCAGTTCATTTGCTCCTCAGTTATTTTTAATTAATGAATTTTTAATTTTGACGCAGGGGGAATGGGTGTAATTTGCATGCCAGATGAATGATAAGTTCTCAGTACAGTGCATCATTTACTGTCATTGTTTTGGTAGTCATTTTCATACAGTAGGAATTATTTTTCCAAAAACTCATCTAGAGCTTCTTGCAATCCACCACACCTTAGTAATATGGAGCTGTGACTGGAGAATAGTCTCAGCAGCTGAAGGTGAGTGCTACCCAAACTGAGAACTTTGGTTCCATTTATTCCCAGGAACGACAGGGCATGTAGTTCTTCTTTTTCTCATCTCCCTCTCTCTCCATCCCTGCTCTGCATGGTGTGTATTCTCATATATGAATAAATGAAATGAAAATATAAATATATTGTTTGGAAGTTTTAAGTAAAAGGAAAAAATAGAAAATAGAATGTATTTGGGGGACCATAAGGGAAGGGAGAAGAAGAGAGAGAGAGAGGAAAATGAGGAAGAAAGGGGAGAGGGTGGGAGAAGACAAAGCCAGTTCTCTCTATCCTGCAGTTCCTCTGGATGAATGGACTTCCTCGGGATGAATGGAACTCAAGTTCTCCGATTTCGTGGCATGCACCTTCAGCTGCTGAGACTACTCTCTGCTCACAGCACCTTATTACTATGGTGTTGGAGGGCAAGAAGCTCTAGATGAGTTTTTGGAAAGATAACTTCTACTGCATGAAAATTACTACCAGAATATTCTGTAAAATGAAAATACAGAGTCACCAACATTAAAGGTAGTTGTTAAGCCTTTTCTGATCTTTCTCATATCTTGTCCTGATGGGTTTTCTTTGTGTTGGGGGTGGGAGGCTGCATGTGTGTTCACAGTTGTAGTAAGTTAATGTTTTCCTATATACTTGAAGATATTTAGGACACTGACAGAAATTACATGTGGGAACCAGAATACTATCAACTTATGCCAGTATAGAATGCCAATTTTAATTTCAGGTTTCAGTACTTTGTGTCAAATTGTTGAAATAAATTAAATATGCATTTGTGTGGGATCTTTCTTTCTTTTTTTTGAGATCATAAGATAATGAAAACATTTCTCCCTTTCCTGTCTTCCAATTAATTATGGCAACTTTATTTTAAAGACAGAATTCATTCTCTACCTCAGTATTTACCAACACCTCACAGTAGAAAAACATTGATGCAAGTCTGTTTCTTGCCCAGATTTGAGAATATGAGGATAGCATTAACTAGTCTGGTTTGTAAGGTAGAGACATGTTGCATAGGACTCTTAGGGTTAACAATTCTTCTTGGAATTCCTAATCAGAAAACAAATAATTAGCTCAATTTCTCACTAATATTAGTGATTAATTTTAATAATTTTTTGCGAGGCATATCCCATGGGCATGGATTGGGCTGTAACAATGTGAATATCCTTCTTAGAAAACATGATGGAAAACTCATTGTTAATTTAGCATTACACTTGCCTCAGTGTAAAGATTCTTCTTTCTTACTTTGATCAAAGACATAAAAATGTTATTCAAAGTGCTTTTTACTTATGCATGCTATAAATGGAAGGAAATTAAAGTGTTTAATATAAAGGAGTAAAGACTGATCAAATCTGCCTCATGCGATTTTCTCAAATCTGTGGGGAATTGCAATTCATAGCCAATCTGCATAAATAACTTTGAGAGACTACAGGGCCTGCTTAATAAATTAGATCCTAAATTATTTCCCACTATAGCAAACACATCATTAAAACCCACCAAGTTTTCTTTCCATTTCCTCATGCCAGTCTAGACAACTCTCATTAATGCTGTAATGTTCTTTCGGGTACTAAGACACCGTGGAAACTAATAAGCATGCATAGCGACAAAGATCACCTTTCCACAAATTACCTGAATTATTTCAGAAGAAAGCAAGTACCTGGACTTTCTAAAATATATTATATCTAAGACAATGGATTACATCACTTTTTTTTTTTTGTACTAAAGGACCATATCTCTTGGTCTCCAAGTCTTGTTGCAAGAACTATGATCCACAGGAAATAAGGTCAGAGAACCAGACAGTATAACTTGGGTTGAAATACCATGCAAATAAATAGGTCTCAGTGCTTTAGAACTGATTTGCATTCACTCAACGTAGGCCAGTCTCTTGAAGAACTTTGCTGATATCCCATCACTGAGTTCAAGTCTCCCGCAGAACCTTTCATTTATATAACATAGTAATTTTCTATTTATGTGTTTATCCCTACCATATAAACATGTAAATCCAAGTCATAATGTATTTCATTGACTTTATACAGTATCATTACCAATGCTTCTATTTTTGAATCAGGAATAATCAAAATTAACTCACAAAGTTTAAATGCACTAAAGATACACATATCAATTCTAGTACATTGTTTCACATCTTATTTAATTCAAATTAATTTAAATTATTTCTTTTACTTTTTTCATCTTTGAGAATATAATTACAATATTTTCCCAATCTCTTTTATTAATTCTAGCTCTTCCAAAAACCCCCTTGCTCTCTTTCAAATTCATGACCTCTTAGTTTATTGTTATTATATAGACATAAAAACGTTCACACACACACACACACACACACACACACACACACACACATATATATATATTCATGTCTATATGTATATGTATATAGTCTCCTCAACTGCATTAATGTAAACTAAGTCCATTAAGGAAGTCCTCAACTTCCCCAAACTTTTAACAAAAAGGAAAAGGCCTCCCTATCACCTCTGTGAAATTGCTATTGAGTTAAAACACTGTTAAGTATGAATCCAGAGATAATGTCACTATCAAGTGTTTTACTTGAAGTTAGAAAAATCGACAAATTGTCAGCTTCTGTATTTTGTTGACTTTTCCAGAATAAAAAATGTCACCTCCGAAGTTATTCCTCATACAACCTGTACTACTACATAGCTCTTTTTTGTTAGATGCTACCAAAACTGAGGTGATTTTTTTTAGAATACAATCTATAATGTATTAAGAAAAGGATGGAGGTTGCACATGTATGAACATCTAAAGTACATGTAATTTTTAATTGATACTTATAAATTAAATTGATGATCATCTGAATAGTGTGTGATAAAATTCTCTTCTTGCCTTTTCCTTTGATGGGAATCACCTTTTAAGATGAAGCCTGGATCTCCGGTATCCCATTATGAACGCACATAATTTGAGGAGACAAGGGAAGCTAGAATCTTTCAGCCCAATTATTAGAAATTCTGCTATGTTTCTAACATTCCACATGAGACTGAAAATTATCATTCACTAAAAATATCTGTATATAGTAGCTGGGTTTTATCATGGCATTGATACACAATTGGAGTCTCTCAGTCAACTAGAATTCACACAGGTTTATGGAGAACTTGAAATTGTGTTACTGGCTGCTACATGGTATGTTATTTTCAGTGAGACTGTTTTTGAGTTCTAAATGAAAAGAAATCTCTGTGCTACCCAGACAAATTTTTGTTGTTGCTTTGAGACTTCATGTCACTATGTAGCCATAAATGTCCTTGGATTTGCTGGATAGACTAGGCTGGCATTAAACAGCAATTCTCTTGCCTCTGATTTCCCCATGGTGATAGTGTAAGCACAGGCCATCCCACCCTCTGGAAATCCTGTTAGGTGACCCACTAGTTAGTTAGTACAAAGTATCTCTTACTGAAAAGACAACTTATTGCACTTGTTTTCATGAATTAAAAGTAGTTCAAATACTGTATAGATTTTGGTGTACATAAGTCTGTTTTTCTTCCTTAACTTTATATCTTTATTTTAAATTTCTTCAGATCACTTAGATTTAATGACTATTACTATTAACACATGAAAAACTAATTTCTGCTCCATTTAAATATGTTCGCTGATGGAAACCAGGTTGCCTAGCTACCCATCTGATGTATTGTTAATTCACATCTCTGCCCATGCAACCTTTTACAAGTGGACGTCTATAATCAAATCACATAAAGATACAGATACAGGTAATTTCTAGGCATGTGTCTTTGTTTGTTAATTCATTCGTAGCAGTTTTGGTTTTGTCTTTGAGATAGGATTCCACCCAGCTCAGGCTAGCCTTGAGGTACTATACATCCAAGGATGACCTTGAATTCTTAATCATCTCACTTCAGATTTCCGTGGTGTTACAAGCTTGTTCCACCATGCCTGACAGTGTTTTCTAGAATGCTTTAGAAAACCATTTAGCAGTTCATGGTGGAAAACGTTATGATTTATAGTTAGACAACTTTTTTGTACTTCTATATGTCTAGATATAGCTGCAGTTAAGTGAGCTAATTTAGTTCCTCTGCTGATATTTATTTCTTAACAATTGTTGAGATTCAGAACAATAATTAATAAAATTAAGGTATGCTCTAGTAGAACTCAAAAAAAAATAGCAAAAAGCTTTATGTGTTGAATCCCCAATGAGGTTCCTCTTAGAGAAGGTGGAACCCATTACTAACTGATACCTGTTGGGAGAGGGAAAATCAGTTCTCTTTGAGGCTGTGCCTCCTCCTGGTGTTCAGTAGGTGACTTCAGGGCCATAGATTTATCAGTCCTGATTGAACTTGATGAGTTTACAAAAACAAAAGGAATGGGAATGCAAAATTGGCTTGGTTTGGAAAGAGCTCTAGATATGGGAGGAGATGGGAGATGGTGACCATTATGATCAAAATACAATGTACAAAATGCTCAGAGAATTAATATTTTGCCAATATATTAGCATAATTTATAATTTAAGATGAGTTTAGTCATTGTTTTCCTCTTTTTTATTTTGGTAACAAACATTTTCTAAGTTGATACTATAAATTTCAGATAAACTTAATTCACTATCAGTAAAACTGACTGCTCTGACAAGATCGCTTGGCAAAAGTTAGGAGCATGGGGGTGGGGGTGGGGTAAGGGGAAGAGGAGAGGGGGAGAAAGAGGGAAGAAGGGGAGGGTTGGGGAGAGCTTGGGGGAGTGGGATGTTTGAGATGGAGGAAGGGTGAATATGAGAGCAGGGAAGAAGATATCTACATTAAGGGTGTCATTTTAGGGTTGGCAAGAGACTTGGCTCTAGAGGGGTTCCCAGGTGTCCACGGGGATGTCCCCAACTAGGTCCTTGGGCAGTAGAGGACAGGGTGTCTGAACTGGCCTTGTCCTGTAGTCACACTGATGAATATCTTGAGGCTCCATTCTTATTAGTGACTACTGTCAATAAAGGAAGTTTGTGAGGGACTATTCTTTTGGTCATAGTGAATAATCTTTTTAATACTTGTCCACATTTGATTTGCAAATATTTTCCTGAACACTTTTGAATCTATGTTGATTATAATAACAAATAAAATATAATTCCTACCAAAACTATGCTCTTCTCTAACATCCACGTGTGTATAATATATATCACACACACATGCATACATGTACACACACAGAGAATCACAAACACAGACTATACACATATTAATAACAACAAAAAAGTAAAACAGCTTAGTAGGCTCACTTACCCTTGTCCCAGGAGTTGACAAACTTCATTTGAAATCTGTGCAGTCCAGTTCTCGGCACAAGTGACATGCCAAACACTATGGATTTTGAACTGTACCAAACCATTGTTGTTCATTGTGCCATTGAGAAACCGCACTGAAAATGCAGATCATAGGATGTGGTTACATGAAGACAGGGAGTGGGGGCCGTGTGGAAATATTGGTTAAAGGGAAACATTTCATCTAGACAAGAGGAAGTAAGCTATTTGAGTCCAAGTGTACAGTAAAGATATGCTAACTATGCGCATTTAAGTTGCTAAAAAATATTTCAAACTGTACCATTACAAAATAATTAAATATTTAAGGTGCTATGTAGAATTATTAGATAGGTTTACTCCACATTGTATGCATGAAGCATAATGTTACTTTGCATCCCATAAATAGTTATAATTTTAGAATTTCCAACCACATTCTTGAAATACTATTAAGTAAGTAGAAATATATAAAGGATATTGGATTATACATAGGGTCATTTTGGTTAAGTTCATAGAAGAATAATGGCCTCAACTAAAATGTGTTCATTCTCAATAAGTAGATATTAGCAATTGGTTGTAGCTTTTTCTGAAGAGTATCTTGGAAGATATAAGTTGAGAAATAGAAATTTAGTTGACATAATTTTGTCCTTTTCTACAATTAAAAATGAATAAAAAGCAGGAACATTCCAGTTTATTTCCCAGCAAATGAACAAAATAAAATTATTCATTTTGTTTTTTAAGTTATTAGAAGTTATTTATGAAAATCATTACTTAAACTTAGTCACTTAAAGAAGGAAAAGTGAAATTCAGGAGAGAAAGCTCCTTTTTTTTCCTCATGTGGCCTTTTCCAGAATCATTCTGTTTTCATTTGTTGTGTTTGCTATATGATTTCCACCATCTTCTCTCCACCTTACAAACATTTTGCAAAGAATGTTACGGTCATTATACCCAGAAAGGACCTGAACCTCACCTAGTTATCTAGAAAAATAATTTTTTGTGATGACAGTCTGGCATACAAACACCATGCTGCTACTGGTTTTGCTTTATTCTTGAATAAAAGAATTTAGTATTGAATTAAACAGACAGAGACTCAAAAACTATCCTTAGTTTATATGAGGTAGGTGATCTTTGACAGATACATAACTTCTTCAACACTCAGTTTCTTCAGGGCAATATCTAGTATTTTCTTAATATGGGACTCCTTTATCACACTTATTTATAGTGCAATGCACATAATATGAGTAATCCCTTTTTTAGAAATTAAAACAATGGACAATAATTCAATTAATTAAGTCATCATTGAAACCTGAAATGGGAGCGTGGCCTGGATCCAATCAAAGAGAAAAAATAAAAGACACTTGAGAACTAAACTTGTTAAAGTACCAAATCCAGATAATTCAGTTAAAATATGCCTTCAGGTGCTTCTCCTGAAGGCAATAAACAAAATAAGCAGTCAGTGTGACAGGTACTTGGTGCCTGCCTTGTGTTATTTTCTATCTTTGATATTTATGATTTCTGACTGAATCTTTCTTGCCCTAAACCTACAGTTATTATGTGTTATCAAGTTTAACAAGCAACACACACAAACTAGAGGCCTGCCTGTATTTTAGTTTTACTGCAAAGCAGAATGGTCTAGATGTGCTGATATCAGGAGGGAGACTCGCATTCCTCAGCACTTGAAATAAATAAATCATGCAACCGTCCATTCATGTTGGGGAAATCCAAAAACAAAGCTAAAGTAACCCAAGTATCTTCATGAAAATAAGATCTCCTAAGAAAATTGGGAGCATGGAAATCCTGGGGGAGGGTTGAAGGGGAAGAGGGGAGAGGCAGGGAGGGGTGCAGAGAAAAATGTAGAGCTAAATAAAAGTCAATAAAAAGAAAAAAAAAGACATACCACAGTCTTCTTCATCTGAGCCATCAGCACAGTGTGTGTGTCCATCACAGAGGTTCCCCATTGGAATGCACTTTCCATCTTTACACTGAAATTCTTCATCCTGGCAGGGCTCTGTTTATTGTTGAGGGTAAGAAAATCACAGATTGATGGTTTCTGAGTACCCATGCAATTTATACACTTTTAGACTTCAGAATTCAATTTAGCATGTGGTGGAAGATGCTTCAATGTTGAAATACTTGAAACTTTAAATGAGTTTGGTTTAAATGTGGCTTTAAACAGATCAAATCTTGGTCATCTGTTTTGCAAATGTGCTTTGAGATTGATCTTAAAATTAATTGATCTGAGAGATCTCAAATATGGCTGGGAGATAGTTATCTCAGAGAGATTTATTTTATTGTTTTCAAAGGAAGAGCTCTATGTTGGGAAGGGAAGAGGAACTCTGTTCAGGGCACATATGATGTCGATCCTCTGAGAATGGACTGTTGTACATGGAGATACTGAACATCTCATGTTCTGTGGTACAGTGACATTCCCGAAGGAGAAACAAAGAACTTGCTAACAAAAAAAGCAGCAAGACCTCTACTCTGAAAATAACTAATAACTAATAAATATAAATCAGTATCATGACTGTCTCATTACATTAAACTTGGATAGATTTCACTTAAGTCACCACTTAAAAGGATATCAGAAACAAAATATTCTCCATGAAAATTTTGTTATTAAAAGTTACTCAAAAATAAACTGTTTGTCAAATAAATAAATAAATAGCTAATATATTAACAGTTAATATACTAACATTATTATATTAAACACTATTAATATAATATAAAATATAATATTAGTATATTAAATGTTGATATACATTTACTATTTATTTCTATGGCAAATAGTGTGTGTGTGTATGCAAACACAGATATGATACACTTTCATTAATTAGAAATCCACAGAAAACAAAGGTAATGAGAAGTATAGATAATAAGTTAATCCTCTATTTGTTCTAGAAACAATTGCTCTGCATTTGCTGGTTTAATAGCATTTGAGAATGATGGAGTGTTATCTTTACTGATTTTTTTTCAAAATGTATTAGAATGTTTCCTACATGTACAAAGCTCCAACATCTCTACTCTTCTATGTTTATTCTCTCGCCTTACAAGTTTTTTCCATCATAGTCATGGCTGGTTACTCCCGTATTATTTGTAGCACTGCTCGTCCAGTTTGTAAACCCTGCCAGGCCAGTCTCAGGGTTTATTTATAGTGACCAAAGGTAGAGTTCTTGAAAGAGATCATTTTAACTAGGAATCTAGCTTTGAGACTCAAATTTGAAAAGTGGTAAAAATTGCTACTTTTTAAAGAAGGGATTTTAAAATTAGTTCTTCAAAGATTTCATGCAATACGTTTGATTATATTCACTATTCTTGATAAAATTCCTGGCCCTTTCTACCCAACTTTATGTTCTTTATCTTTTGTATCCTTTGTAGCCTTCAAGACCAATCTGTATACATATATTAATCTTTTTAAGACTTAGTATTTTTTGTTTGTTGAGTTAGAATTAGTTCTACTTATCATAAGAATAAATAAATAAATAATGTACCTGGTTTGCCAATATGTGTGAACTTTCTGTCCAATAAATGGTATTAACAGCAAAAATAGCAACATAATTAAAAGTTCTATTTAGAAAACCGACGGCAGAATCTGTAGTTCTGGGAATCAAGCTGCAACTGACTTGAGATGTCTCCTTCTTTATACCTTAGTCAGATAAGCTTGTGTTTTAGCAGGCAGTGGTTATAATAGTTTCGTGATTGGTCAAATTTGTGAGAATGTGACTGGAAGTGTTCAATCATAAATATCCCTGAACCCTCAAAAAACACCCCAGAAGGGGTGTAAAGAATGCAAGAACAAAGGATACAGAAAAGGTCCATGAAATGCTATCTTCTTGACTAACATGGCTGTTGCCCTCACAAGCTCACAGCATCTGTGATCACTTGCACAGATCTACACAAGAACAAGTGAGTCAAGACTCTACCATGAATGGTGGAGTCATTCATGAGTCATTATCCTTATCTCAGGGTCTATTAGAGGCTGATGGCTATTAAAGAAAGGGAAACCTTTCTTTTTTCCTTAGCAATGTTATTGTTAGAAGATTATAAACGATTGTGTGGATGGCCCCACACTCAAGTGCATATGAGCAGTCTTAATTGGACTGAGAGGGACAAAACCTGGATGAATAACTGTAATTGCTTCAAAGGTTGAGGACTTGAGTTAGAGCCTGGGGAGTGAAGTGGAAGAAGAGAAATGACTAGCCAAAATTGTTCTCTGCCTTTGGCATCAGTGTCCTTATACACATGTCTGCATACACATGCATAACTAACTAATCAAATACAAAATAAATAAAAACAAAAAGTGGGGGTATCATGTTGGAAAGGGGAATTGAAACAGGGAAATGCAGACGGCTATGATAAAGATGCATGTCACATGCATCTGTGTGTACATATATGAGTCTCAAAATGAAGTTGTTTAAAAGTACAAGCTTTAAAAATATCTTCCTTCCTTTCATTTTTCTCTTATTTCCTTATACATGGGTGTGTTCTGACAGTGAGCTCTGAAACGTCTGTCTATCACCTTATTATTCTTGTTCTCTGCTCTACTTCTACTATTTTTCTCTCCAAATAAAAAGAAGATCAGGAAAATATGTCTGATCATTATCACTTCGTAGCAGAAAACAGTAATTGGATAAATTTGTCTATTTTAAGTTTTGAAACCTTCTATATTTTAACCAAAATCTAATTTACCTTAATAAAGATATTTTTAGGAAGTTACAGCTGACTGTTTCGGCAAATTTTTATATCAGGAGAAAAGTAGGTTATAAAACTCAAAACATAATATTATTAGGGAGGTTCTAGTAAATGTAATTACCAATTTATTTCACAAACACATATTTTTAAACAGATTACTGAGATGACAAATGGCCCCAAATGATTGTATTTTCTACAAGGAAGCATCAACATCTTACTGGAAAGATTTCTCTTTCTTCTGAACACTATCATTATTTAACTTTCCTTTAGAAGATAGGAGAACTTCAAAATAGATGCACCCACATAAATACACACTCTATAACAATATATATTTCAGCATATATTATTTTATAACATAACTGTACTAGTTTCAGACCCATAATTAAATATTTTAATATAATCCATAATGTTAATCATTATGGATTACTGTTAAATTATTTATTATATTTTCCATAGCTATTATAATAATTATGTCAAATGAAGTTACAGTGACAGTACTTATTTGTGGATATATGTATTGTTAGTGTTGTTTTTATTATTGTGATCAAGTTATAGTCAGTTGGAAAGGCACATGTTAGTTACAGTAAGTATAAGAATCAGTATAAAATTTTGAGTGAAAACATGTTCCCTGTCCCTGTCTAAAAATGATAATTTGTTGTCTTTCTGTAATCAAAGCTGTTAGGATTATACTTGTAGAAACAGAAAAGATAACTAGCTCAGAAGGCAAAATAAATTGGTTGAGAAATTACAGAGTGGTAAAAATGGTGTATTCTTGCTGAGGTGTTTTGATATTATAAAATTTGAGGAGGTATGCATAAGCTATTTCAAACTTTCCATATATGTATAATCATGATTTTTGTTTTTTGAAATATATAATATTTCAGGTTATTAGGAAGTCTTTAATACAATAATTTTATTCTTTCTGGAGCCAGAAATCTTATTTCTGATAGTTTTGTGCCCATGGTGAGAGAAGAAAAAGGTAATATTATTCAGAATTGAATTTTCCCATTTTCTCTTTATGAAGTCTCTATAGCCCTGCCTCATTTAGTCACCATATGCTTGGTTTTTTAAAAGAAATCAAATTGGTTTCAAAGGTACACACCACACAAGATGGGGAGGGCTCTAAGGCCCTGAGTGTAACCAGGTGCCATTTGTGAGTTGGATTTATGCTCTACTGACTTCCACGTGAAGACTCAGAGAATCAGAAACAAGCAATGGGAACACATTCATAAGAGACTTAGCATAATAAATATCTACTGTGAATACTCAAGTTCAACGTGACTAGGAATGATTAAAAAGGACAAATAAAATAAAATTTGCTTCATAACTTACTTAAAGCAAAACTTTCAAGATATTCCTAAAATATCTCAGAAAACAAGAAAGTGTTTATACACTGGAAGCCATTTTTAGCATATTTTCCCACAGTGTTTCTGAAACGATTGCCAAAGCAGAACACCAATATAAAGAGGAATGTGTACCCAACCTCATATTCATTACTGGCTTGATTATCTTCTAATGCCAAATCCCTGTTTCTATAACTGCATTTCAGTCTTTTGCCATTAAAAACATTTTGATTAAAAAAAAAACCACTATGTGGAGGACAGCTGGGTCACTGAACTTCTCCTTCCCAGAAGACTGTCTTCTAAGTCCAAGAGAAGCAGCAACTCCCAATTGAGTCCATTTTTCATGCAATGATGTTCTGTAAGAGATCCCTCTATCTTGACTCAAAAACAAAACAAAACAAAACAAAAAAGCGTTCTCTTAAAAACAAGATGCTCATGACCAAAATCTGGCTCTAGGCAAACCAAATGCAAAGAACCCCTTCATATAAGCATGTGTGTTCGTTTTATTGGCTGCATTAAACTATGTGATTTGGGTTACTTTCTCCAACATAATTTTTTGTGGTATTTTTCAAAACACATGATACTTTATTTTTCAAGAGTAAGAACCATATAAAAATCAAGAACTAATCATTTGGATGAAGAGATGTTTGTTCTCTTACACAGTATCTACTATTTCAGTTTTTTTTACCTCTTGCCATTCGTAATTTTAAAATAGGAATGTAAAGTCCTGTGACTTGTGTAAATTTTGTACTTACAGTTTTATATATGAAAGAATGTTCTGCAATGATTTCAGTTGCTTAGATTTGTAACAGACCCACTCTCCTACAGGTTGATATACAGCTTTAAAAAACTAAATTGCTTCAGATGGGCTTTATTATTTATTTATATTTTTTAAAAAGCAAGCAATTATTCCATAAAAGTTTCTTGTCATGACAAAATATGTGAAAACATATTGAGATGACTAACCTGCTGTGAGGATAAATACCTTTGTGCTAGCTATTTTATTGTTCCCTTGTATGATATTTTGTATGTCTGCACATTTAACTATGCTGTACCAAATACAGACTTAACATGCACACAGTAACTCAGTCTCATAAAATACAGGCAATATTGTTATCTGCACTTTTCATTGTATAGTATTTTTTTTTCGTTTTCAAACTTGATTTTATTGAGCTTTACATTTTTCTCTGCTCCCTTCCCTGCCTCTCCCCTCCCCTTCAACCCTTTCTCATGGTCCCCATGTTCTCAATTTACTCAGGAGATCTTATCTTTTTCTACTTCTCATGTAGATTAGAACTATGTATGTCTCACTTAGGGTCCTCATTGTTATCTAGGTTCTCTGGGATTGTGATTTGTAGGCTGATTTTCTTTGCTTTATGTTTTAAAACCACCTATGAGTGAGTATATATTATAATTGTCTTTCTGGGTCTTGGTTACCTTACTCAAAATGATGTTTTCTAGCTCCATCTATTTGCCTACAAATTTCAAGATGCCGTTATTATTTTTTTTTTGCTGTGTAGTACTCTGTGTGTAAATGTATTTTAATCCTAAATTGTTATTAATTTTACGTTTTCATCATCAATGACCCTGAAGATATAAATTCTCTTTGCTTTTCTGCATAAGTTATATTTTAATCTCAACTCTGACTTCATAGAATCTTAGACTCTCCTCTTCCCCTGCTACTATCTTTTCCCTCCATTAGAAAAAAAGATCCCTTATGGTTCAGGCTTGTCTGGAATTTAACATGCCACGAAAGATATAGACGGACTTTTAAATTCTGGTTTTTGTGTCTTTCTTGGGTCCTTTTCCTTGTGTTTGTTTTTTACTATTCCAATGAGCAGTTTTTGCTTTATCTTATTATACTTTAATTCATTTTATTATTGTCCCATTTTATAGAAGCCCAGAGGTGAGGAGACGGGGGAGTGGAGACATTTTCATTCCTCAGATAAAGCAGGTTCATTTGCCTCCAACACTGGCTGTGAAGGGCTCTTTCTCTATTTGCCCCTTGATCTCAGGTATTGTGTAGTTTGATCTCTAGCTAGTGATTCTTCTTTGGAAGGTTCTGGAAATTTTAGGTAATAGAGCTTAGCTAAGGGAAATAGTGAACTGGTGTTGTATCTTGTTTTAAGAGTCCCTTGCCCACTCTCACTCTATCCTCCCTTCCACCGTCTCTCCGTCTCTCCATCACTCTCCATTTTTGTCTTTCCATCATAAATTAAGTAGTCACTACTGTATGCTTCCACAAGCACCACATTCTTTCTTCTTGTGGGCTCAGAATCCAAGGGGCAAGGACTGTGGACTGACTGTCTGAAGTCTCAGAAACCTGAAAACAAGCAAATTCTTCCTCTTTTAAATTGACTTCTCAGGTTTCTGAGCACAGTGATGGATAGCCGCTTATGTGGACAAATTGCTTTTGTCTGGGGTGGAAAAGTCATTCTCTGCATTTATCCAATCTAGATACTTTAAAGCATTTAATATATAAGTATGCTCATATGACAATAAATATGTCTACATATGGCTTATGTAAAGCCAGTAAGCTGCACTCTTCCATAGCCTCTGCATCAGATCCTGCCTCCAGTTTCCCTCCCTTATTTCTCTGTATGATGAACTAGGAATTATAAGCTGAAATAAACAATTTCCTCTGCAAAAAAATAGAGGAGACAAAGAATTTCTGATCCTCCTGCTCCTATTAAAGACAGGTACCACGATATGCCAGACTTATGTATGTATATTTATATACATACATATATATGTATGTTTTATATACATACAAAACACAGACAGACAAATACTATATACATATATATATGCATACACACATACAGTTTGCTAATCTCAGTAATTGCTTGTTTTGTTTGATTTATATCACTGTTTCTAAGTCAAAAACAGCTGCTTCTAAATCAGATGGGAGATTAATTGATTGGGTTTAAAGCCAACCCTTCCTAAGTAGCTTTCATAATTAATTTTGTGGCTTGTTGTTGGGGCTAGAGAATGACCATAAAGCTGAAAGCAGGGCACTTCCTGGGACAAGGTCAATAATTTCAAGCCAACTGTGAGCAGTAGAGAAACAGATATAAGCATCATTTAACCACACAACAGGATTTAGCCTTAGATAATAATCTAGAAGAAAGCAATCATGGAAAAATTCCTCTTCTCTAGGATTCAAATGAATGAAGGATGATTTGTATCAGAAAAAAAAAATGTACTGAGGAGTAGGTCAGCACAAAGTGAGTCAGAACCCATGTAGAATCACAAGTACAAATAATTCAAAAAATTAAAATATCATATATATGGGAATACATACATACTTTGTGTATCCCTCTCTAAACCTGTCTGTCTCTGCTGTCTCTGTGTTCTCTTTCTCTCTCGCTGTATATGTGTTTGTTACAGTGCTTTGCTTTTTCCTACTGTTAAGGTTAGGGATTTGATAAAGTACACAATAAGCAGGCTTTAATGCCAGCAGCATTCAGTGTTAAACTCCTCCACTGCAGTTGTTTTATTCTGGCTGTTTCTAACAAGTTAATGATGTTTAATTTTTTAATTGGGTGTCTCTGGCATCCAGCAGTTCAGTAGCTCATCTTCCTCCTTGTGTCTCTGCAAGATCTCGGAAAAGTGAAAATTTTCTCCTCACAGAGCCAATTATTTTACTTTGAACCTCATTTTTAATTTTTACTTCAGTGAATAGAAGGCAAGGTTCTTAATAGAGAAGTACTTGATATGCAAAAAATGTTGTGGATTCCTCCTGTGAAGAAACTCACATAACCATTACATATAGAAAGAGGAAAGACCAAAACCTACACTACTCTGAGAAAGACAAAATAATATATCAGAATGCAAGCATGTACAATGAGATTTGCTCTTGAAAGGGGTTTCACCCTCCTTGCTTTGTTCGTATAACTGTGCTGAGGTGTGCACTATTTCTTACCTGGGATGCCCAAGTAATATCCAGTAGTGAAATTTGCTTTGAAGCCCCTGCTTGCCGTCATTGTGCTTGTGATGAAAAGCACAGTCATCCTGTTGGTGGTGGAGAACACGTCCTTCACAGGGCCAGGCCCTGTGTACACAGCTGCCCGCAGGGGAAAAGAGATTGTGAGGTGTTTGAATCTCAGCGATACCTGAAGAATTTTTTTCCATCTTCTGGAGGAAGGACTAAATGCAGCATGATTCACCAAAATTAAGCTCACAGTCTAAGAGTTTAGATGCTAATTCTTAACTGTTTTATCTATTAGAAGAAGAAAAACACTTCTGAAACAAAACTGTTTTGGTGTGGGAAGTCCTGTATATGTGTTTCTTTTATTGATTAATGAATAAAGAAACTGTTTTGGCCTGTGATTGGGTAGAGTAGAGCTAGGCTGGGAAAATTGAACTGAATGCTGGGAGAAAGAAAGCGTAGTCAATGAGATCTATGGATCTACCAGCGTGGAAAGATGTGAACTGCCAGCTAGAACCTTGTCGGTAGGCCACTAGCCTCATGGTAAAATAAAAAATAAAGAAAATCAGTTAATTGTATATGTAAGAGCTAGTTAGCAACACACTTAAGTGATTGGCCAAGCAGTGATTTAAATAATACAGTTTCTGTGCAGTTATTTTGGGCTTAGCAGCTGGGAACAACCAAGTGGTTTCTTACAAGACAATGTCTATCTGAAAATTACAATATAATTTAGATACCCTTCTATGATTCTTCTTTATCAGATCGTATTCTGTTTATTTATGTGAATTATTATAAGTAAAATAATAAATTAATATTTTCCTTGATCATGTAAGTAGTATTTTTTTAATAGGAACACTTTTAACTGAAAATGAAATAAAGCAACCATTTAAAATTTGTTGACAAATGTATATACTGATCCAGTTGAATGTTCCCCAAGAAGTCTTTCTGGTCCCCAAAGGATTTCATTGCTGATTTATTCAGTGTGTGGCTCTGACAATTCCTTCCAGAAAGCTCTGCTCTAAAACTTCATGGGATTTTGCTGGTATGTCTAGGGAATTCTCACTATTATGCTAGTCTTTTGAGGTTGGATTCTCATGGTGAATCTTCCTTCACTTGTCACACACAATTTTTATATAATAGTTCCCTGATTTAAAGATCTTCAGGCCAGAATTTATACTTATCATGAATTAAGTCACAAATACAGTTAGATAAAACACTTTCTGTGGTGAGAAACTATTAGTTCATACTTCCCAGTTGAACATTTAACCATCTTCCTAATTTAATATTTAATTTACCTTACCAAAAGCTAGTTCTTTCTTAAAAAGTAATGTTTAAATGATATAGTATAATCTTATGTTTGGTTAATAACTTTTAAATATGCTAATATGTATTTTGTTATCCAGACAAAAATATTTCTCATGTATAATAAAAAATAATAACCAACAGAAACAGTGAAAAATAAATATTGGTTAACTTTTGTATCCTTCTAAGCTGTTAAAAGGTAGATGCTGTTATAAACAATAATAAGCAAAACAATGTCAAAATATAAGATAAAATGACTTAAAATCCTGATTAACAACAAATATTCTAGAAGAGTATATTGTGTCACCATTGCAAAGATGCCCCATAAGAATACCCAAAATTCTATGGGAGGAATTGGCAGAGGAAAGATCATGATCAGAATACAGTGTATGAAAAGAATCTATTTTCAATATCCAACATGTGACTTTGCTGCCATATATTCATTTTGCCAGTTGTAAAGTTCTGACATCTGCTCCCACATGCTGTCTCTGTGCATCAAGTGATTTGAGTTACATAACTTTCAAAAGACTCAAATTTCAGTCTTACCTAAGAGTAAGGAGTCAACTTCTCCCCCATCTCTCACTTCAACCACATCATTGATGCTTTCCAACTCAAACTCTTGAAAATGAAGTTGGATATTTTTTCCCTTCTGTGCATTTAAATTCCATACACCTTGAAAATAATAAATAATGATGATTAATTTACAGCCTATATCTTTGTATCTCTACTAAGTATCCACAGTCTTATTTATTTTCATTGATTTATTTTGTTTTGAGCTAGGAAAAGTAATACATTGGTTAAATCTTAAATATGTGTTGCCATAATTAAATAAAATTTGTTATAAACTCATTATTATTAAATTTATTTTATACAAAATAAAATACTTTTATTGGCTTTAAGTAGCCAACTAATACTGTAGTGCAGTTTAAGAATATCAATAGGTATTAAGAATCTACTTTAATTCACTTAAATTTCTTTATTTTTGTTTGCATTTTGTGTGTGTGTGTGTATGTGTGTATGTGTGTGTGTGTGTGAGAGAGAGAGAGAGAGAGAGAGAGAGAGAGAGAGAGAGAGATTGGGGGGAAGACACAGTGCACAGAAAAGAGCTTGCTAGAATAGTTCTACCCTTCCACTATTGACGTGCTAAGAATCAAATAAAGAACATGAGACATAGTGGTAAGCATCTTTACTTGACAAAATTTCAAGTCTCATAACATAGAGCAAAATTTCTTCATACTACCTACTTAATCAACTACAGTTATTGAGTTTTCCTTAAAGAGCCATGAAAGTCCTGATTTTTTTTGATTAGTCTATGAAGGGTCCTTTAATGTCCCTCTACAATGCCTTATTTTACTCCTATTTTAATGGCATCATAATCTTTTGCAATGAGTGGCCCTTGATCATAATATCTGTCCAGACAATAACCTTGTTTATTCGGTAAGTAAAGTTCTTAGTGAACATTGGGTGAATAAAAGAACTAAGGACACCCAAAGAATGCTGAGTAGAGAAGAAAAGTACACCAGTTAGTTGTCCAAGATTAAATGGTTAACCCTGAAAATGAAAACATAGAAAGAACATTAGAATAATATATGTATATATCTGATATATCTATCAGTTTAATGTTGTATATAACAATCACACATTTATATATGTATGAAACAACAATTCATTCAAAAAAAAGTCTTAAATTTGAAAGAGAGTAAGAAGGGGTCTATTAGAGTGTCTGGAACGAGGAAATGTAAGGGTAAATTTATGCAAAAATTCACATTATATAATCTCAAAAATAAAGCAGTGACTAAGAATTAGATTTTTAAAATCTCCATGCAAAAGATGTGATTGCATGTTGTCTTCAGCATGGAATGTGTATCCCTGAGGATAATCTTTGCTTCCAGATTCGGATCATGTTAGACTAATGTCTATCAATTCATTTGACCTAACGACATCTATTTGCCTTGAAATTGTTACACATCTCTTTGTGAAGAGAGCCTCACATTTTAAAATCCCCCTTTCACTGTCATTGTTCTGTTCATGGAACTGGCTCAATACTGCAGTTGAGTCCTACCTAGGCATGAACACGAGTAAAACATGGCTATTTCCCAGACCATGCCTCCCGAATTGCAATCTTTGTAAAACTGGATGGAGAATGTGGATTTGTAATGCAGATTACACAGTTTTCAGATAACTGTCATGAGTCTCTCTATGTAATTACACTAGCCCAGAGATAACTTTTGTACAATGGTTTGTAGGTTGCTTTCTCTAAATTTAGATATTTCAGCAGCCTGCATTATTCTCTTATTGGTTCTAGGAGTCTAAACATATTCCTCTGGCTGTATTCTTCATCAAGTCTAGTATGTGTTTTCTAAGGGTGAAGGTATTGCGTTGACTTTGCTCTATGAAACTGCAAGTTTGTTCTACATACTCCAGGGATTATACGTGAGCAAGGAAAGTGATGAGGAAAATATCTAGAGCAAGGGTGACTGCATCAAGGGCATAACTTTCATGTTTTTATTCTGGTATTACAGTAGTAAAAAGTGCTATGAAGAATGATTGTGAGACTAGATTGAAACCATGAATAGTGAACACCATTGCTTTGACTCACTTAAAACTTTGCAATGAAAAGTAGGCCAGAAATCTAAAAGAAATCAGGGAAGGGTTTGGAGGGAGGAAAGCAAGGCAGGGGAAATGAAATTACAAATACTGTCAAATATGAAGGAAATAATTAAAAAAGAAGTAATAATAAATTACAAATACTGTCAAATATGAAGGAAATAATTAAAAAAAAGCATGCTACTGTGTCCATTTTGACAAATTCATAATCTATTTCTCTATTCATGAGGGGCATAACCTTGTTATATACATTTTTCCTTGGTAAGCTGAGCAAGAAAAGACTCACAGAAAGCTTGATTAGGGTAGATATCTGGAAAGTTGGGAGAACTGAATGTTGTGTTTGGCTCCCATAATTCAAAAGGTCCTCCGCAGTCAGCTAAAATGGATTAAGAAACAGTTATTAACAACACCATGCCTATTCCACAGATATTTTCTTAGATGCCAAACATTGTAAAAACACATTTCCTAGAATGCTAGTTTTGACAGATTGATTTTACAAACTGTATAAGGTGTTAGGGAAACATGTTAGTACATTGGTGTTTTTAGTAGAAAAGTTCCCAAAAGCTTTATATTCTTACTTCCTTTATAAGTTACAAAAGATTATAATAGTGTTTACAATTGCCCATATTTATTTGACCAATGGAAATATTTTGTTAAGTACATAAGGGAAAATCATATCTGCAGAAAAATGTGAATATTTATAAGAGAAAAATGCCAGCCCTGCTACCATCTAGAAGTAGAGTCAGTTCTGGTATGTCACTGATCTAGCAATATAGACTTTTTGATCATTTATTATTAAGGTATTGGGTGGAAATGATGCTCAACATTGAAGTGTGTGGTAGTCAGGAAGGGAGGAGCAACACTTTCTCTTCCTGTTTAAAATTCTGAGGAAATCATGCTAGTGCACACCTGTGATCCAAGATCTTAGACTATGGAAGCAGAAGGATCTGGAATTCAACCTTCCTATATTACATGAGAGTATACACACAACCTTTCCAACCAAAAAGTGCAACAAAACAACAATTCTTAGTTTTCTTTTCTTGTAAGATATGTTTCTCAACATTTTGTCATAGTTGAGATTCCCAGGGTTTAGTTAAATTTTATTATAAAATAGAGCCTACATCTTCTAGTTCTATGATTAGGTATACTAACATTCTAGTATACTGAATATATGTTTTCTTTTTACTAATTATAAAGAAATATAAAACAGTTTAAGATTTTATTGACTGTTTTAGGGACCCCAATTTTAATACTCGCTACCATTTAAAATTATATAGTTATATTTAAAAATGATTTCCAAAATTTAAGATGCCTGGCTAACTGTATGAGGATTTTCCTTTTAGTGAAGGCATATAAGGTTAGGATTTTTTAATACTCAGTAAATTAGAAATTGAAATTGAGAGAGGGAAAATTAGACTATATCCATGCAGAGCTTCAGTCATATGTTCTTTCTAATAATTT
Organism: Microtus oregoni; assembly: GCF_018167655.1. Classification (NCBI taxonomy): domain Eukaryota; kingdom Metazoa; phylum Chordata; class Mammalia; order Rodentia; family Cricetidae; genus Microtus; species Microtus oregoni. The sequence continues at coordinate 10,677,733 of NW_024543089.1, read as the reverse complement.
TCTATACATATCATTAGTCTTTTTTACCTGAACCACTTGAACATCTTCTGAGCATGTGCATGTATGTCTGTGTATGTGAGATTCTATGTGTATGTCCATGCCTTTGTATTTGTGTGGTTTCTATGCATAAGCATGTGTGCATGTGTGTTCATTTATGAGTGTGAAAACACAAGTGTATGACTGTGTGTTTGTGTATGAATATGTGTATTTGTATATGTGTGTGATATGTGAATGGGTATAGTATAAATTTGTCTGCATTTGTACATAACATATTTGTCTGTGTGCAGGTGAGAATGGGTATGTGTTTATCACTGTATATTTGGGTTAGTACAGATGCAGGCATGTGTACAATATATTTGAGCTTAAATCTCTATATTTTATATTCATAAGTGTGAATGTGCTTGTTTGTTTGTATTGTGAGTATATATATACTTATATGTGAACTTGCAAATGTGTATGTGTGGATGTGTGTATATATATGAGTGCATGCACATGTTTACCTATGCTCACTGTGTTTCAGTTCTTAGGTGTGCACATGTGCATGTGAATGTGTGTATGTATTTGTGTATGTATATATGTGTAAATGTGTTTGTGCGAGTTCATGAAAGTTTAACTATATGTGCTTGTGTTTATCTGTCTAAATGTGGATATGTGCACATGTATGTCTGCGTGAATATGCTTTATGTATTCATAGGTTTGTTGTGTGCACATGATTCTTATGGGAAGTTCCATAGACTGATGAGGCATGACTCTAGAAACTGCATTCATACTATGCTGTTAGGTAATAGAGGCCTACACATACAATGGGAGTAAAACATCCTGGCTGGCTTGGAGGGTCTGTTCATTGACAGAGTTGGATTCTCACTTTTAATATTCCTAGGTGCTGTTATTTCAAATGTTTGTAATTTGATTAATCTCTTTTTATGCCATAGAAATCTCTACTGTACCCATGATGTGTTTATGCAGCATTCTCTAAGGGAGTTTTCACAGATGGAGTTATGTCCTTAAGAGATTCTGCTTGTAACCTCTATTTAAGGCTGACATTTATAAGGTTTGTGTCCATAAGGAGGTGCATCCCAGAGGTGGGAAAGAGAAAAGCCCAACCGTCTCATAGAAAGTTTGAATTAAACACGTGGAAAAAAAACAAGATAAGAAATGAAGACATAATTTCAATTACTGATAGGCTTTTGACTGTTACTTATTTATGGGGGAAATAATATATGTAACTTGAGAAACAATAAATCACATTGAATTTAGATGAAATTAATTTTAGTATTCTCAATTATTATCTATTATTTTAGTAATACACAATAAATTTTTAATATTATATTGAACATGGTAATAAGTTTAGGTCCTAATCTGAAATTACATCTCCTGTGAGAATTTGGGGTCCAACTTTTAAAAATTAGTAGTTTTAAGACATTTTTGTAGCTATTCATAATGTATATATTTTCATCAAACTTGTGATTTAAATGTTTATTTAAGTGTTTAAATGTTGTGGTTTAAATGTTTATTCATGAATATTAAATTTTATTTGTTCTTAAAATAAAGTTAACCAATGATAACACTAAATGAGGCTAGTTGTTGTAAAGGTAAAGCAATGAAAACAAAAGAGAGTAAGAAAAAGTTCTTTGGTGAAGGATTCTATTAATGCAATTAAGACCTGTGTGTGCTAGGGGTTGAATATTAAGTTGGACAAACACCACAGATTTCTGGTCTGCAGGGAAAGGCTAAGAAAGCATAAATGCAGACTGATTCCCATATGGAGAACTTGTCAAGTTGTTTAGTAACTTTTTTCAAACTAACTCACTGCGTGTTAAGAAATGAAAAATGGCTTACTTACATCAGGAAATGATAGAGAAAAAATAATCTTGGAATATAAAATGGCTAAAGCCAGTTTTTCTGAATTAGTTGAGAATCTCAGAAATTACCCAGGAGCTGAGTGCTGAATTCTTTTTGCCTACACATACTGTACTTTGTGAGAGAGTCTCAGAATTGGTTTTCAAATTAATATGATGTTTGTTTAACAGAATATTAGTTTTTGTAAACTTCTTCAAGTAGAGAACTCTTACTGAAATTAATTGTATCAACATCACAGGCACCATCCTGAAGCTGATGGAACAGAGACTAAAGTGACATGGTTGAGGAATCCCTGCAGTTGTGAATATTCAGAAAACTAGACCCAACAATATTCTCAGGAATTGAGTAGGTACACGGTCTGATTATTCAACCACTTGTCTGAGATTTCTTATTTAACTACTCTGTAAAGAGAAACAGAAAGGTTTTAGCCAGTCAACCATGGTTTCCTTTTATTTTTGCTTAAACAACTCAGTGATCTGGAATTAGAATAGCTCTGCACAGATAGGACTCCTATTGACCCATCTGCAAAAGGCATTAGAAAGAAATTGTTCAGGATGCGTTGGACGGTAATTAACATTTCCGCTGTGCTAAACATTGGCTCAAAGTGAACCACTTAGAAAGTGGAACAAACATGTTCTGGGCAAATTCTAAATTTATATCTTAAAATCCCATGGGTTATTCTAACAGTACAATTTTCCCAGTGCTAAAACATGCACAGATGCTAAGCTTCTGTGCACTGAGATATTGTGAATTTTCTTTTACTGACTAGAATAGATATGATGATGGTACACATAATATTGATTTTAACATGGACAACAAAGGTGCAATCATTTATTTTATGTGTGATAATATAAAAGTTATCTTAGATTTTAAAATTTAAGAAATGTAATTTGTCTAATAATTTAAATATGGAGCATCTGAGACTCATCAAACTAGTAGTGATTTTAAGAATTCTAAACATAAAATTGTGCATAAAAATGTTTTATGCTATAAATTTAGAGGGACCAGACAGAATGTAAGAGTACTACCATATTCAAATGCCGCAAAGCCCAAATTACTGCATTCATATTGGTATTAACCCAAAAATCTAGTTCCAATGGCCAGAAGAAGAATATGACAAAATATCAGGATAGCAAAAGAATTCTTGGTGCATATTTATTAATATTTACGGGTTACTGATTCATGTGACACTAGGAACCAGGCAGATACAGTGAATTACAGCTAGGCTAGAATGATTTACCAGGCAGATACAGTGAATTACAGCTAGGTTAGGCTGAGAAGTACACTTGTGAATCTGCTTAGTCTCAGAAGACGTGAAGTCCATCCCCAGCACTGGAAAAAAAACAAAACTTCTGCCTTTAGTGGACTTTATAGCAGTATTTTATTGTCTGTTCATCAGGGTTCCTCCCCCCTCTCTTTCAGATTTCTGAGTGCCTCATTTATTCATGCATTTCCTTAATTAAATCTTGTCCATTTGACACATTAACCATGAATAGTATACTGTTTAAAATATTTGTTTTCCTGTCATGTTAAAATTTTCAAAAACCACCTGTGCTGATACTTCTTAGGTCTCTTTGGCAGTGCCATTTGCAGAGTCTATGCCTTAAATGAATGATGGGAATGCTGCATCATTGAAGAAACATTCAAACATTCCAGTGTGCAAGGAGAGTGAACACTAGCTTTTTTTTAGGAATATAGTGAATATTCAAGATGGCAGCATGAGGCCTGGAGAAACCACATCTTTATTTAGTGGCACCTCATTTTTAAAAAGATGTCAAATATCAATTATTTTTTCTAGAGGACTTTGGGCTTGTTAAAGTCATGTAGCTGAAAACAAATCTGCTTCTTAAAACAAAAGCAAAACTAAACAAAACAAACAAAAAACAGATGCGTTTAGTGTGTTTGTCTGTCCATGTGTAACTGTGTGTGTGTGTGCGCGGATGTATGCGTGTGTGTGTGTGTGTATGTGTGTGTGTGTATGCATTCCATAGCAAACTTGTACGGGTCAGAGGATAACTATGCGAGTCAGTTCTTTCCTTCACGTGAATCCCATGAATTAAACTCAGGTCAACAGGTTAGGTTGCAAATGCCTTTGTCCACTGTGTTCTTTTGCCAGGGTCTTTTGCTTTTTATTTGTTTGTTTTGTTTTAGATTGAAGTTTTAATGCAGAAAAATATATGCTTTTCTGGGTATTTTAAGTGTTTCAGATAAAAGGAGAAGAGGAAATTCTGTGTTTGAGTGTTCAGATATGTCACAAAATACTCCCCTTGGCTCTCTCAGATTCCCATGATCACAAGACTGAGGGTATGCCTCAAAACATACCACCGCACTGAGAATATCCTAAAAGACAGGAGCTGTGTTATATAAGTATCTTTATCTGTGATTATCCTTTTATGGTCTGTCAAATGCCATGGTCTTATAATAGGGTGTGCTTCTTCAGACATGAATAAGATGAATGGTAATAAGGTTTCTTTGAAATTACAGCTTTTCAATTTGACCTAAGAAAAGTAGGCATACGATCCATTTTGTTCTTTTGAATTAAAAGCTATGGTAGGATTGGAAATCTCAGTTATTGCTCAGCTATGATGCCGCCAAGGGAGGGTATTCCAAAGCCTTGTCAAAGCATCACTTCAGGATGTAAACATTCCCCATTCATTAGGGATGTCTGGTAAAAGTTTGGATTTAATATTTGCTATCAAATTATTCCAAAATAAAGTTGGGGTGTGTGGTGGTTTGAGAGAAAATGGCCACCAAAGGGAGTGGCACTCTTAGGAATTGTGGCTTTGTTGGATTAGGTATGGCCTTGTGGAGGAAGTGTCTCACTGTAGAAGTAGGTAGAAGTAGGTGGGCTTTCGCATATGCTCAAGATACCACCCAGTGTTTCAGTTCACTTCCTGTTGCCCGAAAGATATAGAATTCTTCGGCACCCTGTGTACCTGCATGCCACCATACTCCCACTCATCACGCTCCCTGCCATGATGATAATGGACTAAACCTCTGAAACTCTAAGCTTCCATCACAATTAAACATTTTCCTTTATAAGAGTGGTCAGGGTCATGGTGTCTCTCACAGCAATAGAAACCCTAGCTGAGGCAGAGTGTTTCAGTCTTAACTGAGCTGTTATGATTTTCAAATCCTTCCTAAAAAGGCAACTAGAACCTCAGCAGCTCTTCCCCCAAGAGAGTAGACTCCACTCATCTCCACCAATGTGGCACTGGAGTTTGCATTTTAATGAGAACGAAATAAAAGTTAGTACTGTCACTAAATTTAAGAAAAATTACTAAATTTATTAAAAATAAATATATTTTAAAATTACTAAATCATATTTTAAATATGATTGACAACTTTATAACAAGTGAATATCTGTGAATTCATTATAACACATCACTGGCTAGATACAGTTTTTCTCATGGTCTTTATTTTTACTTTGATTTTCCATTGAAACACTATTAGGCTGAGATAAAAGCAATAAGCTGAAACAAGATAGATTCATGACTTAGGGAATACACATAATGGGTTTACTTACTAGGAAGTTCTGGTGGAGGTGTAGGAACCAAAGTTGGTTCTGGATAAGGACTCTCACTACAGATTCCATTTGTTAGGTTTATGTCATCCAGACCTATTGTACTAAAACCTGGGTTTCTAAACGCATTGAATACAACCTGAAATTCAGAGAGGCATATATTATTATTCCACTCTAATAATTTCTGACTTGGCTCTTCTTATGGCTTAATAACTCAGGGGAAGCAGTATTGCCAATTATACAATGCATAATGAAATACTCCACATTGAAATATTGGTAAAGCATACTGTTTAAGTTCTTTTGAGAATCTCAACCTTTATCTTACATATAAATCTTAGCAAAACTATTCATGCATGTCTTCTTTCTGAGTTAGATTATAGTCTTATGATTTATTTATCTCTCTTCTCCTGATTTTATCATTCTCTGTTTTTCTTAGTAAAGCCTATACATAATTTGGATGCAGAGAGAAACCTCCTGCCAATTATATTAAAAATCCAAATGTCTGTTTTCCCTCATACTAGATATCAGTCTTGAAGAGCAGACACTCTGATTATATCATTTAAATAGGGAAAGAGGAACACGAAGAAATGAGTAGCATAACATGAACATTCAGGATCAACCAGTACTGGTCCTAGTTCACTTAGGGTTCTGAATTAGCATTCTTAGGAAGGTGCTAATCATAAGACGAACAAACAGTCTCGGTCACAGCTCCTGGGTTTATAAACACCACAGCAGGTTCTCAGATATTGTGACTGTTTTCAACTGTACTTCCTTGGACGTATCTTCAATAACATAAGAATGAGACAAACATACTTGCTGTGTGGTATTTGCTATCTGAGCCACATAATTTACATTGTCTTATTTGATTTTTTTACCAGAGCATGTATTCCTCAATTCATTATTTTCCTTTAATTCCATAGGTCTCATACCAGATATATTCCAATAATTGTGAAATATTCCTTTTCCAGAGGAGAAAAAAATTAAGGTGATAACAGCAAGTTGTTCACAACTTCTCAATACAACGGCATAATAAAAATGTAAGCTTGTATTCTCCAACAGATGACAGTATCCTCTAAGTCCTACTGTATGACTGAAATTCCAAATAGCCCTGATCCTCATGCTGACCATGGTATGACCTATACCATCTTACCTATGAATATTTGTGAATCAACAACAGTAACAGAACAACTTTCTGTGCGACAATTTCCTCCATCCTTAAGGAAACTCCTTAAAAGTCAAGATATTCTAAAGGAAGTTAAAACTTTCCATTCTGCAGGGAGATTCTTTTAAACTTGGGAAGCAGATCACTTAATAGATTTGAGAGTTTGCTCAAACAGATGGGGTTCACTGGGTCTGCCCTCCCCAAGATTTTCTGTTTTAAGAACTGTTGAGAGATACTCTCGGCCAGGCTGAACCACCTGAATAGGCTGGGGAAAGCTGATCTGATCAGAAAAGGCACTCTCCAACCTCTGAAGTGTTTCAAGTTTCCACCTTTGGTGACCCATCATCTACACCAAGGTGATGCAGCTGTCTTTGAGGAATTTCTGCTCCTGTAAGTAACCCCCACACCCACACTTCTGTAACTAATCCCCATAGAACTCATTGGCTCACAAATTTGGACTTTGTTGGTATCCTTACTTTGGCCTGCCTATGGTTCACTATCTGGGGAGAGTAGATGTTGGTGCATTTGTCACCAGGATTAGTGTCACATAATATAATTATAACAATACACTGTAATAAAATTTGTGCGATAGGAATTATTAACTTACATTCAAAGCTTTAGGACTGTGATTAACAAAACCATGGAAGCTAATCATGAATAAAGTATCATCATGTGCATTTGCGATGTGGCAATATCTTTTTTCATGTAAAACTAAGACCAAACATACTGTACCAGACCATTGCAGGTTTAGAAAATAACCTCAATGGCCAGAACTGCCTGCAGAAATGCTGATTTTCTCATTTTATTCATCTATTTGTCTCTGTTTGATATTCTATTTTTTCTTTTTTGAATTATCAGAGAACAAAATTAATGAAGAAAAATTCAAACTGAAGACTAGAATATGAAAAAATAAAGGGAAGGGTGACAGAAAGAAGGCAGATGAGGATCACTGATTATGGCTCTATGTCATAAGGGAGGATCTATGCCTCTGGTGATAACATTGTCTGTTCAAATATACATCGTCTAAAAGTGATACTAACTTGTATCAAATTATTCAAATAAAACATTGTTAATTTGGTCAGACTAATAGGGCACATTATCCTATATTTTAATAGCAACAACCCTTAGGAAATAAAGGCATTAAATTCTTATCTGGAAAAATTAATTCAACTTAATGCAGAATAAATGATCAGAGACTTCCCAATGATATGGCTCATAAAATTCCTTTCTAAAGGAAATCTACCGAGATTAAGTCATAGTGGGGTTGGCTGGTGGATATTGATGGACATGGATGTTTAACTATGAAATGATAATTATCTGGAATGTGTAGAGCTGAACAAGATAAGGCAGAAGAATAGAAGAAGGTATTGATGAAGGGAGATGAAGCTGCCTTTTTTCTAAGGGTTTTAGAATGTTAATATCATAAGTGATTCCTCAAGACTAAAAGAAAAAATAAGGTAGATTTGAAAAGAAGAGAAAGTTACTAGGTTTTCTCCAGAAACTACTTTACTATATCATTGTAAAGTATACTCACACATTATAAAAATACACATAGAAATTACAAAGTATTTTTGCAAACCTTAAATTTCCCTGTTTCATTAAATGTAACTTGGCCATAATTCCAATTCCTCCCATAATTTCCTGTTCTTTGAAAAACTGTCTTGCCTGTGCTTTCATCACTGCTGATTTGGATGCTTAAGTTGTAGACATTTTCACAACACATGTAATACCTGGAAATAGGAAAAGATGTTTAGCTTTTAACACATTGAATAAATTTATTTTAGTTTTTTCTGCAGATTTTCTTATATTTAATTATATATTTTTTCCCTTTGGGTGTTTCTGGGCAAGAGGGTCAGGGGGCCACCAATACTTTGCTGTTCTATCAATTGTAAAAAACAATAATGTAGGCATTAAAACGTTAGCTATCTGATCTGAGGCTGGTTCCCTAACAAAACTGTTGCTAGCCACTCACAAACATAGCATTTCAGTATATCCGACCAGAAGTCAAAGACCTTATTGGAAACATACCAGAAATGAAGGCAGGCAGGCTCCGAAGCGAGCTCTAAAGAGAGGCTTAAAAGCCCCACTCTTTCTCTTCTCCAGCATTGTTCAGTTGGTGTAGAAATGTAAAATCCTGTAAAGCCAACCAAGAACTTTTACTTGCTTAAAGCAGGTAACGATTTAAGATGAAACTTTATGACATGTAGTTTTCACATTGGATGAGGTACCAGAATAGAGTCTGGAGTGGTTGAGTCTGCCATTATAAATTGTTTAAGAAAATCACTCAACTTTGGACTTCTTACTTTAATTCTAATTTTCCATACATCTAGAAAAACTCATAGCTTGACAGGTAATCAGCACATGGCTGACTGTATTTAGATATTCTGTTTGGTTAACTAACAGGATATACAATTATTTAAGCATACATTTGATGACAAGACTAAACGTTCCAAAGAACACTGGTTTTATATCCCATTGACTACACTGCATATCTTTACATAAGAAGGTGCCTGATTTTATAAGGGTTTTTCATATTTCTGTATTCATTTGAATGATAACTAATCAGATCACTGTGGAGCAGGCAGCATACTAATCCATATAAAAGCTTTTGAAATAGCACAAGATACTGCATAAGTGCTTTCTGGTCTAGAATTCATTATTCAAGCCAATGACTTGAGTCATTTCTAGTGTGTGAAGTACAGTTAGGTAAGAATATCTTAACATTCTCTTAGGGGAATTTACTTCATTCTTAGTTCGAAACTCATATATTAAAACAGAAGCAGGAATTATCCAGCAAAGCATGCTACAAAGCAAATGAAATATGGGACTAATAGAATTGGATTGTCATGCATTCTTTATGAAATGCCCAAATGTGTTTGCTTGAAATCAACATCTTCTCTCCTGTGCCTTTCAACAGAAAAATATAGGCAATGTTGTATATAAAATGCAATCTCATTCATTTGTAATACGCAGAGTAAGCATAAGATACGAAGAAGAGAAATTCAAGTAGAAATGTTTATAAACACATACTTAGACCAATGAGGCAAAAATTATCTGGAATAAATGAGTGTTCTATCAAGGTGAAATAGTGCTAAAAGACTTATAAAAGAAATATATGCACATGCATTGCATTCGTATTACAAAATGCATGAATGTGTTTCACAGTTTATACTAGTAACAGACTACTCACATTTTATTTATGCTAAAATATTTCATGAATATTTTAGCTATGTCTGGTCTCATATATATGAAGCTATGTAAAAGGTCAGCTTCAGATTCATCACACAAGTCCCAGCCCCTGCTCTCTATGAGCTCCCAAATAAACCCAGTTGGAATTCATCTTGCTGTTAGTTGCTTAGGGCATGATAAGAAAGAAGTACTGAAGTGGTCTAAGTACTTGAAAACTTTTGAGTTAGCTGTTAATTGTGTGATAGAAGCAACATCGTGCTGCTATGTCTGTTCTGGCATGTTCACCCAACACAATCCATTTACTAGTTATAATTTGAAATGTGCTAAGTATCTTATTCATTCATTTAGCGGTAATATATTTAGATCTGATTGTATAATTAATATGATGTTTTATTAATTAAATTATTGACTCTACATCCTTCTCCCTCTCTCTTTTTCTCCCACTCTCTCACACCTTCTCTCCTCTGCCTGCCCCTCAACCCATGCCTCTTCTGTAATCATGCAGAAAGGGAAAGCCCCCCTCCCCCCAAGGGTTTCAACAGAGCCTGGCTTATCAAGCTGCCCCAAGTCCAAGCATCTCCTCTGCTATTAGGCCTGGCAAGGCAATCCAGAAGGAGAAATAGGTTTTCCAAAGCTTGCCAAAGCCCTGGGAATAGGCCCTGTCCCCATTTCCAGGAGTCCCACATACAGACTAAACTATACAACTGTTACATTTATGCAGAGAGCCTCACTTGGTCCCATGTAGACTTCCTGGTGGTGGGTTCAGAATCTGTAAACCAGGCTCCCATGAGTCACGCTAGTGGTTTCTGTGCGTTTTTCTGTGACTCCCTGAGTGTGGCTCAATGTTTGTCTTTGGGTCTGTAAATCTGCCTGTATAAAGTCCACTTAAAACAAGATTAATTATAGAAATGATAGTACCTTTTATATTTTGGAAAATAAACTAAGACAGTAAGCATCATGCATCTGTAAATATTGTTATATACAAAATAATTTACTATATTACCTATTATCTTATTATTATCTAAGTGAGTTAAATTAATCAACTAAAATAGGTAAAATAAATTCTCTATAAAATTATGAGAGTATGCAATTTATATTAAATTTAGTTCACTCATGCAATTATTCTTTAATTTAATCGATGATATTTTGATATTGATCACTTGACTTATTTAACACTTACAGGATGCAATAGGAATACTCAAAGAGAATACATTTTATTTTAACCTATTAATAATTTTCTCTAGCCTAGGAGATTTCCTAATATAGAGGAATAATGTTTTATGCTCACCAATTTTCTCTCTTTTGTCTCTGGGAGAAAATACATTTTTTTTAAGTTCCAATGTTTTTAATATGTTTCTTTTTAAGTTTTCTCAAAATTGACCATATCTTTGCCTTCAATAATTGGAATATGGCATAGACTTAACTTTGCACCTCATGTGATGAGCTCCAAATTAGCTGTCTACCTAGTTGTTTACTCTCAGAGTATGGAATAATATACAGACAATGTTTTTACTGGAGCATATCATCAGATGGAGGAAGAAATAACAGCAACTAGGGATGATGGTACTAGGTTAGGATACCATTTCTACAGGCTAAGTTTTGTGAGCTGTACACAATAGTTACCTGGAAAAACAGAACCTCAATTGATAATTGATCTAAAAGGGCACAGCCTACTATGGTACTATTCTTGGACAGGATATATATATATATATATATATATATATATATATATATATATATATGTGTGTGTGTGTGTGTGTGTGTGTGTATGTATATGTATGTATATATATATACAACTGAACACCTCAGAGAGAGCAAACTAGTAAACTACATTCTTCTCGGGTTTCTATTTCTGCCCTTCCTCCAGATTTCTGTCATTAATTCTTGTCTTGGCTTCCTTTCATGATGAACTCTAAGCTGCAAACCAGATAGACTTTTCTCCTGAAGATGTTTTTGCTTAGTGTTTTATCACAGTGAAATATAAACTAAACAAAACATTGTCGTAGTGTTTATTCCCAAGTGGGCCTTCCTCTAAGATGTTCTTTAAATTGGGGATTCTGCTTCACAAAGCTTCCTGAGAAGTCATGTGATTGGTTACATGTTGTAATAGGAGCGGTGGGCTGCGTCCCGCCACCCAGCTAGCTTTACCTGAAATAATTACACATAAACTGTATTTTTTTAAACACTGCTTGGCCCATTAGCTCTAGCCTCTTATTGGCTAGCTCTTACATATTGATCTAACCCATTTCTAATAATCTGTGTAGCCCACGAGGTGGCTTACCAGGAAAGATCGTAACCTGTGTCTGTCTGGAGTGGGAGAATCATGGCGACTTCCTACTCGGCTTCTTTCTCCCAGCATTCTGTTCTGTCTACTCCGCCTACCTAATTTTGTGTCCTATCAGGGCCAAGCAGTTTTTTTTATTAATTAACCAATAAAACAACAGATAGAAAGATGACCCACCTCCATCAGTTACATCTTCATTCAAGATCGTCTATGTCTACAGCAGTTACAGAATCACTCTTTTGGGGCCTCTTTACTACGGCAGCCATATCTTCTAATCCTGAAAAACCCAGGCTCTCACTAAGGACCTCACTTTGGCAATTCTGTTATGGCTTCAGAAAAGACCCTGCAGGATGTATGCTGCTTGATGGAGGAAGGTCATTGGCTAATAAAGGCACTGCCCTGGCCCATTTTATTGGTTAGAGGATAGAGGATAGGTGGGAGGAGTAAACAGAACAGAACGCTGGGAGGAAGAGGAAGTGAGGTCAGAGACTCCACAGCTCAGCTCTCCTCTAGGGAGCAGACGCCTGAGAGAGACGCCATGCCCCGCTCCCGGCATGAAGCTCCGACCCAGGATGGACTAGGCTAGAATCTTCCCGGTAAGACCGGTTCTCACAGATTATTAGAGATGGGTTGATCGGGATGTGAGAATTAGCCTGTAAGTGCTAGAGCTAAAGGGCCAAGCAGTGCTTAAAAGAATACAGTGTCTGTGTAATTATTTTGGGCCATAAGCTAGCCGAGCAGGCGGCCGGGGTGCTGGGAACGCAGCCCCGCCGCCCCTATTACTTCATATGGCGCCCCACGTGATGGACTAAACCCACTTAAAAAACCTGAGAAGGCTTAAAAATAAGGGAGAGAGAGTTTAACACAGATTTTTGCTGTTTGTTGGTGGCATGCTGTAGAGAGATTTCCTGATTCGGCAACAGTAGCAGAAAAAACGCTGTGTCATTTTAAAGCACGACTTCCCGGGGCTGTGCCGCCCTTGCGATCTCTGTCTGGCTCCTGCGGGGGACAGAGCTTTTGAATAGAGCATTTGGAGTAAAGTGCTATGATTTGTTTGATGGCAACTAGACTCGCTGTGTTCTTGGGTCTGCTCTGCTTGCTAGAGGCAAGCGGGCGCCTCATCTGAGAGAAGCTTCCTGACTCAGCTTTAGCTACAGAACCCTGCAGCTCATTAAGAGGTCCTGCCACGAAACACTGACAAAAAGCTGAACGCATGCTTTTCAGTTTTCAGCCGTAGCAGGAAAAAAGCTGCGCCGTTTAAAAATGCCAGCTTTCTGGGCTGTCCTGCCAGGGCAAACTTTGACTCTTTTACGCAGGCGGTTCGTGCCGTTTGCAAGCTTAAGCTCGCCTGCTGACAGGGATATTGAAACACTGTAGGCTTGTGGCACTGAATGCGGCTCTGGCCGATACCTCAGCCATGAGGCTGGAAAGCTAAGGAAGGGACTGGATCTAGCTGGCAAAGCCACGCCTTTAGTCCTACTGAGATTGCTTGGTAAATTAAAGATTCATGTGGTCAGAAAAAGAGAGATATACAGTAAAGAGAGCTTCAAAGACAAAGAAAATTTCTAAATGGTTTGAAGTGTGTTAAAAATATATGCAGACTAAAATTTAAAGTTCTTGAAGTTAAAAAAAAAAAAGGAAGAGAGTTGTTGTGTGTGGTAGCACACGCCTTTAATCCCAGTGCCTAGAAGGCAGAGACAAACAGATCTCTGTGAGTTCAAGGTGTAGTAGCAAACACCTTTAATCCCACTGCCTGAGAGGCAGAGACAGGCGGATCTCTGAGAGTTCAAAGACAGCCTGGTCTACAGAGATATTCCAGGTCAAAGATATACGCTCAAAAAGCAAAAAGTTAACCTAGGAATGTCACAGCTTAGATTCTTAAGCGCCTAGTGATTTAAAGGCGCAAATCAAAAGTGCCCCTGGATGGTAAAAAATTGCAGATTCACAATAGGACAGATTCAGACCACTAAATGAGTCACACTGTGGATGAATGTACGTAGGCTTGGGAGAGAGAAGAAAAAGAATATAGAGAATAAAGTTAATGGTTTAAAAAAGTAAAAGTAAAGTCTTTAAAGAGACAGAGTACAGATAGTTAAGAGATTAAAAGAAATAAAGAAAAATAAGCCACATAAAAATGGAAAATTCACAGAGAGTCTGGATTATGTACATTGTGTTTTCTTTAAAATTTTTGACTGTGAAGGAGCTAAGTACAGAGAGACATTTCATTACATGGGCTGCCAAGCTAAACCAAAATGGATATCATGAGGGTATGATTTCAGAATTTGGATCTAAGGATATGATACTTTGGAAAAGAGATTCTTCTTTTGTTTTCACAGAGGATCAGACCTTGTGGATTGCATTTATCCCGATATGGTATGATAGACCACGCCCTCCTGAAGGGTTGGTGTGAACACCTTCAGAAAATTGCTTCTCTCAACTGCCAACTGAGATGAAACTAGCACACAGGTTATACCATGAAAGACCTAATTAACGACGCCCCCATTCAGCAGGAAGCAGTTTGGAGAGAAATAACTGCGCCCATATTCCCAAATATGGTTTATAAACGTTCTTTTACATTTAAAGGGGGATATGATATAGATATGAATAATTTGCATTAGTATAGATTTTGCTTTATTGATAGAGATTTAAGGTCAATTTTGTTATATGTATAAGTGTTTCTGATTTTGATTAAGGTATTGTGATTGTGTAGTTCATTTAAATATGTACTGTATAATTAAGAAATATAGGTTGTTAATGGATAATCATCGATAATAGTAAAGCTTGTAGTCATGTTAGTTAGATTTTCTAGATATATAGAGATATATTTTAGATAGACATTCTTCATTCTTTCAAAGATTACAGAATAGGACATTTAATGTTTTAATAACTGAGGACTTTTCATGACAATGAGACACTCTGCTCCTGGCAGCACCAATCTACTTCAAGAGGAAGATGGGCATCGAAGAGGCTCGTTATGGAGTTTTGATAGCCATTTGGGCAAGAAACTGCTCTTGCCTGGACTATTGCATAAACTGGACACAGAGAACCCGCAGAGAGAGGACTACTGAACTTGCCTAAGGTGAGATGATCTTTCGGGGTTCCTGATTCATGAAAGAATCTGCGAGACATTCTGCAGGAAACAACAGATAGTGACTGAACTAACTTTGAATTTTCCTGCTTTATGGAAATGTCTGCTGGATACCATGGGCCTGAAGGCTTGAAGATGGATGCCCCAACGGTACAGAGGAACTTTGGGTGACTGTCCAGGCAGCGAGATGTCGCTGTCATTTCTAGAGTTTTAAAAGTTGCTTTTTTCTTGTTTGCTTAGATAGTATTGTATCTTTCTGGAGTCTTTGATGGAGTTAAGAATATTTAGTTATAGTTATAGTTTTCCTTAGTTATGAAAAAGATTATTGTAACTTTTACTTGATAACTGTTTTGTTATATGTAATTTTGCTATGTTAAAGCCTTTTTTTTGTTTAAACCGAAAAAGGGGAAATGATGGAGGAAGGTCATTGGCTAATAAAGGCACTGCCCTGGCCCATTTTATTGGTTAGAGGATAGAGGATAGGTGGGAGGAGTAAACAGAACAGAACGCTGGGAGGAAGAGGAAGTGAGGTCAGAGACTCCACAGCTCAGCTCTCCTCTAGGGAGCAGACGCCTGAGAGAGATGCCATGCCCCGCTCCCGGCATGAAGCTCCGACCCAGGATGGACTAGGCTAGAATCTTCCCAGTAAGACCGGTTCTCACAGATTATTAGAGATGGGTTGATCGGGATGTGAGAATTAGCCTGTAAGTGCTAGAGCTAAAGGGCCAAGCAGTGCTTAAAAGAATACAGTGTCTGTGTAATTATTTTGGGCCATAAGCTAGCCGAGCAGGCGGCCGGGGTGCTGGGAACGCAGCCCCGCCGCCCCTATTACTTCACTGCTGACTCAGCAGGATGTGCTATGTCCTCAACCTTCCTCTACCTCATCCTAAGTTACTGAAAACATACACACACACACACACACACACACACACATCAAACAAACAAACAACAAGAAGAACAAAAAAAAACCCGTAAGATACCCCCATATGGTAAATAACCAAACACAAACAGGCTAAGCTAGCAGGCTCCAGGCATTCTTTTCTGATAAAGGTGGAATGTGGTAACTACAGCAGCTGCCCAAAAGATAGCACCACCCTTGCAGCTGCAGACTACCAATTAACCAGACAGGTGCTCCCAGTTCAGAGGTACATCAACCTGAGTCTGTTCCTTTGCAGTCTGTAGTCCTCCAGACACCCTGCACCACTGCTACTTGGGGTCTCTCCTACTCCAGTGCCGTGTCAAACAGACAAAGGATCCAGTTTTGAACTCGCAATTAAAAGATTCTTTGTTTTTGCATTGTATTTGGTCTCTTTGGTGGTCTTTGGGGGTCTGAACTTTGGGTACAACAGTTCTAGCCATAATAAGTGATGTATTGTATGCAAGATATTTCTTTATGATTTGATTCTTTGTGTATTTCCAAATACCCAAAGACATTAAGGACATTTTAGATCCTATGTCAGCTTATGACCATATTCTCCACCTTTCAATTATTCTGTTTTAAAATACTATCTTTTTACTTGAAGAAAATTTAACCTAAGGATTTTAAGAACGTCTCCTTGATACAAGTGACGACTAACTTTGAATTTTCAGAAACACATTTTACTTCTCTGATGTCATTTTGTATAGTGTATTGCTAACTATCTTTAATCATAAATAGAATATGACAATTTTTATTAAGTGTGCACACTTGTGTATGAGTGTACATACATGTGCTTGTACATGTGTAATATGGGATTCCCCTTTGTGTACTGTGAACATGTTGTATTACCCTTGGTTAATAAAGGAGCTGTTTTGGCCTATGACAGGGCAGAATAGAGCTAGGCAGGAAAATAAAACTGAATGCAAGGAGAAAGAAGGTGGAGTCAGGGAAACACCATGTAGCTGCTAAAGGAGAAAAACATGAGAACCTTACCAATAGGCCACAGCCTAGTGATAATACACTATTAATAGAATAATAGGTTAATTTAAGATGTAAGAGTGAGCTAGGAACACTACTAAGCTGGTGTAGGTGGGTCTTCTATCTATCAGTTGCTTTCATTGGTTAATTAATAAAGAAAACTGCTTGGCCTGATAGGTCAGAACATAGGTGGGTGGAGTAGACAGAATAGAATGCTGGGAAGAAGGGAAGTGAGGCAGACGATATAGCTCTCCTCTCCAAGATGGAAGGAGGTTAAAATCCTTTCTGGTAAGCCTCGTGGTACTACACAGATTATTAGAAATGTGTTAATCAAGATGTGAGAATTAGCCAGTAAGAGGCGAGAGCTAATGGGTCAAGCAGTGTTTAAAAGAATTCAGTTTCCGTGAAATTATTTCGGGTAAAGCTAGCCGGTGGCCGGGAGGTGAGCAGGGAAAAGCAGCCCGCAGCTCCTCTTACTACACTAAGCTATTGGACAAACAGTGTTGTAATTGATGTAGTTTCTGTATGATTATCTGGGACTGGGCAGCCAGGACATGAACGAGTGGTCTCTGTTTATACATGTGTGTGTCTGCACATGTGCATGTGCTTATGTAGGTCAAGGCATGACCATGATATCTTGCTTTTCTCTGGCTGACTGAGTAGCCCCAAGGATCTCCTAATTTTTCTGCACACCCTCCAGCCATATTGTGGCAAGGCCAATGCCTACTGCCTACATAGGCTTTTTACAAAGGTGCTGGAGAAGCTAGTTCAGGACTTCAATATTTGCTTGGTAAACACTTTACCCATTAAGCCAGTTTCTGAGGCCTGTAGCATTTACTTATTGAAGAATTCTGGAAAACTGAGTAGTGTCTTGTTAATTTTTGTATTTTCTGTTTGGGTTAGGTAAATGTTGTTTAATATATTCTTATATCAATTTGACTAGCTTCCACTTTTATTAAAGTCCTACAAAGAAGGAATGACTCATCAATATTTTGCATAACCATACAGGATTTCTATGGTTTAATGACAGTATTTTTAGCTCTTTAATTTTCTTGATATGCATTCTAGATCTCTTGAAATTAACCTTAAAGCGAGCTTAAAACCAGAAAATTTAATAGTCTATTAACTCAAGAATACAATGAACTTTTTCTCTATTCTTACATTTTTCTTACACTTCCTCCTGTCCCCTTTTCTGTCTGTCTCCCCATGAGCTGAATTCAAACTCTGTCCTGTCGACACCCCAAGTAAAATTGTAAATTCTGGGCATGCATTGGTGCTGATGTCATGAACTGAATTTAAACTCTCTGCAGTCAACACCACAAGTAAAGTTGCAAATTCTTGACATGCTTTGGTGCTGATATCATGAACTGAATTCGAACTCTCTCCAATCAACACCCCAATTAAAGATGTAAATTCTCTCTCCCAAGGTCCCCATGCCCCCAGTTTACTCTGGAGATCTTGTTGAAGGGGAGGAGATAGGCAGGAAGGGGAGCAGAGAAAAATGTATAGCTCAATAAAAATCAATAAAAAATAAATAAATAAAAGCTGTAAATTCTGGGTATCTATTGATGCTGATATAAACAGCAGAACCCAGGGAGATGATTGTGATTTCTAGAAAATTTGAGGTCTCTTTCCAGAAGAAACTAGGTTGATTTTAGTAGTTTCATCAGTCTACTTGTGGGTTTAAGATAACTGAATCCATTAGGTAACTATTGCTAAAAGTTTTAATAAAATAATTGGTTTAAATTTAGTTTCTTTAAATATGATAAAGTAGTACTATTTTCTAAAATTTAATTCAAGAAAGATAAGACAAAATGAAAAAATGCTACATTAAAAGGATATAAATTACACTAAGAAAGTATATTTATTTGCCAAGTTGAAATGCAGATATGTAAAAGAATATATATAATATATATATAAAAGAACTTTTATATATAGCCTAACATCTTTTTTTAGACAGCAACTTAGAATAGAATCATGAACAATTGTCTCTTGAATACTTTTGAGTCATAAAAAGAAAATCATTTTAGCAGTATATGGCATTCTGTCAGGAATTTTTTTTCTGATGTTTGTAGAACATAGTGATGAATGTTTATACATCTTAAGCATCCAAATCTTATTATCTTCAACCATATTTTCTAAGGGAAGGTAGAGAAGAAAAATACTTTACCTAAATGGAGGTGGGGCAGTAAAATTTAGCCCTAACTAAGACATCAGGGCCTTAATTTTAATGACTCTATTTTACCCAAAAGCTACCCTTCAAAGCTTTAAAAACAATTGCAATTGTGTCAAAAAGAGCAGAAAAAGAATCTAAGACTAGCTAGGCCCTGTGACACCTACATTTGTAAAGTCTTTTTTATGCTACTAACCTCATTTGCCCCAAATGTTCAGAACAAATAGGCTCTCTCTGAGCATGCCAAAGCACTGCCCTGCATCAGAGCTAACATCTCCCAATCCACTTCACTTTTAAGAGGTACAAAGAAACCCTGAGAGCTGACAGGGCAAAGATTGAGGAGCTGTGGCTCCCCCAAGAGTGAATTCTTTAGAAGGTGTTCTGGAAAAAGTTGAGCAGTTTAGATATTCTTCCCTAAAGTGATGCTAATTCAAAGTTTATCTGTGCCATTTAGGTGCTCCTGTCTTTGAAAGTGAAGGCTAAGAACAAAAGAACCCTGCATGGATAAGAAGAACTGCAGGAGAGGTTTAATTCTCTTGCATTTCAGAAGTACAATGTTCTGACACATTAAAAAAAGAAAAGCCAGTTGGAAGAAAAATAACCCTGGAGGTGAATGACTGGTAGATTATGAAATCACAGCTCTAAGAGTCAGAGAGACCTATTAAGCTCCACCATCGCCCTCATTACTTACGGCCACTGGTGTGCTCTGTCCTGCTTGATCTTGTCTAATTTTCATAACCCTGGCTACATACCTTTCTCCTGAGACTCCATTTCCCTCCCAACTGTTTAAAATCTCCACCTGACACTCACCTTGCTTCACTTTGGGCAGTTTCATCTCCTTTCTGTAGTCATTTACTCTGTTGGCAAGCCGAAATCATTTTCCCTCCTGTAATGTACTTAGACTCTTTTAAATAGCAACGAAATTATTTTATCTCTATTATGATGACACGAAAGTAGAAAATGATAATTTTAACATCAAAATTTCAACTGCATGACACGTATCTGCTATAATCAATAGGTACTAGTGATTTTCTGATTGCTCATCTGACTCCTGTTGTTTAACTGCGGTGCAGACATTATTAGATTTTTTTTTTCACAAGAGGAAACAAAAAGTGATCCTGTTATTTAGATGTTTCAGAATGTCTGTATAGGGCTAAGGAGATTACCAACCAAAGGGTTAATCTTCATCGGGTGAGTTAGTACTTTAACCATATAGAAGGAGGATCTTAGATGCAATTATTCTCGGCTAACTATCTAGGATCATTCATATGTCACCATTTTCAACATTAAATATCGTTTGCCTTTTGGAAGCAGCCATGTATGTAGAGCACATTTGTATGCATTTGTCTATAATGGTATGTAATGTTTAATCTTTAATCGATGGCTATTGGTTATTAGTAACAAATAATAACCAATTGCAACTATTATTCATTTGAAGTTGCATTCAGAATCTAACTTCTCACCACATCTGCTCTCTGATTCTCGTCCTTGACCCCTTCTCTGGGTCATTGGGCAGTGTGGCACTGTTGTCTATCTCATTATCTTATCCTTCCACAAGCTGTGCTGGACCTTATGCTACTTCCTCCTCATCCTCAGCATGAAATTGAGCACTACAGATGAGCCAAGGTCAGATGCATCTCACTGTCCATTCTACTGCATCTCAGCCTGGTGGGCATAATGGCTTTTCCTCAAAGGAGCCAAAACTCTCTTCTATTCTCTTAGATCTCTTTTCTGCTTCTCTCTAGTAGATGTGATTGACTTTTGTGATCACTTAGAAATTTGATTCATGTCACTTCTTCAATGACATCTAAAGTGATTGCCTTATATTAATTAGTACTTTTTTCCCTATTTCAACTTTCAAAGCTTTATGTTTTTCCAAGTTCTTCATACAAGTATTACTCTTCATGTAAACTACTTTTTAAAAATTTTAATAGAATCGGTGATCTATAAAACCAGAAAATATGTTTTTTTTTTAATCCACAGATGTATTATGAGCATCTCATACATAACTGAGAGGTCAAAAACTGAATGAAAGAAATAATAAGAGAGAATATTTGGTGGTATTTGTGAAAATACATTATATACAGTCATAGTAATAAAATATTTAATCTAATTAAAGTAGATAAATAATTTTCTATTATCTGGATGTTTTTTATTTAAACAGCCAGTGTTTAACATGCTTCTATCTTGGGCAACACTTAAATTTTCAATATCCTTTCACAGTATGTCAGTCACGGTTCACACTAAGTCAACCCTTTACTTTTCAGGTCATAAAAAGGAAAATACAGTGTGCGTGTGCTTAGACTTTTAGTGCTGTAATTTGTTTCATTGAACAAATTATTCAGAAATGGGTAGTTGATTCAGAGGTGAAGACATTCACTTCTACATTCCAAATAGCTTTACATGGTGGTCAGACAAAAATTAAAGTGACTAGGTCTTGTCACTCGAAGAAAAGCTGTAGTAAAGAATACCAGTAACTCAGAACACCATTTTGGATAAAAGGAAAGGTTCAGCAGAGAAAGTCTCACAATTGTGTGCAAATTGTGATATGTGATATGTTTCCTCAGCACCTGATTACTGCAGTGTTGGTGTAGGGTTCTTGGTACAGTGTTTTTGTCAATGACATTGACAGGTCATTTTGGAGAATGGATTTGCTTCTAAATATGTATGCACATACAAACACATACATATACAGGTACACACACATACATACACACATATACATATGCATATACACTGACTTGCACACCTTTACATACATGCACATATACATACTTAGACATAAATGCATACACATACAAGATAAAAACACAAAACATGCATATTCCCACATACACATATATTTACACATATATACAAACATAAATATATGCAATACATATACACATGTACACATACATGAATGCACATGCAAACATAAACACACATATACTCATGCAAATACTGTTTGATGTTATTGTGATTTTTTTCTTAACATTCACAGTGTGTACTCTTACTAAGTTTGTAAGCTTTATGCACTGAGTTTATTAGTTTTATAAATATATTGCTTCTATTGTCTCAGTAGTATCATCCCAGAATAATTCCTTATCTGTATATTTCCCATCATTTTCTTAATCAAATTATATTGTATTAAATGTTAGTGTTTCTACATGGAATCTAGCATCTCATCCACAGGAACACACCTTTACACACCGTAGCTTTCCTTGCAGTCTATGATCTCAAGTCACTCTTTTACCAAAAGAAAATCTATATCTGTGCTGATAAGATTTGTACACTCACAAATTAAGGTCTTCTTAAAAACAACACTATCTGAACCAATGAACAAGTTTAGCAAGACAATGAGTGCTGGATCAATATACAAAACTAGATTATATTTCTGTGAGTTCACAATGAATAATTGAAAAATGAAATTAAGGCAAAGCAGACTAATGGTCAGAAAAGTCAATTATCTCACACAAGTCCATTTATTCATTAATCATTTCAAAGCTATGGTTAAGAGTTTATTTCCTTATCTCTAATGACCTTTCAATACTTTTCATCATCATATCTGGAGAGAAGAGTAAAATAATACATGTTCTAAAAACAGGCCACTTACTGATAGATGTTTCATTACCATTTTCTTTTAAATATAACTATTAGTTAATAATAGAAAAAATAATTTTTCACTTAATGAAGCCTCATTCAAATGAAGTAATAGTGCATGCTTTTTTGTTTTGCTTTATGAATAAATGTAAACTACACCTGAATCGTTTCCAAATGTGTGGTCAAAAGATGGTCCTGTGAAGAGAGGAAACTGTGGCCCCCGAATTCTTGCCCACTCGTTATCGTCATCAAGATCCTGGACCCAGAAGCAAAAGCCATCTTCAAAAGTACAGTTGATTTTCGCATCATCTGTGAATTCAAAAACCTCTCAACTTTAATATTTGACATGAACAACTATAATAAATTATATAGAAAATAATCAAACTTCATATAATATTTTGATTGCTTACTTGCTGGGCATCAAGGCATTCTTTTGTTTTAATCTTAACTGTAAATAGTTTTATTTATTTTAAAATTTATTTTATTTAAGTTAAAATACATATTTTTTCAACCATGACAAATTATTATGTTTCTTACAGTATTGGGCTTTAAAAAACTTCTATTGTTTATTTTTTCCATGTTGATTCCACTATTTACCCACATATCTCTCCTTACAACTAAATTCAGTACTTTAATCAAATCGACTTCATGTTGATTTTTTCAGAATTAGTTTATGCTAATCTACTTTCACTTGTAATGTTTACTGAATATTAAAAACTAGTTTAATTGTTAGATGGATTTATGAATTTCTGAAGCTAGTCAGTTGATTCCTATGAAGAATATAAACTACTTTTAATATTATTTGTTTCTAACTATTATGTAAAGAGAGAATTAGTTAGGAAAGAACTCACATAGTGAAAACTTTAGGTTCTGCTGATGTTAAAAATACTACAGCATCAGGGGAGTTAAAGGCTGACCAGTAGAAAGCACTTACTGCTAAGGTCGTTGCTGTTAAAGGTGCCGTAGGTCGCATTAAAGCCAATGTAATCACTTTCATCAGATTCTACCAGAAAGGCGACTGTAACTAGGTTGGAGAAAATTCGAACTGTTCCAGGATCAGTTTCCACAAAAGAGGCTATGAAAGAAAATGTTTACAAATGAGTATAATCATAATTTGTATCTATTCATAAAAGGAAAAGATGAATTGCTTTACCAAGTCGGATTCCCTGAAAGTTACAAGTTGAGAAGTTATAGGGATAAAGGTTAACTTTGAGACCCATACCACAGCAATGAGAGCAAGAACAGAGTCATCATAGTGATGTAAACAGTGCATAATTTTGGTTTACTTACCCATACTGCAGTGGAAACTCAAGTAATAGTAGATGCTGTGGGCAATGGTCTGTAGCCTGTCACTTGTATTTTAGAGAAACATGCTGATTGGTCTGTGGCCAGGCAGGAAGTAGAGGTGGGGCAACAAGAATCTGGGAAGAGGGAAGTTTCAGTCTGCAGTTGTCACCCAGGGACAGAGGAAGTCAGACACAGAGCAAGCAAGATGTGATTTCCCTCCCTGAAAAAGGTACCAAGCCATGTGGCTAACACAGACAAGAATTATGGGCCAATATAAGTTATTAGTTAATAAGAAGCCTGAGCTAATAGGACAATCAGTTTATAAGAAATGTAGACCTCTGTGTGTATTTTGGGGGACTAAATGGATGTGGAACTTGGTGGGACAGAAAACGTCAGGCAACAAGTAGATAATATAAGAACTGCTACTATGGAATTTATATTGACTATATTATTGCTCTGCCTTAACTGTGCCACCTATAGAATATTTTTCCACTTTTGATTCTCAAAGATCGGGGCTGGAGAGATGGCTAAATGGTTAAGAGCATTGCTTGTTCTTCCAAAGGTCTCAAAGATCGATATGCTTATGGTATTAATCATATCATTTATAACATACAACTTATAAAATTATCATTACATGAAATGGTTTCACTACAATATGTGGCTTACCATGTCTATCATCAAAGAGAATAATATCACTTTTAGGAGGATCTGAATTAGGTTTAATGGAGGATAGTCCACATATTTAAATGTGTGATATTCAGGTACACAAAAGCACATATTTTAGATGGGCAATCTGGAATCTGTATCAAATTTTGGTATTTGAAAAATGTCAAACTTTAGATGGAGATCCCATCATTGCTATTTATTTTATTTTAAAGAAATACATCATGAAATATTGAAAAATACGTACTTCTGTTCAAATTAGGAAAACTTCAAATTAGATGGCAAGTTCAACAAAACTCCATGGAAGTATCATGCTCAAGCACTAAGCTTTGCATTAATGTCCCAACCATAATGTGTCTTTAATTCATATTTTCTTCATGGAGACTTTTGTTGGCCATTTGACCTAGCAGTCTCTTTGACTAATAACTAGCATGATTCTCATACTGAAAATCTCATACAGTCACTTAGGAGATGTTAATATTCTAGAAGCTTTGCTTTAAGATGATCTGCCATCACCCCCAGCCATGATGTACATTGAAATTTTTATACACAGTAGCTTCTGGGTGGATCAAATTAGTGTGAAGATAGCATAGCATAGTGTCAGTGTATTGATCCCATATTTGCAAATGTTAAGGATCTGGTGCAGACAATTCAAGAATTGAGTTATGAAGTTCATTAACCTGCTTTTGGTATACATGCAATCCTCTGGAAAAAGTGTAAACTGTTTAACTATAGAGATTTCAAGAAGCATTAATTATATTGGAAAACTCTTTTGACCCCAAATGGAATAAGAACCACTTTGTCAGATGGTATGCTACACATCAAAGAGGGTACCATAAGGCTAAGATTTTAAGACTTCGGATCTGTAGACAGCGTTGACTTCTGCTACACTGTGTCCCACTCGGTTTTTTTCTGTCCCCCTTTAATCTGATGTAATGCATGACTTTATGTGAGACATTCTTCTAAGGGATAAATAAGTGGTTTCCATGTGGAAAAGTGGTTACTGCCTAGTAAATGCTCAATGCCTGACATTTATTTTTTACCTCAACAATTAGATTTTTAAGTCCCCAAAGGCAAAGGTTATGATTTAATTTTCATGTGCCTCTGTTGTGTGAACAGAACATGAGCACATATATTTTATTTTATGATTGAGCACATGTATTAAAATAGAAATAAACAGAGTTATTTAATATTCCGAATATATGTAAAGATTTTTGGAGAGAACATTGTATATTAAAAGTTGGATTTTCCTTAATATTACATTACAACTGATAGTATACATTCATGAATATCTTTTTTAAAATTTGTATTAAAATTTTAAATTTCATGAAAATTTCTAATTTTTTTAAACTTGTATCGATATGAACTTACTTAAGATTGTGTAGTTATTATAGATCAAATAATCATTTATTTTCAAACAGCAGTAATGCTGACAGATAATTTTATTGAAAGAGAATGCAGAGAAACACGATAAAAATGCAAGGAGCTTAGAAAGACACCAAAAAGAGAGAGATGGCAGATTTTCTATAGATTTAATTTTAACAGATGTTGTAAAAGATATTCACTATCTTTTATTTAATCAAGAAAAATGCTGGCATTATGAGAACATCAGTTTATGAGGGAGAAGACTTCAAGATGCTCACCATGTAGCCTTGAGTACCAACTGTGAATTCAGTGTGAGGCCATGTGTTGATGATTTGGAGAAGTAACTAGATGCCTCATTAGAAAGATACATATAGGTTAATATGAAAATAACTGTGGGATTATTTGCTTGTTAAATATGTGATGGAAGTATTCAGGAAGGTATTCTCAATTTTTCCCAGGCAGTCTGATAAGCGGAGTTTTATGAGTTGTGAGCTGAGGCAATTCTTTAAATTAATGACATACTTCTTCATATAAATTATTACTATCAACAAAAATGAGTCAATGAGTACTTTTGAGTGTAGAAAAAGTGAGTCAATAAATGTATAAATCTTATTAAAGCTGCTTTATTTTAAATATACTTGCATGTACTTTACTTAGTTTTATATTTGCTATATATTTTTTATAGTATAACATATCATTTCAGGAAACTATACAGTGTTGGTTGTAACTCCTTAGTTATACCTGTGCAGACTCTACACTGTAGTGACATTTCAATTGTATTTTAACAAATAAAGCTTGCATAGGGACTGGGAAAGTAAAACAGCCACATTGGTCAGCCTTACAGACCAGGCAGCAATAACACACACCTTTAATCCCAGTATCTACACTAGATTGTCAAAGAAACCGGGTGGTTCATGACTTTAATCCCAGTGGTATTCCTTTAATCCCAGTTCTAGGGAGGATTATAAAATGGAAGAAAACAGCTCTCAGTCACAGTCTCATTCTGAGATTTCTGGAGGCAAGTCACCATTTTTGGTCTGAGTTTGAGGTAAAAGCCAGTGACAGGCTGCCTTGCTTTTCTGAGCTTCAAGTAGAACCGCAGTTTCTCTGTCTGAGCTTTTTTTTTAATAGTACTTCACTACACGATGGCAAGCTACCATATTCAGCATGCAGTGTGAGCTGTCCTGTCTTATGGGAGCAGAATTTACTAAGCATTTGGAATTTCAAACATGATACTCAAAAACATTTTTTCAGGACATGGAATTTAGACATCAGTTTTCATGTGCTCATTCAGGCTATTTTTATTACATGTTTTTAAGGTGGCAAAGCATTTCTGACAATGTCTGGTGAAACAGAACTATTGTCCCAGATGCCCAGCTACTTGAGTGAAGAAGGCAGGCTTGTAAACCCAAGCCATTCTGGCAGTGGGGGAAACTAGCCCAGGAAAAGTTGTGAGACCATGTTTCAAAACTAAAGACAACAAAATTGAGGATGTAGTTCAAACAGAGCCTTTTCCCCAGCCTATAACAAAGCTCTAGCCTCACCCTAACACCTCAGAAATTACAGATTATTGTTTTTGTGTGTGAAATGGAAAGGAGTCCACTTGGTCACAGTCCATGCCTTTAATTCTCAACACTGATACTTATTAAAATCATTAAAGTAAGATCATGCTTTCATGAAAGTACCTAAAGAACAAGATTTTGTCCTAACTGCTTGGCAATCTATATAAAAGTATTATCTAAAAGTTATTGATTGACAAATGCTTCTGAAATTTATCTATATTGACTACCTTAATAAAGTATATAACAATTGTTTTGTGACACTACATAATTTTGTTTCCTTATAATTTCTTTAGATAATTTCCCCAGATTTATGAAAGAAATATATACATTTTCCATTATGACAAAATAAAAACAAAGTTTCTGCTATATATTCTGAATTAAAATTCAATGATGATTATCTGGTGAAGATCTTAAACAAAGGAACATATAAAAATCAGTTTTGAAAACATGTGCTTGTAAATTAAAACAAAGTTATTATCTGCCTTTTAATAAAAATAAATTGCAAATTCAGCTAACATTCATGATTATATAGTATGTTATTACAGTATAAGAATACAAACCTCTTAGTCAAGCTTAAATAAAGAAATCCCTTGATTTTATAATTCAATCCACATACTAAATATTAGACATCATAATCATTATTTAAGAGTGAGTGCTTTAATTTTAAATGACTATTTTTCACTTTCTCTTGTTAAGATTGACATATTTATATTTTTAGTTTGAAACATTTATGTACAATCTTTAACTTACTATTATTTAAATGAACTTTTATAAATGCATTCTTTTTATGAATATTAACTTCATATAACAATGTTATGATAATTACTTTTGTGTTATGACATCCACATGTCTAATTATCTTAATGTTTGTTTATTGTTTAACTGCAAAGCTAAATATATGAAAATACATTAAATAAAACCTAGGTATTTTAAGAGTAATGGAGCAGGAAACATTCATATCTATAGGAAAATGAGATTTTATAATCAGTATAGTTTTTATGCTTCATATTAATTGGGAGGCATTTAGTGAGATGACTGAAAGTGTCAGGGACGATTCTAATTAGCATCTGTGGATGTTGGCATCTACATCTAATACACATTGATGATGTATTTGATTTGGTGATACTTATTTGACCCATAGTATTTATCTATGTGCATTATATCTGTCTTTATTTTAAGGAACTACAGTTTTTGTTGCATGCCCATTCACCAATGGATGAGGAGCGGGTGTGCGGTGTAAAAGGGAGGTGGGTAAGCAACAGGAAGAGAGGAGGGAGTTGAAACTGTGGTTGGTATGTAAAATAAATAAATAATAAAAACAAAACAAAACAAAAAACCTCCTAGGGGAGGCAGAGGCAGGTGGATCTCTGTGAGTTTGAGGCCAGCCTGGTCTACAGAGTGAGTTCCATAATAGCCAGGGCTGTTACACAGAGAAATTCTTTCTCAAAAAACAGAGAGAGAGAAAGAAAGGACTTGTAGTTTAAAGCTACAGAAACATCATCTGACTGTTCTATCAGTTTAAGTGAATGTGACCATATGATCTCATGCGTTGGAGGCATCCTCATTGCTTCACTTAGACTGATAGAGCACAACACATAACTCCTCTATATTTAACTGAAGAAAGTCTTGTGTTGACTTCTGCCTCTAACATTCTCTTTCTGAATTTAATTTGCTTCCTTTTATCTCACTTTTCTCTTCTGAAATATGTATTTTGCAGTCATATTGGCAACATTAAATTAGAAAGTTTACACAGATTATCAAGTACAATATCCAATCAATAATATGCAATAAAAATATGCATCTTTGACATATGCTTAAATATTTATCATTAACAAATAAATCAAACCCGTCTAACTAGATCAGGATCATGTTTCATCATTCATACAATTCAAAGGTGAAATTATTAATCTTTAATATGGAGAATTATTTGAAACTTATTTTCTCAACTTCCCCATACTTGTAAGGAAAGCCGATTAATTTGTGTTTTATCCACATTGTCTTCTTCATCCTATTTAAGTTCCTGGACCCACCCTCCCCTGATTTCATTGTCTGTGATGATTAGGCTGTGTCATTTTGGCCAATTGGAATGAAGTTCATTGATGTGGGAGTCCCCTCTCTGTGTTGTTTGTATTGGTTAATGAATAAAAAAAAAAAACTGCTTTGGCCTGATAGGGCAGAACTTAGGTAGGCAGAGAAGACAGAACCGAATTCTGGAAGCAAAAAAGCAGAGTCAGAGAGACACCATGGATCTGCTGGAGACAGAGGCTGGGAATTTTACCTGGTAAGCCTCTGCCATGTGGCGATACAAAGATTAATAGAAATTGGTTAAATTAAGATGTAAGAAATAGCCAATAAGAAACTAGAGCTAATGCACCAAGCAGTGATTTAATTAATACAGTTTCTGTGTGATTATTATGGGGATAAGCTAGCCAGGTAGTTGGGACGAACAAACAGCCACTCCTTACAACAGTTCATGGATCTGGATTGATTCCTGAGTTTTCTCACCTCCATCACTGTCCATGCATTGATGATAAACTGTTCTATGTAGTGCTTTGAAAACAAGGTATTGCAATCTTAAGGTTTTTTGGTTTTAATAAATGGAGTCAACATTTAAACAATGAATGACGCTTGATTTAAAAAAAAAAACATTAATTTCACATGATTTTAAAACACTAGTTTTACGGCCAAAAGTCAACATACAGTACTCATTTCCTATTTTGACAGTGATAGCCATTTTTACTTTACAGACTTAAGGGGCAACTTAATATTCTGATCAAAATTCAAAGAGAAACATGACCACTGTCAAGGCTTCCCATTTATTTTCATTGTTATAATCAACTATACGCTTGTTTTAACTTACCTCTTAAAATTTTGCTGGGTCCTATGCCTTCATAAATATCTAACACATCAGTATAATGTGCAATAAAAGATCCAAAGCTGATCTGAATGGAAAGTCCTTGGTTTACACTAAATTAAGAGAAAAGAAAAAAAAAGTTCTTAAGCTATGATAAATTTCAACGCATTCTACAGTTTGATTGGGTTTTCCATCTTGTGACAAGCATATGGAGTAAGCTATCCTGCAAACACAGTACAGTTCTGTAACTACACATATTTAGGACCTTGTCATCTAACACAATTGAAATTCTGCATTCAGTAAACAGAATCTTTACAATGCTCTGTCCCTATAGTCTCAGTAACATTAATCTACTTCCTTCTATGAATTTAGCACTGTTAAGTACTACACTTAATTGAAATTTTGTAGGATTTGTCTTTCGTGTATTCTGGCTTAATTCATTTAATGGTCTCAAGTTTCTATCATAAAACATGGATAAGAAACTCTTCCTTTTTTATGGCTGAATAAAGATGTTCCACAATATGTATATTCCACATTCCCCTTTCCACTTTATCTAACCTTAACAATATTAGTGAAATACTAATCATATGCTTGCTGTCTTGTTTACCAGAAATTTTGTGACTCTAAGTCATATTCATTGGATCACATTTGTATTCTATAATATTTTTATACACTATATTATACTTATGGGTTGAATGATATCAATGTAACTTTTAGTGGTAGTTTCTTCGGTGGCAGAGAAGTCAGACGGAGGCTACTGCCTGCTGCTCCTCAGAACAGGCATGCAGGATGGAATCACGCCAGGGAAAGCAAGAAGCTAGAGTCTTGTGGGAGCTCCTCCCACTCCTTCAGCCAATAGCCGCTGAGATACCAGCCCATTGGGGTGTGGTCTCTCTCCCTTTAAAAAAAGCGGCCACTTCCCTCCTCTCTCTCTGGCTTCCAGCTCTGCTTCCAACGACTAGGCTCCCTTCCTGGTTGCGCAGAGGGCTGTTGTCTGGGACTGTGATCTGTAAGTTTTTCTCCCTTAAATTAATAACCATTCTATTTTAATCATCATTCCAAACTGGTGGGGGATTGTTTGTGACTTACGCCTCCACTAGATGTGAAAACACAAGACCAATCTTTGATGTCCACATTACATGACATTGGTCAGGTGTTAAAACATTATAGAACTTTGGCCAGGTGCTAAATATAGCTATTAATTTTAGGGTGGGCAAATTCAGTGTTCTAAATAGCTTAATGATATCTTAAATACTTTCTCTTGAATTAATCAATCCTCTATACTTGTATAAAACTCATTGCATTTACCAATATTTTGATCCTGGGGTGGGGCATATAATAACTAGTTTCAAAACAGAAAAATTAATTTTTAAATTGACTAATTAGATTAAGACTCATCATGATGACAAATTTGTTTTGCAGTAGTTGTTTAGATCCCAGTGAGCTGCTGCTATTTCTTAGACAAAGCGTTTATTGATACAGAGTAATTTTAAGGTTAAGGTTTAAAGAGGAACTTCAAAGTAATCTATAGGTTGGTAGTAAATAAAAGCTATAATTATTTTAAACATACTGTAGGAAGGGGGATATTATGTTGGGAGATTTTCAGACTGAAGATCAGGACATAGAAAATAGTGTCTTACCTGATGATCCAGCGGCAAACAACACCTGAACTGTCTGACCCTGGGTAATGATCAGCTTGGAAAGATCCAGAATTTTCCGTCAACAAAAACCTTCCATCACAAGCTGTGGCTGTGTGAACATGTCAGGTAATATTAGATATAAGCAGTCTTAAAATAGGAGGGGTTAATTAATTCTCCCGAGGTTTCTTGGTTCATAAATAATATTCATAGCATGCCCCCTTTTCTGGAGGCTTCTATCTGCAATTACCATGACAGTGTACATTAAACAGCAAAATTAAATTAGAAATTTCCATCTTTTGCAATGTTCTTAAACAGTACTACAGGCCATTTTAGAAGCATCAGGAAAACAGAAAAGGAATGAAATAAAAATAGGAGAACACAGAACATTTCAAATATCTGTAATAACCATTTACTATGCTGGTGAATTTACTCATCCTCCAGATTTATTTCTGACGTATCTCTAGAGAAAGGGAGTCAACAGTGTCATGCTTTATAACTTGATTTACAATTTTCTAAAGGGTTGAGATTATTCTGTGTTTGGTGGATCTTATTGCAAAGCCTTCAGGGACAAAAGACTTTTCTGTACTTCCTCAGATGTCTGTACTTGCATTAATGTGGAGTCATGATACCGAGTTACATAATCAGCTATTCTACAACTAAATTGTGTTTGTTCCCAAATGTCCCCTTGCCTGTGAACTGTTTATGAAAGAGCTAAGTAAGAGAGGGTGACAGGGCAGAAAACTGCCATCCTTAATGCCTAGGGAAGTATCTGTGCCTGCTTTAGGAGGATCATTGTCATCTTAAGTTGCTAGAATTTTTGTATCACAGTGTCTTGTCTGTCCAAAAGAATATGACCAATTTGTTTGTCTAGTTTTCTATGAATCTTCACATTTTATTTCCAGTAAATAATCTTTATTTTAGTTTGAAGTAATTGGACCTTGTCAGTCCTGAATATAAACAAAAGTGTAGACTATCCCTGAAAGCATTTAAATTACAATAGTATTAAACTCTTTACAATAACAATGCTTAGAATGTCAAAAATCCTGTCAAGATGGACGATTTGGAGGGTAGCTTTGGGTATCCCTTTGACGATGTGTATGAAAAAAGGCAACTTTACATATCTGGCAGTGAAGCAAGACAGGTTCTCAGGATTAATAAGAATTAAAAATATATCTCAAACATGAATGAGTATAATGTTTAGATCGTAATTCTGTGACCTGCTGAGAGTCTCCCGATTTTCTAGAGCGTTAGAACAAATGCTGAGGGGTAACAAGTGAATCTGCAAATGACAGCAGCCATCCTGCTAGCCATCAGACACTCTTCCTGAATTCACCAAGCAGTCCTGATGACATGCACTTGGGGCCGACCACAAGCTCACTCTGCTGGCCCAGTATTTACCGATTCCATTGGTCTTAAGTCATTGAGTTGTCCAAGATACCAGAATTAATCCTGATCTTTGCAGACACACCAAAAGGTATCAAATGCTCACATTCGAACATGCAAACTACAAGTACACTTGCCAACTTAGGAACAGTGCTGCACCTTGACCTAAGAGCTCTTGAGTCAGCATCATTTCTCCACAGAGGTCAGCTAAAAAGCAAACTTTCTTGCTGATGCAATGCTAATCAGAAGAGAAACACAATTTAAAGCAATCTTACTTTAGCTATAGTCAGCGATAAGTTGTACAAACCTAAATAACCAAAGACTAAATACAGAAACTCGGTACGGAAGCAATCATTAATATGACTCTATTAATAACACAAACTAGAATTAGAGCGCACAGCTGGGGTAAAACCAATAAATAGGGAGAGATCAAAGGTCAGTGTCTTACAGAGAGAATTCTTAAATTAGCTTATAAACTTTTCTCTGAGTATGGATTGATGTACAAGGGCTTTGAGATGGCATCCTGCTGCTAAACATTGGAGTTGGTGCTGAAGGGTTGTCTGCGGCTTGGGGGCTCACTACCTCCACTGATTAAAATGAATAAGATCACCTGTGCTCTGAAACACCTGCTGCCTGAAGAGCGTTCTTTAGATTGATTTTTCTGCTACCTTGGCTAAACAATGATTTGAAACTATTTTTCAGAAATAGATACAATGCTAACTTTATAATACATATAAAGGAATGGAGACAATAAGCACACAAAAACTTGAGAATCCTAGGAAAGCTGGGTGACCTTAAGGTTTAATAAATATAAAGCCACCGTATACTGAAAAAATATCATGCAGATATTTTAAAGCAACTGTGTTTAAAGCAAAGGTAGATGTTTAGTTTGGATGCTGAGATTCATCTTGTGACTCAGAAAAAATAATATATTACTTTAAGACTCATTTAGAGACAATCTATCATCCTTACATTATTA
Source organism: Microtus oregoni (assembly GCF_018167655.1). Lineage (NCBI taxonomy): Eukaryota > Metazoa > Chordata > Mammalia > Rodentia > Cricetidae > Microtus > Microtus oregoni. Next base: position 10,643,243 of record NW_024543089.1, on the reverse strand, counting down.
GTCTTATGATTAATTTTTGATATGAATTGTTATCAACTAATTTTGAAAATGATGGACTCAATGATGTTAAAGTCCAAACGACAAGTGAGACATATTTTTAAACTATTTGATTTGATTTGTGTAATGTTGTTACATCATTTCCTATCTTCAGTACATAGGTTTAAAGCTACGTGTCTAGCTGATACGGATTGATGTTTTTGAAACAGAAATCAGCATCACCTTTGCTTCCTCTTGATGGTACATTTGGATCATATTCGTTTTAAAAAGGTTTTGGGAAATCCAAGGGAGAAAAACACAGTTTATAGATCACCATCTTCCTTTTTAAGTAGCTTATGTATATAAAATAGAAAATTTCCATAGTCTGCACTTTCTTCCAGTTCATGCCAGCTGCACATTGAAGTATGTAGTTCTGCTCTGTATGTTTGAAATTTATACAACAGCACTTGTATTGAAATTTTTGAGTGGGAGAATCTCAAGTGTAGTTACTTTTTGTTGAATTGTTACTGTGAAACAGACCCAATGCCTGTCTTATGAAGTATGGACCTAGTAGATGGGTAGTTTTCCAAATTTAGTTCCTCACTCAAATCTTCACCTTGAGTTAATGCCAAGGAATATGAGAATGCAATGGTAACAGACAAGGAGACTGCATCCTCACAACACCCTACGAGCTGTGCACACCAACCCCTTTACAAGCTTTGTAAGGTTGACTAGTACTACACCTCAGTCTGCAACCTTAGCACTAAGAAGCAATAGGCAGAAGCTTCATAATGTGTGCTCCAGGCCAGAGCCTTTCTCAAAAATCAGAAATAAATCAAAAGGTGATTATGGATCACACCAAAAATAGGCTTAATTCAGGCTTTTCTTTAAGTTTTCAAATTGAATTGTACTTTTAACTGCTTACAATCTGAACTTACATGATGTTAGGTTACAATGAAACTACATTATTGTATGTACAATGAATTTACATTGATAAGATTCTTCCTGGTAACCTTTTCTAAATGGAAGCAAACTGCAGTGAACTATAAATCAAAGAGAGATTCCATTTAGATTATCTAGATTAATGTTTGGTGTAGTGTTTGTGTTATTTAAGTGTTTATTAATGCAATTAAAATGAGAACAATTAGAATAAATTAGAAAATAGACTCACAAAACACCACTATATTAAGAAATCATTGTTATTGTTATTATTATTAATAACTGTATTATTTATAGAACTCAAGAAAAAAAGAAAAGCAATGAAGAAAAGGGAATGATGCTCACTGAGTTGATACTGTGAAGTAGGGGCAAGAGAAGTGACATTATATGATGATGAAAATATCTAGAAAATGTATTATATTATTAGTGCTTAATCTTAAGAACCATGGCAGCTCAAGACAAAGGGGAGATTAAAAACTGACACTCCCTCTCTACCTGAGTTATGTGTGTCTGATCACAATATTTTTTGCAGAGTTCTCAAATGGTATTGTGTACAATTAGTTACATCTAATATTATGCAAATAAGTTTAAAAATAACATATTTATTAGATTTTGCAACAAATCATGCATGTATATATTAGAGCAGATAATTTCTCCTTCTTTCAGAGTAAATGCATATGCAAAAGTGTGTGCATGTGTGTACATGTATATGCATACACATAAATGTATGTACATATGCGCATACATGAATTTTTGTGTAGTTTGTGTACATGCACACTTGTGTCTGTGTACAGTCATGGAGGAGAAAAAATGAAGAAGAGTAAAAGAAAATGGGAGGCCTTACCACACAGTTCTGTGTCTTCATCTGAACCATCTGGACAATTCACTTCTCCATCACAAAATAAATCAGTTGCTATACAGTTCCAAGTGTTAGCACAGGGTCGTGAACCAGGCTGGCACTCTACTGGGACACTGCCTAAAAGTACAGATTCACATTGTAAGTTTCTTGAATAATAAGTTTCAAATTGGCAGGATATATACAATGGCTGATATTTCTTGTGTGTTCTTTATTACGTTAATTTATAATGGATCAATGTAGTTCATTTTGTAAAAAGGAATATTTATTTCACTTGATGAATCATTAACAAAAATTCAATGTATTTTAAGTTCTATAAAAGGCGATGTTGATTGTGAGTGTTGATGCTGTTCATTCAATTTTTGTAAACTTTTAATTTAATCACTTAATACTTATGGTGATTCGAGTGAGAAGGCCACCATAAGTTCATATATTGGAATACTTGGTCTTCAGTGGATGGAACTCCTTGGGAAAGATTAGGAGTTGTGACCCTGTTGGAGAGGATGTCATAGGGGATTAGTTTTAATATTTCAAAAGCCATTCCCAGTTAGCTCTCTCTGCCTCTCTTTCTGCTCAGTACTTATGGGTCAGGATATAAGTTCTCAGCTACTACCCTAGTGCCATTCCTGCCTACCTGCCATGATCCTCTCCACGATGAGCATGAACTCTAACCCTCTGATATCATAAACTCCACTCAATGCTTTAATTTGCAAGCTACCTTGGTCATGGTTTCTTAACACAGCAATGGAAAAGTACCTAGGTCCTCAATTTCATACACTGAACAATGTTGTGTGAGATGATACAATATATTTTAAAGTTTATTATAACATCTATCTAATAATTCATTAACACACAACTTAATTATTTGAAAACACAGTGGTGTTCATAAAGTCTGTACTTTCTGAAAGGAAAATGTTATCAAAGTAAACCACTTTGAGGTAAGATAAAATGTCTAGTTACAAGTACATTATGTAATAAAACTGGAGAAATCGATTAGCTATTTCTGCTCCATAATTTTTGGCTTCTTGCCACAGCCATTCTTTGAGGGCATCCAATACAAACACATCCCTTTACTGTGCTAGATCAAAGTCAGGCGCTGCCACTTTGTAGCTCTCAGCCTGCTTGTTTATCCTTCAGCTGCCCCACCTCCAAGGATATGATATAGAGAGACTGTCTTAGGGTTTCTATTGCTGTGAAGAGACACCATGACCAAGGCAGCTCTTGAAAAGGAAGACATTCAATTGAGGAGGGGAGGTTTACAGTTTCAGCAGTTTTCCACATTATTATCATGGCAGGGAGCATGCTTCTGAGGTTCAGTTCATTATCATCATGGCAGGACATGAGGGCATGAAGTCAGACATGGTGCTGAAGAGGTAGCTGCTACATGTTGATATGAAGGCAGCAGGAAATAGACTGAGTCCCTGGGCAGTATCTTGAGCATATATGAGACATCAAAGCCCGCCTCTACCATGAGACACTTCCTCCATAAGATACACCTACTTCACAAGGTCACCCCTCCTAATAGTGCTACTCTCTTTGGGAATCATTTTCTTTCAAATCACCACAGATACATACCAAGATACACGTACTTCTAGAAATTAACTTTGAAATTCTAAGAATAACACATATTCTTATACCCCTGCAAGATAATATCCATTTGTTTTTCAGAGCAATGTGAAAATTTTAATGTTTTTATTTATGATAAAAGTATCAATGATGCTTTAAGGACTTTTGGAAATTTAACTCCCTAACATTTGTTTTTTATTATTTTAACTTTTAAAAATACTTTTTAGTATTTGAAAATAATGTATTTTGATCATTTGTATCCCTAGCTCATTCCATATCCCCTACTGTGTCTCCTTCCCAACTTCACATCTTTTCCTTCCCTCCCAGTGAGTTCTATTAGTGCTGCTAGTGTGTAGGGAGTAGGTTTTCTTAACATGAAATGAAACACTGTACTGCCATCTGCTGGCTCTTAAAACTATAACAAGCAAAATGACTTCTGAAATTTCTTATGCTTCCCATAAACTCATTGGGAATCATGTATTCACCAAGCTAAATCTTGTTTGAGGACATTTATAGACAGGGTTGGCGAACATATAAATAACTAAGTTAGACTTTAAAAAAAACTTGCTCTGATTAAAGTGAACATAAAGTTTCCATTGGGAAATTAATGGAAAAGCTAACATCTAAAAAATAGCATAAATATCAGAGCTATTTTCAAGTGGCAGAATAATCTAATTTAGTAAAATAAAAATAGAAATAAATATATTTATTAAATATAAATGTACATTATACTTAAAATATAAGAGCTCCATATCAAGCAAGTCATTTAATTACTGTGTCCCAATTTACAAAAGTCACAATATTTGACAGTATGTAAGAAACTCTTAATAAATAAATAGGTAAAAAAAGAATTTCCTTATATGTCTATATTATTTTTAACAAAGGCCCATAAAAGTCTATGAATTTAGTGCTTAGAAGACTTAAGTTAGGACCATTGCTAAGAATATGTGAGACTTGGGTTGTCTGTGGATCATTGCTTCCTGGAGCGCTTTGTGTCTCTCTATTGTCGTTAACCTCAAAGCCTTACTGGCAAGGGATGGTGCTTGCGATGCTTTGATTCCTGTGCTGAGTGGTTTTATGTCAACTTTACTCAGTCTGACATCATTGGAGAACATAACGTCCCAAGCAGATTGGCCTGTGAACAAGTCTATGGTGCATTCTAAAAATTAGTGATAGCAGTGGGAGGGCTCTGCATACCGTGGATGGTGCCAACCATGGGCAGGGCTGGGATATATAGAAAAGCAGGCTGAGCAAGGAATCATTTCTCAATGACTTCTGCTTCAGTTCCTGACTTTAGGTTTCTGTTCCATATGAATTTTGGTCCTGACATTCCTCAGTGAATGACTATCATATGGAAATGTACGCTGAAGTAAACCCTTCCCTTCTCAACTTGCTTTTGGCTTTGGTATTTCGTTGCAGCTGTAGGCAATCTTACTAAGATGATCCCCGTAGTGATCATTAATCCACAAGATTTTTATGGCTACTTACGTCATGGCATTCTAAAAGGTGGAGATAGACGATAAAAGAAGAAAAAATCTTTGTGGCACAGCATCTGTTCTCATAGAACTTAATGTAGGGAAATAATTCATTTATCATTTTTGTAAATTTTTGGGGGGCAGGTTGGTTGGGTCTGGTCTCAAACTCCCTAGGTAGCTAAAGATGACCTTGACATTCTGATCATCTGGCTTCCATTTTGAGAGTGTAGAGAGTGTAGGTATCTACACCCCAGTTATAAGGTGGCATGGAAAGTAACTACCCAGGTAAGCAGGATGTGGCCACTCTACCTGCTGAGCTGCGTGCTAATTAGTTTTAATGAGGCCTTAAGAGAGCAATGAAAGCGCAAGGAAGTAGGCAGAGGTTGAACCCATCTTCACAAGAGAATTCGTATTAAAATTTGACTCTGAAGAATTCCTGGAAGTAACTGAAATAGGCAAGTATAGAATACACATGATGGTGTGTCAGAATACGAAATCAGATACACAGAAAGGTCTAATTTATCCAGATGTGATGATGTTGGGGGCATGTCAGGAAAGAGTGAAGAGGCTTAGCAGTAGGAAATTCGCCTTTCCTCAAATGCAGACTACAATATACTTGTTAATGGATAAAATTTCTACATCCCTGGTTTGAGTAATTCAATCAAGGACACAGTCCTTCCTAGATTATTTTGGCCCACCATCACTTCCTTCACAAAAACCGCCCATTACTTTTCCCCCTCTCCAATCCCTAACTTCTACCATATAGTGGATGAGTGGCAAAATATTGCATTTTGTGTGAAATATAGCAAACCCCTAGTATCGAATCTTTCATGTTTCTGAAATCATTGCCTGCACTGCCAGCAACAAAGGACTAGAACAAGTTACATTGTGGGAAGCCTTCAAGCATACGAGCAAGTGCCCAAAAGAGCCCCTCCAGGCACACTGCAGCAGCCAAGAAATCAATCTGTGTAATGTGGCCTTAGCTCCCGTAGCTCCCCTCTAGTTCTCCAAATTGGTTAGTAAAACTTTACAGTAATTGGCAACAAAGGCAGCTGAACAAAAGAACACAATCCACATGGACTTTTACCTGTTATCATACAAAAACTCTCTTTGGCAGAATTTATTAAAGTACTAATGCCAGGTATATGATGCATGTGTTTGTTGGTTTTTCTCAAACTCTATCTTCAAGGCATATAAAAATGAAAATAAACTTAACATCCCTGAAAGACATATTCATAATAAATTACTGCTTGGAAACGGCAGTTTTCAAGTTTAATTGCCTCGTTCCTCTCTATAAATCTCTAGTGTCTTGCTGTATGAGAGGAATAAATGAGAGGTATGAATCAGGACTCGTGCTACATGAACTTAATGTAAAGGAGAATATGATATTTTACTACCTAGTTATCTTACAATAATTCCTTGTGAATTAATTAAGTCAATTCAATGAAAGAAAATAGTCAAAAAGCAAGGTTTTATTGTTGCACAAGTTACCAGATATAAATGAGCACCACCAATTGGAAATCATGTTTGAAACCTAGTATTGGAAAAAATCTCTCTTTTATAATAATATGCAGATGTTGCTATAAAAATATTATTTTCAGGTAAGTCGTTAGGAACTGGGTGAAGTGACCTAATTGGTTCTGTCCTTCCCTGTATGAGGACTGCAGTAACTCAGATGAATCGTGTAATGACTCTGCACACTGACAAGTGGAAGAAAGGACAATAATTTACATGCGTGTTGCTAATTTTTAAGTTCATAGAGAATGTCTTGAAACATTTTAACTACCTTTCGGTTTCATTTTAGATGGATGAAATTTAATGAGTAACTTACTTTTTTCAAAGTAAATTAATATTATTTGAAGTTGAATGTATAAAAATGTGTTTTTTTAGAACTTGAAATATTACTTCATATTGTGGAAATGAATGTGGGCTAAATGACAGTTTTCCATATGTTCAATAGATCTGTGGCTGTGCCTAAACAAAACTGTGGCTATGTTCAATGTTAAGAACTTTTCGTGGGCCCTAGAATTGTTATTGTTGGTGATAAATAACTTTAATTAATGAGTCAGGCTTTATTTTTCATTTCAAACATCCCACCAGTTCTCTTATTCCACTGGTGGGTCTAGTCAGTACATCTGAATCACTGACGCTCACAGGTTCTTCTTTGGACCTTACATGTGCACTATGACACGCACACCCTTATGTATGGGATAAATAAATTAATACATGTAAGAAAATAACATCCTGAGAACCATCTTATATTACACTGTTACTGAAAAAAATGACTGAATCCAGCAGTACTTTATTACTGATCTATGACAGTACTGCATTTACAGAACAGTTAAATGCAGAGAATACAGTGAAAAGATAATATTTCAGTATCTGATGAAACTGGTATCCTTTTGATAAAACACTTCACTGCTAGGGGTCACATCCCTGGCACGTGGTAATAACGACAGTTTTAAAAATCCCCAGTTAGTTCCTTGGGCAGCTGAGGATAGGGAACCTGAAATGACCCTATCTTATAGCCATACTGATGAATATCTTGCATATCACCATAGAACCTTCATCTGGCGATGGATGGAAATAGAGACAGAGAACCACACTGGAGCACCGGACTGAGCTCCCAAGATCCCAATGAGGAGCAGAAGGAGAAGGAACATGAGCAAGGAAGTCAGGACCACGAGAGGTGCACCCACCCACTGAGACAGTAGAGCTGATCTATTAGGAGCTCACCAAGGCCAGCTGGTCTGTGACTGAAAAAGCAAGGGATAAAACTGGACTCTCTGAACATGGAGGACAATGAGGGCTGATGAGAAGCCAAGGACGATGGCACTGGGTTTTGATCCTACTTCATGTTCTGGCTTTGTGGGAGCCTAACCAGTTTAGATGTTCACCTTCCTAGACATGGATGGAGTGGGGAGGACCTTGGACTTTCCACAGGGCACGGGACCCTGACTGCTCTTTGGACTGGAGAGGGAGGAGGAGAAAAGTGGGGGGAGGAGGAGAGGGGCACGAAGAGGGGGAGGGAAATGGGAGGCTGGGAGGAGGTGGAAATTTTGTTTTCAATAAAAATTAATAATAATAAAAATCAGAATGCAAGAGTAAAGTCAGACAACTAAGGTATTAGTCCCCAATATCTAACCATGTTCGTTAAATTATATGCTTCACCTGCAAACGGTTAAGCCCAGTATTTCTTTAGAGTTTGTTATTTAACTGCTAAGGCATCAGGTAATATACAAATATTAGTGAAAACTATATATATACAAATAATGCTATCAATACTCGGTTGAAGTTTCCATAGAAGTTCTGACTATTAGTTTATCTTCAAAAATAGGTAAAATTAAAGTAACATATTTTAAGTGGATATTAGCAATCCATTATTTATTTCCTTTGTACAATATTTTACCTTGGCAATTTTAGCTTATTGTAAATTATTAGTACATGTTAATTTCTTATATATAATTTTGTCCAGATATAGAAATATAAATTTATGCTTAATTTAAAATTTTACAGAACCTTTAATTGATAAATAGTTGTGTACACTTATGACGATCAACATAATGCTATTAAGAACTGACTGTGATGTGATCTTCACTGTGCTGTTAATTATTGACCCCACCTGAAGTCAATGCAGGACTTGTTGTGGGAATCCAAGTTGCTTGTCATATGAGCATGCTGTCTGTCCTATATTCTTCTCTCAAAACATAAGATTTATAGCACTGATGGAAGACAGAAATCTTCAACCTCAGGTCTCTACATGTTCACAAACATAACTGTGGATGCATAAATAAACATGAACACACACACACGCTATAAATACAAAACACCTACCTGAAGTAGTTACAGGGAATGCTGTGGAGAAGTCACCCAAAGATGCTAGAAGAAAGTAAAGATGATTTTATAGTTGGTTTTATAATATAAATGTATTGTAAAAACATTGAATACAGCTTGAATATTTCTTCAAAAGGTATCTAATCTTTTGAATTCCAATTTACTTGCTCTCGTGATATTACTATTTATTCTTTGGTTATTATACTTTAGATATGTTTTAGTGACTATCTGATCAGTTTATATAATTTGCCTAAGCTAAGTTTGCTTGGTTTTGTATTGATTCAAAAAAAAGTAGCTAATTATTTATGCTATAAGTTAAATGGAATAGTTTATAGTCAACTAATATAACATTACCCATGCGATCTTGCCATTGCCAGGACTTATCATAACCAATTTAAAATAAAATATATTTGAAAATTTACAAAATGTAAATATTAAACATAAATATCTAAAATTAAGCCTGGTGTTATACTTGCAGATGTGTTTTAGGACAGCTCAATAAATCAATTGTAGCATAACTTTGATTTGAGCATGTTTTTAAGTCACTGATAAATAGAGTTTATGGCATGTGCAAGACAGACTGAAATAAACTAAAGAGGATATGATTTTTCTAAACAGTATGTGATTTTGACCATAAATTTCATCTTCCATCTTATGCAAGTATATGGAATAATAAAGATTATTTTAGCATATCTGTCAAATTGTTCATCAAGGAGACTATCAACATGAACACATATTAAAGAAAAAATAATTTTTCTTAGGTAAATGATTTGAAAATCAATTATTATTTTCCAGTAATATAACTATTGTGAGCAAACTTTTGTTTGATGACTAAGAAGAAAGGCAGTATTCTCAAAATGCCTGGATCAGAGTCCTTCATCTGTTGTAAATAATATATGATAGGAAATTTACCAAAGTCCTCTGGATTTTGTCTTTTACCTGTAAAATGTGAGTGGTGAAATTTATGCACAAAAAAAAGTTTTGTTAGAATTGATTACAAAATGGTTCAATGGGTAATGTATCTGGTGTAGTTACTGATGGTTTATGGTAATCTTCAGATTAACTTAATAAGAATCCAAACTACAGTGTGTGTGTTCCATAGACTGCATTTCATGAAGCACAGCTTTAGCTGGGACACAGAAAAATTGAATTAACTCCTTGGCAAAACAAAGCAAAGCAAAACAAAACATAAACAAGGATTAAGTAGGGGAGTGATGGAAATCGTGCTTCCTGAACCAACTCTGTCAAGAAAATTATACTATCCCAAATGTGTCCAAGGTTCAAATCTACTATTACATATTTGTTATTACATATTTACATAGTATGAGTCATACCCTTCTGCATATGGAAAAAGAATTCTGTATTAAATGATTTTCCAGCGTGTGAAAACTGATGGTGGTCACTCAGTTTGTCTCCATCTCTTTTGGAGTGCATACTTAACTCTTGATGTTATCTTACCTATGAGTGCCCTTACATTACAAAAATAGGAATTCTGAAATACTGTTAGCTTCAGTATTGAGAGATAAGGCATTGTAAAAATAGAAAAGTAGAAAAATTACTATTGTCTATAACTAAACTAAACTACTTCAAATAACTCTTTGAACTAAAAAGAATGAACGGGAACTATAAAAAAATAGAATAACCTTAGTATATGCATTAATTTTAATTGTTGATATGATAAGATAACCTATGGAAGGAAAGGTTATTTAGTCTCATGGCTTCAGAGGTTTCAGCCCATGATGACTAGCTCTATTGTTTCTGGGTTAGTAATTAATGTCTTGCCATCACAATGGAGGAAAATGATTTAACATATAGCAGTTTTAAACAAATAAATGCTAACGGATGGGGTAGGAAGTGAAAAAGCAAGAATATATTTTGTAAAGTAGATTATAATACTAGTATTAAAGTGATAGTTCTCCATAAACAGAGTAGTATCCTACATTGTACCGTGGAACACAGAAACAGCATTTGAAGACAACTTGACAAAATTCCTAATAAAGAGATTAATCTTATTAGCTGCTCTAGTTTCTTTTCCTGACCAAAGCAACTTGGACAAGAAAGTGTTTATCAAACCTTTGAGTTCCTAGTAATCATCTAGGAAAATCAGGGCAAGAACTGTGGCAGGAACGGAAGCAGAGGAAAGTTTGTGTCCTTACTCCCTTTCATAATTTGGTCAGGGACATTACTTATACTGTCCTGGCTCATCTCCCCAGGGTTGGCATCAGCCACCTCAGGATGATCTCTCCTATGTTAATTAGCAAGAAAGTGTACAGCATATATAACCACAGGCTGATAAACTGAGGCAATTCTTCAGCTGAGATAATTTCGCTACTCAGATATATTAAACTGTCAACTGATAACTGTTAATTTAAAAATGCCCAGAACGAGAAAGGCAAATATCATATGTACAGACTAATAAGTGGCTTTTAGGCATAAAGCAAAGAAAACCAGCCTACACGTCACAATCCCAGAGAACCTAGACAACAATGAGGATCCTCAGAGAGACATACACACATCTAATCTACATGCAAAGTAGAAAAAGACAAGATCTCCTGAGTAAATTGGGAGCATGGGGACCATAGGAGAGGTTGAAGTGGAGGAGAGAGAAAGGAAGGGAAGCAAAGAAAAATGTATAGCTCACTAAAATCAATAAAAAAATACATACATGAATATACACATATATGTATATCCTACAAAACCACATAAAATGACCCGCTTTCTCCAAAGATGCCCTACCTCCTAATAGCTCACTCAACAAGGATCTTATTAATGAACTAATTCCCTGGTTAATTTAGCATTTTCCTGATCCAACTACCTCTAAAACTTTGTCTGAATGGGAGACTATTTCTTCGATAGGAACCTTTAAACAGAAAACATCATATCTGAGCCTGAAGATCCGGTAGACATATTGTTTGGATATTACTCTAAAATTAACTGATCATTTTGTGTGATGGTGTGTGCGTGTATATTTGTGGACATGATGTCTGAGCAGGGGATGCTTGAGGAAGTTAGAAGACAAGTTGTGGAGTCCTGTCTCTCAATTTAGGTTCAGGGGATTTAACTCGGGTTGTCAGACTTGCACTGCTACCTACTGAGCCATCTCCCTGGTCTCTAATGTTAGCTTTGACCCCCGTGGTCTTCTTCTTTTGTGTATTCTTAGGATAAAAAAAGGTTTCATCACTTTAAGAAAAAAAGTTAACTTTTTCAATAGGAAATTAGATTGGATTAAATGTATTAATCCATCTTTTGTCTTCTTTTCCATTTCTAATTAGACATTTGTCCTTGCCACTTGACTGTAATCTTATAAGGTCTGAAACTCAATCACAAATTCTCTAATTTGACTTTCTAATGAATGACTCCAGAAAAGTCAGAATACACTTGACCAATAGATAGAATGTGACAAGACTCACAAACATCTATGCCCACTGACATTTTCAGAATCTTTTTTATATTCGATAGTTTTCAAACTCCTCTCACTGATACTTCCCTTCAAATATTTCACTTTTCTCATGTAAATGTGTTACCTCAGTCGATGCGACATGCTCCTAAAGCCAAGGATGATTCTCAAGCCTCTTTCCTATATTGCTAGAATCTTAATTTCATAGCTTAATGATTCAAAGAAATCAAATAATGTTCACAGATACCTGTGATATCAATGCTGTTCAAATCAATACGGAAAGTGACCAGTTGGCTGGATGTATTTGCTTCAATGCCTTGAATCAGTTCTTCTTTTACATTTTCATCTGATACCCACTGAGCAAAAAAAAGGTCAAAAAGGACTATAACGCTGCCATTTCTGCAAAGAAAAAAAAATGACAGAAGAATAAAAAGTCAGGTATCTTCAAGTGATTTGTCTCAGTTCAGGCAAAATGTCTATGAAATTTGCTAGTTAGTCATCCTGTCCTAGTCCTCATTACAACAGTGTAAACATTGTGCGCCTTGCTCTGCAATACCTTGTAAAGATTTCTTTTCTAAAATAAAGAAATAAAAACTCATATAATAGATATTGTAAAGTATTATCTTTAGTTTACAAAGGAAGGAAAGAGTAACTAAAACTTTCAGTATTTTTCCAAGAACAGAAGTGCTAAAGTCAGACCAATATTGGAGCCAGTGCTCAGTGTGGCACACAGGACCACAGGGCTCTTCCTTAGTCTCTTGTGTCAAATTAAACTGTGTCACACAGAGTTCTGTCACTTTATTGTTTGAAGGAATGAAGTGTGTGAGTCTGCAATGTGTCTGGGGGATTCTTAGGTCAAGAGAAGTCTGATGTAATTTCATGCTTGTTTCAAATAAACTGTACAAATTTAAGATTGCCTGATTCTGAGGCTCAGTAAACATTTGTATTTTAGTTTTCCTTTTTCTTTTGCGTAACCTAAATTCTTAAAGTATGTCTTGATTTTGGTACATAGAAAGAAAGGAAACATACCTGAATTACTAGACACTTGGGATATTTATTCTTTTAAGAAATTTCTTGCCCACAGAATCTGTTACAACAGAAGAATTTAACCTTGTGGCCTTGGTTAATATTCTTTCCCTTTATTTTAACTTCCTCTCTGTATTTTGCATTTTAAATGGCATTTTTTTTTTACATTGTGAGAAAAGATTAAAAAGGAATGCATCTGGAAACAATAGAGACACTTGAGAGAATGGGGTTTGTTTTCTTTCCTAGCTTTCCCTTAACCTCATGTTTCCTCTTAAGCTTACAACCACACTGGAGGGAAAACCCAAGCTCTGATCTCCATTTTGCCCTGACAATTCTCAGGTTGAAGTTGACTTCTTAAGACAAACCAGAAAGAGCCAGCCCTGACATGGTTAGTGATGTTGATGCTAAAACAAAGGCCTTGGTGATGCTGATATTAACTCAAAGACCTTAGATGCTGATGCTAACACAAAGGCATAGTAATGCAACCTTGGTATCTCCAGTTAATGGGCATCTCCAAAGAAGGCCTTTGTTAGCTCTGATGTTATTATCTACCTGTCCTGCTGGAACCAAGAGTAAAAGATATTTTTTTTTATTTCATCATTATATACCAAGACCAGAAATTCCCCGGTAGACCACAGTAGTTTATCATCTCACAGGACTTGATGTCTTTTCTTAATACATGTGTTAGTTTGCGGGTTCATAGCTCAGGAGGAATCATTCTTTTCCATGCTGGTGGGTTTTCATTATTTAAATGACCAAGATAATTTGTTATAATTATTCCACACTTCACTTCTATTAAGTTAATTATCTGTAAATGTGAGCAAGATTGACAATCCAATTATTTTCTTAAATCACAGTAACCAAATCTTATTAGTGGGACCGCACCTTGATAAGCATTCAGAGTTCCTGAATGTACATATGTAAAAAACTTCCTGTCTTTAGTAAGGATTCAGTTATTCACAGACACTTTTTACAATCTGATCTTCAACACGTGTTATATTTTCAACACCAGCTGACCCCGACTTTTTAAAATATATATTTAATATTTTATTTTTTATTGATGTGTATGTGTATTCGTGGCAGGAGTGTTGTGCTGTGTGTACATGAGCACAGATGCACCTGGAGGCCAGAAAAGGAAGTTGGATCCCCAGGGGGTTGTGAGTCACTTGGTGTGGGTGCTAGGAACTAAATTCTGGTCCCAAGCAAGAGTGAATGTTCTCCATTTGTGTTTATCCATTTCTTTCAACTGGGCCCTTATCAATGGAATGTGAGAATACTGGCAAAAGACAATTAGACTCTTATTTTGAACATAAAAGTACAGAGAAATACTGCTTTATTTATTAGACTAATTTTGCTCCTCCTTATAAAAGCCAGAATTTGAGGACCATTTCAGGGCCATCTGGGGATCATTAGGGTAACCACAATTGAAAGTCACATGTATCATAATGGAGAATTTAAACACTGAATCTCTTATGTTATTGTCAATAGACCACTGAACTGACCTACACAGAAACCAAGACCGTGAGATGTCAGAAAAACAAAACAAAACAAAATAACAGCAAAAATACCTCCACCTTTTAAAAGTTTGAGTAATTATATCCTTTGTTAATGAAAGTTAAAAACAGATTAACTGGCATACAACTTTCAGGTTTCATCCATTCTTAGTGAAAAGGATGATTGAACTAGGTTTCCCTAATACTTTCAACTGACCACAGTTTTTTCTATAGTTATACAAACATTGACACCTAGAGCAAGAATGTTAACTTTATGCATTGTTCTATGCCATACACACACACACTCACACACACACGCACACACATATACATAACAGATGTGATACCCATGTCTCTCTTTCTTAGAAGGACTTGTATAAAATTCCTACCTCTGTATTTTTAACACTTTAGTGAACTATTCTTAAGCACTAATAGACACCAGAATTACACATACGCACAGAGGGGAAAATAGCTAACCTAGATACTTGGAAGTTTTTGTCAATCAAAAGAAAGAAAGTTGTTTTGTTCCTACATGCTTTCAATATGTACAGTTTCCATTTCCTCTCCCTCCACCACAATTTCCCTTTCCTCATCCTTTCTTTTATCCTTCCCCATTTTCTTTATATTTTCAGAATCTATCTCCTTTGCCAAACACGATTGACTGAGTATGGACCTAGGGCTGATAGGATTAAATATGGTTTAAAATAAAGCACAAGAGCTCAGAATCTTTTATCTATTCTCATCAGTTCTGTGGTTTTATTTTCTCTTGTGTTGCAAAAAAGATGATTTATATGGAAATGAAATCCGCATCTGCTCTATATATTTCTACACATTTAATTATTCAGAACCCTTGATTTTGTGTACCTTGAATCAAGCAGTAGAAGACACAAGGTATTTTGGGCAGAAATGCAGTTCTGAAATTTTCCTTTACCACGTTATAACTAACTGGAATAATTCACCCTCAAGCAAAAACATATTTGTATGAAAGATGTGTATTTTTAGTTTTGAATTATATATTGTACTCAATAATTTATATCTGTGAGGATAAAATTTCTATATTGTAGATACACATTCAATTGTATCCTTTACAATTTATTTTTGTGTTCAGTATAAATGTTGAGATAAGATAGATATAAAGTAGAAATTTAAAAAAATGATAAATATATATGTTTCATCTCATAAGCAGGCAGAATCTTATTTTTGGTAGTTTATCAATGATTTGTATGCAAGCTTTTAGGTTTAATTTATTTATTAAGATAAATGAGAAAATCATCCCTATAAGGAAAAATAGTGGCCATTATCATTTCAAAGAAACTGCTCTTAGTAGAGGAATTACATGGCCCTTCTCTTTTTGTCTCTCCCTCTCTCTCTTCATGTAATTTTAAAGCTAGATATATTCTATCATTGTGCAGAGGAATTGGATGTAATAGATCAAAATGGTTCTTATCTCATATTTTCCTTAATGATACTGATAACCTTTAGGTTTGCTGAATAAACACAGCTCTTTCCTGTGAAAACTTGGTGACTCATCTGTGTGCAAAGGACAAACTTAAAGTGCACATGGCCATAGAGGGCAAAAAGCTCATTATTAAAAGAGTCAACTGCTAATGCTCTGTGAATCAAAACATTTTTCAGTGTCCCCAAAAGAGAAAAAAAAAAACTTTTTCTCTTCAGATTTGTTTTACACACACACACACACACACACACACACATGCAACACTACTATTTCAGAAAGTGGCAAAAACACGTGAAATATTTGTAAAATAAGATAAAATAGATGAATGACTAAGTTTGGTATTCTTAGTGACGTGTGTTGATGACACACTTGCCATGTGAGGTCACTGTAATTGTAATACTTTAAAAATATTGTTAACCATATATTTATATAATGGATACTGTTATGTAGAAGAGAAAGTAGTAATTTCTGTTCCTTGGTTATATTAATATTGTTTTTATATTTCAAATAAAAATTGAGATGCTTACGTCTAATGATGAGCTTGTCCTTTTTCCTATGAGTATAGATATTCATTCATGATTATTTAAGATAATCTGAGACTGACAGGATGGCATTCAAGCTTGAGGACTGGAATTTCAATCTCCAACACCCATATAAATGCTAAGATGGCATTTACCTCATAAGTTTAATACCAACTCTAAAGAGGAAGAGGTGGGAAACGCTGATAGCAGGCTGGCTAGCTAGTTTAGGTGAGTGGGTGAACTCTGTGTTCAAATGAAATATTATGCATCAACACACATACTCACGCGCATGCACACACACACATGAGATAAAATTAAATGGCTGAGAATGTCTCCATGTTCTCTTTCCCCATCCCATATCCCCCTCTTTTCAGATTACCAATTCAAAAAAAGTGGCAAGATTTTGACCTGCCTTCTTCCCATTAATTTTATTTGACCTAAGGCCATTTTTTTCAGACATAATTTTTTGACCTTTAGTCTCAAAAACAGAGGATTCTGGGCTGGAATAAGTGGTCTGCGGTTAAGAGTACTTTTACGCTTGCAAAGGACCAAGATTAGGTTTTGAGCAGTCATATGATTGTTCAAAATAATACATCACTTCCAGGAGAACCAAGGTCTTCTACTGACCTCTGTAGTCAGACCCTACTGTCTAATAAGGAGATAAGCCAGCAATTCCATCACATCTTGGGGTGATGTTTTGTTTGATACACAAAGTTCTGAATGAGCTGGGGAGAAGAGTGCTCACTATGAAAAGAGTGTCGGTTAAGCATCAGTGGACATGTGACATGGATTGGTGCTTAGCAGTCACTAAGATAGAAAGGAAGGACACTAAGGAGATAAAAATGGCAGTCCATTTGAAGAAAACTACACAGAAGAAGGAAAGATGGTTGTGGGGGTGTATGCATAATGTGCTAGGTCAGCACAGATGCTAAAACAAAGTAGGAAGGACTTATGAAATTCAAATGAGTGCCTGAGACAGTATATAGGAACACACCTGAATTTCGAGTGGCAATGTTAAAGAGTCATCAGGAGCTGAAGACCCAAGGTATGAGTAGGCAGCTAAACTCAGTCTCTAAGGTGTCCTACTACAGACACAACAGTAGATGAGAACGTATAAAACCTGCATTGGGCTGAGGGGAACAAAGCTTCTTTCTAGTAGCTGAAATTGGAAAACAAACAAACAAACAAACAAAAACCGGACATGGTGCTAACAATAATTCCTTAATAAAAGGTTTTATTATGTGCATAGAAACCTTAAACATAGATTCCCAGTCTTTGAGAAAATCAATTTTAAGTAGCACAAATAATTTCAATTTGTAGAAATTGAATAAACTTCTTTCTGACGTTCTGAACATAACTCAGAGAAAGCAGCCAATCCAAAGCTAGGTGAAGTTATCTTAACTTATCTTAACTCTTTTATATTTCCTTGGACCATTATGCAGTATATATGAATAATTTACTATGGATTGTAACTTAATAACAATAGACATTTCTTGATGTTGATATATCTTGTTAACAACAGTTTCACTTTCTTGAAACATGTAAATATAGTACAATTACACAATGGAGTACTACTTAGTAGTAAAAAAAACAAAGATGTCTTGAAATTTGAATGCAAATGGACGGAACTAGTAAAAACCATCCTGAGTGAGGTAACTCAGACCCAGATATACTAACATTGTTTGTATCATAAGTGGATATTAGACATAAAGCAAAGGACAACCAGTCTTTAGTCCACAATTCAAGAGAAGCTAGCTAACAAGAAACCCTAAGAGAGACATACATAAATCCCCCTGGGAAGGGGAAGCAGACAAGACCTTGTAGATGGAGCTGCAGGCCGCTTTGGCTCCCAGCCACTGGCTAGCTTTACCCAAAATAATTACACGGAAACTGTATTCTTTTAAACACTGCTTGGCCCATTATATCTAGCCTCTTCTTGGCTAACTCTCATAACTTGCTTAACCCATTTCTAATAATCTGTGTAGCACCACGAGAGACCTCGTGAGAAAATTATGGAGGGGAAGAAGGGAAAGTAGCAGGGGAGGGGAAGAGGGGAAAGAGGGTGGGAGGAAAACAAGAGGGAATGATCAAGAATGGGAAAAAACTGAGAGAGAGAAAGGAAAGAGATATCTCGATTGATGGAGCCATTAAAGGGCTGTTGAGAAACATAGCACTAGGGAAAACCCTAGGAATCTTCAAGGATGACCCCAGCTAAGACGCTATGCAACAGCAGAGAGGTCACCATCTCTTTCAAAGCATAAATTTGCTTCACAGAATAGTTGAGATATCACGGACTAAGCTGAAGATCATTTGGGAAAGATAAGAGCAACACTGTTTTCCAGTGATAACAGACAGTCAAGATTCACATCAGATTAAAGACATAATTATAAATTATTCAGTGGAAAGAAACATGACAGTGATGTGTCATTTTGAGAAGGAAATAAAAGAACAAGAAAAGAATGATGGTGATTGCATTAAAACAGAAGACACTTAAGTCTCCATCTATGGCACTGACATCCCCACACACTTGCCCACAACTTTAATATGTCTATATGCCTTTACATCATGTTCACAATACAGTTATGGTAGAACTCTTATTGCATGTCTAACTTTCTGTAGCTTTTATTAGCAAAGAAATATAGGGTTTGTAAAAAAGAAATTACATTTGCATCAGATTTGATATGAAATATGATGTTGGAACACTCCTCCTAGGCTTCTGGATTGACCCCCAAACATCAGCCTCAGACTGGGTTCATTTAGTTAATAATCTGATTTATTACCTGTCTTCATGCTTACTCTAACCGCTGCTATTGGTTTCAGAGAACTTCATTTAAGGAATTATTTATACAGATAAGATTAAAGACAAAATACAGAGCAAAATAAGGTGCTTTTGTAGTGTTTCTACTACAGGTTTTATATTTTCCTCAGTGTTTACTTCTCTGGCTTAAGAATGAGGAACTCCTAGTACAGATTCTGTTGTAAGTTTTCATATAGACTGATTACTTTTTGAAGAAGAAAGAAGAGGAGGCAAAACAAAGCAAAGGAAAATAAAGGATAAAATTTTCCAAAAAAATGTCAACTTTGGAAATGAATTAAGTGAGACATTCAGAGGAGAATGAAACCACTAGAAAAAATATACCAAAAACTGATATTATAGTTTATAATTGCATGCCTTATGGTTTACAGTGCTTATCTTTCTTCTCTGTCTTTAATAGTGTTTTACACAAAAAATTATCTATAGACAACAAAAGTGACCTTTTGATACCTATTTTTTCACGCAAGTGGTTTCACTTTATTTCCCTCTCATTTTAGAAAATTAAAAGTCTTTTTTTTTCTATTCTATATACAAAATGTATGGCTCAATCAACTGTATTTGTATTTGAATTTTCTGGTTTTTGAGTAGATCACTCCTTTACCTTTTCCTGTAAATTTTACAGATTCTCATTAGCAGAACAATCTTCTTTTCTGATTACACTGTTTATGAGTATCTCTGTTTCAAAGTCCCCTTCGTCATCCCAGTTTATAAATTATTAGATTCATGGTGACGTAAGCAGGACAACAGGTCAGGGAGTCATGGACTTTTCTTTATAGACAATGATTCAACAGAGACACATGAAAAACTATTTGAAGAAAGATTAGTTTTTAAGAGGTTAAATCCCATATTAAATGTTTTTATAGGAAATGCTATATTTACATATATAGTGTAGCTTAACATACCCATTCATGAATACATACTTTAGACTGAGGTATCACTGTAATTATGAATATTTTGTGCGTGTGCCTACCACTTTGTGTGTGTGTGTGTGTTCATGTGCACATGTGCCCACAGAGGTCAGAAGGGAGTAGAGGATGCTACAATCACATTTTTTTTTCTCTAGATAAAAATGTTAACATATCTTCTCTCTTTTGTAATTTATAATATGAACAAGCTAGGTGACATATTATTTTAATTATAATTAAGAAGTTTCTTTTACATGTTCTTAACAAATTATGCTCTATATCTCTTTGTACATATATTCAATTTTAATCCTACACATATCTGTACAATTTTACCCTCGTAAGAGAAACACGTTAATATATCAATTATCAAATATTACTATTATCTCTTACTAAAAATGAAAATTTTTACTATAAAACATTTCCAATCCTCACAAAATGTTGAAAATATTTATTCTTTCCTACACATAATGGCACAACACATTTGAGAAGAGTGTTGGCTGGGTGATGGCACATGCCTTTAATCTTAGTACTCAGAAGGCAGAGGCAGGTGGCTCTCTGTGAATTTGAGACCAGCCTGGTCTACAAATCCAGTTCCAGGGAAGCAAGATCTGTTATACAGAGAAACCCTGTCTGGAAAAACCAAAATAATAAATACAAAGAGAGAGAGAAAATGAAGAGTGTTGGCTGGGATCAATGTTCTATCAGCAGAATGGTTTCTAGTATACTCACTCAAATTGGAAAATGCTCGATTTCTTATATTCATTCTTCAGATTACTTGATTCAAAGATCTGATCTATCTGAAAATATGAGAAATGTATTAAATTGATAATTTATTTTTTATCAACTTTTTATACAGAATACAGGTAATCCATTTGTTTAGAACTGAGCAAGTCTTATTCATGGTGGGGGTGTTTCATACAGTTATGAATCCTGAAGGTGGAATGCATTTACTGATATTTTCTGAGTAAAAAAACATGCACTATGTATCATTTGAAAAGAAGTTAATAAAATTGATTATGAGATTTTAAACCAGCTGTGGAGAGACAGTCCCCTACCATTTGCTGAAGGTCAAAAGCAAGAACTTTGAAATCCGCTGAGAGTCTGTCTTGTAAATTAGGATTATATGTCACTCCAGATGTTATTTTAAATGTCCCTCTGACTTCATGACTTTTTCCAAGGGCTGCATCTAGATGAATTAATAAGAAATAAAGCTCCTGGTTATGAATAGAAGAAAATATTACATCCTGGTTTATGACATAAAGGCAACAACATTTATTTAATATACTTTCCCTGTAATTATTTAATTCTTGTTTTTTCTTTATGGTCCTTTTTCAAAACCAGCTACTGCCTCTCCTTTTTAATTTTTACGTATCTGGTTGTTTTAAAAGACTAAAAATATACGCTTATTTTCTCTCCTATTGTTCATTCTCCCTTTCTTTGAAGTCAAGTCATACATTTTTTTTTTCATTTTCTTTTCAAATTGAGATTCCTGTTGGAAGTCACAGGGCATAATCGTACTTTACCAATTATGGGAAGTGAATCAGGAAGCATAGTGAGAAACGGACCATTAAAAGTTGTGTAGCTGCTGTTAGATGTTTCTTGGAGCCCAAGCCTCCAGTACACTGCTGGCTTGCTGCATGTGAATTTCTGTGAAGATTTCTGTCCATGTGTGACTTTGAAACATGGCTTTGAAGCCACTTCTTACATCCTAGTAATTATAAATTTGGCATGTGTGACTTTTGGCATTAGACAGGACCTATCTTCATTGGAGAAGTTATTGAGAATAATGTAGAAAATGCAGTCTCAGTGAGGAAATAATGTAAGATAAGATGAACAAATTAAACAGTCTTTCTATCTGAATATTTTCTTTGATAGATGAATGATAAAATCATTAGTCAGTACAATAATAACATTAAATAATTCTCACAACGGTGTGATATAAGAAGTTATTTTTACTTTTCTACAACAGGGAAATGGAGGCTTAGAAAGACATAATTTCCTAATGGAGTAAAGATGAACAATAAAGGAAGTGAAATTTAAATATACGTGTGACTAACTATAACTCCAAAACTCTCTTAAACACATCATTTTCCTGTCCAGAAAAATATTAAAGCAAATATCTTAAGTGCAAAACTTAACATTTCACCTAAAAAATTATGTACTTACTGTCATTTGTGTAATTCCTATTTTGCGAACAAATTAAATTACATTTAAAACTTCCCACTTAAATACAGAAAATGGCGAAAGAGTTAAGAGATGTCTGGTTGGAGGAGACTCAGAGACCTTTATTAGCATGTCTGTGTATGGATGGAACTGAACTGCATTCTAGACATTAGAAAGTTTATGGAGAAACCAGCCATCTTAATAAAGAATATAATTCAGTTAAAATTATTGTAGCAATGTGAATTTTGTAGTAGAGAATTTATATGCATGTACAGAAAACAACAAGTTTGATGAAAGTTATATAAGCGTTCTATATAATTTTTGCAGCATTTTAAAATTGTACCTATACACACATATATGTGTACATAATAATAGTCAAGGAAAGAGGCCATTAACTTGAGAGTTGGGACTAGAGATATTTCAAAGGAGGTCATCTGGGGTAAACGTGAGGGAGGAAGTAGAGGGTGAATGTGATATAAATCTATTTCAATTAAAAGTGTTAAAACTTTACAATATTTTCATAAATATAGAAATTACATAACTATAATATATTTGATTTCTTCTGATGTTTTATTATTAGTTAAATTCAAATTTCTATTTATTTTGAGTTACTCTTTATTACATTGCATCAACATTTACAAATATAATGTTCCTATTATAGAAAGGATAAATGACATATCCTTTATGAACTGCAAAATTATTATGTTTTTTAAAGTTACTTGAAGTATATAAATAATCCTAAAACATCCACTTTTTTTTTAAACTAAGTGAAACTTGTGTATTGTTCATTCTAAACACAAATATTTTTTAGCCTAAAGGAACTTTCCTTCTAGATGGTTATATTTAAATTATCAGTGATTATATTAAAATTATTTCTACAACACTACAAAAACTTTTTATTATGTTCAAATTTAAACATTGTTCTGTCAGGGGAAATAGCTTATCCAAAAATACTTGCTAAAACTAAGACGATTCACAAGAAAATTCTCATGTTTATGACTCTTTAAAATTAATTTGTCCACATACAATTCATTATTTTAAAACACAAATTAAATAGTATCAAATATCTTTACTATCCAGGCTATTGTGATGATTTTGATTTATTTATTTATCTTATAAGTGAGTAGGTGGTAATTAGGAGTAAACTCTTAGAATCGGAGTTCAGTTTGGGATCTGATGTCTCCTATGTTCCAAATGTTGCTAATTTAAGCAAGCTAGTTCTCAAGTTCTTTGTTCCGGATTCACCATAAACTGTGTGGTGAGAAGTGAATACCAATGATGCCAAAGATATATTTGAATGTCTTTGAAAGTTTTGGCTCACATTAGCATAGTTCTACACAATAATGCTTAATTTCTTTCTTTTTTCTTCTCAAGTAGAATTAAATTTTTATAGGTCTATATTTATTTATGTTTAATTTGTTCACTCAAACTTATTAGCAACATTTTAGATGAAAAATAGATTAAAATGTAATTTAATACAAATGGATAATAGTGCTCATTTACTCTTCATGTATATAAGCTAGTATAGTTTGTGACATTTTAATATGCAAAACTACTATATTATATTCTAAAATAAAAAAGAAACTGAACATTATTTTGCAAAAAAAGTAAAACATTTTATTCCCAAATTTGAATCTGAGGTTATAGGAAATGACATACCAACTGATTTTCTTTATATCCTGTAAAGAAAAATGTCCAAAACCACTTAAATGAAACAAAAAAAAAATCTTGTGGTATGGTCAAAGTAATGAATAAATTAGAGCAACAGTTGACTTAGAACATGTTTCTTTTTTAAATGCATGACTTACCTGTTTCTGATTCCTTGATTGCCAGCCAGGACACTGCAATTAACCCAGCACAGAGGACTATAAGAATAATGAAGAGAACTGAGAGCATTGCCTCAAAAGAGTTGAGAGAATGACGTCTTGCGGCCACCTTTCTGTCTGACTTCATTTTTTTTTTTTTTGAAGGATGGATAAGTTAGGAACTATGAGAGGCAATAGTCTTCAACATCAGCAAAACTGATACCTTAATACTAACTGTAGAGTAAAGTCTCTCAAGTTTCTAAGGATGTTAAAGTCACCAACCATTCAAGCTAACATTGAGAGCCTTCAGTGTGAATTTGCTGTGTGTGCCTGTCTGGAAATGGTATGTCTCTATACATTCAGTATCTTTAAAGCAGTTAATATTTAAGAAGATACAGTGAGTACAGATGCCTAGAGCTGTAAATTGTAATCATATGAACAGGCCATTTGTCAGAGTAAGAGCAATGAAATGCATACCATAAACAAAAAATTGACCCTTAATCTCATTGAGAACTATTAAAAACATGAAAACGATAAACAAATTGGTCATTAGGGAAATGCACTTGATATGTGCATAAGTGTTCTGAACAGATCAACCTTCTTCCCTGTGATTCAGGTCACAATTATAAGTATTTCTCTGTAGGGAGGTCAAAACTTCCAAACTACAACACACATAGATATATAGTATAATTGTCTAGTACCTTATTCTAGCCCTCTATTACTCCTTTCTTATTTCACTGTTTCTCTTATGTGTATGCATGTGTGCCTAGATACATTACTGAAATAAACAGAAGTCTTGTGAATTTTATGTTGTCACTCTTGAAGTTATGCAATGTAAAGCAGTATTGATTTTACTTAAAGGAAAGTTCACTTAGGTATCATATGGCTACTGTACGTGATGTAAGCAATTATCAGTATCTGGGATTAATCACCCTAATAAAAACAGACTGTTGGTTTCTATTTTAAGAAAATATGCAAGGCAGAGGAGACCTTGCTCATGTATTGGTGTACTTTATCATTTTCTTAAAAGACAGTGTTTCTCTGTGAAACAATCCTGACAATACTGGACATCTTCATACTCCCTTTGTAGACCAGGTCAGCCCCAAACTCACAGAGATCCACCTGGCTCTGCTTCCCAGGTTCTGGGATTAATGGTGTGTACCACCAAGACCAGCCCATACTTTATTATCTTAAATACACCAATATAACAAGAGAACCAGATAAGAAGTCCTTAGATGTAACTGTCGACCTATGCTTTCTGGAAAAGTGAGAATTTTTTATAATTAAAGCAGAGTGTGCAGTTGGAACTTTCTTAACTTACAAAGTAATGAATTCAGGATATAAATCAACCAATTAATTATTCAATCAATCAATGGCATCTAATCTATTTTGGGGTAAGTCATATACTTCTTATTCTGCTAGGTAATATTGAGCTCATGAGCACTATTACAAGTGTAGAAATCACACATAAAATTTTAAATTGAAAGCCCAAAGGTATGTATTTAGGTTCAGAAGTAATATAAAAGTTCAGATTTGGAATCCTGCCTCTCATACTGGGTTGCCTTGTTAACACAGGGTGTCTTGCTGCAAATTGACATGCCATATGCTTGTTGATATCCATGGGATTCCTGCACTTTCCTGAAAAGAAACTGAGAAGGAGTGAATTGGAGGGTGGGAACAGTGGGTGGGTGGTGATGAGGTGGAACTGGGAGAAGAGGAGGGAAGGCAAACAATAAGAGAAGAAAAAAAATCTTTCACATGATATGTGTAGCTTAGTGTGTACAAATAAGTATGTGTAAGAATATCTTGTTAAATACAGTAACTTATGAAGGATAGTGTGACATTAAACAAGTGGATGTGATCATGTCTTAAAATGTACAAAGCAAGCTATTAAAATAAAATCAGAGCTGCTCTATCAGGTAACAGAACTCACTGCAGAGTTGTGATGATGGGAATATAGGATCAGTCAAGGATGAGAAATTCAGCTCAGCACAGAATAAAGAGCCCAGAAACAACTTGATTTGTGCATGGAAAACATCGTACATTAAACAGAGTGTTATTGTTAATACATGAAGAAAAATCACTATTCAAAGAATGGGGGTAAGTTGATTTCTTATCTATCAGCAAAAATAAATAAAACTAGATCATTACCTCACAGCCTAGGATGAATAAATTCAAGGTGGAGTAGATATACATGAGAACTACATATAAATTTAGAAGAAAAATGCAGTGTTTTTTGACAGTTTCAATTGAGTTTTAAATAATAGCATAAAACAAGGAGAATTATACTGATAAATTTACCCAACAGTAACCCAAAAAATTCTTAAAGAAACCAAAACCAAAGTCAAAGCCAGAGAATTTGTTGTGAGAATATCTTTCTGTGTCTGTTTGTAACACAATATAAATTAGGTCACTGTTTTAATATAAATAGTTGGGAAACAGTTCTCAGAAAGTCCACTAGAGAAATAATGAAATTAAAAATTGTACATAGAAAACAAAGCCAGTGCTTCCTGGGTGTGGTGAAGTCCTTAGGTATCGAGAAGAGTAACTTGCCAGTACTTGCAGGAGCCAAGAAGAGCAGGTTCAAAGGTCTCCCAGTTACTGTGAGCAAGCAGGATCATTAGGCAATACACAGTCATGCTCACTGTGGGAGAGAGACTCCAGACTACTGTTTCCCTTTGGCGTATTCAGTTTGTCCTGACTAAGAGATGGTGCAGGAATTTATGAGATGATATACTCAGCAGATAGGAGTGAAAGAAAATTCATGTGGGTGGAGGCTTTATACACTGCTTGATAAATATTCAAAATATTTATAGAAGATAGAAAGGATAGAATTTGGAAGAAAAGGAAAAGGAGCAGGAAGAAAGAAGGTGGGTATATAGGTCAGTGTGCAGTAAATGTACTCAAAGTATGTGATGCACTTGCTCAAAAACAGCACTGTGGAATTCTCGGTTCTGTGCAAGTATATACAATAAAAATAAAGACAGTGGGGATATTTTTTAAAAAAGAATTTCTAATTCTTTCAGTTAGTACAGATAGCAAGACATTAACAAAAATGTAACACAATAATACAAACAAATCTACTCCAACATCACCGAAACCAAGCAAAATGAAAAAGAAAAATGCAAATAAATACAGAAAAGTGTATCTGTAAATACAGAGATCTAATTAATATAAGAAATTGACCAAAAACATTAAAAATATGGGCACTAGAAAAAGTGGCGTTCCTTGCCTGTTAGAAGAAAATTTCTGTCTTTCAATTGTAATACTGCAGTCTTATTTCCAGCTTTGAGGAAAGTCATCTTCTGTGGCCTGTCCTTCTATCTACCACTGTTCCCTGGGGTCTATGCACCACCCAGTAAGCAAAAGACCATATATCAGTATTAAGAAGTACAATCATCACAAACCCAGATTTTACATGCCAAGTGTTAAAACACAATCAATAACAACGTGGGCAATATATCCCACTAGAACCAAGCAACTCTACTACAGTGGGCCATGAGACAATATGGCTGAGGCACAAAAGACCGACTTCACAATAACTGTCATCCATATGTTCAAGGTCCTTAAAGAAGATATGACTGGATCCACTTTTAAAATCTATGGAAGCACATACAAACAGAGGGAAGAAATGAATAAAACAGTACAAGATATAGAGTGGAATTAGAATGAAGAAAGACAATCCACTTGAGGAAAAACTGTAAGTTAAAATGTAAGAATTTTAAACAGAAGCCTCAGAGGTAAGTATCACCAACAGAATGTGAGATGAAAGAGAATGTTGGGCATTGGAGACAAAATAGGAGAAATGACTATGTCCATCAAATGAAGTGTTAAATCTCAGAAAAAAATCATGGCACAAAACATTCTGGAACACATAGACACTATGAAAAGATCAACAATTTAAAAGGCTATTAAGAATAGGAATGGAGCAAGAAGAAATGCAGGTCAAAGGTACAGAAAATAATTTCAACAAAATCATAGAAGAAAATGTTTTTATACTACAGCAAGAAGTGCCTATCAAATTACAAGAAGCATACAGAAAACCAAACAGACTGAAACAGAAAAGAAACCACACAGCACATGATGATCAAACAGCAAGTACACAGAACAAAGAGAATTTTAAGAGCTGCAAGAGAAAAAGACCAAATGACATTCTTGAACACAAAGCAAGTCTCCACAGATAAAAGAAAGTTGAAATAACACCCTGCACCTTATCTGGAAACCAAGGATTCAACCTGTATATTAACAACAGAAAGAAGAGAAAGCTTACAAACTCACAGAAATGGAACAACTTACTACTGAATGAAAAATTGACCTAGGAAGGAAATTAAGAACTTTTGAAAACTGAAGAAATATAAATACAAGGTACCAAAACTTGTGGAACATAATGAAGGATTCTCTAAGTATAATGTTTATAACAGTAAGTTCCTCCATTTAAAAAAAATGGAGGGATGCCATACCTAAAAGCCCTAGAACATAAAACATATAACACATAAAAGGAGTAGAAGGCAAGAAATAACCTAGACTGAGATCAATAAAACAGAAACAACAAACAACCAATGAAACATTACAAAGAATCAATGAAACAAATACTTGGGTTTTGTTTTATTTGAGAAAAATCAATAAGATTGACAATCCTTTAGTCAAATTAAGTGAAAATTCATCTAATTGAGCTGTTCACGAAAGGGACACACCTGAACCCCAACCAATCAAGGGTGTTGGTGACTCTCCACAAACTGACAAGATAGATAAAAATTAATAAGCTTAGAGATGAAAAATGGGACATAACAATAGGAATCAAGCAAATCTATAGAATCCTAAGGATATACTTCAAAAGAGAATGTTGGAAATACGAAGGTTCTTCATCCTTCAAGAGTTGTAATTTGCAGTTCCACCTTGCAATTTCCAGGAAGCTCTTGAGAAAAAGGAATCTGTACATTGCTTTTGATAGGATATCCATTTTTATTATATTAATCCTACTGGTCCATGAGCATGGGTGATCTTTCCATCTTCAGATATCATTTTCGATGTCTTACAGGTTTTATCATACAAGTCTTTCAATTGCTTAATTATAATTACTACCACATATTCTGTGTCCATTACTTAGAATGAATTAGAATTAGAATATAGGACATGGAAACCTCTGTGGTTTCCTATCCTATTTACTGACAGCGGCAATAGACACTGGTCAATTGAGTCTGGTAGTCCTGCATTATCTTACCTGCCTTTTCCTCAGATGTCAATCAATGTATGAATGGGTAAAGAAAATGTGGTACATTTACACATGGAATATTACTCAGTTGTTAAAAAATGAAATTTTGGGTAAATGAATGTAGCTAGAAAAAGTCATCCTGAATGAGGTAACCCAGATTAGAAAAACAAATAAGAAATATATTCACACATACACACTTTCTATTAATTCATTGATAACCAAGGTATAATCCATATGACCTCAGAGGTTAGTTAGAGGGTATTGGTCTATGGAGGAGACATGGATCTCCCCAGGAAGAGGAAATAGAATAAGTAGTTATGGATGGTCAAGGAGGGGTGTCACTGAATTTGGGAATACCAAACAAAGAGAAAAATGGAAGAGGGGATTGTGAGGAGGAATAAGGGAAGGCACAGATAAAATTAAAGGGCATTTGATGCATTATATGGAAACCTTATACAGAAGAAGCTTCCTAAAATATGCACACATATGATGATGAGGAAAATGTCCTCAAGTGGACATTTCTCATTGTCAAATGAAATATCTCGTCCTGGAAATGGGTTACATCTAATTGAGCTGTTCACCAAAGGACACATCTGAAACCCAACCAATCCAGGGTGTTGGTGACTCCCCACAAACTGACAACAAGGCCCCATTGCCTAAGACAACATTCAAACAACTCACTGAATATGGAGCTGATAGCTACCTAGAGCCTTCACTCTCATGGACTAGTGCTCTTAGTACTTGAAGGTACTCTGTATGCTACCAAAAAAGAAAGGTGATGGAGGTGGGTCTTGTATCTTATCTGTTGCTTTCATTGGTTAACTAATAAAGAAAACTGCTTGGCTTGATAGGACAGAAAATTAGGTAGGTGGATCAAACAAAACAGAATGCTGGGAGAAAGAAGCCGAGTCAGGCATTAGCCATAATTCTCCCACTCCAGACAGACGCAGGTTAAGATCTTTCCTGGTAAGCCAGCTCGTGGTGCTACACAAAATATTAAAAATGGGTTAGATCAAGATGTAAGAGCTAGTCAATAAGAGGTTAAAACTATTTGGGTATAAAGCTAGCTGTGCGGGCGCCCGGGTGCCAGGAACATAGCCCGCCGCTCCTATTACTACAGAAAGGCTTCTTAGTTAAGTTTTCCATTGTGACAAAACACCATGACCAAAAAGCAAGTTGGAGCAAAAAGGATATATTTGGCTTACACTTCCATATTGCTGTACATCATTGAAGGAAGTCAGGACAAGAACTCAAGCAGGACAGGAACCTGGAGACAGGAGCTGATACAGAGGCCGTGGAGGAATCCTGTTTGCTGGCTTCCTTTTGATGGCTTTCTCAGCCCACCTTCAAGTAGCACTCAGGACCCAGGGATGGCACCATCTGTCATGGGCTGGGCATTCTTCCATTGATCACTAAATGAGAAAATGCATTCAGTTGTATCTCATTAAGGCATTTTTCCACCTGAGGCCCCTTCCTCTGATAACTCCAGCTTGTATTAGTTGACACACAAGACCGAGACAGTACAAAATATCAATTTAGCTAGAAACCCTTCAATCTACAATAGTGAGGGATCTGCCTACAAGATACACTAATGTAATAGTGGCACAACGTTTGTGGGTGTAATAAGCCAAGTTCTGATTTGTGTTAAGGCCCACTTCACGAGATGGAACTCATACCTACCATTGTTTGGGTGGCTCAGAATCTGAAAATACACACAAACACACACACACACACACACACACACACACACACACACTCCACCACCACCACCACCACCACCAACAACAACAACAAATACACACACACACACACACACACACACACACACACACACACGTACAGCAAAACAAATGAACATAATAATAAAACCTACTCTCATCTTTGGAAGATTTTTTACCTCATAATGTTTTCAGGGCTTTATTCATTTATATTTTTCTACCTTTTAGGTTATCAGCATATATATTATGGCTCCAGTTTAGTTTTGTAAAGGCATCCCTGTGTGTGCTAACATGTGTGTCTCTGCGTTTATATGTGCTCTGTGTGCTTTTTCTTTGGCTCTTTTTTTTTTTTGTTGGCTTGTTTAATCATATTAAGATTTGTTTTGTTTTGTTTATCTTATCTAATTTTATTATTATCCCTTAGATGCCTGTTTTCTAAGAAAAGACAGACAGGGTGTGGTGCCAGATGGGAGGGGAGAAGGGAAGTAACTAGGAGAAATAGGGGAAGGAAAAACCATAACCAGAATACATTTTATGAAAAAAGTCTATTTTCAATAAAAGAACAAATTACTTTAAATTATTTTTTAAATTTGGGGGGCTGGAGAGATGGCTAGGCAGGTAAGAGCTGTGTTTGAATATGATATGGCTCAGTTTCCAGCACCCAGAGGCAGACTTACACACTGCAATCCCAGGCTTCCAGTGCATTGTCTAGCCTCCTTTGATTCAGTGCATTGTCTAGCCTTCTTTGGCATTGTGTGTACTTGCTACCCTTACATATGTGCAAAATAAATATAAATCTTTAAATACCTTTAAAATTTTTGTTTCCCTTTCTGTGAAGGTGTGTGCACATGTGTACAGGTGCCCATAGAGACCATTGGAAGAGAGCATTAAATCTTCTGTAGCTGACATTACAGAGGCTGTGAGCCCTCAGACTTGGGTCCTGTGGAACCTATCTCCTTTGCAAGAGCAGTAAGAACTCTGAACTGCTAAGATAGCTCTTCGACCCATAGGTCTTTTATTCTTGTTTATGGATAAATCATATATATATATATATATATATATGTACTTTTTTTTGGTCTGTTTGCTTGTATTTCTCTTTATATTTCCTTTCATGAGGAGCTTTTTACTAGAATATAACTAGATTTTTACAGTTATGTAGATTATAAAATAAGTATTTTGTGTTTCACATTCAACTTCATATTAACCAAATACCTATCCAAATGCACTGTCTGGTTTAAATATGGTATTAATTTAATTATATTAAGACTAAGTGTAAAAATTAATTTGTGTTCCATATCAAAGTTTCTGTGCTATGAGAACCTTAAATTGCTATGGTATTCATTTAATCAACAGTTTAGAAGACACTACAACATCCCATGTGTGGCAGAATACAGTTTTACAAATTGATTTTGGAAAACTAAAATATATTGCAATATTTTGCACCTACTGTAGTCTTGTTAAACCATAGCTGTGTTCATTTTTTCCATTCTGTTTAGGAGTTAGTGCTGCCCCTTAAATATGCTGTAGGCAGAAGACTCTCTGTGAGTGTCAAAGCACAATCATTGGTTAGAGATGTGGTTGCTTTTCAATAAAGAAATGTGCCGAAGCCCTAAATAAGTTGATGCAAGGCTCTCTCTATAGAGCCTCTGACCTTTAATGTTTGACTGGGGATCTTCAGTAAAACTCTGTGCTTCCAATTTTTCATCTGGAGGACAAACTTATTGATTTTCAAAATCCCTTTCATTTTGAAATTTCATGACTTTGACTTTATAATTTTTACGGTTCTTCCAAAAGACAGCATATTATTCACTTGCCTTCACATTTAAAAGGAAAGCAGATGGCTCAGATATTCACCTGAAACTCATCAGTGTGAGATGATGTCTTTTAAAATATGTTCTTAAGATCTTTCTCCTCCTCTCTCCCCGACCTTTCTCTCTCATTGTATTGCCTTTCATCCATCTTCTCCCATCTGACTGCAGTGAGGCCATATTTGCTTTCTCTTTGCTGATGCAAATTCCTCTTCCCAACTCTTCTAGGCTTTGTTCAGGCTCCACATGTGGTGGCTACTAGCCTTGTCACATGAAAGTCACTCTCACCAAGCATACCTCCCTAATCGACTTTTATCTGTAAAGTGGATTATAAAAGTTTTGAATAAAAGGTATTGTACCGGAACACACTGAACTGCATAGCACTGCACTTAACTGTTCTGAAGGAAAGAACTCTATTCAGGGAAGTATTCAAAAATAGACCTGCATTTCAGGAAAGAAAAATGAATGAGGCTGGGAGAGATTGGTTCTTCCTGGTAGGGGTTACTACACTTTTCATAGCATCTTAGTTGGTTAGTAGGGAACTTTGAAAAAGTATCAGCAGGTTCTTTCCTGTCAACTGCTAGTTTAGGTCATTTTCAAAGCAGTCCCCTGTGTATCCAGGATCCTAACCAATTCTCAACCCCATGATTTTACATTGTTGTGCCAGCTGCATCTGTAGCTCAGGCAGGGTTTATCTTCTCACCATGCTCCTTTTTAACTTTAATCATCTTATTGCCTGGAGGTCAAAGGATTTTTTGATATTGAAAAAGACTGAGCCTACTTGTCAAATTTTCTCAGCATTCTATTTCTCTAATTGCCCTGCTATCATCCCCAAACTGTGACATTCAGTTTTACTTTTTTCATAGAACAAGTTTTCTATATTATCTCGCTAAGTTTTCTGTCTTTTCATTAAAACAAGCCCAAGAGCTTTCTTGGTTTTTCCTTCTTCCTAAATAAAAGAACAATGTAAAAACAGAAAAGAAAGAACAATGTTAGAGATAATTAAAGCACCATTTAGTTAAGAAAACAAGTTTTCTGTTCTGATTTATACATCAAAACTTTCAAATAAGCTTTTAAACTAGATGTTTTTATATGCCACTGAAATGAGTTCACTGGATTTTAGTATTATGTTATAGATTAGTTTGTATTGGGTTAATACATAGTTTTATATGAATATTATTCATTTATTTTTACAGAGTTGTATATAAATATTATTTACTTACCTTTATGCAAGCTATCTAACATAGTGGTTGAGTATGTAAATTTTTGTTAAATAACATAATGTTGTACCCAAATTATGTACTTAGTTAAGGCTTCTGTGATCATATCATGACTGCTAAAAATATGACCGTTAACACAGAAAATAAAATAACTCACAGTAACGCTAAGCTACCTAGTGTTTTTAATTGCATTGAATAACTCTAAAATTAATGAGAGAGACAGGTCAAGTAGAGCTGATTAGAGAGCTAAACAGGAAAATTGAACATTGAGTTATATTTTTAACAATAGGTTATTAGAGAGGCTATTCAATATTTAGTGATGTTTTATATAGGCTTATTTTGGTTTGTATTTTAAATGGCGTCCAGTGAATGGCTTAAATAGTAAGTCATGATCTGAAGCCTGTGTCACTTCTGTGAAAGACTACAGTCCCTGGATGGTAGGGTCCAGTGCTAGGAAGACGGGGTGGGCCCTTCAGTAGGACTGTTGATTGCTGCATTCTCTATTTCTCTGCTTCCCAGTTGCCATCATTCCATCAATGTCCACCTCCTTACAGTTCCCACCCAAAGGGACTAATTGACCATTGACTGTGAGCTTGGAGACCATGAGCCACAGGAGTTCATTCTTCCAATTGTAGTTAACTTTGTGAGGAGTTTTGTCACAACAACAGAAAGGTATCTAAGACAAAATGGAATGATGGGGTCAGGACTGTAGTATTCAAGGGATCAATCCATAGTTAATTACACACAGTAAAACCCACAAACATAGTTGTAGCATCAATGACTCTATGGTCACACTCCCTGCTCGGGTTAGTAACGCTGGAGTTTTGCCATCCATTATCATCTTCAATTTCTCTTCAGTTTGAATGTGTTCATGGAGTAAGATAGAATGCAAAAATGACACAAAAAAAACCTTGCTGAAATTTTTCTCTTCTGAAGGTGACAAATGGGCTAAGCAGCAGTTCCAGAAGCTATTTGTGACTATCAGTGTAAAGTCAAACATCATGGTCCTTTGTAAGTGTCATACCTACATAGCAATGAATCTAGAGTTTCCTTTTCTTGTTAATTCTTTGTTATACTTACACAGTGTAATGAGAATTATGACTATGGATTAGAATTAAATTATAAAAGTATGGTATAAATGAAAGTCATTTGTTCAGAAGGTGATTCCTTTTTTCTCTGAAAGTAGGGAATCTCCAGTTATATGTTTAATGACATTTTCCTCTTTAGCAAGGCTTTCAGGACAGAACTGCATCAGTCCTGAACTAAACAGACACCCACTAAAGTTAAAACTGTGGTATCTATCTAGACATTTTTCATGGTATCCTTTGAGATTTTCCCATTTTACCCATTTTTCTCTTTTTGTGTTTTATTATGTGTTTCATAGGCATATGTATAGTACTATAGGTGTTTACTATGAAGAAGTTGCTAGGTCTAGGCATAAGCAGTCACTGAAATGTCACTACAGGTGAATTTTTAGGCATCTTAGTTCCTCCCAAAGTTCCTTTTAATGCCCTGTGTGTTTTTAAGAGTCCTTGATATCTGTCTTCTTAAATTTTTCAGGAGTTACTTCTAATTATAGCAGATTGTATTCTTAACTACAGATAATACGTGATCCATAAAATCACTAGAAATTTCATGTTATTTACTTTGAGAACACTATTTTATCTGGTTTTAGTAGTCTTTGAAGTAGATTAGCCCCTTGTGGCTATGTAGATAGAGTAAATGTACATATAAATGTGAAAATGTTATTGCTTTCTTTTAAAAGTTTGGTAAAAACTTTGAGAACTCTGATAGATTTATAAATTTTCTGAACCATTTGATAAAACACTTTAAAACAATCATCCTTGTTGTTTTTGACTTTAAAAAATATCCAGATGGATCATGACTTTATTTTTTAATATTTATGATAATAGAATCATTCATTAAAAAATATGCATTTTATGTTCAATAGCACCTTATATATATTTTCATACTGTGAAACTATATTTCTGCTTTATATACTTTGTTTTTACGAGGTAATAAATGTAATGGAAAAATTAAAAATGCTGCAGAATCCCTGGCAGCAGTAGGCAGCAGAAATGCTGTAGGTCCCCACGGGGTGGCAGCAGGCAGCGGGCCCTGAGAGCAGCCAGTCCCAGGCAGAGAGAGCTGCTCGTCCCCCTGTGATGGCTGGTCCCAGGCAGGGAGACACGTGGTAGGCAGGCAAAAGACACATAGATAGGCATGACATGCAGAGTGAGGTTAAATATTTATTCAGGGTGTTATGGAGGGGAAGGAAAAGGGGGGAGGGGGAAGGAGAGAGGGGGGAGAGAGAAAGAGAAAAAAAGGAGAGTGGAGAAAGTTGGCAGCCTCTTCGAGAGAGGGGACAGGAAGAGAGAGAGTGGGGCAGAGGCTGTAAACAGAAAGGGAGTGGGTGTGGCTTGTCTCTTAAAGAGACAGAACATTACAATAAGAACTTAGTTTAGAAAAATCTACTTATTCAGGGTGGAGCTGGCACTTGCCTTTAATCCCAGCACTCAAAAGTCAGAGGCAAGTAAATCTCCGTGAGTTTCAGGCCAGGCTGATCTACAAAGCAATTTTCAGGACAGCCAGTCAGAGCTAAACAGTGAAACTCTGTCTCGCAAAACAAAAACAAAACAAAACAAAACAACAAACAAAAAAGAGAAGAATCAACTCATGCCAGACTGACTGGCATAATACATTTCAATCATTACCCCATTTTCAAAATAATAGTAAATAGGTAAATCAGTTTACATCTGGACCAATTGTAAGCTTAATATTTATATACACAATTTGAACTTTGCTTCAATTTCATATTGTTATTCACCCATTTTTTTTTCTGAAACATCTTCCAAAATGGAGTCTTAAATTTTGTGTTACATGCAGTCCTAATTACCATTGTGGCTAACTCTTCTACTTTTAAATTGTTTCTTATAATTTTTCATACAAATATTATTATAATCCAATCAAATTATCTCCACTCTGTGAGGGTACGAAGACAGCAATAAATAATATCAGTATTATGCATAATCCTACAGCGTCCACTCATTTATTGCAAAGTTTCTCTTATTGCTAACAGACAGTTATAATGGCAGATCTCTGAGGACAAAGACTAAACAAAGATACTGCGAATATGTAGCACAGCAATCATGAAATGAAATTTACAATTATAATGACTAATAAATTTTGATTCTATGGTAGGGAATGAATATAAGAGAAGTTATTTCCTGAAACATTTTAAGATTCCTGCTACACAAGCTACTATCTATGCTGAGCAAGACTGATATGTTCACAACTTAATTAAATTCAAGTTCTCAATAACCCTCTGATAAAAATAGAGCCCAAACCTCTCAGATGTCTGTTTCTGCTACTAGCTTTTGATCAAGAAAAATAAAATCATCTCTTTAGTAAATTGAGTTAAATAGCTTGTCAGAAGCTAATTGTGATCAATGGGAATTGAACTATATCAGCAAAATAATTAGGACAATGCTATTATAAGCAGTTATTTATGTCAGTCAAAAGTACAGCCCCATATATATTAAAAACAAATATTCAAATACTCCATGTATAATGCAAGTACTTATATATAAACACAGGTACATACAGATACACACAATCAGATATACATATGTATTTTTACATAAATGTATAAGCATGTGTTCATAAACACACACAAGTGAAGTAATAGTATATTTGTAAAATCTATATAAATTTTTCAAAAAAATTTTTCAAAACAATCTGCTTTCCTTAAGGAGTGCTGCTGTAGGGAAAGATTTAGACTTCTAAGCACATTAGGGGAAAACTTAGTTTGTAATCTGTTTTTTCTTTTTTCAGCTGAAAGATAAACAAATGTCTTGCGCATGTGTTTTTCTGGTCATGAAATGTAGCATTTACTTAATTCCCTCTGAGCACACCTTCTTTTTTTTTTTCTGGTTTTACTCAACCCAGGAGGCATTCTAGTGCTTGGAATTAGTTGGAAGACAACTTCTAAAATACAAGGTCAAATGGATATCTTGCTTCTGTGGGTTATGGATGAGAGTTAAGGGATTTTTTATGTTTTTTTTTCTTTATTTTTTTATTTTAGTTGTTGAAAAAAAATTATCTGCTTTCTCCCCATTTCCCACTTCCCTCCCCCTCCTTCCACACATTGCCCCCTCCCCCACTCCCCTCCCCCTTCCCCCTCTCCCCCACTCCATTCCTCCTCCCTCTTGAGAATTAAGAGCAGTCCAGATTCCCTAACCTGCGGGAAGTCCAAGGTCCTCCCACTTCTATCCAGGCACAGGAGGGTGAGCATCAAAACAGGCTAGGTTCCCCCAAAGCCAGTTCATGTATTAGGATCGAAACCTAGTGCCATTGTCCTTTATTCTGTTTTTAGTTCAGCATTTCTTGTCGTGTTTTTCTCCTGTGTCTGTGGGCAGTCAGAGTGAGAACATTCTGTCAGCAGTGCTGTATTGTAGAGCTCCATAATCAGTCATTTATGTAGATGTGTCAGTGGTCATCACTTGATGAGAATAGCTTTATCGAGTACATGCACCACTCAGATAAGCTGTATTAGCAAACTTCCAAGAAATCTTCTTACCCTTGAGGACTGCATTAACTGTGGTCTCTCTCTGACGCAGAGACTATGACAACCTCCCTGATTTCTTAACCCTAACTTGACTGCCAAATATTCCTGAAATTTGATCAATAAATGATTTGCTCCATAATCAATTCATTATAAAAATATGCCTTTTATTTACAGTTGCGTTTTTAGTCAGAGTAGAGACAATGATGATGTATGTATTCAAAGCAGTCTTGATCAATAACTGTTAGAAAAGTTGGTTGAAATTGGAATCAACATGGATGTAATAGGCAATTGTTTCTAATCATAGTCATTCTATTGAAGTTGTGTTATTCATGCTAGATCTATGCAACTGTAGCAACATCTAGAAGTACAAAAGTTGATGTATATAATTCTCAATTATAAAAGTTTGCTTTCTGCTTCCTTGACATCAAGCCTAGTCCTGACAATACTGGTGCTTCTCACAATATGTGGAATATGCATCAGCTCTATCATGATTTTTTTTTTCATTTGACTAATAAAGTGAGTAAAACCAGTTAGCATTTGACTTACGCTGTAGAAAAGACACTGTCTTAAACAGGGATGCTGTGTCTCCTTTCATAACTATAGCTAGTCAATAACAGACACACACACGAGTGAAGAATGGGAGTTGACCGTGTGTCACTATGACAGTGTGACACTCATTCTTTTTGGTAAATGTAGCATTACCTACCTTTTCCTGACTGAACAAATAACAATAGAAACATATACATGTATGGCAAACACGAGAATTCTTTCTAAAATACTAATCTGGAAATCAAACACTGTCTTAGATTTTTCCAATAATATTGCCATGTGTCAGCTCCTGTATGTGATTGTGATAATCCATAACAATATTGTTATCTAGCATAATATTTCATGACTGTGATTAGAACAACCCTAGACAAGACCACTATATTCACCATTACCTTGCTTACAGCGGATATTTATTAGATACATGAAGTGTGGGTCTGTGGTTGAATAAAACACACACAAAAAAAAGGAAACCTGCTGTTTTGCATGGTCCCTCAAGTGGTATCTTCTACATTTTAGAAAATGAAATAAAACTTGAAGGTGGTGATGCAGGTGCTTGGTACTTAAGAAAATCTATAGGTTACATAGAATAATTAGCCTTTTGGCCTGGTGATTCTGTCCATTTCAAGGCCATCACACTGGATTGATGAGAGGATTATTTGATCTGGCTGCTATAAGAAACAAGCTTTTGATATCTGAAGGATACAAGCAGCATGTTTGGGCTTTCGCAGTAGGGATACTGCCCTTGGGGCCACCATGCTGTTATCCCTTTGGGTGGTTGTCAGATCAGAGACATCAACCGCAGTGTGTCCCAGTGATGCATTATCAAAGAACTTCCTGGTGCTTTTTGAACTTTCTGAACTTCATATCTAAGAAAATTCTCAAGATGTTTTGAGGAGGTGATGGCTGTCCCTTACATAAAGCATAGTCCTTGAACTTCACATGAAAGTTTGTTAGAAGTGCAGAATCAGATTGTGACTTCACAGAATTTCTATTGTATACTTAAATTCTCAACACTTGCAGAGCTTGGTGAGACACTCAGAAATTGTTTTTGTTTCTGTTACTGCCTGACTTGTGAGCACTCTACTACTATACTCTAGACCACATACTCAAGAAATCGCCCATGGTCTGAAATGTAACCAAAAGCACAGTGTATTAAACTCTTTCAATGGACTCTCTGTTTGAATATCTTGCAAAAGTGACAATTGGTATCTCAAGACCTTGATTATGTATTGTTGTCAGTGTTTTATACTTATTTTAAAAGAGAAACAGTATGCACAAAATATCATTGACTTCCAAATACAAAATATTAACTGGAAAAATATTGTTTCATGTTAACAGCTCTATAGTAATGTCCAACTTCACTGAATTTTACCAACACAATATGAGTGAACATAGAAATTGCCGAATCAATAAAGAACATCTTTAGAATTCTTTTTCTTAAAGTGAAAGGATTCTTTGAGTAAATTATTTTCATTCTTAGGGTACACTGATATTTATAACCAGGGTTTATATATTAGAAATGCCAGAATCACTGTGTTTCTTGGAAGGTAACTATGTAGTTTCATTGCAGAAAAATGGATGGAATACCTATTTTTCACACTCTTTGGAGATGTACTCATATTTTGAATATATTTAAATCCATTTAAGCACTCCTCCTTGCTTCCTTTCAAATTCATGACATTTTTCTATAATTGTTATTGCATGTCTATTTATGGAATAGTTTACTTTCTAAAATTGTGACTAGGATTTTTTTTGATAAAACATTTTGTTAGGAATATAATAGTTTAAACAGAGTCAAATTTAACAGAGTCAAGAATCAGGCACCTTTATAAATGATATAGTCTTTACAGACTAATAATAAATAGGCACCTGACAGGATTAACACCATAAAACATCAAAAGTTACATAAAAATTAATAGCACTGAAAAAGATAACATTAATTTTACAGACAAAATTACTGAGAAATTATCTGAAAGAATTTGTAATTTTAATTTGAGAATCAAAATTTGTTAAAAAAGTTATGATAGGTTGGCAGATAGAGTATCTCTCCAGGTTGATAATATGCAGGCTATAGAAATAATGTTCAAGGATGAGATTTTGTCTTTAAAGAAAAAGCTTCATACCTTGGAATCATATTTGCAAAGTGAGGAACAGAGGCTAGGTATGTCAGTTAGATCACTAAAAATATATACAGGCAATTAGTCAAGGTTTACAAAAGACATTAGTAAAAAGATTTTATATGATTGAGGAAATTATCAGAGCTGATGAGCAAGGAGAGAAGGTAAAAGGACAGGGTGTAACATCATCAGTACATGCCAGAGTCAGACATGGCTTACCCAAAGTTTTAGCATCCTAACCTGTAATCACCTCTGAAAAAAATATCAAGTTCTAAATGCTCAAAAGTATCCAAAGAATGTAGCAAATACCTATAGGTCTGAACTATCTAAAAGAAATTAAACAAGCAGAAGTAACTTAATGGCTTGCATTCACAATTTGTTAGGGAGGTGGTAAAGATGTGGGCTTCCAGCATTAAGGCTACCTCACACAATTGGTTTCTATTAGTTTCAGCAGTCCTGGAAGTAAGGTTAAACTACTGTGGAAATGCTATTAGTGAGAAGAGGCAAAATTTTAGGACAACAGGGAAAAACAAAAGGTCTTGAGACTTCTCAAGATCAAATGCTTGGCAAGGACACTTATGCTGACCCAAAGGATCAAGTCCTTTACAATGAACACATCCTGTTCCTATGCCACACAGCAGCCTTAAATGCTTGGGATAGGATTCAAGAACTAGGAAAATGAACCGAGTCATAGACCAGAGTTATACAGGGCCAAAGAAAACCCTTTTGGGACTTTTTACAAAAATTAATTAAGGCTGTACAAATAGTAGTAACTGACCCCAAAGCTATATGAGTTTGAATTAAATATCTGGCTTTTGAAAACGCCAACTTAGAATGCAAAAAGATACTTGGGCCTTTAAAGGTTAGATCAGCACCAATGGATGAATGAATACTACATACAATGAAAGTTGAGACATTTGACTATAATACTAAGGTTAAGGTAGGAGACACAATTTCCAAAGGTATGAGGAGACCATATGTTTTAGTTGTGGTAGAATAGGACATCTAAGAAGAGATTGTAGACAAAGAATTCCTAGAAATATTTCCTCTGGGAATGGCAAAAATTAAAGGTCTCAGCTTCTTTATGTAGGCATTTAGCACTATAAACTTTCCTCTTAACACTGCTTTCAATGTGTCCCATAAATTTGGGTATGTTGTGTGGTCATTTTCATGGAATTTTAGGAAGTCCTTAATTTATCCCTTTGTTTCTTCTTTGACCTATTGATGATTCAGGTGAATATTGCTTCATTTCCATGTGTTTGTGGGCTTTCTCCAATTAGTTTTGCTGTTGACTACTAGTTGTAAACCATGGTGATCTGATAATATACATGGGGTTATCCAATTGTTTTTTGTATTTGTTGAGGTTTGTTTTGTTACTGAGTATATGGTCAATTTTTGAGACAGTTCCATGAGAT
Source organism: Microtus oregoni (assembly GCF_018167655.1). Taxonomy (NCBI): domain Eukaryota; kingdom Metazoa; phylum Chordata; class Mammalia; order Rodentia; family Cricetidae; genus Microtus; species Microtus oregoni. Next base: position 10,600,410 of record NW_024543089.1, on the reverse strand, counting down.
GCTGAAAAGAAGGTATATTCTTTTATGTTTGGATGGAATATTTTATAGAAGTCTATTAAGTCCCTTTGAGTCATAAAATCTGCTATCTCCTTTATATCTCTGTTCACCTTTTGTCTGACCTGTCCAGTGGTGAGAGTGGAGTACACTATTTTGTATGGGGTTAAATGTATTATTTAAGCTTTAGAAGTATTTCTTTTCATATGAGGGTGCCCTTGTATTTGGGGCATAGATGTTCAGTATTGATATTTCCTCTTAATGGATTTTTCTTGTGACTAATATAAAATGTCCTTCTTTGTCTCTTTTGATTGATTTTAGTTTGATGTCTATTTTGTTAGATATTAGGATAGCTATACCTGCTTTTTTCTTAGGTCCATTTGATTGGAATATTTTTTCCCAACCCTTTACTCTGGGAAGATGTATATCTTTAAGGTTGATGTGTGTTTCTTGTGTGCAGAAGAAGGATAGATTCTGTTTTCATATCCAATCTGTTAGTCTATGCTATTTTGTAGGTGAGTTGAGTCCATTTATATTAAGGGATATTAATGACCAGTGATTGCTATCTCCTGTTAATTTAGTTTCCATTGTTGGTGATGTTAATTTGTGTGTTTTCCTCTTCTTTGGGATTTGCTGCTGTGAGATAATCAATTGTCTGTGTGTTTGTTGATGTAGCCATCTTCCTTGGGTTAGAGTTTTCCTTCTAGTATTATGTGTAGGGCTGTGTTTATGGCTAAGTATTGGCTAAATCTGGTTTTGTCACAGAATATCCTGTTTTTTCCTTCTATGGTGATTGAAAATTTTGCTGGGCTGGCATTCATGGTCTCTTAATGTTTGCATAATGCTTGACCATAGCCTTCTGGCTTTCATTGTCTTTAATGAAAAGTCAGGTGTAATTCTGATAGGTCTATCTTTATATGTTACTTGGACCTTTTCCTTTGAAGCTCTTAATATTCTTTCTTTACTCTGTATGTTTAGTGTTTCGATTATTATGTGGTGAGGGGACTTTTGTGATACAGTCTATTTGGTATTTTCTAAGCTTCTTTTATCTTAATTGGTATATCTTTATTTAGGTTGGGAAATTTTTCTTCTATGATTTTGTTAAATATATTTTCTGTGCTTCTGGGTTAAAATTCTTCTCCTTCTTCTATACCTGTTATTTTTAAGTTTGGCCTTTTCATGGTGTCCTGTATTTCCTGGATATTTTGTTAGATTTAATATTTTCTTTGACTGATACGTCTATTTCCTCTATTGAATCTTCAGTGCTTAAGATTCTCTCTTCCATCTCTTGTATTCTGCTGTTCATGCTTGTGTTTGTAGTTCCTGAACATTTTTTGCATGATTTCTATTTCTATAATTCTTTTGGCTTGTGTTTTCTTTGTCTCTATTTCAGTTTTCAAGTCTTGAATATTTTATTTTTATATGTTTGATTGCTTTTTCTTGGTTTTCTTTAAGGGATTTGCTGATGTCTTCCAATTTTTTGTTTATCTTTTCCTCCATTTCTTTGGGGGAATTTCTCATTTGCTCTTTTTGGCCTAGGTCTGAAAAAACATGGGATAAATCCGGACTAGCTGAACATAGCGGACAATGAGGAATACTGAGAATTCAAGAACAATTGCAGTGGGTTTCTGATCCTACTGCACGTACTGGCTTTGTGGGAGCCTAGGCAGTTTGGATGCTCACCTTACGAGACCTGGATAGAGGTGGGCAGTCCTTGGGCTTCCCACAGGTCAGGGAACCCTGATTGCTCTTCGAGCAGATGAGGGAGGGGGAATTGATCGGGGGAGGGGGAGGGAAATGGGAAGCGGTTGTGGGGACGAGGCAGAAATCCTTAATAAATAAATAAATTTAAAAAAAAAAAAAAAAAAAAAGAGTTTCAAATATAACCTGAAATTACTTTTTAGGTCATTTTCTTATGTTTCATCTATATTTGGTTGTTCAAGTCATGCTGGTGTAGGGTCTTTAGATTTTACTGAGGTTGTGTTGCTTTTTGTGGTGGTGTGTGTGTGTTTTACCTTTGCTACTAATCTTTTCCTCTATTAGGTGTGTTTGGGGTTGTCTGTGATACTGTTGATTAATCTTCTAGGTGCCAGTGAATCAAAGGTTCAGATGGTTTGTTCTTGGTACAGTCAGTGCCATGGTTCTAGTTATTGCTTTAGTCACTCTGTGTTCTTGGAGGTCTCATAGAGCTTCCAGACTTTGCTTAACTCCCTTGGAGTTTGCTGTCTCAGGCCTGCTCTTGCCTAGGTTGTTGCTCAGATCTGTTTCTGTAAATGTCCCTGGTCTGGATTTGTTCCTGCAGAGGTCCCTGACTTTGGGTTGGTCCTATAAAGGACTCTGGCTCTGGTCTACTACCAGGCTTGGGTGTGCCCAGATCTACAGAAGACCTGGCTCAGGCCTACTCCCTCAGAGGTCCCAACTCATGCTCAGAGCAGAGGATGTTTCTGGTTTCTGCCTATTCCCTTTGATGTCCCAGACTTACACCTGGACCTGCAGAAATCTTTGGTTTTTGCCTATTCCCTTAGGGGTCCCAGATTCATACCTAGACCTTCAGAGGTCCTGGCTCAGGTCTAGTTCCTTGGAGGTCCTAGACTCATCCCCAGACCCACAGGGGTCCTGGCTTAGGTCTACCCCCTTGAAGGTCCCAGATTCATGTCTGGAGCCTCAATAGTCTCTGTCTCTGGCTCACTCACTCAGCAGTTGCTCACTTGTTCCTTTGGAGTTTGTTGTCTCATGCCTGCTCTGGCATGAATATCCCCTTCTCAGATCTTTGATGGGGTTGAAGACTATATACATGTAGTTACTCTCCTTTTATGACTTCCACAAGCTATTTCTAATACAAGACTTAGAATCTTTAGGTTAGGATAATTATTGAAACATTTAGCATATGTTTCTTGCTTGATGTTGCTTATGCTGGCTGTAATTGTTTATACTCAATATTTGTTCTTATTGTATAAAGTTTTGTATAAGAGACTTAAAACTCTCTTATTTAGACAAAAGGAGGAGGTGTTATAGGGACTCCTTCAGTCAATAGTCTTTAAGATACCAGCCCACGTTGGCATGATCTCATATACTATAATGCAGTCATAAAGCTTGTGTGCACTCTCTCTTCTGGCTGTTGGATTCAGTTCCTGTTCTCCATTAATACAGACAACCTGTGATCTGTGAGTCTGCCCCTAAATAAATAACCCTTTATTATACTCAATCTGAGTATAATATAATTTGTGGCAACAGGTACAATAAGTGTGTTTATACTACTAACCTAATGTATTGTATTAGTTACTTTTTTTTAATACTTTGATAAAGTACTTTAACAAAAGCCACTTAATGGAGAGTTCATTTAGAATTATAGTTTATAGGTACAGAAATCAGGGAATCAGGAGATTGAAGTGTCTGGCCACCTTGCATCCACTGTTGAGAAAGAGAGTGTTGAATGCCCTCCCCAGCTTCTCCTTTTTATACGGTCCATGATCCCACCCCAGGGAATGTCATTACCCATAGTTAGATAGATCATCTCCCTACAATTAACCTAATGAAGAGAACACCCCTCTGGCATTCCCAGAGACCTCCATCTCTCTGGTGATGTGTAGAACTATTCAAGTTGATAATTGCGATTTCACATGCATCAAATCTAGTAGATACCAGACTTTTTTTTTTAAAGTAACTCCGGTAATTTGAATCTCAACACTAAATTCAGCAGCCTTCTTTGTGCCTGCTTCACTAAACTTATTTAATTTTATTTATTTTTATTTTTTTTAATTTTTTAAAAAATTTATTTATTTATTGAGGATTTCTGCCTCCTCCCCGCCACTGCCTCCCATTTCCCTCCCCCTCCCCCGATCAAGTCCCCCTGCTTCATCTGCTCCAAGAGCAATCAGGGTTCCCTGACCTGTGGGAAGCCCAAGGACTGCCCACCTCTATCCAGGTCTAGTAAGGTGAGCATCCAAACTGCCTAGGATCCCCCAAAGCCAGTACGTGCAGTAGGATCAAAAACCCACTGTGATTGTTCTTGAGTTCTCAGTATTCCTCATTGTCCGCTATGTTCAGTGAGTCCGGTTTTATCCCATGCTTTTTCAGACCCAGGCCCGCTGGCCTTGGTGAATTCCCGATAGAACATCCCCATTGTCTCAGTGTGTGGGTGCACCCCTCGCGGTCCTGAGTTCCTTGCTCGTGCTCCCTCTCCTTCTGCTCCTGATTTGGACCTTGAGATTTCTGTCCGGTGCTCCCATGTGGGTCTCTGTCTTTGTCTCCTTTCATCGCCTGATGAAGGTTAATATTCAGGAGGATGCCTCTGTGTTTGTCTTTGGATCACCTTCTTATTTAGCTTCTCTAGGAACATTATAAGGTCAATTATAAGGTCAATGTCCTTTATTTATGGCTAGAAACCAAATATGAGTGAGTACATCCCATGTTCCTTTTTTTGGGTCTGGCTTACCTCACTCAGGATAGTGTTTTCTATTTCCATCCATTTGTATGCAAAATTCAAGAAGTCCTTGTTTTTTACTGCTGAGTAATACTCTAATATGTATATATTCCATACTTTCTTCATCCATTCTTCCGTTGAAGGGCATCTAGGTTGTTTCCAGGTTCTGGCTATTACAAACAATGCTGCTATGAACATTGTAGAGCATATACTTTTGTTGTATGATAGGGCCTCTCTTGGGTATATTCCCAAGAGTGGTATTGCTGGATCCAGGGGTAGGTTGAACCCGAATTTCCTGAGAAACCACCACACTGCTTTCCAGAGTGGTTGCACAAGATTACATTCCCACCAGCAATGGGTGAGTGTACCCCTTTCTCCACAACCTCTCCAGCAAAGGCTATCATTGATGTTTTCTATTTTAGCCATTCTGACAGGTGTAAGATGGTATCTTAAAGTTGTCTTGATTTGCATTTCCCTGATCTCTAAGGAAGTTGAGCATGACCTTTAGTGTCTTTTGGCCATTTGAAGTTCTTCTGTTGAGAATTCTCTGTTCAGCTCAGTGCCTCCGCACCGGTCCCCCAAAGCCTCTTCCTGATTGCGGTGCCTCTCTGCCGCATCTGGACTTTTTTTTAAAATTTTTAAAAATATTTATTTATTATTTATTATGTATACAATAGTCTATCTGTGTGTATGCCGAAGGCCAGAAGAGGGCACCAGACCTTTTCACAGATGGTTGTGAGTCACCATGTGGTTGCTGGGAATTGAACTCAGGACCTTTGGAAGAGCAGGCAATGCTCTTAACCACTGAACCATCTCTCCAGCCCCTTTAATTTTATTTTTAAATATCTACCTGTAAATACTTTTGGTAAGATTGCAACAAGAGAAACATGAAATTTGGAAGATGGTTGTGAAATGGTATCCAGGAAATGAGTAGGCTTATAAAAGGGCTTTGGGTGTCTTTGTAGATTTCAAATGTGTTATTGATCATCAATATGGTATATATTTCTGTGGATATAAATCTACATTGGCACAGTTACTTTAGTTTCTTTATGTTGTGGGTCAAGCTTTTATGCAGTGTCACAGTGGAGGGCTCTGACCCTCTGTGAAGGTTACTCAAGGCAGGATACTTGTATTAGATTCATTTCTTTTGTTGAAATAAAATACACAGACGAAAGCAACTTAAAGAAGAATGTGCTTAATTTGACTCATAGTTCCTGTTATGGCTTCTAAGACATACTAACAGGCAGGGAAGGCATAGTGGTGGATTGGGAATCTGGATGACCACACTCTACCCAGGAAGTAGATAGCAAACAGGAAGTAGAGTCAGTATACATAGCTTTTGACCCAGTGACATAAGCACTTCAGTCCATCTTTTACTAACCTTTAATAACCTTCTAGTAACCTTTTCGAACAGGTCCACTAACTGGGTCTTTCAATGTAGGAGTAGATGTGGGGTTACAATTTATGAGAAAAACATAACAAGGTAGAGAATGGCTTCTTGTTAATCTTTATGTTATAGTTCTTGTTTTTAGGTTATTCTGTCTATAGTTTTTAATCACAGTTGTGTTTTTCCTGATTTTCAGTTACTGCTTTTGTGTTCTAAATACAGAGGTTATAATCTTCTGCAAACACTGATAACTTTTATCTTCAGTCCTTATTATTGATATTAGATGTAATAAAGAGTTTCAGTTTTAAAATAATCTCCCATTTATTTTCTTTACCTCAGAAATTCTTTTTCTCTAATACATTGTACCTCGATATACATCTCTAGGAAACAAAGAAGTGTTTTGGTAACATAGAATGAGATGTTTCTTGATGTTAAGATGTGATGCTTAATGTAATTAAGAAACTGATTATAGCTCACTGCAGTTAGCATTCCTTATTGATATTTGACTTCATCATCATCATCATTTAGTCTATTTCTTTGAACCACTCTTAAGCATGTAGCCAAGATGGAAGCAAAAAGGAGACATACAAGTAAAGAAATAAATTACAGCCAAATATTTAAATAAGAAAATATTTTTACATGTCCTCAAAGGATTAATGATTTTCTTTTCACCTTTAATTCAAAAGTTTTAACTAGCTATATCAGAAAAGGTTATCTGTGTAGAACTGGCTGTCCAGCAGCTCACTTTGTAGATCAGGTTTATCTCACTCAGAGATCCCTCTTCCTCTTCATCTCTGAGTGTTGACATGAAAGGCATGTATCACCATACCCAGCTTTATATTTATTCACATCACTTTCATTTACCTCAGCCACGACATCCAAACCTTATAACTCTGCTATCTTGAGAAAAATCTATTTTCCAACTCTTCAATACGCATTGATATCTCTTACAATTATGAAGACTTAGTTTAAATGCCAGCACCCAGACTGCTTCCAGGTGTCTAATAAAGTTTTAAATGCAGGGAATCTTCTTAGAGAACTATACCGAAGTAGCTTCATGCACCACTCTTATTTTGACATCTTGGTGAGTCTATTTACATGTAGTAATTTCCCAGTACTGGTTAAAGCCAGAAAACGTGAATCATTGTAGCATTCTTGCAGAAAATGACAGATGGGCTCATTAGTCTTTTGATTCATAAAACTCATGATGTTGTTTTGCTTAAAATAAGAAGCAAAAAATAAGCAAGTTCCTGATAGGTTGAATTGTGAGTTAGAGCGCAGTAAAGTCAACTCTGCAGATTCATGCAAGGAGCTGACACAGGAGCAGCAGGGGATAAAGATGACTGTGTAAATGAATGTATTGGGCTATGTGAGAAGTTATGAATTATAAGGCGGTGGTTAAAATAGAACTGAGAATCCAAAAGTGCTGGGGACAAGGAGTAAAGGAAGGGGACTAAGACATGCTTGTCATTTGCTGTACATTTTTGACGTCACTGCAGCTGGAGTGAGAACAAAAGAAATTAAATACCACAAGCCTTAAGAGAATGTTTAAAAAGAATGCTCAGCATCTAGGTGACCAATAAGCATTTGTGGTGTGGTTAATGCAAAAAAAAAAAAAAAAAAAAAAAAAAAAAAACATGCCTGAGAGCTTAGGGGAAAATAAAATCACTATCAAAGGATGGATAATAGACTACAAAATGGTCTTAATTCACAAAGGAGAGAGCTAAAAGCAAAGAAGGCATCCTTTGGAATGTCAGCACCAAAAGTTCTTCAAGAAGCCCAGTCGAGATTCTGTAAGCATTGTTATTAAAATTTTTACCCATAGTGATTAAGCATTCATGCATTTGTTACTTGTGATCACCAAAGCTACTTCCAAAAAAGAAAAAGACTCTACAGTCAAATCCACATTTAATATAATAGCCAGAAACTTTCAAATCCTATTATCTGCTTTGCCTTTGGAAGCAGTCGTGGGGTGGATTATTGGGCTTGCAACGTTTTTTTTTTTTTTATATTTTCTAAAATTAAAGATAAAAACTCAAAGGAGTACTGAAAAAGAAATCCCATAATATAATAACCATTGAGCATACCATTCACTGGCTCACTAAAATCTCTATTGCTAGAGAAAGTTTCTTATGATCCATATTCACTTGTAGGCTTGGCTTTTGTAATTTGTGAAACATAATTTATTTCTTAAACTTTGATTATTTAAGCAATTGTGAATGAAATTTTAAAAATTGAACAATATGATATATCTAAGGTATTATTAATGTTTCAAAGATTATGAATACTGTCAAAAAACTTTTGTTATATTTATATTTTAAAATAGCAAATGTTATAGGAAACTACACCTCCAACATTCACATTCTTATAGATAGTTTGATATTTCACATGGCTCAATATTCTGATGTTCAGATAGGCTTGGTATAAACAACCCTTTGAAGCCTGAATGCAACATAACAAAAATATACTATTCTGTAGGAAAAAAGAAAGGCATTAACATTTACTTTGAACTCTGCATGAGTGGTCTGTGCTGTCAACAATATTAAACAGCATGCCTTTTGACTCCTATTTAATACACTGTATCTGATGATGAATATATATATATTTATGAATGAATATATATTTAATACAAATGTTCATAGTAATTCTATTTATATATGGTTCTTTACGATCATCCTTCTGTTTATCTTTTTCATCTTCAGTTACCCATCGTTGCTTTATTTTACTAATTCACACTCAGAAACCTCTCTTGCACACTATTAACTATCCTAATAAGTGGCACTGAAAGGACACAACCTTTGACAGTTTTCTTGACTGATAGCTTGCATCTGGAACAAATTAAGAAGACAAATATCTGGACAGGTCTGTGTTCCAGGACTGAGGGGAAGACACTTCACCAGAGTAGGAATACCCTTCAGCCATGAGCCCAATTATAAAGTGGACCCAGTACAAAGCAATGATCCTTCTAGCCTTCACTTCTTGCTGCTGACTCTGTCTACTCTTTGTGGCCCTTAGAACCCAGCTTGTTTGGTATTCCTCCATGGATTCAGGCCAGCAACCCTCTAGAAGTTTTTCAGAGCTGTGGTCCCAATCTTAATGACTAAAGCATCTGGCTTTGTGGACTGTCTACCACACTCTCAGGTTCTTCATCAATAGATGCCAGTGGATATACTATCTAACCATTATTCTGTAAGGTAGCACAGTAAATCCACTACTGATGAGGGATTCCCCTCTGCATGCTATGAATACCATTGGTTAATAAAGAAGCTGTTTTGGGTCTATTGCAGTGTAGAATAGTACAAGGTGAAAATTCTAAACAGATAGAAGAGGAGAGAGTAGGTACAGTCAAAGAAATGCCATATTTCTGCCAAAGGAGATAGATGCCTGGAAACCATACCAGTAAAAACTAGCCTTGTGGTAAAATATAAAATAATAAAATGGGTTAATTTAAGATGTAAGAGGTAGCTAAAAACATGCTTAAGCTATTGGTCAAACACTATTGTATTTAATCAGTTTCTGTATGATTATTTAAGGTCTGGACTGCCAAAAAAAAATAGTCCTCCCTAAAAATGATCCTAACATAAGGCTTACCCATGTTGCCAGCCACAGACTTTGGATCCAGGTCATTGTATCCCTGATTAGGGTTAGGCGAGATGTAGCTGAAAACATGTCTTCCATTCAGCACCCCTGCCTGAACAAGTGGTCAAATAAGGTCTGTTAGGCGTGCACAGGCAGGAGAGCATGACGGATTTCCACAGTCATACACAAAATATTTCTAGGTTAAACAGTGCACTGCAAGGCAGATTTAGCTTTTACTCAGATAAAAGGTGTAAAAAGTGCTGCACACTCCTTCACAGAGTTAAAGTGGTGAATATGACTCCTATCCAGCAGTCCCAGAGCTGGTAGTAAAGGTACCTCTACCATATTCAAAGACAGTGAGAGGTGAGGCTAGCATCCAGGGACACTACAACCAAGCTACTTACCCTTTTAAAAGTGATCCTGGTCAAAAATAATTATTATTCCATCCTTAGTGATTCTTGCAATACTGATTTTGATTTTTGTTAATAGAAATTAGAGTGGGGTCACTGATGGTTGTTTCCATCCTTTGTTAGTACATTTCTGGTAATTGATGATTTTCACATTGGTGTAGCATTGCCTTTTTAATTTTTTTTCAAACAACATAGGCACATTTCTCAAGTGCAAAACTCAAGCACACCTGCATTTCATTAATCGTAGGTTGTACACCAGATTGGTTTTTACTGAAGCAACAGAGTTAAAAAGAGTTAAAGGGGGATTAGTGCAGACAGGCTGCTGTTTGTGTTTACACCTATTTGTAGATTGTCTACCTTGGCAATTAAATGATGTAGGAGGGTCATCTGTCTATGTGTTACTTTCATTGGTTAATAAAGAAACTGCCTTGGCTTTTGATAGGACAGCAACTTAGATAGATGGAGTAGACCGAACAGAATGCTGGGGAAAAGGCAGTGAGACAAATGCCTCAGGCAGATGTGATGAAACTCTGGCCCAAGATGGATGTAGGCTAGAATCCTTCCTGGTAAGTCACCACCTTGTGGTGCTACACAGATTATTAGAAATGGGTTAAGCAAGTTATGAGAGTTAGCCAAGAAGAGGCTAGGTATAACAGGCCAGGCAGTGTTTAAAAGAATACAATTTTTGTGTTGTTATTTCGGGTGTAAATCTAGCCAGTGGCCGGGAGTCGGGCAGGATGAAAAATAGGCCAGCGCCTCTCACTACAATTAACTTTTTTCTTATTTATTACTAATTATTATGAAAGTTTTTAGTTAACAGATATATTCTTGTATAACTTATTTCATGCTATTATCAATTCATTGTTTTGTACAACCTTGTGAGAAACATTGAACACAGGCCTACTCAGAATATTAAAATATGGTATTTCAAAACTTCTAAATAATTTAATTTCCTTCAGGAATTCCTTTAAAATGGTGTTTTAAGAAAATATGTATGTCATACTCACTCATCATGGATTCCTGTTGAGTTAGCCTGGGAAATCTGATATGCTGATTTTAAAGAAATTCAATGTAATTAAATGTGTACCTGGTTCCTGAGCATACATGGATATAGTGGCTTGCATATTAGAGAACAGGCCTAACTAATCTTAGGAATATATTCTAAGAGTGAGTCATTATACAAGCTAAGCATTATTTGGAGAGATAATTCACCAAATCTTAGCCCACTGTATTTAATATTCATGAACTCCAGGAGTTTTAATAAGGCTAGTGCCCTTTCTGCTATATTCTTATCATCTGGTCTGTGGACATCATAACATCCCTTGAATGCTATTACTGTTGATGTTGAATGAATAAGTAGATATGACAAAAACTGAACGCATACATAATATTCTCTTAATGTTTTTAGAGCTACATACATTCAAGAACACAGACAATGTATGTAGACCATATTTCTACTTCTACCCCTATTCTTCCCAGAATTACTACCTACTTGCCTATCCTCTCTTTTCTTCCTGTTTCATTTACAATCAATTGGGAGCTTTTGAAAGCACTCTTCCTTTGATCCACTGTGTTCTGGTGAATAATTATTAGCTAGGGAAGAAGTTCAGTCCCTGTGGGCCATGACCCACTTAAATGCTTCTTTAGCTGGGGGAAAAACAATACAGCCTTGAATGTCAGCATTATCTTAGAATCCCCTGGTGTTAGCCTCCAGGGTAAGACTACCATTTGTAAATATAAATTTCAAGCTTTTCAAATAAAATACTAAAAGTTATTGTATCTGTCTGATGAAACATAAATACAAGTCTGTAAAATTCTTAAAATTATGTGTCTCACAAACTACCTTGGGGACTTGAGAGATGGCTCAGAAGTCAATACTACTATTTATTCTTTTAGAGGGCTCAGGTTTGATGACCAGTCTGCACTTGTCTGCTCACAATCATTTATCATAAGCATAACTGCAGCTCCAGAGGATCTGACATTCTTTTCTGGCCTCCTTGACACCAATCAAGCCCATGGTAAATATTCATACATACAGGCAAAACATAAATAAGTCTTAAAAGTTTAAAAAGATTTCTGTCCGGTGCTCCCGTGTGGGTCTCTGTCTCTGTCTCCTTTCATCGCCTGATGAAGGTTAATATTCCTGAGGATGCCTATGTGTTTGTCTTTGGATTCACCGGACAGAAATCTCAAGGTCCAAATCAGGAGCAGAAGGAGACGGAGCACGAGCAAGGAACTCAGGACCGCGAGGGGTGCACCCACACACTGAGACAATGGGGATGTTCTATCGGGAATTCACCAAGGCCAGCGGGCCTGGGTCTGAAAAAGCATGGGATAAAACCGGACTCACTGAACATAGCGGACAATGAGGAATACTGAGAACTCAAGAACAATCACAGTGGGTTTTTGATCCTACTGCACGTACTGGCTTTGGGGGATCCTAGGCAGTTTGGATGCTCACCTTACTAGACCTGGATAGAGGTGGGCAGTCCTTGGGCTTCCCACAGGTCAGGGAACCCTGATTGCTCTTGGAGCAGATGAAGCAGGGGGACATGATCGGGGGAGGGGGAGGGAAATGGGAGGCAGTGGCGGGGAGGAGGCAGAAATCCTCAATAAATAAATAAATTAAAAAAAAAGTTTAAAAAGAATTACCTTGAATATAAATTGATTTAATTATTCAATTAAAAGAGACAGTGAATGAATATATAAATCAAAAATAAGATCACAAGAAACTTGATAAAAGTCAGAAATTGTATAAATTGGAAGAGAAGATTATATAAGCTCTTCCATGTATCCAAAACAAGCCAAGGACAATCGTAAGTATAGCAGGCAATATTCACTGTGTATTGAAAGGACTATACAGAGACAGAAATTTTACTGACATGATGGCCAGTTCTATAAGAAGTAATTCAGATATATACAGCAAACATCCATACAACAACTCCAGGACTGGAAATTTTGTCAAAATCACATGGAATATTTCTGGAGATAAGTGTTTTTGTTGGTCAGAAAAATGTTAACAAATTTCAACGCTAAAATCTCAAGAATTTTGACAGAAAATGTAATAAAATTATGTATGAATAATTAACAAACCCTAAATATCCAACTAAGTAAAATTAAGCAGCATACTCTGAAGAAATGGTAGGATGAAAGGAAATTAAGAAGAAAATGAAAATGTCTCAAGACAAATGAAAATGGAGCTCCAACAACATATCCAATATGGAGAGATATGCTAAAAATACTAGGAAACATGTTTATATCAACTAATACATTCATATAAAATTTCTGGACAGACTGACAGAAAGACCCTGCTGTTACATCTCAGGAAATTAACAAAATATGAAAACAATTAAGGAATCAGTAGAAGGAAAGAAAAGATGAAAGCTGCAAGAATTTCTATTAATTAATAGGCACAGAAAAGCAACATACAAAGACCAAAATACTTTGAAAGAAAATAAACATAGTTGTCAAATCCTTTACTAAACTAAGATGATTCAGTTAATAATGACAAATAGTATATATTGCAATGGACACCAAGAATCACATGAGACTATTAGACTAATATGAATAAATACTCTAAAGTTAACCAAGTCCAGAAGCATCTCAATTAACATGTACAAATCTATCTCAGTGGGAACATCCCTCCTTGGATCCTAAGAGGTAGATCAATTTGAATGCTTGATAGAGGTTTTTTTTTTTTTTTCAGTCAATCGAATCCTGTAATCATAGTCCTTTGTGGAGAAGACAGTTCTTTGCATTACTTAGACATCATGTCAGCAGTTTCCCAGCACTGCAATGATGTGGCCCTGACCACTATTTGCTAGAAATATCAGAACCAAAATTTCTATAACCATATTAGGCTCCAGACCTTGGAGCTTTTCATTTTCTCTTTGTAGATATTCTAAACATTTCTTCTTTGCCAGGGAAACTTCTGCTTATTTGGTAGTCCTGAGATCTGGGGAAAAGAATCTTCTTAGCTTCCTCAGTGAGAGACTCTGGCTTTGTGTCAGACACCGACAGTGATTATCAATGTGCCCAGGGAGAGAAGAGTTAGAGAATGATTGCAACTAATCACAGTCATTGAGAAGATGAAATTAAGTTCAGAAAGGAAAAGAAAGCAAAACAGTTTCTCCTTGCATAGTATTGTATAACAATTTTGATTAAAAAATGATTTGATTTCTTCCAAATAATTAACTTCTACCCTCTTGTAGTTCACTATCCTGAATAATCCTCAACTCAAGCAAATGATTTCAAATAAAATTAATTCCTTGGTTAAGATTATATCATTATAATTAACAAAGAAAGAAATAATTTAATTAGAAGTATCATATGATTATTTTTCCTCAAAGAAATGAAATTACTGCAATTACTCTTGAACAGATAGTATAGAATTCTTTACTGGATAAATTGAATGTGTCCACAAGCAAAGATGTTAGCCTGTGAATAAGAGATTTAGAGGACATCTAGGGGTTCATCTCTTTTAGAATATTCCTTGACATACCAGCATTTATCTACGAGCTTTTAAATTAAAGGAGTGTAAAAAGATTTCCCTGAACAACTTCTCCAGGTGACTTAAATTTTATCTTAGAATCGTTGATTTCATCACTCTCAGATTATCCATTCACATTTTGTTATTTAGATTCACATACATGTACACACACACACACACACACACACACACACACACAATCTGCAAACTTCAAGACATTTTAACCTAACTTCATTTTTTAAGAGTTTAGTAAAGGAACTGAAGAGAAGAGCATAGTGTCCTCCATTTCATTGTAGTACTTGAATTATGTATTAAGATAATTTCTTAAAATAGCATGAGGAAAAGTGAAAATATTTAGCAAATATTTTAGCGGAGGTTGTCAAATTTTTTTTCTGAGGATTTCTTTGTTAAATAGTCCTGGCTGCCCTGGAACTTGCTTTGTAGACCAAGTGGCCTCCAATTCAGAGAGATCTACCTGCATATGGCTCCTGAATACTAAGATTAAAAATGTGTGCCACCAACACCCTGCTAGTTGTCAGAATTCTTATAACAAAAAAATTGCTCATGAATTTAAATCACAGGTTGATAATTTAATGCATAAGTTGTTATTTGACTGTCACTTACACAGTAATCAAATTGCATACTGTCCAGAAATACAGTCTTTAGTAATATTTGATATATACTCTAAACTAACAGAGGTTTCTAGAAAATGTTATTTTTACTTTAAGTATCATTATCTCAACACATGAATAACTTTCCTTTGGGTATATGATTAATCATCATATAAAATAAAATTCACAAATAATTTAAATTAGACTATGAAATACTAAAAATTCCCAGTAGAATTTAGAAATCAAAGAATAAGGAGAGATTATAGTCATTATATTTTAGATGATAGTATCAATTTTAGAAAATTGGGAACTTTCTTCTTTAATTAAGAATAAGAGAACACTGAGAATACACATTTCCTCTCTTCCCCATTAGCAATTCAGTGTGGCACAGTTACAGGAAATTAACTGTTTCTCTGCCATTATCTTATCTGTGTTGTAGTATGTTTCCTGGGGTGACTACTCCAGTTCAACCCGGGTAGAAAGAGTAACCACACACAAAGAAACAATTTCATCCACGCCCATTTTGATGATTGTTGTTTTACTAGACTTACTGATAGGTGCACGTGTTACTTACATGAGTGTGAGTGATAATGGCAACTGCAGTCCTGAATTTTTCCCTCCAGTGTGAGGTTCAGGACACGTCACTGGAGTCCTTTATTAATGCACAGACGTGCTGCTGAATAGTCCTCTTCCCTGGGGACTGCTTGGTGCTTACAGAACCTTTGGGTTGTTTCTCATGAGACTTGTAGTCGAGTGTTCAGCTTCTGAGTCTTGTTTACTGAGATTTTTGTTCTTTCTCCAGGAAAGACTATTTCAATTTAAGAAACTACACTACACTCTACCCCTTCAGGTTCTTTCAATCATTCCTTTTCGTATTCTACGAGGTTTCACGACTCTAGGAAGGAATAGTACAGAGCTATGTTATTTTGTAACTATATTTAAGACTGAGGTTTTGTGACTATGCTGTAACAACAGCCATTTATTGTCAGGAATTTCGACCTGTAGGGTAGAAAACAAACAAAAAGTGAAACAAAATAAAAAAAAATTAAAGAAAACAAAACATAAAACAAGTCCCTTGCTGTGGGACAATGCTCTTTTATCCCATAACTTGTATATATATATATATTTTTAAAATGCTTATTGTCCAGTAGCCAGGCAGGAAGTATAGGCAGGGCAACCAGGCAGGAAGTAGAATCAGGGCAACGAGAACAGGAGAATTTTGGGAAGAGAAAGTCTGCTGTCGTCACCCAGAATCAAAGGAAGCCAGACACAGAGCAAGCAAGATGTAACTGCCTTGCTGAAAAAGGTACCAAACCATGCGACTAACAAAAACAAGAATTATGGGCTAATGTAAGTTATAAGAATTAGTAAATAAGAAGCCTGAGCTAATGGGTCAATCAATCAACGTAGACCTCTGTGTGATTATTAGGATCTTAATGGCTGCAGAACTAGGCGTGACAGAACTTCAGACATCAGTCCCTGACAAAGCATTATGAGACGAAGAACGTCCAAGAACTAAATTAATTACTTTTGAATTAGCCATCTATTGCTAATATGGCAAGGGGCCTACATTTTATTTATTTTGCACTAAAGTATTAAATCACAGCACTGTTTTTTTTCCTCTTTTCCCTACCCACAGCCTCTCTCTCCCCTGTCCCCCATATCCACCTTCTTCTGTTTCTTCTCAGGAAAGAGCAGGACTCCTAGGGACATCAACCAATCTCAGTAGAGGAACCAAATGCAAGCTATAACAAAACCAGGCACATACCATCACCAGACACACCACAGCAAGGCTGGACGTGGCAACACGGTAAGAATGAAAGAGGCTCAGAAACAGTCAAAAGAGTCAGAGGGCGCCTCTGATCCCACTGTTTGGAATCTTACCAGAACACCAAGCTACTCAGCCATAACAAATTCAGAGGACCTAGGTCAGACTCATACAGGCTCCTGATCTGGGCTAGCTCACACTCACAAGAGTCCTAGTCAGTTGGTCCTCTGCGTGGTTTTCACTGGTTTTGTACTCCTCTAGTTTTATTTTCTACATCAAAGAGTAAGGATTTTTTTTTTTTTTTTGAGACAGGGTTTCTCTGTGGTTTTTGGAGCCTGTCCAGTCTGCCTCCCAAGTGCTGGGATTAAAGGCGCCCGTCTAAGGATATTCTTTAGTACCAATTATGTTTTACTCAGTCCCATACATTATATGTACTATAAGTCATATGTCTTAGTAAAACATAAAGGATATTCTTTAGTACCAATTATGTTTTATTCAGTAAGGCATATGACTTAGAGTACATATAATGTATGGGGCATAAAATATGTGGAGTTCCTCTCACTTTTGTTCCATATGGAAATCCATTTGTTCTAGCATAATATGTCAAAGCAAACTTTCTAAAAATAATCTAATACATTTCAAATATCAATCTATCATATAAGCTTGCATCTATTTCTGTACTTTGCAATCTGTTCCACTAGTCTATGTTTCTATCCATAAATTAATGTCTGTCCTAGTTAATATAACTTTAAAATAAATTAGTACATTTGATAGTATAAATCATGATAATGTTTTGTTTTCTTTTATAAATAATTTTCTCATGCTTGATTTTAAAATTTCTAGAAAACTTTATGATCATCTTGAGAATTTCTATTAAAAAGCATTTTGAAATTTGTAGTTACTTACAAAAGTAATCTGTTGGGAATTTATGGCATATTTCTGATTTTTCTACATAATACATGTTTATAATGGCACACACTTGCATTGATCTTGCTTATAAATTAGCCCAGAAATGATGTATAAATATATCATTATAGATATTCTAAACATAATTCTCTAAACTAATTTAAAGAGTTTTTCCTAATTCGTCTAAACTAGTCCTTTTTATTAATTAATTTTTGTATTTGTATCAGTATGTGTGTGTGTGTTTGGTGTGTGTGTGCCTGGGGTAGGTGTAGAGGTCAGAGGACAACACCGGGGAATCCTTTCTCCCAACTTTCTTGGGTTCTGGGGCAGAATTCAGGTCATCTGACTTGGATAACAAGCAATGTCATCTGCTGGATGAACTAAGTGACAGAAAATTCTAAGACACCGAAACTTATACTGCTTTATATCCTTGGCATCTTATTCTTTGTCCTAAAAATCACCTACTTGTAATTTCTTTGTATATTTTTTACATACATATTCCTCATTTATAATTTTTCACAATTCTGATTAATTATTAACCTATCTTTGCAGGCACCAGGATTTCATGTAGAAATAGACAACATATGTGAATAAGAATGCATTGATTTTATGGTGCTATGGTGTCCATTCTAAAAGAAGCGCTATGTTTTCTGTAAAAGTTCTATGAACTAGATATAAAATAAATTTAGCCTCATAGACTTTATCTTTTTCTTTCATCAAGAACATTTCATTCAAATATTTACCATCACCTTTGTTTTAAATGTTCAGCATCCATTTTGCCGTTCCACAGATGACAGTCTTCAGATAAGGCACATAATTGACTGTGCTCCTTCAAATCATCAATGAAAGTAAACCTCTCTTGAATTGCTTTTTGTCAGTTATTTGATCATAGGGAGAAGACTTGGCATGCTGTGATAGTCCTCAATTTAAACTGATATATTTATAGAAGCACAGTTTCTTTACTAAGGGGATTATGGTGTTTCTATTTGTATGACTATTATAATTATTTAGAAAAGATTGTATATAATCTATACAGCCATAAATTTAAATTTTTATGTTCAAGTCACATGAGTGCAATTTTTTCTTATTTTGTTGTCGGTATATAGGAATTACTTTTCTTCCTTCAAGATTATACTTATAAGGGCTTAAGCAAGAGGGAATGAGTCAAAACCAAGATCATTGCATAGCATTGATAACACAGAGACAATATATTTTCACTCTAAAAAGAATATATTTCTACTAGTCGAGGTCACATAGTGGTTGCAGGTAATTGTGGTTCTTAGTTACAAAATTATGACAGAAAATTAAAATTTTAATTAAAGTATTATCTGTGATTGTATTGAATAGCAACAAAACACAAGTATATATTGTATTAAATTGTGATTTTTTTAAACTTTGTGATATGTAAAAATTCATGATACAATGTTCTAATTTCCAATGCATCTCTAACATTAAATCAGGAAGATAAGCTGTTTAGGGAGGTAAATCACCATGTAACTATTGTTTGTAAAAAAAAAAAAAAACATGTGGAGGAAATTCTCCAATGCTTTAAATGCATAAATATAAAAACTAAAATATTTAATTGGATACATTAAACATTTCACAATATTAAATTCTAATACTTATATTTTATTTGTGTATATGTATGTATGCTGTGTGTGTGTGTAGGTGTCCAGAGAAGCCAGGTCTTCTACAGTTGGATTACTGGTGGTTGTGAGCCATCCACAGAGATGTTGGGAGTCAATCATGTGTCCTCTAGAAGACCTGAACATGCTCTTAATTGCTGAACCATTTCTTCAGCTCAAGATAGCTTCTTTTTTTCCTTTTTTCTTTATTATGCTGGGGTAGAAAACAGGAATTTTTGGATGTCAAATAATTGCTCTAGTGATTTTTTTACACCCTTAGCCCCCAATTTGCCGATGATTTGAATTTGGAAGATGGAAAAAAAGCACGAAAATTTATAGCAAATAAAAACAGTTAACATATAAAAGTTGCTTTTGGTTAAACTAATAAGAATTTTTTTCCATTAATAACTTGGTGGAACACTGAAAAGTTTTCTAATAACAAGACACTATTTGCTCATCACAATACTAAAATTTGAGGAGATAAATACATTTGATTGAGGAGTAAGCCTTAATTAATCTAAAGTGAAATTGCATTTATGAGGTGTTTGCCTTTAATAATCATAACACAAAAAGTGAAAATAATATACATGTTAAGTATTATTACTGAAAAAATATTTTAGAGGAGAAATTGAAATAGAAACCACAAATAGAATTTTTAAATATAAAAATGACAGGTTCATACAGTGATGGATTTGTTTGTGACCCTGTCACAAAAGAAGTAGGCGTTCCATTAGGACAATGGATGTGACACTTAGATTGTAAGACTTATATTTGATAAAGTTGCTATTCCAAAACAGCAATGTGAATGTTTTCAGTATAAGAAGACAGAAAATAACAAAGTAAAGACAAAAGGAAGGTCAGTGCTAGGTAATATTTAAAAAAGGTCATATTTTGTAAGAATTTCTGTATCTATTTCTTTAAATAGAAGAAAGTTGATAGCAAAGTGAGATAAGAAAAAGCAGGAGAAGGAAGATTGATTTTTTAAAAATAAATTCCACAGAAGGTGTACCGCGCCATACTTTATATAAATATTATTAATACACTTAATCAATTTAATCATCTACAAATTTAGTTTTCAGAATAGTTGCAACCCTGAGTTTGTGTTTCCTTATATCCATGCTCAGGTCTTTGATTATTTTGAAAGCTTATGTAGACAACTTATTTGCCCTGTTGGATTTTAACAAGGGCCAGAGAAGCATCTTCTGTAGGATTTCCTCTAGTGCTTAGGTTTCATTCAGCGTGACACACTGGAAAAACAAGCAATCGCTGCATTTCCATTATGTTGAAAAGTTTAGCATCATTTGGACTTGGCATACAGTTGCTGACTGATGAAGAGTTATTCTCTGGCTTGTTTACTGTTCTTAGCATACTTGCTAAGCCTCTCTAGGACTAATTGTAGGTACATGGAAAAAGCAGTACAACGTAGAAAAACTCTAGCATTTAAAACACAAATGTAATTAGTAAGTGTTTTGTCTGCCTTTTAAATCTCTTTTTGATTATTTCTTAGAAAGTTGTCATTAACTACATTTATTCAGTTCATTTCCAAATTGAGAAATGAGACACAGCCAGAAAACATATACTACAAAAGCAACTTCAGAAGAAAATAATTATTCCCTTTACCCACCCCTAACATTTCACTTTATTCCATTTAAAAAATAAATAACTGTACTTTGTCTGTATACTTTGTCCTTTGCCTTCTAATTTACTTTCTATAAGACCTCCAGGTGGTACCGTATGTAATTCCACCCTTCACAGGGGAGGCTGCAACTGCTAGGTTTCAATAAATGCGTTCTGGTAATAACTTCTAGTTGTGAAAAGCAGAATAAACCGTGGCATATTCAGTCACAGTCCTACGTTATGACTTCCTCCAAATGAAAAAGAAATCATTCTGGTTGCTAATGAAATTTGCATGTATATAAAGTAGAAAATCACATGCCTTAACATAAATGCCAGAGGAGAAAGCAATTGCAGCTGGCTGTTGAAATTCTTGGCTCTTGTGTCCACCTGGTTAATGAAAGAAACCCTAAAGGCAGCTGTACTTCCAATGGTTTCCTTTTCGATTTCAACGACATTTTGAATGCATGAGGAGGGCATACATGATTATAGAATTCTTTTGGATGTAAATGGATGTTTGTATTAGAAAGAATAGGCCCTTCCTTTTTAAACGTTTGAAAGACTCAATTTAGGCTTCAGATTTTCGTGTTTAAACTAATTATACTATTTAATTAATTAGAATTCAAATGTAAAAATTGCATATGTATGTATATTATTGGTATAAATTCATTTGTATATAGTATTCAGTTTCATAAATATATTTTTATACACATAGGTCATGCATTTCCTTGTGTCCTTCACATTTTGATACTAGGCACCAGCATTCTTGAAAATACCTTAATTTCTATAGTAATGACAAACATACCTAAATGACTTTGTGTTTAAAGAAAGCAGCATTCACCACCGAAATAAATATATTTGAGGTTCTATTCCCTTTGAATTCATTCAGGCATATTAACTTTTTCTTTAAGATTGTTAAACAGTCTTAACTTTTTTCTGAGAGTTTATCTAAAGCACTTTTTTTTTCTTTTATTGGGGATAAATTT
This sequence comes from Microtus oregoni, assembly GCF_018167655.1. Taxonomy (NCBI): domain Eukaryota; kingdom Metazoa; phylum Chordata; class Mammalia; order Rodentia; family Cricetidae; genus Microtus; species Microtus oregoni. The sequence goes on along the minus strand of NW_024543089.1, from coordinate 10,578,618 downwards.
TAACACAACATGACATTATCAGACAAGGCAGCTCCAAAGATGGCACTGTGATGGAGGAAGGTATTTGGTTAAAAACTAAAGAAACTGCTTGGCCCTCATAGGTTAGAACATAGGTGGGTGAAGTAAACAGAACAGAATGCTGGGAGGAAGAGGAAGTGAGCTCAGACTTGATAGCTCTCCTCTCTGGGGCAGACATGATGAAGCTCTGACCCAGGGTGGACATAGGCTAGAATCTTCCTGGTAAGCACACCTTGGGGTGCTACATACATTATTAGAAATGGGCTAGTCCAGGTGTGAGAGTTAGCTGAGAAGAGGCTAGATATAATGGGCCAAGCAGTGTATAAAAGAATACAATTTGTGTGTTGTTAATTCGGGTAAAGCTAGCTGGTGGCGGGAGCTGGGTGGCGAAATGCAACCCACAGCTCCCACAACAGAATGGCACCCAACGTGGCATGACTGAGTCCACAGAAAGCCTGAGAAAGCTTGGGAAGGAATAGAGTAAAGCATGTTTTCTTGGTAGCAGCAATTTCTCGGGTCTGCCCTACTTGCTAGAGGCAAGCAAGCATTCTCATCTAAGAGAGGCTTCCTGACTCAGCTTTAGCTGCAAAACCCTGCAGCTCTTAAGAGGTTCTGCCACAAAACACTTAAATAGTGTTGATAAAAGCCAACTGAATGCTTGTTTGTTTTCAGCCGTAGCAGGAAAAAAGTTGTGCTATTTTAAAATACTGTTTTCTGGGCCGTCCTGCCAAGGCAAACTTTGACTCAGACTCAAACATGCAGCCTGATTGAATGTGGTCTGTGAGCAGAATGCTGCAGTTTGCTTGCTGACAGGGACCTTAAACGCCATAGAGTTGTGGCGAAAACATAGCTACAACCGGTACATCCGCCATGAGGCTGGAAAGCTAAGGAATGGGCTGGATCTAGCTGCCAAAGCCATGGCTTTAATCCTACCCATATTGCTCTATAATTTAAAGGCTCATGTCTTCAGAAAAAGAGAGAGAGATACAGTAAAGAGAGATTCAAAAACAAAGAAAACCTCTAAATGATTTACAGTGTGTTGAAAATATATGCAGACTAAAAGTTAAAGTTCTTAAAGTAAAAAGCAAAAAAAAAGGAAGAAAGAGAGTAGTTGGGTGTGGCAGGACACACCTTTAATCCCAACACTTGGAAGGCAGAAGGAGATTGACCTCTGTGACTTCAAGGTGTGGTAGCACACGCCTTTAATCCCAATGCCTGGGAGGCAGAAACAGACAAATCTCTGAGAGTTCAAGGACAGCCTGTTCTTCAGAGTTATTCTAGGACAAAGATATACAGAAAACCTGTCTCAAAAAGTAAAAATAAACAAAATAGAGGTTATAATAAAGTGCACAAAGATGGAAAATACACAGAGAATTTTGATACTGTATGCTATTATGCTCTGTTTGAATTGTTTGAATGCTGAGGAAGGAGTAACAGCTGCTAAAAGATATTTGTTTATAAATGCTGCTGAACTAATCCAACATAGATATTTTGAAAATACCTTGACTTCAGAATTTGGATCTAAGGATATGATACTTTGGAAAAGAGATTCTTTTGTTTTCACAGACGATGACACCCTATGGATTGCTTTCATCCCAATATGGTATGATAGACCATGCCTTCCTGAAAGGTTGCTGTGAACACCTTCAAAAAATTACTTCACTCAATTGATGACTGAGATGAACCTCACACACAGGTTATACCCTGAAATATCTGATTAACAGCGCCCCCATACAGCAGGAAGCAGTTTGGAGAGAAATAACTGTGCCCATGCTCCCAAATATTGTTTGTAAATGTTCTTTTACATTTAAAGAAGGATATGATATAGGTATGAATAATTTGCATTGATATGGATTTTGCTTTAGTGATTTAAATATAAGGTCAATTTTGTTATATGTATATGTGTTTCTGATCTTGATTAAGCTATTGTGATTGTGTAGTTCATTTAAAAATATAATGTATATAGGTTGTTAATAGATAATCATAATAGTCAAGTTTGTAGTCATGTTAGTTTAGATTTTCTAGATGTACATAGATATAGTTTAGATAGGCATTCTTCATATCTTTCAAAGATTATAGAATATGGCATTTTTAATGGTTTAATAACTTAGGGTTTTTTCATGTCAATGAGACACTCTGCTCCTGGCAATACCAATCTACTTCAAGAAGAAGATGGGCATTGAAGAGGATCCTTATGGAGTTTGATAGCCATTTTGGCAAGAAACTGCTCTAGCCTGGACTATTGTATAAACTGGACACAGAGAATCCACACAGAGAGGACTCCTGAACTTGCCTAAAGGTGAGATGATCTTTTGGGGTAAATGATTCATGAAAGAGTCTGTGAGACATTCTGCAAAACACAGCAGATAGTGACTGAACTGCCTTTGAAATTTCCTGCTTCATGGAAATGTCTCTGGATACTATGGGCCTGTAGGCCGTAGATGGATGCCCCAACGGTACAGAGGAACTTTGGGTGACTGTCAAGGCAGCGAGATGTCTCTGTCATTTCTAGAGTTTGAAAGTTGCTTATTTCTTGTTTGTTTAGGTAATATTGTATCTTTCTGGAGTCTTTGATGGAGTTGAAGAACAGTTAGTTATAGTTTTCCTTTGTTATGATAACAATAAAATAGATGTAAATATTGTAATTTGTATTTGATAACTGTTTTGTTATATGTAATTTTGCTATGTTAAAGTTAAAGCCTTCCTTTTTTTTTTGTTTAAACAGAAAAAGGGGAAATGATGGAGGAAGGTCATTGATTAAAAACTAAAGAAACTGCTTGGCCCTCATAGGTTAGAACATAGGTGGGTGAAGTAAACAGAACCGAATGCTGGGAGGAAGAGGAAGTGAGCTCAGACTCGATAGCTCTCCTCTCTGGGGCAGACACGATGAAGCTCTGATCCAGGATGGATGTAGTCTAGAATCTTCCTGGTAAGCACACCTTGGGGTGCTACACACATTATTAGAAACGGGCTAGTCCAGGTACGAGAGTTAGCTGAGAAGAGGCTAGATATAATGGGCCAAGCAGTGTTTAAAAGAATACAATTTGTGTGTTGTTATTTCAGGTAAAGCTAGCAGGTGGCGGGGCTGGGTGGCAAAATGCAAGCCGTAGCTCCCACAACAGCACTGAGTTCATTTTTTGTTGTCCATCTACTGCTGACCATGCTTCCTACTCTTGGGAGTAGTTTGTTTCCTCAGTTAAACTCCCTAAGAGAAAGCTATATTTTTATTGGTAAATAATCATCAATGTAATTCACTCCTAATGAAACCACTGCTGAGAAACTGTTAAATTTCAGTCCTGCTACCTTAGTTTTCCTACAAATTGAGATCTACAGACATGACATTAGATCACCATCAAGATTTACAAAACAATGTGACCAGCCTGAGGCCATGTTGTTGTCTAAGGTTCTTGCTGCTGCTGGGGTCACACTGATTTGAGCAGCCTGTTCTACTGCCTGAGGCCAAAGTGACACTCAGGTCCATGTGGCAGTCCAGGGCCTCATCTGATCCCATAGCCCTACAGCAGTCAGAGTCTGTGATGTTATCTGTGGCCTGTGTTACCATCAAAGGGCATGTGGAAGATGTTGGTCTGGACTGCCACCTGAGACAACATGATGTCCAGACTTCAACTACCACTGAGGACCATTTCTGGGTCTGTACTCCTGATGCATCTGGTGTCTGTGTTGGATGTCCACAGTCTGTGTAACCTCCAGACGTCATGTGAATGGACATGGTCTACACTGCCACCTGAAGCTTTGATTTTGTCAGGGGGTGTAGTAAGGTATAGAGGGAGGCTGTGTGTTGGTTCCCATTAGCCCGGGTAGCTTAGACCAGAAATAATCACATAGAAACTGTATTAATTATATCACTGCTTGACCCTTTAGCTCTAGCTTCTTATTGGCTAATCTCTTACATATTAATTTAACCCATTTCTATTAATCTGTATATCGTCACATGACAGGCTAAAGTTCCCAGCATCTATCTATGTCTGCTACTTGCCTTCTCTCTGATTCCACCCTTCTTTCTCCCAGCATACAGCCTAGCTTTCCCTCCATGTTCTCTTCTTCCCTGCCATAGTCTCAAAGCAGTTCTTTATTCATTAACCAATAGAGCAACACATAGACAGAATGACCTCCTACACAAGGGGGCAGCAATGATCTGGCTCCATTCCTCACTAGCCCTGGGGAGCTGGCCAAGTCCCTCCTGGGGGTAGGGAGGAAGTGTCATGGTGGAGGTCTACCAAACAAGTTTACATTTAGGGCCTTGAGGTGGGCCAACCCCAAATCCAACCCAATTATGTCCTGCTGGAGACTGTGATGGGATGGGCCCTGTGGAACCCCAACTGCAGGATCTCCCCAACTTGGTTAACTATAGGATAACTGAGAGGAATCTCAGTGACCATCCAGTATTGATGGCAGAAGCGAGAGACCTTGACCCAGACCCATGACTCACTGCAAAGAATCTTACAAGTTATAATATTGGGGCAAAAGAATATATTGTGTGACATATCACAGCTCCCAATGCCACTACAATGGATGGCTTTGTGAAGGAGAGGCCGGAAAGATGGAGTAGTCATGAGATTTTTTTTAAAATTTGATTTCTGTTTTTTTAAATTTTCTTTTTGGGTACAGGGTAAAAGGGTGGAGGCCAAACAGAGAAGGCCTGGGAAATGAGTGGATTGGGATGCATGATGTAAAATTCTCAAAGAGTCAATATAAGTTTAAAAGAAAATGAATGTTGATGGAATGACACAGAATATAAAAATGAAAAAAAAATTCCAACTTCATCCCAATGAAGTAGTTGTACATTTAAAATGCTAAATAAGAAAATAAGTAAACCCACCAATGTGATTGAATTCTTTTTCTTGAAGTACTGGTTACTAACCAGAGCCCTGGAAAGAAAATAAACCAATTAATGGGATTACTATCACAGCAACAACAAAAAGATGACTTAAAAGTAAAAGAAAACCGGAATGGGATATTCTTACTCTAAGTGGAGTTTAAAGATATCAGTGCTTTAGAAGTTCATACTTCAGCAAATAAAGGAGTATGCGTGGTTAAAACAGATTAAATGAGATAGAAATGAGAGAAAATTATTTGGTTCCTAAGCTAGAGAAATAAAATATCCATGGACACAGATGTAACAACTATAAAATCTTATCAGCTTAAAATTTTATTTAAGGAAGGAGGTATATAGTGCAAAATACATGCCATTTTATATTCCTGGAAACCTGTAGTAATATGAGCGGTGGGGCTGCATCCCTAGCACCCCGGCCGCCTGGCTAGCTTATACCCAGAAATAGTTACACGGACACTGTATTCTTTTAAACACAGCTTGGCCCATTATATCTAGCCTCTTCTCGGCTAACTCTCGCACCTGGACTAGGTCATTTCCAATCATGTGTGTAGCACACCAAGGTGCGCTTACCAGGAAGATTCTAGCCTACGTCCATCCTGGGTCTGAGCTTCATGTGTCTGCTTCAGAGAGCCGAGCTATTGCTCTGTCCGGGAGAGGGGAGCATGGCGTCTCTGAGCTCACTTCCTCTTCCTCCCAGCATTCTGTTCTGTTTACTACTCCCACCTATGTTTTAACCTATCAGGGCCAAGCAGTTTCTTTATTGCTTAACCAATGAAATCAACAGATTGATATATGACACTCCCACATCAGAAACTTCTGGTGATTAATGAGAAACTATTTTGATGAGTCTCTTATGAATTCTTCTCTGTAATCCATTAGTAAAGACAATGAAAAATTTAGTAAAATTTTAAATCATTAACCTTATTTCTGTGAGCTATCAAAGTCACTTATTAGTTTTGTAAATACGACATAGTTTTTATTAAAGAGGGAAATGTCTTCATTATTCTCATATTAACAATAAGAAATAATTCTAAATTTTATGTTATCATGAATTGAAATTAAATCTTTGTTGACTTTTGCTAAATTGAGTTTATTGCCACAAGTGTTATTTTACATTGCTTTTTGCTTGTCTCTAACATAAAAGAATAGCCTAAAAGTTTTAATTAAATTTCATCTGAACATTGTCTCATTGCCACGGTTCTATTTACTGGACCAAGTTAAGGCTGGTGGGGATTAATTTTTCAT